>NC_142714.1:36693773-37318773 GCF_055471065.1 Atractosteus spatula
AGAAATATGGATCTCTGCTAGCCCAGACTCCCTGAAAAACAAATACTCCTGACAGACATGA
Source organism: Atractosteus spatula (assembly GCF_055471065.1). Taxonomy (NCBI): domain Eukaryota; kingdom Metazoa; phylum Chordata; class Actinopteri; order Semionotiformes; family Lepisosteidae; genus Atractosteus; species Atractosteus spatula. The sequence continues at coordinate 36,693,835 of NC_142714.1, forward strand.
CAGTTCCACAATGAATAGTGTTTTTAGAAAGTAAAAGGAGTCAAGATAAATTCCTGGGCCTCGGGAGTAGCAAAAAAAATGCTGAATTCCTTTGTTGTTGCTGTTTTCATTGTGCAGTCCCATTTGCAGTCCACTCCCATAGCCTAAATACAGAGGTCCAGTATGCGTGTTTTTTGTGAGTCTCCATCAGAAGGACTTTGATCTTCCTTAACGGCTGCTGTTCTTTATGGCTTCCTTTGCTGCTACAATCAGTGGCGTCAAGCTTGAGAGGGGTTTGGCTAATTTTAAGAATGGATGCTAAATAAAAGAAAAAAAGGCAAACAGTCTTTATGGTTTAATTTGGTCATGGTTGATTTTCTGTTAATCATTATAAATTTAAAATGGTGTTTCAGGCATCAATCAAGATGCAAATCTATTTCCCATAAAAAATTTTCATGAAAATAAATAGGTGTTGATTTCCAGATATAGAGCAAAAAACGTGAAATGAAATCAAAAGTCTTGGCAAGTTACAGTCTGGAATGGAGCAGATCTAATTTTATAAAAATTGGTAAATGGCTGATTGGATTACTTCATCTTACAATTTTAAAGTTTCGTAAACATCAATCTGTTATCTAATTGCTTCATCCAATATAGGGTTGGGGTAGAGCCAGAGCCTGTCCCGGCAAGCAACAGGCGCAAGGCAGGCCTTTTGTGAGTTTCAACACACACCAGTGACACTGGGGCAAAAACACACAACACATACGCACTCACACCAGGACCAACTTTACATGAACTAGTTAACCTACTAGTATGTCTTTGGACTGTGGGAGGACCACCCAGAGGAAACCCATGAGAGCGAGAGAGACCATAAAAACTCCACACAGATAGCACCCCAGGTCTGGAATTGAACACAGGGCTTCACTGCTGCGAGGCAGCAATACGAAACCACTGTGTCACCATGACATCCACCAATATTTATATTCTAAGTCAAATTCTAAAGCAAATAAAAAATATCTGTATCCCAAAGGGGGGAATACAGTTACCTGTAGCAGTTCCTTAGCTGATCCTCTCCTGTCTACATCCATCTCTAGGCAACGATTCAGAAAGTCCCGGAACACTGCAGACAGTCTCTCTGGGTTCTGTAGCTCTGGTGTTCCATTAGTAGCAATAAGATACAAAGCCTGAAAAAGATGTGTATATTTGCACATAATTACAAGAACTGGCTTAAAGTCATTTGCTCTAATTTTATTGATTTGTTTTCTGTTTTAACAAAACATCTTAGTGATGGATGTAAAGACACAAATGAAGCTAAAAGCTTCGCTTCTTCTAGCCTGGACACACTTTGACTGTTTTAGTAAATTGATATGTTGACATATGGAAAGGGGGTCTATTTAATGAGATTAACAAATATTTACACTTAAACACTCCATAAAATGTAGCTGTTCCAGGCTAGTCAGAACACATTAAATTAGTTATTTTACAAACTTTGACCAAAAATGTTAAAATACTCCGAATCGAGATCAGGAATATGTCCTGGCTGTTTTTTTTCTCATATACTGTATATTCTTAGTTAATTGTGGTTGGTGTAGTACATATTAGTACATATTATGATGCACTGCTACTTCAGACTTCAGACAAAATAAACACATATATTCTAGCATACAACACAGCTGTTTCTGGAAAAAAAAGTAACATTGTGGAAAAAATACAAAATCATTATCAATTATCAGCTGTGATGACATCACCTATTTCTAAGCGGCAGTCTCTTACCCTGAGTGGATTTTCATTAAGATATGGCGGCTCTCCCTCCACCATCTCTATTGCCATGATCCCCAGAGACCAGATATCCACCTTGGGGCCGTAGGCTTTCCGAGTCACCACTTCTGGGGCCATCCAGTAGGGTGTGCCCACCATGGTACTGCGTTTGCTTTGCTCTGGGGTGATCTGGGCACAGAAGCCAAAATCCGCTACAGGGAAGTACAACACAGGAAGCTCTTTAGTTATAACAAACATAGTCAAGAGTTTTAATTGGTTAACCCACCAAAACACATCACAGAATGATTCATGCTTCTTCATTATGCTTACTTAATTTCACAGATCCATCCATTCCAAGGAGAATGTTGTCGCTTTTAATATCCCTGTGGATCACCTGATTCGAGTGGAGGAAGTCCAAAGCCTGTAGACACTAAAATGAAGGAAACAGGCAGTATAATACCACCACAGCAACAACAATAATAATAAAAATTCACTATAACATTGCAGCCCAAAATAACATTTTTTAGAAATAGTAAGAATACATTTTTAAGAAAGAATATAAAATGCATATTGAAATACTGCAACTACATATTTCTTAATTTTATATAAATGTAATATATACATGTATATAAATAGTGTATATATAGTGATTAATTATATTAATTATAGTATTAATCATTATATTGTATTACTTTCTATCTTACTTTCTGAAAATGGGTTTCAGCTTTGGGTCCAAAGCTTGGATAATATAAATATTTAAATATTGCTAGTAAGACACAAAGATTTATAGGGGAAAATAAAGGTTATTTACTCTCATTGACAATTCCAGTAGTTTAGAATTTAAAGTTAAGTAGACCTGTACTGAATTCCATGAGTTGGGAAATATGGGATGTTTGGCAGGCAGAGAGACGGCCGTGTCCTACCTCTCGACAGACTGCTGCTATCTGTCCCTCGTCCATGCAAGTCTCAGTCACCACGTCTGTGAGTGAGCCCCCAGCCAAGTATTCCATCACCACCCACAGCTCGTCACCAACCAGGTAACTGGAGAAACACCGGCATTGCAGCAGGCATTACAGTTACAGTGGGCCTAATGCTCTAGTGGGTGTCACTACACATAACTCACTACCAACCAAGTTACTGGAGAAACACCGGCACTGTAACAAGCTTCACTAGTGGAGAGTTACAGTAATCGCGTTATTTTAATTCACAAGACCTTACCACCACAACTGCTTGTGTCTCTGCAGTATCTTCCTAAAAATATTCGTCAAAGGAAGGTTTATGTTTATAGTACCTATAAATGAATTATTTCTTTTTTATGCCATTGCTCACATCCACCCATTTTTTAACCATTTAATCCATTTTAAGGTCACGGGGCAGCCAGAGCCTATCCTGGCAAGAAACGGGTGAAAGGTGTGGTATGCACAGACACACACACACTCACACCAAGGCTAATTTTTCTTGAAGCCAGTTAAACTCCCAGTATGTCTTTGGACTCTGGGAGGAAGCCAGAGCACCCAGAGGAAACCCACACAAACATAGGGAAAACATACAAACTTCATGTATATAAAGTACAGTAGCATCCCAGATCCAAAAGTGAATAAACCCCAGGGCCACATTACTGCCAGCTATGTAACCAGGCTAACCCTGCTCACAATTAATATTATTTAAACTTAACAAGCACCATTAAAATGTCTAACATGTTTCATTGACAATTTTTAACTGTTTCTCTTAATGTGTTTTGTATTAGCTCACATGAAAATTTCAGTTATACACAAAGCCTTAGCAGATGTTTTAGAAGTTTTAGAGACCTACCTGTCCAAATAGTTAACAATATTGGGGTTTTTGTTTTCCCTCATCACAAGGATTTCATTTATTATCAGCTCCTTCTTCGGCTGCTGCTGCAAGTTCATCTGTTTGATTGCCACCTTAAAATACAGCAGGATGGATCACAAGAGTGCTCAAAGGAAAGAAATCACTGCTTGTGTTTCACTGTGACATCCTCATCACACTCCAAAGCGAGTCTAGCAAAAACCAAACTCCTGCTTCTCGGTTAAATAACAAGAAAGTCAGAAAGACCGGGAATGAGTGAAATAAAGCAGATTTACTAAGCTGTTGAGTTTGCCCTTCTGGGCTTGTTGTTTAACACCTTGTGGTAAGTAAAGTCAAAGCAATTTTTCTAAAGGACCCAAAGGTCTAAATAGCAGAAGTCCAGAGGAAAATCCTGAATTTTACATTTAAGTTTCTTTGCACATACTGTAAATAATTCCTCTCAACAGAACTGTCTGAAAACGTATATACTGTATAGTTATAGATATATATAGTTTGCTTTACAATGTAGCCATTATAGAATGACAGAAATAATCATTTTTAAAAATCAGAAGTAGTCAGTATCTTACATAATTGATTTGAATATGATCCCATGAGAAAGAATTTATTCTAACTGCCTGCTAAACAAACTGTATTTCTCATAATGTGCTTTTAATCCATACTTTTAATGAATAAATAAATGAACATTAGCACAACCTAGAGATCTGGCTCACCTCCTGTCCAGTGGCAATGTCTATTGCCGTGTACACAGTACCAGATGCCCTGTGGAAACAACAGGAGAGAACATGAGAGAATAAGAGAAGATAACAGGCAATTAATTAATTTTCTTTGTGAAAAAGATTGTACTGTATATTTAGAACAGGACAAAATAGGTGCTTCTTTTTGTTAGTTTTTTTCTATTTTAATTGACTCCAGTGGATTATTTATCTATAAATTTGAAGGCAAGAAGAAGAGGACAAACATTTAGATTAATTGTAAACAATTCAGTATGTGAATTACTGTACATTCAGCTAGGAAAAAATGAACCTAACAATTCCCTTTCACAGACATACTATAATTTAATGCTCTGGTTGGGAAAAACAAATGAGTGGGAAACATTTACTGCAACTGTTATATGGTAGATCTTTATCACAAAGCAGTATCTAATGAGATTTTAAAAAATGAGGTCCATACTGTAGTTCTTTTATACGTAGCATGTTTGGTATCCTTGGGCTCTAAAAATTGCTGTGCAACCCCTAGTTTTTCTGCTCCACACTGGCATCTCATAGTAGTCAACAGCATCTTTTAAATACACTTTTAGTATTGTACTTTCTTTAAAATATACTCCAATGCAAATAAGGGATAACTTATGATACAGTAATATCGCGTGCTGGAATTTAATGCCCAGGATTACTAAATTGATCAACTTTGTGCATTATCTTTTAAATTGCCCGAAAAATAGCTTCATTCCATAAGTACCTTTGTTTAATTCAAACTGAGCATAAAAGCATATATCGACTCAAGAATCATTATAACTCATGATCGGACATAAACTGTTTTGCTAGGAAGGAAAACCACTACTGGACTTTGACAATATGCTGTATTTAAAAAATATTATTCATGGTGGAGTAGGGGGACTATTAAAAATGCATTATGTATCTAAAGAGAAAAGCACATGCATTAATCAAAAAGTCATCACTAGATGGCAGTACAGTCTTGTATACTCTATCATTTATCATTCTGGTCTGAAGTCAGTAGATAATACTTTATTAATACCATAGGGAAATTGATGTGTTACAGCAGTCCAGCCCAAGACAAGCAAAAACAGACATCAGAATAGTTATAAAACAAAAGACAACAAAATAAATTAAAAAATAAATACATAGGTGTGTGCAAAATGTGATGATCATAGTCACTGTAAAAACAATAAAATATGTGCAAAATGTGCATAGGCTTATACAGACAGTAGAAACATTAAACATTTTGTGAATGACAGAAAAGATCTTATTTCTCTTGAGACTTAACTAGTTCCTTCCTTAGGTTTGTTTCAGAAAACCTAAGATGTCATGCTCAGTCATTGCTGATTGAGCTGTTAGTACCACGGACAATTTTGCATATTAGAAATATATATTAGAAATACAGAAATATATTATCCTTGTTCTGCTGTCTCTTTTTTGTCTTGAAGCATGAAGTGGCTATTCAAACAGAGATCATTGTCTGCTTTGTTCATATTTCTCTGGAGACTTTTTATTCAAAATATTGACAGCTCTTTAAGTCAAAACAAAAATAGTCTAGATTTCAGTAGGATTTTACAGCAGTATATCAAATGTTCTGCTCTCATTTGATCACCCTATTATTAATAGTTTTTTTTTCAGTTTGTATTTTTACAAATGTCTGGATCAATTCTACGTGTTTCCTGACTCAAACACGAGTGGATAGTTTAACCAAAAACCCACAAGATATTTGCCTCAGATGCCTTTAATGTGCTGATTCTGAACATACTGCTGCCAAAGTACATTCAAATACGTTTTATCGGACTACCACAGATTAAAATAATCTTCTAAAAGCTTTTTTTTCAGTATTTTCTATTTCACACTCTCAGAAGTAGCTGCAGCTGTTTGGCATCTCTTCCCTGCTTTTTTGCAACTTCATTTATATGAGATGTAATCCACTTTCTTCATTTTTGCTGTGTTATCAGCAGGAGTACATTTAAATATGTACAGTACTAATGTCGTCATTTATTCACCGTGCATACTGTAGAATGGGTACTGTCATAGTTCGAAGTATCATTTGGAAATTTTCCTGTATCCTTCCAATGCAATATGCAGCTCATGTCATCTTTAGTGAATTTATTAATGTGGTCATCTTTCGACTTGAAGATGATTTTTATTTTTTCACGAAACCAGCTTTTGTGTGCTTCATTTGTTCTTTGTCAGCTTCTTCTAATATATGTGTGAAACTACTAGATAACACTTGTATCAGCTGTATTATCTATTTATTGTACTGTAATCCATTTATCAGGAGTGTTGTATTGCTGCGAACTACAGTATGTAAGGATTCTGCATAAAGTTTCCATAGATTAAGAGATTAATTAATTTCTGATGTGAGAACAAACAAGGAATCAAGCATAAGGCAAGTTTGTGAGATGGACAGTTTTTTTTAACAAGGTATTTGTTTCATGTTTTGTGAACTCTGGCCTAGTTTGTAGGCCATTCCGTATAACATTTCATTTTCCAACAGGCGACTGCTGTAGCCATGACTTTTCACTGTCGTAGGCTCAGGCACAGAGGTGGAATTTAATCCATTATTAAAGAGATGCTGCCCAGGAGAAATTGGAAAGAACAGCGTATTTGTTCAGAGGCATCTCCCCAGGACGGCACTTTTCTAATTGAAGAGAGCCTGCCATTATGCAACTCAAAAAAGAAGCAACTCGATCCCTGGCTTCATTGTTCCTCAGCCCACTCATGAAAGTGAACAGGCGTATCTAACCACTTCAGGTATCCTACAATTACCCTGCCTGTCCCTCTGATAATAGGTTCCTATTGCCTTTCTTACAGAGTACAGAAATGCATTGTTGCATTCACTCCAGCCCAACCTCTAAATGACAGAGCCCACATGACACAGGAAGGCTGCACTTGACTCCTTCTGTTCAGGGCAACACATCAGGCAGCAGCTTTGAAAATGCACACGGGATGAGCAGCAGGATATAAATAATGAAACCGGCTCCAGGGTGGATGAAATTGACTTATTTAATAAATTAAGAAGAATGGCTTGCCCCATCAGAGTATGGAGTTTTTTATGCCGATAGTTTTAGGAATATGTACAGTAAGCACAATCCCCAGAAACATTGGTAGAACATTAACTGCTCAATCTGTGCATGTGAGTGATTAAAAAATTATTTATATGTACAATGACTTTAGATAGGCCTTGTTAGATGCATCTGTGAAATATCTGTGATATTTGTGAATTACAATATACTGCTTACAATTTTAAATGTTTCACAAAGTTTCCTGAGTAGAAAAATAAATCTTATGAGAATCATGTTCATACAGTATAACAATATGGTATGCCTCTTAATCTACTCTATTATATATATCATTTTCATTTTAACAGAGTTTTTTAAAACCCCTTCTCCTACATTTTATATCTAAACTGTAACCCATGTGTCATGGCCTGGCTCAACATACTTCCTCTTTCAAAATGTCAGTTACAGTATCTCCCTTCCCCTGCATAATTCTTAGACAGTTTTAATTTCCTGTAACCTTATTTTTTGTTTTGTCTGTGCTTAAGACAAAGAGCTTTCTTACCATATCAACTCAGAATAGCTACATTATCCAGTCCTGCAAGACAGAATTATTTTTAAAGATGTTGACTCACCCCTGTCCTATTTTTTCAAAACGTGTGTATTTCTTTTTTGGGTCTCCCACACTCACTATGCTTCCTTAAAGAAAGATGACAGAAAAAAAAGAATAAAAATTAATGGAGAATAAGATATTTTAGAATGATTGACAAACTTATTCAGGCATCCATAGTTACGACGCTAGTATTCTGAGCTATCACTGAAGGTTGTTGCTTAAATTGTATTTTTTACACATCCTTTATATATCTTTACATTTTAAGCATGTTTTATGCTGGGTATTTGACTTACAGAGAACCTGAAACCTGAAATGGTGTATTCATGCAGTGAAATCCCCTAAATGAATGAAAATGTGTTAAGAGAGTTTTTGGCAGGCTGAGTGGCTCTTAAATGGACTTAATTAGGAACTTATTTTCTGTATCTTGTTAATAAAAAGATAAAGCTTACCGCAACAGCACCATAAGCCTGTTATTTTCACATTTTTACTACTAATTAAATTATGAAATTTGTTATTTATTTTTGTCATGTGAGGCCTCAAAACCTCATTTTCAAAAACATAAGCATTAGCTTGCAAAGGACTACAGTATATTCCCAGTTTTTTTAAAGGCATTTGCAACCAGGAACAGAAGGTCAGTGTCTGCGCTGGAAGGAATCAAAGACGTCTTTGCTCCCACAGCGATTTAATGAGATTTTCAGCTCACAGACTGCAGCAGCCCTATTTGATGCCACTTTTCAACTTAAGGCACACAGCAGGGCACAATACATAAATACAGGTACTGTTTATACTCCATATGCCTTACATTGTATTACTGTATAATTTTTAAGGAAATATTATGTTTGAGTTGCCAACATGTCCAGTTAATGGTTAAAGGGGAAAAATAAAATTTGAAAGCTACTGTAAGGCACTGAGTCTAAAGAAGATTTTCAAAGGATGTGAACCTGACTTTCAACAATTACAACTGGCAAAATATAATCAGAGCAAGGCAAAATGTTATGAACGGTTATCATGGTAAAAGCACGTTTTTACTTTATCAAATCATAGGACTACCATAATGCAGAAAGGCAAAATGAAACCATACTGTAGGTATGAGGTAATGAGAAAGAAAGATACTGTATATTGATCTCTACCTTACAGGATAGTTATATGAAAAGTGTGAATTTACTCTATAGATTCTTTAAGGTGACTTTTCAGGGAACAAACTGTAAAGTCAAGCTTAAAGCATACTTAATCGCTCTAAAATCTCTTCATCTGTCATCTTGGACTTCTTTCTCTGCCGGTCAGTGTGTCTGTACAGTGTGCTGGATGTGTTTTCAGATACCAAAGACACGGGTGAAGTTGAGACCTCCTTCACTGGAGCTGGAGGAGCTACTGGCTCAATAACAGAGCGGGTATAAATCTGTGAGAAAAAAAAGCGTAATCATATATCAATACAGTGAGTCCAATCTCAGCCACTTCACAAACAGCACAGTGACAAATGGAAATTTTATCAGCAGGGAACAGATACAAGTGTGAGACAAGAAAAAAGCATCAGATTTGCCTGTTAGAAATGTTTAACTCAAATACAGTTTAGTCTCTTTCTTTGAGCTGAATTGTAAAAGTGTAGTTTCCCAGACAGACTAGATTAGAAAATGATTTAGGAAATTATTAGTTAGACTTGATTATATACAAATTAACGCTGGTTAAGAGCTAACATTAATTAACACTAGTTAAGCTAGTGATAATACTAGGTGAATACACTGCAAAGAATCTGATCACAGAATAAAAATGTCTTCAAACATGAAGCCAGGTCCTTTGTTGTTAAAAAAGTTTTTTTTGACAAAAGACTGTTATTGAATCTAAGCTTTTGAGATTATTATGAAAACTTGTCACCAAACTATTTTCCCTTTACTTTTCTTATGTTTTAAGAAGTTTCTTCTTAGATTTTGGATTATATCTTGATTGACCACTTGTATGGGTTGAACTCTTCCGTACTGATTTGGTGTGCTCTGGCCGAGGTGCAATGACAGGAGGGGGCTCGTTGTCATCATCATCATCTTCGTCGTCATCATCATCCTCCTCTTCTGACACTGGTGGGGCCAGTGGCGGCTCAGATGCTGTCTTTGTGCCCTACATAACCAAAATGACAAGATTTACCATGTCTTCTGAGATACCGCAGGTTTCTGACAATATTTAAATTGACGAGATACTGTACATGTCATGCGTCAGTCATACAAAAATATTTACCGGTGCAAGGAAAGAAAATGTAACATTTGCACTTAAAAAATGTAATGACATCAGAACAAGTCCAGATCTAATTGAAAGAAGCACGAGGAGACGCTAAACCTTTTGTGGCAGTCAGAAGGAGAGAGAGCAGGAAAGAAAGCAAAAGCTCCCATCTTAAAATGTCTTGGCATTTCTCCTATCATTTTTCAAAAATCTCAAATTCAGAGCAAATACTCAATGGCAGCTATCAACTGGAAAAATGCAAGAAGTGCCTGGCAAGCAGGAGGCCCACATTGGGTAAAGTTCTGGGTTTGATATTATTAGAAGAAGATCTTATCAGTTCAGAAATGTTAGATCTTTGAATAATGCCTCATTAACTGCTTTTGAAAGAAAGTACTGTAAGTACATTCCTCTTCACCTTATTCAAAATCTATACCCAAGCAAGTGCTGCTGGTCAGTATATTGGAACAGTACTCTGGTTTGATGTGTCTACAGATCTCTCCCGTTAATGTGAGAAGCACATCAGAGAAATCAAATGGAATTGAAATGACACACGGACAGTTCTAAGCACTGCAGGAATAAAGCATTGCATTGCCAGGAATGCCTGGCCCTGGAAATTCAATCCTCTGCTCTAATTGTTCTCAACGTATAACTGAAGAAACAGAAAGTGCCAAGCCATACAGTGCACCCACAAAAGACAATCTAAATCCATTTTGAAGGAAGAAACAAAATTGAAATATTCTTGATATTATCCTGCTTTTTATCTTAACCCCACTGTTTTTTTTAATTCTAGTAAGTATACTCTTTTTGGAAAGCGTATTTCAAAAAGGCATATACTCATTAAGATGTAGCAAATATGTGCACAATCTTCTGTTTCTGTGTTGAGAAACAAAAAAAAAATTATGCTCTTGTCACAAAAACCTCAATAACACCATTTAAAAAGAGATGTTGGGTATGAGTACAATTTCTAAATAATCTTTCTAAAGAGATTTTAGAATAACACAGTCCATATAAATTTGATATATTACTACAGAAGTTTGGAAGCAACATTGTTTTCTGTTCCATTGCTTTTGGTGGCATCCAAAACACAAGTTCTTTAACAGGTTGAATGAAAAAACACTAATCATTTCTTCATATACTGTATGGAGTCTGCACCAGGAAATTGAAAATTTATAGAAATTAACCTTAGGCATCATCAGTGCAAAGAATAGCATTGTTTAATAAGATATGACGAAAGATACTTTCTACAGTTATATTGATGTCACTACAAATTTTCTGAGGAAGAAAGAAATGAAAAGAAGACAATTTTAGCTGGTTTTGTCTCACAAAATATCTGTTGAACACATCACATGCATTAAACAGTATGCACAATGATAGTATACCATTCAACTATTTCTATTATTTCTGAGGTGGCTTTTGCAAAATCCTTTCATCACAACAGTATCTGAAATCATCAAAACACATTACGAAAGTACTTAGAGTCATTCTAATAGAAATATTGAGATACTTGAAAATTAAATAGCAGTTTTAATAATAACTAATTGGTTTGTGTTATCAGCAAATACATTTTTGTGTATTATATTACAGATGTTGCCCATGATTAAAGTACTTTGAAATACCACGTATTGCATGTATTCATTCATTATAAGCAATTTTATGGTGAGTCACTGCAAGCAAGAGACTATCCAGCAAGTATCAGTAGCAAGGCAATACTGGGAGTACAAATGGATGAACACCAGTCCAACATGGGAATACTGGGACAATTTAGAATAGCCAACCAAATCTAACTATCATGTCTTTTGGAAGTGGGAGGAAACTGGAGCACCTGAAACATGGACAGAACATGTGAACTCCACACAGACAGATCCCTGGATTTAGAGATCTGGACTTAGAGACTCAGGAGCCTAGAGCTATAAGCCAGCAACAATGCAATGCCACCATGCAGCACAAATTATATATTTTCCTTGGTACAAATCTAACTTCCAAAATAATTAAGCAATTAAATTAACCAAGAAAAATGTAAGAAACAAATTGAATGCCAACCTTGCCCCAGGAGCAAATGCACAATAAAACCCAAAACAAATCTGAAATGTATGTTTTTGAATTTGGTAATATTTATGGGGATAATTTTAATCAGGCTAAATGCAATGGGAAAAATAATGGTGGAAAACCATAGAAATTTTGCTGTAAATAAAATCAAGATGCATATATTGTAGGTATATACAGTATGGCAACAATATAAATTTAAACAAACTGTATTTGGAAGAGGCTTGCAGCATTTGAACTGTTGTTTAATAACTTCAATCAACAGAGGAATATTTCAGTCTCAAAGTGATTTATTTTATTACCATTACAATTATTGAAAAGACTACTGTAGGTGCTGTGAGGAGAATGGGCTCAAAGCTTTTATACAAAGAATATTAGGACAATATTTAAAATAAAACAGAAAACATGTTTAATAATGCAATTTAATGTATTTTACAATGGAACTAATTGCTAATACTACACACAAAACCTTCCGGGGTGGGACATCAATGGAAGTTGAAATTTCTGTCTGTAACCGACACTAGAAGGCACATTGTTGTCATGTATCCAAATGAATTTAATCTAAAACCACATTGTAAACCCTATTCCTTACTCTTCATTGGAAAAAATCAATGCCTGAAACATTTCTAGTAGAATATTAAACATAATTATTTGTCTAGGGGAAATTAAGAATTTTTACATTTAAAATTAACCACGTGGTCAATTTGCAAAATGGTGACTTTAACATGTAATGTATTTCACTTAATTTAAAAGTATAGCAAGTCTGCTATTGATATTTTTCATATCTATAGCAAGTTACAGCTTTTTGTCACTCAATGAGTTAAAAAAACTTGAGGACCTCTCCTAATCCATTAAGATCACACATTTTCTAAGCAAGATGATTTAAGATTTTGTCTTTATACAGTCTAAAAGACAAATGCATCATACATCATAGCAATAACTAGATAATATGAAGAGAGATCCTTTTCTGAATGGACGAGCCAGTTTAACTATCTTTAAAGCAGGAGAAAGATGACACTTGGTTCTGTCAGATTCATCTAACATCGCCCCAGTGGTAGACCCAGAGCTTAGACTGCAATAAGTAAAGGCATTAAAGAGTCTTGATTCAATTTCAGTAACTAATCCACTCAGAACTTCGGGAGTGTTTTTTTTCTTTAGCAACAGTTCTAAAGTTAATTCAATGGAATTGCTTTCTAAATTAGGAAAGTGAAAGTTAATATTTTAAACTTAAAGGAAGAAAAATATCCAAAGGCGTGGCTTTCCTGATGCCGATCAATTTTGTATATCATAAATTGTAGAAAGTACAGTACATACTGTAGAAAAACAACTCTGACATTTTAAAAGAAAAATAACATTTTTAAGGGCAAAGTCATGCAAGAGAATGAAGATTAGAACCAATGATTACTTAGTTTGTAGGTGTGACATATACAAAGTGCTACAAAAACATCATTAGACTGTAATTCTTTTCTTCTGCTTAAAACTGCATGGTTCTTTAATTAATTAATCTTTTTTTTCAGTAAACATATAGCATCAATAACCAGATGTTTACATTTTAACAATATATGTGAAAGGGAAATTTTAATTACAGGTATCTGATAGATGTCCTATTATCTAAATTACCAAAGAAATGAAGGCTAATTATATTGATTTAATCTTTCGTTTTAGATCATATAATATATTTCTAGCCATTATTTTTATAATTACCAGTAAGTTAACATGAGGATAGGAATTTTTCTGTAAGCCTTAATTTATCAGCTTTTTTTAAACAGAAATTCTTCACTCTAATCATACAGTTCTGGAGAATAAACTTACTCAGCAATTTTAGTAATGACTAATGTGCCCTAATTTAAAAGGACATGATGCTTTTAAGAAACATTGGTGCCACGAAAGAAATAAACTTCGTCATGGCATTCCTTTGATTATTCTTCTTTTACCCCTGTTGGTTCTCCTTCTTGATTGAATTGTATACATAAAAAGTATAAATCTCAATAAAGAGAAGATGCATTTTTTTTATAATCCATGATTTACTGTAGATGAAAATCATTGAAACTGTTCTTCAAAAGTGGAAAACATAACAACAACAGTTTCTTCTGTCGCTATCTGCAAGGCGTCATCAGTTGCAATCTGGCAACCTTTATTTGGTTTTATAACCCATTGGGAAATGCTGCTTTCATGTACATGGCTGTGAGACAGTGTTGTCATACAAGTAAAATTGAGGGCTTGATTTTTAATTTGCCCATTTACAGTAAGTTTAAGTGTACATAGGACTACAGTGATTCCCATCCTCCAACAAAGCAACTGTAATAACAATGTCCCATCTATCTCGTTTGGTAGCTAATTGATCCAAAGATCTCATCTGGTTGTATCTTGAAAGAAGTCAAGATATCAGCTTCAATTCCAGGTAACCTTGTCACAGACTCCTAGACCCCTTTATGCAAAACAGAGCCCCCTGTTTACAGTTTTAAATGCACATTCCCTTGGTTTCCACCTGTGTCCTCCGGTTTGTTGTTTCAATGAAGAAAGAATGAAAATGGCTCATGCTTAACCAAAATTAAATCAAACATTTATGCCGCTTTGCACTGGAAATACAGAAATATACGCATTTATTTGAGATTTACCGCATTAGCAAGCAGCAGAAAGCAAATCAGCCCAGTGCAAGCTAAAACATTCTAAGACAGAAAAGGTAATACCTCTGATACTGCAGCATTACCCAGCTCTCTGAAACACTAACGGCATCGGTTTTTGTTTCAGCTTTTTACTCAGCTCATTAAGAGCTGCTTTCTGAAGCAGCAATGCAGCTTAAGAGTCAGTATTGCTGTGTACATTGGAAGAGAGAACATGGTTGACAATTGACTACCTGCTTAGATCAGAAACCCAAGACGTTAGTGTGGAAAAGTGGAGCGGAGAACCACTGAGCTGACAAGCTAGCTTAAAAGCAGACCTACCAAACCATGTGTAGCAGATCTCATAGTAGGAGGGAGACACTCAAAGCATTGCATTGAGATATATACTGACCAAACCTGATGAATCATTTTTTTTAATCAGACTTCATTTCTAATTCCCCTTAAGATTCATAAAAAAACCTTCCTACTTTCATCCACACTATTTACCTTGAAGCTTAAAGTTATTCATCTGCACTGCTTAATATCTATTAAAGAAACCAGCTTTCTATACATTTTTATTTTTGCTGTGAATTCCTGACTCACAATTACAATGATGTTTTTAGCAATTAATCATAATATCTTGATCTGCTGTGTACTCATTATGTCCTCTGAACTGGTCAAATTTTATTTTTGCAATACATTACAATGCATCTTCTACTTCATTAGCTTCATCTACTCACTTGTAACCTACTGTATGATAAATGTACCTGAGAAAATGCAATACCACATTGTAGAAACATTACATTATGTGAGATTATTACATAAATCATGCTAATTTTGGCAGATACAGTCACAAACTCTAGCTCTAATTGTGTCCATGGTAAAATCAAATAAAAACAAAATCTAAGTCAAAAAACAAAGTTGTGGTGTGTTAAGTGCTTAATGTTTCACTTCAATTTCATCCCGGTGTGCTTGGAAATGGAGGGAATACACAACCTGCTGCTGTAGGTCTTTGCTATAATAGCATTTTATTTGTGTAAGCTAGGCCTGGTTTTAATCAAAACAATGTAGGAGGAAGCAAAATTGAAATTGGCAACAATCCAGATCTTTCTTTCCAATTCATTTTTTCAAACATTCTTTCCAGCTCACTAATGTTTTTCCTTTTCTCAAGGAGAAAAATGTCAGCTTAAAACATGATCTTATCTTACAGTTTGCCATTTAAAACACTTCACAGCAGCATTCGTTAAGGTGTGGCTCAAATAGTGCCTTCTCTGTTATTACTATTCGATTCCATTTTATGTAATCGGCTGGACATTATTTGGTAGGGGTGGATGGTTTTAAAGGTATATCTCTGTTTCATACAAATGTAGAAAGTGTGTCATTACCTTGTCATAAATTGCTGCGCTGAGGGTTCTAAGGGTAACTGGAGCCCCAGAGGACAGGAGACGAGTCTGGATATGAAGGTTGAGAACGGGAGGATTTATTGAACACAAACCGACACAACAAACAATAGCAAATGGCCTTCAGTGCCTTTTTTGTTTTTTGACAGTGCTACCCCAAATCTTCATCCCTAGAAACGTACTCTGCAAGCATGAGAACCACATCCTTTCATACAGAAATTGTATTGGGCTATAATTTCAAGAAAATCTTCCATGAATGCAATTTTCAGTATTATCGCAAATAACGTTTTGTTAGGTTCATTCGCAAAATCCTAAACTTTGAATCTGATTTGCCTTTAAGACAGTTTTGTCTTTGGAGCAGTTTTCATTACGGTTGGTAGGGATCAGAAAGTAATAAAACCCTCAAACAACTTTTAAATATGAGCTTATATTTTAATATCATGTTAGAGTGGATCCACCTTGAAGACATTTCAATGTCCAAAATAAAAGAATTTTAGAAGAGTGCGAAGGAGGTTAACAGATGTGTGTCAAGTCCAGGAAAACATTAGCCTATTTGTACAGTATCTTTACATTTGAACTCTTCTCTTAAATGTCACTCGTCCCCTGTGACCCCTTGCAGAGTTCTTTCACATTAAAAACAGAATATGAGGCCTTTGGCTCATCTGGTTCTCCTTTCCATATATAGTCACAGAATGCATGCTATCATAAAAGCTATACAACCAATCTGTGCTTTGGAAAACAACAGGGGTGTAGTAATTGACTTGGAAAAACACTTTTCTGTGATGGACCTGCAGTATAAAAATCAACAAGATTTCTTTTATCTATTTATTTATTCATACATACACACTGCCCTACAAAAACAATAGATAACTGTATGCTCAGGATGGGAATCCATCCTGTGCGAGGCACTGGAAATAACCAAGACAGTGGTAAGTCTCATATTATTATGGACAGTAATGTAATAGCAGACCAGTCCTTTCCCTCAATGGTGCAATTTGCTTCAAGAAAGAAGGATAATGGCTTCACGGTAAAAGTAAGGTTGCTTCTGATAATAAGCTAAAGGCAAGACCAGGCTAATGTGTCCATTTATACACATTACAGGGTCTAGACAGTGCCTGGTAGATAAAATATATCAACATGATGTACACAGGTGATAAAATGTTATTGAACTGCTACCCACAACTCATACTGTTGGCACAATAACTTCAAGTATCCACAAAAATTAGTGAGTATCCAGAGTATCCAATAAGATTAATGTCACAACATGGTACAGCTTTAATCAGCATTAGAGATTGCTTAACTTTTTAGCGTTGGTATAATCTAATATTTTGGTAGGGCAGTATATAGTTTAAATGTATATTTCAACAAAATGAAGGCGGATACTATACATTGTTCTTACTACAGAGGTTTATAGAACTCTGCATTTCTATAGAACATTTATGTTGTAGCAATGCTAACAATGCAATGCTTCACATTTTCAGCAATAAGCAGTGTCAAGTTGAATTTATTAGGAGCAGCTTCAGCGGCAAACTCAAAGACTTGCACATACTGTACAGTACAGTTAAAGCCAGTTGCTTGCTTGGTAGTGAAAGAATTAGTACATTACACTACAAAACATTGAGTGCACATTCAGCTCCAGAAAAAAACAACAACATAATAATTATGTTACATATCAGATTTAGTAACTCTGGAGTTTTGTGACTAAATATAAGTTTTTTTTATAGTTGGTGCTGACCAGATGCTTCTAGATTATAGATAAACGTTTGCCTTTTCTTCTTACCTATTACAATAATGTTAGCCAGTTTCGTGGGGGTATTCTTATGACTATCTTTAATTATTTATGAAGTATGCTATGCAACACAATTTTCATACTCATTTTATTATTACTATTTAGCTATTTAGGATGAGATACACATTTAAAATGCAAGCCAGATGAAACAGTCTATTTATGAAGGTGAAAAAATAATATATCATTGTCTGCCAGAATAGCTAAACATTACTATAACATAGGTGTCACAATGGCCTTAACATACAGTATAGACAAAAATGAACATCACACTTCACCTTAAAAGCTGCAGGTATTATTTACCTGCAATGCTGGGATTTGCATTTTTCACAAAAGCACAAGAAAAGCTAAAAAAGTTTCAAAATAATGATGTATTATGTGACATTTAATTATGAAGCTAATAAAAGTTAAAGTATTTTTGTTTGGTGAATTGCAAACCCAGGGCATTGCTGTTTGGTGAATATTTTTTCCTTTTACATTCACCTTTAGCAGTGTGTACTTCTATGCATCGCCATTCAATCATTCTAACCCCCAACACATTCAGTACCAAGCCTGGCTGTAAAAATTAATTTGCTCTTGATCTATGGTAGGGCCAAGTGCATCACATCATACACCTGCTCCTGAAAAGCTAGTATCAAAGGAATGACTACAACAATTATAATCACACATACAATAAACTACAAGCTTTAAACTGCAACTGCTTTGTTGTTTAACTGGTAAATAAATGTGTACTGGTAAATAAAATAATTGTATAGTGAGGATCCATTTTCCCCTTTTTTAAATGGTGAATTCCAATTTGCTCTGATTTTGACTTAATGAAAAAGTAGTTTTATCTATTGGTTCATCTCACATCTGTACTTATTGTGACTTTTATTTGCATTTTAATGAAATTTCTGCAATGATGGTCTTTTATTCTAAGCACGACCATGACATATCCAGTGTTATTTTATAAAATATGATGTACTGAAATGGGACATTACTGTAGGTCAATTGCATTGTATAGTTTAACAAGATGCTGCATAGCCAGAAACACAGTTAATACAGGATACATTGTGGTCCTCAAAAAGCTGCCACCCCAGTCTAAACAAGTTTTAAAGCAAGAGCAGGCCTCACTGCCCACATTGTGCATTCAGGAACGTGGTTTTAATCAAATGTTAATCAATGTTAATCAATTATGTATGCTAATTAAACACTTGAAAGCACAAACACTGAGAGAATAGCAGTCCAAAAGAAAACAAAAATAGCAGACATGCAAAGCAATTGAATATCAGTCCAAAACACCTTGTTTCTTTGCCACTACAAACTAGAAGAATTGGATACCACCGTCAACCAGACAATAATTACAAAGGGCTTTGTCATCTATGACAGACCAAGAGAGGTTTTTCTCCGCTAGATTTTTAAAACACAAAATATGAAATTATACCCATAAGGGGTTTGCAACATAAGCTTCATGAAATATTTTTCCGTCTGTGTTGAATTTTAAAAAATGTGTACACATTTGATTTATATTTTTAGCTTTGAATAGGAAACAGACTTACCTGAACAATTTGCAGATTAAAATCATAAGAAGCTTAGGCCAGTTACCAGTGTGAATGCACGTTTTAAAAACATAATTCTGTTTTAAAGACAGAATATTACACTCGCTTTTCTCAAAAACAAAGTCTAATCTTGAACTACTAGTCACTCCCAAATGTTTTTGGTGGTTTATAAAAGTGTACTGACAATTAATTTTTGCTGTACAAGCCTGACTAAACATTTGTGATCTATAAAATATTAAAAACCTAGAAGAGTATCTATTTAATAGAAAAATCATGCTGAAACTGATTAACTATAAAATTCTTTTTAAAGCCTGGGTACTATTACAGGCAGGTAGCATTTTATTTTCCTGCAGAACTTCCTGCAGTGCCAAATTCACACATTGTTACTGTTAGGTTCTTCATGTAATCAATGAAGAGTTTTTTTCTGTAGAAGGCATATTTTAAAAATAAAATTTTGTCCATTTATTTTAAAGCCCTTAGTTTAGAGAACCAATCCAGATAAAATAACTCCAATTTTCTGCAATGCTGTTTCTTCTTAAATTGTCTAAGGGGAAATACATGGCTTTTATTTAAAAAAATACACTTTCCATGTTCAGAAGCATTATTTTCTTTCTGGCATTAAAAACACAGTGCTAAATCACAGGGCTTGTATGCCAACAAATATTGAAATGAGAAAAAAATGTATTCTGTAAAGCTAGCATTCTATGAAATGTAAGAACAAAACTGTAAAAGTTTTTAATATTTCAAATGAGAATAAGAACTGCAAGGAAAAAGTACAACTTTTGAACCTACTGTACAAAGGGAAAGTACAATTAATTAATTGTACAATGTACTGTCCATGAAGTTGTCTCTACAATCTTGGGTGATGTTAAAATTGGAAACAAGCACTAATACCATAATGTGATGTCATAAAATAATCAAAACTAGATCTTTTAATTCATTTTTTGTGTGCTCAGATCTCAGTTAATTATCTTTCATCTAAAACTGTTTCCACTTTTTCAGGTTCCTTGTTGTTCACTGATCTGATTAAAGCAGATAATTATTTAAGACAATCTGATTAAATTAATTACTAAATTTTCTAAAAGGTATTGCTTTCTATGATTGTTTAGTTTTTAGACTTTTATATGATTGCTTAGTAAATGAATATGTTTCAAAACCTATCCAGTCTATCCATGTCTGCTCCATGATAGTCATTTATTCATCACTATTCTTGTAAAATTTTATTAGTGTATCAAATGTTATTTTTCAAAAATGAAATCCCCAACAGAGGGAAAGCTTTCATTTTATGAAAACCAAGATCACTTACCAGAGCATTGGGTGCTATGTAACCATGTGCTGATTTGTCTGAAAAAGAAATTGGCAATTATTTAAATAAAATATTGGTCCCTATTCTGTTGAAGGAGCTGTTTAACTTTCATGTTATCTAAAGACCAAACCTCTCTGCAAATTCAAAAGAGTACAATTGAAGGATCTTTTTAAATTGGTACTTACAATATGTGACTTATACTGTACTACAGTATCTAACATAAAGAATATACTATCTAACATAAAGCTAAATAAACACTTTAAGATGATTATCATTATTATCTGGAGAGCAAATGTAAGTTGTTACATTTATTTAATAAATCCCTGTCCTCATTCTCAACCATTTTCATTCTTTTAGTCACATAGAGATACAAGTAGAAGGTAATGTAACCTAAACCACTGTGTGCTGTGTAAAGTATGCTTTCAAGTGTACATTTTTCAATGGCCTACAAATCGAAATTTTAAACCACACTGAAATTCAAAGCCTACTATAGTTGAAAAACTCACTATCCACGACATGCTAAGTACTATATGAATACTAAAAGACAATCACATATATAATATATATAATCACAGTATATATAATAATGATGATGTATCCATTATAAAGAACCTGTTTCTCACCTCCAGAAGTAAAGCTCATGTACTTCTGGTTGTTCACTGTCTCTTTGGAATCATAGAACTTGAGAACATCCAGCACAGCCTGTGGGTTCTTCTTCTGTTCCAGTTTGGTAATGTTGGAGGTCTGGAGTAACCGAGCCCACTGCTCAGGAATTCCCTGTGGGAAATCAAGGTCCATTTGTCTTTCAAATCCACTTACAATCTTTATATCTAAAACAGATACAGTATGTGGTTCAAATGCATTATCCCATTCCAGTCACACAGCTCTGAATTCTGTACAATTTATTTTCCTTAGCAATACATAATATGCCACTCAGATGAGCCCAGGCTTTGCTTGCAATATTAACAAGAAGTGGCAGATACTGTTTGTTGAACAACTGTGACTCGACAAGATCACTTTAACAACAAGAAAACTGGGAAGTGTCTGCAGGAGCCAATCGGCCTGTCATTTCTAAAACATGTCACCCTTCTTAGATGTTCCCCAAATTCAAACACAGTGGCTATCTCTTTTCACACCTGGTTCAAGCCAGCCATCTCTGCTCCCGGATAACATAAAGCATCAGTTTCTAAGCACTTTTGTACCAATGCAAAATATCTTCGATAACAATAGTATTAGAAAAGATCTCTAAACAAACATGAACTGAAGACTGTGCATTTTCTCCATCACAATAATGAAAGCACTTTTCATTTCCATTTGATTTATTTTTCACATTTTAATTTTCACGTAAGAGTGTTATTTGTTTTGACCTTTCAGCTTTCTTGCATTGAGAAAATGTCCACATTTCTTTCTTCTTTCCCATTTGTAATATTCAGTCATCATTGCATTTATCAAACACTTATGGAAATGTAAACAGATTGTAATGTATTTCTTCATGTTCAAAAAACATTATCTAACACTGTGCTTATTTTAAAGTATATTATATTCATATATATTAAAATATCTTGAAGTGTCCTGCTTCCAGAGTTTTGAACAAGCAACACAAATACAGTACATTGTTAAAGGTGATATAAATAAAATTGAAGGCTGTTTCATAATCAGCCAGAGACTCTGCATGGACCAGATAAACAATTGGAAATTGTCTCTAGACTTTAGCAGATGCAAACATTCATATCCATATTCTCCCCAACTTCCCTCTGAATCTAATATGGTTTGCTATTAAATTAAACAGAACACAGCATCCTTTGTACTTGGCAAATAAGTAAAGCTTTCCTTTCAATAATTCAGTAGGTACAGTATCTTTTATTTAAAATTGAGTCAACTGTTGATTGATTTAAATGAAGCTGTAAGCGAGCAAAAAAGGAGATTAACAGTATAATCAAAACTGGGAGTGAAGCTTCCCTATCTTCATTTTCTCCATATCTGAGTAGTTATTGTTAGAAATTTTTAAAATTAAACAGCTGAGACCATAATGGTAAGGCTATATACACAAAGGATTCTTGTATACTTTGTTTAGAATATTCACTACTATTCATTGCCTTGTCTTAAAGGAATTATCAAAGATAAAGGACAAGGCAATGGAAATTCATACTTTAAGACATACAGTATTCAAAACACATGTACTTTTTCAAAAGCTTTGAGTAATCACACACTGATGGTCATAGTCTTGTAATCTACTGACACTAAGTTCACTCAGAAAGGGGGAATTCTTTGTTTCTCTTACATATGAGACTAGTCTTAATGAAATATAATAAATGAAGCTAGCCATTTCAATGTATTTAGCCATTAATAAGCTCAGTCCATAATCATAAAGAACATATATTACACACTATGGGTAACATATGGCTTGACGCATAAATGTCACTTTACATAAACCTCCTGCACCTGTGTCTAGAAGGTTGCCAGTTCAAATCCCGCAGCCAGCAGAGGAATCTTGTGCAAGGCCCTTAACCCTAACTGCTCCAGGGGAGCAGGATAAATGGCTGACCCTGCACTCTGACCCCAAGCTTCTCTCTCCCTGTATATGTGCCTGTGTGTCTCATGGAGAGCAAGCTGGGGTATGTGAAAAGACAAATTCCTAATGCAAGAAATTGTTTATGGCTAATCAAGTGATCTTACATGAGTCGGAATTCAGTTGAGCTAAGCAGAGTTTACATTCAATGTGTAAAGAGCAAGTACTGAGGCAAGTTCTTTCCGCGGATTAATAGCATGAGGTAAACATAAAGCGGTCTACACCAGTATATAAAGGGCTGCATTTTATGTTCCGTCTCACTTTCTTTACAGACTTGTGTGGAAAATGCAGTGTACTGTATAATCTTGTGCTTTTCGTTGAGAAATGGAATTAATCTGTATTGCAAGTATGTTAGAGGACCAACCAAGTGATTTTATTATTTTAATTTTTTACCTTTTTTTTACCATTTTATTTTTGTTTAATTACTGCAAAGTACAGTCACTGTAACGTCAAGCATGAATTCAAGATCATTATCTCTCAATTTTTTTTACAATATTGTATATTTTAAGTGTACAGTACGCTATATGGTGTTTAAGTATTGTACTTTTTTAATTCAGTCTTATATCATTTCACTTTGCCTGTAAAAACATGGGGAAGTTTCTTTTCTTTCTCTCTACAGTATCTCATGGCCTGCTAACTGCTGCTACATTCTGTCTCTTGCTCTCTTCCCTCTCTGTGATCAGCACACATACAGTACCATTAAAGGACAATAAACCCCAGTGAGTCTGCTCCAACACCCCTCCTTCCTAACTCGCTGACATAGCTAGGGAAAATGAGGGAGGATCACCGTAATATTATGAATGGCAGTTCTCTATGTGAATTCTCACAATGGCTAAGAAAGGATCACTCCTAAGCTAAGAAAAATTGGGCTTAAGTAAAATTAAGTAAAAAAGACTAAGTAAAGAGATGTGGAACCCAGCCCTACACTACCCATGGAGTGGGTGTATTGAAATCCAGGACAAACGGTACTCAAAAGCATGACAAGCCTTAGGAAACTACTTTATCCTGGTTGTTATAATGAACTAAATGAGAATTACAAGAACCAAGACCTTATAGTAATGTACTGTTGGAAATTCATAGTGAAAGGTTAGGTTACTTACTGTGAATTCTCCTGTTACTGCATCAAAGCCAACATGAATTGTGTGCTCAAAGTCAGAAGGAAGTGATATTTCAGGACGTTCCTTCTCTTTCTTCTTATTAGCTAAAGAAAATGACAAAACAATATTTAAAATATTAGAGGGCAGCTAACTTGACTGGGTGATATGTATTACAGTTGAATTTATATTGGTCAGATTCAAGTGATTTAGATTTGTATTTGAAAATTAGAAAATGTTTTAAAACTAAACAAACACTGCTTTAATGGCCTTAGAAGAAAGGCAAGTAAGTGAAAAAATGGCTTTCTTCTTTGCATTTTTTAAATGTTTTTTTTGCTTGCGTATCTAGGGGGCATGAGTAATTTTCCCAAATTTTTCAATCTAAAAAGACTGATAAACAGAATACAACACTTAGAGACTTTTCCTTTTAGTGTACTGTATACTACATCATAGGAGAGGACATGGCCAAATAATGTTACATTGACCGTGAAGTTTTTCTTGCCTGCCCAAGGTTACCTTAAACTTTTACTTTTTATTAATGCCAAAATGTACTAAGAAAAACACAATGCTTTCAAAAGCTTATAAAGAATGAATCAAAGCCATTCTTGAGTTTCCCGTCCATGTGGTCAGCAAGTTTTAATGAAAAAGTGTTTTCTCCTTTCTTGCCAAGTGACTTAAGATGAATGTCTCTTTAGGAACTGATTTTAAAAGCTTTCTTTTGCTATAAAACTAAACGAACACAACATGGCTTTGTGTCCAATTTTCTAAAAAAGAGAGAAAGCCTTATTCTACAGTACTTAATAATTTTTCCATTATCTTTACTAATTGAAAATGTATACCTCTTTTAAAATATCCTTGCAAAGTAGTTTCAATTTCAATTTCAACATTATATAAAGAAGAAGAAACATTTTATGTAAATAATCACTTTTAAAAGTGACTTCTCAAAGTGCTTTACAGAATGAGAGGAGACAGCAGAATTACAAAGTTACAAATAGGGTTTGGAATACAGTAGGAAAGCAAAGGGGCAGACACAGAACCAGTTAAATATATAAATATAAAGAGCTCAGAACTCTCTGATATCCTTAGGGATATAATTCTAGGCCTTTGGAGCATAGCAATAGAGTGTAGATGGGCATGGGGAACAGACGGGAGACCAGAATCAGATGAACGAAGTGGAGAGTAGGATGATAGTAACTCAGACTAACTCAGGTACTGAGCCTTATAGACCAGCATGTGATCACTTGCACCTCATAGAGGCTATTTGGAATGAGGTGGCTATTAAACTGAATGGTAACAGCACATTCAAAAATATTCCAAGGTTGGATATTGGGTGAAAATTGTTTAGGTTGTCCAGAGCCAAATTTGTTTGTTTTTTTGTCACAGGGGATACTGCAGTTATTTTAAGCCATTGGTACTGCACCAATGCTTAAGGACTCATTGTTACGAACAACAGGGCAAGGTTAGAGAAGCAGGATTTAAATCAAATGGTGGGAATATGATCTAATAGACAGGTGGTGGATTTCATACTTGATACCAATTTACTAAGGCATGTGACTTCAAGTAGAGAAAAGAACCAGCAAAACTAAGCCATCAGGGAGCAGGTGTGGTGGTAGCATGTGTTGTGGAGAGAATGCGATGCCAGTCATTGTCAACCTTGGAGCTAAAGTTGGGGTAAGGCAGGTAATGTGGTGGGGCAGCTTGCCTAAAGCAATGGAGAGCAGGTGTCTAGGACTATTATGGTTGTTCTCAACAATGTGGGAGAACTGGATCTAACAGACTTGATTATATCCTTTGCACCCTTGAATTCTGTCAAGTATTCTATCTAAGACTGAAAATGTACATTCTGGGCAGAAAGCTGGTCAGTAAGACCATGTTTGTGAGGCAGAGCAAAAACGAACATCCATACTATATTCAGGTCACAGAGGAATATCAAAGATTAAGGGAACTGAATCTTCTAAGCCCATAAGAGAAAATGACATAGAAAATGGTGTTTCAGGTGTTAGAAATCCTGTAAAGTGTTGGCAAAAACAATGCAGGAAAGATTTTCCAAAATCAGCAATACTACCAATAATTCCTTCAGAGGGAGTCATTGGAGTCTGGTTTAAACTCCCTTGCTATTTAGTTGCGGCTGATTCTGTAGGATCCTTTAAGACAAACCTTAATGGAATTATTAGACCGGTAGGCTACTACAAATCAAACAAAGAATATGTACCACAAAGCTTCTTTTCTTTTCATAACTTACTAATGTTTTTCTTAAAACACTATATTAATTTAGTTTTTCTTTACAAGGTAATGCAGCTAAGTCCAAACAAGCACTGTGGTGCCATACAGTGTGATTGAGGCCTGATTATAGTGCTACTTCTGCGCCCTTACTTTTATCACCTCCTCCAGGGAAGATAGAACGGAGTCGGGCCTTCTTGTTCTTCTCTTCTGGAGCCATTGGGAGAGGTTTAGAGCTGTGATTTGCTGAGGAAGAGTCTCTATTGTTACTGTTCATTCTCAAGGGGGGGGCTGGCGGTTTCTCTTCAATATCGACACTATCGGACATCTTTAGCAGCACTCACAATGGCCTGTAAGCAGAGTTTCAAAAGAAAATTAATGTTAGGGTACTGCAGGCATTTCTTTAATGGTACCAACATATTTATGTGAATATTGCACATTTCGAAAAGAGGAACTTCACGTAGCTCAGGCATTCGGCACTTCGGATAGAAAAATACAAAAACATATTCCACACATACTGTATCATTCACCACATTTCAAACTTTAAAAGCATGACTAAGAAGTGTTATGTAAACGTTATTATTTTACTCATGCTTTTCATATTTTTCATATTCAACATGACATGGCATGTGACTACTGTAACAGGTCTCACAGAACATGAGACTATTACAGTGACTTAACATTCTTAGCTAATCCTACATCACATTTTTTTGTGCAGCTGACTTCACAGCTATTGGAGGGCAAGCTGTGCAACAAGAAGCTCAGAGCAATCATGAGAACAGTGTGAAATCTGCACACGTCACATTACAACCCTACATATTCAAACTAACAACGTAGTTTTTCAGGTGTAACTCTACCTTACATAGAACTCTTCTATCCCTCTAAACAAGCTGGCGGATAAAGCATTTCATTGGTGACAACACCACTGTATGCTGTACTGTCTGTGCATTGATAAATAAACCTTGATTGATTGATTGAAATAAAATTTAACCATTGGGAGCTGAACTATTTATTATTGCATACATTCAAAATGTACATTTTTATAGACACACAGTTTATTACACTAGTACATCAAAATATATTTTATATCAAAAATGATATATTCCACTACTACAAAGAACCTCAGTGCTCAAACCATATTTCCATTGCATGCTTTTTCTGTCATCTTTTCTGAATAACATCTCAAGACGTGTCCGTTTAATAACAAATTTCAGTCAACTTCTTATCCAAATTCTTGATGTTTGAAGGCTGGACTTCTTCAGATGTCTCCTATCTTGTTTCCCTACAACTGCAACCCAGCCTCTCAGATTCATTCGAAATTCTACTGCTTGTTCATTATTCCCTCTACTTAATTTTCCCCTTGCAGCCATCCTCTTCGCAGGACCACCTTTTCCTGTTCAGAACTTGAATTTCAAGTCCTGCTTCTTACCCACAGCTTCCTTCATCACTTCCCCCTCTCCTGTCTCCTTCCATCATTTTCATTATTTTCTTTCACGCCCCCTGCACTCAGCCTCTGCTGCTTGCTTTGTCGCCTCTCCGCTTTACTTAACTCGCCTGCCCCTCGTATCTGCTCATTCGCCTCATGTGTTTCGCTGTGATGGAATCAGATACCTAGAAACTTTCTGCACTGTTCTGATCACCTTTCAGTGCTTCTCCTGTAGCCTTGGATAAATGTGTCACCAAAGTAAATGATTCATTATCATTAAAAACATAATATATTTCATTGGATCTTTTAGTCTTGCGTCAAGCATCTTCTGTGTGTAAACTCATAACTGTATTTGGTTTTAGGGGGAAGAAGCACACAAGCTATTTATCCAAAGGGTCAATTATAAGGTGGTGCTCCCATCCACTATTCAGTTTCAGAAATGTCATGAAGCCTCACCTCTTTGCCTTTTGGAGGAGTAAAACCTCAGCATCCATGTAAAATCTACAATTACACAAGGAGATCTAGCTCCATGTGTTGCTCTCTAAAACCTTTAATATTGTTTTTCCTTTAAGCCAAGGGTAATTAAAGATGTTTCTATAGCTGTGCAGTTACCGAAATCAGTTTTCTTGAGGTGTGAAATTACTGAGAATGACAGAATAAAATATACATACAGCATGCTGCTGGGAACTGAAGATACTGCACACTCACTTTCATTCTCTAAAAACCTTAAGGTGCATACCCATGCTGTTGAAATCCTCCGACAATGTACAGTAGGTCATTTGACTGAAAAACTGCATTTAAAGAGCATGTTTTTAAAAAGTGTGGTAAACTTCAAAAACAAGCAGAGTACACCCAAAGTTAATGCAGTCTGGTATAGCTGTTGTACAGTCTGTTAGAACAACCGGTTATATCAACTTAATTCTTTCACTTTCACATTATAGGAAAACAAGTGAGCTTATCTTCCTTATTTTGAGTTTTTACCAGTTTTTAACTAAAATTTTGCAACCTATGTGTAACGGGCAAGATCTGAAACATTTCAATTATTTAGACCACTGACTCTCCTTTTCATGGAGGGCATCTATGTCTTCTGGCATGCCTGACTTAAATCAGAGAAAAAGCTAGATAAAATGTGTAAATTCCAGACAAAGTAATATGCAGTATTTAGATCTTACAACTAATCTGGTTAAAAAATAGTTTTATTACTTGTCATGTTTTGGTCTTTTAAAGAACTCAGATTTATTCAATTATAGATTTATTTTGTTGATAGAAATTGAATGAGTGGCAAACACAGCTACAGAACGAGTACAGGTTTATTCCATGCTGAAAAGAGAAGAAAAGAAGCACAGCGTCTCAGATGTGTAGCCTTCTTCGGGTGTGAGAAGAAGGCTCCTGAAGAAGGCTCCACTGCCTAAACAGTGTGCTTCTTTTCTTCTCCCTCCAGCATGGAATAAACCTTTACTTGTTCCTTTGCAGCCTACGTATGCTGACGCAGCTACCTACTGTACTTGAACTACCTACAGAACTCTGAGAAAGAAGCTATCAGAATTATTCATAATTATTTGTTTTTGAAATTCAACAATTCAGTGTTATTCACTTTTTATATAAATGTACAATGTTTTAGGAAACTGTGTCTATGAACATTTGTTGTTATTGTTGCATGTGTTTTTTTTTTTGCTATTGTTGTATGTGTTTGACCAAAGTTAATCATTCCATTAGTTCTAAAAAGATCTGTTCTTGATAACTAGCATGCAATATTACACTAGCCAACATGTTCTGAATGTATCTCCCTTCTAAGGAAAATACCCTCACCCCTCCTTCAAATGTAATTTTAAATGTTTGACACATTCATTAAAATCACAGTTTATGTACTGTAAGACTGTAACCACCTAAATACATAGTGGGTCTTAACATTGATAACATCTTTGGCAGGCAAGCTACAAACCCAATCTAATGGGAAAAGAACTATATGCTCTCATCAGTTAGTATTCAATGTCTATGATAAATGGAGAAAAAAGACCTGAAAAATCAAATCTGAAAAGCAAAACTACAGCTGTTTTATTGAAAAATGATTTTTTTTCAAGAAATTAGACTGCTCTTTCTTTTTCCATTCTTATCAGCGTTTGTGTGAGAATTATGTTATATACTATAGTGTAATTTCTTCCAACATATGGAATTGAATGAAAAATGATCTTCTAATTCTTACTTATGCTTACATAGCATAACAATAGGCTACAAAGACATTTTGCTTACAATAGTTGCAAAACATTTCCTAATCCAAAAGTTTGTATTTCTGTAAGAAATATACCTATTTCACATGCCACCTGATTGTAATTGATTTAAACCATCGTGACAGTGCATACGGCACACCTGTACAGTAATACAGCTAGATCTATCTGGCTAGCAATTTGGCATATCTGAAAGAGCAAGTGCATCTTCGAAGTGCTGCATAAAAATAACAGATGAAAAAGTACTGCAAAACTATCATTAAGTGCACCTTTGTTGTGTGTGACAGCAGTCTTGTTACAACATGGCTGGATACTGCTGCAGAGGTGATGATTGGACTTAACCCAGGTGCAAAAGCCTGGAGAGTCGTGGAGACGTTTAAAGAGATACGATTCATTGGAGATCAAGCGCTCTGGTACAGAGGGCTAATGGAATAATAGATAACTGACTGGCAGTTCTTAATTAGAAATACTGTCCAGTGGAGAAAGGATAGCCCTGGATGGTAAGCTAAGAAAGGGTGAAGGCAATTACTGTGGAGCCCTGGCATTCTGGACAGCTGTCCCTGTAATGAAGTTGGGCAATCAATGGAAGGTGTGGGCAAGCTGAAAGCTGTCCAGGCTCCAGGGTAGACAAGCAACACAGGAAATCTGCTGAAGATTCAGCCCACAACAACGTAGGAGCACAGGGTCCATGAGGGCAGTACAGCCAGGGAGCCAGTGACAGGAAGTGGAATAATGATGAAGAACCACAACAGAGGTGCCACAGCATTATAGAAGGATAAAGCAAGAACTGAATAATTGGAATCATGATTACTAATTAGAATGGATCCCCTGTAAGAGCATCCAGTCTGAATGGCAAGCCCTGGAAAACCATGAGTCATCATGAGAATGGACTCTTCTAAATTAACTTTGTGTGTACTGTATAACTTTGATTCTTGCCACTTCTTTGGTCTTGTTGAGATTTGGGACTGACAGCATAAATATTAAAACTTGGAGCCTTGGTAAAAGTATGATAGTAAAAGTATGGTATAACAGTAAATAGCATGTCTGTAAAAAAGTATATTTTGCTTTTTTGACAATTACTGAGTTCAAGCTATAAATAATGAGAGGTCCAGCCCAGTTGTGACAATGTGATTGTGAGAGAGTTGGAGCTCTTTCACAGTACTGGGTGACTCCTATTCTGTTTATCAACAAGCTTGAACACAGAATCTGAAGTGTTTTGTGGACACCAGCACTCTAGGAGATATCACATGTAGATTGTTTTACATTATTGAAACTTATTTTCCTTTTCTACCTTTTGTATAACTGACTAAATCAGATGTATTCCTACTTTTAAAGTGCATGTTGAAGTGCTTTCAAGTTATCACTAAAAAAATCATTCTCAATGCTTTTTTACCTCTGGCATTTTGTTTTGCAGGCTACACTGTGGGAAAGCAAACACTCATCCCAAAAAGTACTTTCAAAAGTCCTTCAGTCCTTTCAACCTGTTAAAGAGAAATCGTCTCCTGTTTTCAGCATTGTTTGATCCATTGTCTTCCCAAACAGCAAAAGACAATGCTGTTGGGGCATGCATTTTGTTAACAATAATAGCTGACAATGTTAGCCTACAGTGTGAGTTTCCAATGCACAATTATAAAAAGGTTTTGGATAGGAAGAGATTTTGTAGAGCTTCTTGTTTAAACTATTAAGGTCCCTTGTT
Organism: Atractosteus spatula; assembly: GCF_055471065.1. Classification (NCBI taxonomy): domain Eukaryota; kingdom Metazoa; phylum Chordata; class Actinopteri; order Semionotiformes; family Lepisosteidae; genus Atractosteus; species Atractosteus spatula. Next base: position 36,725,844 of record NC_142714.1, read on the forward strand.
ATTCCAGCTGCAGTCTTTTCAAAATGGCTCTTGGTATTTCAAGGAAAGCAATCCTTAGAAGACGACAACATGCTTTCAATCTACAACACACCACAAAGACCAGAAGGAGGTTTCTAAAGGATGTGACCACTTATATGGAACATGCAGTTGATGTTTCAGTACATTTTGATAGTTATGCTGGTTGCCTTTTTTACAAAGTCAGAATTGTTTTCTGGTTTAAGTGGTAAAGCGTAAAAGAAAAACATAGAAGTCTTAGCATTTTGATGTGTAATGGACAATGGTTGTGTTTAATGGGTGCATAAAAAGGTCTGCATTTAACAGAAGGGGAAACACAAGGTATTTATAGTGTAGTTCAGGTTATGTCATTTTACAGAGCAGTTTATCCTTTGCATGCACCTAGATACTGAAAATTAATAAATCAAGATTTAGGGTCTCATCAAATTTGTTTTGCTAGAGAACCCCTGTCAAGGAAGTCATAAATTCCTGTAGGAACTGGGAATCAGCAAAAACACATCATCATTGGACTGTTGCAGTACTTTTAAATTAGACTAAGAAACTCCAAAGTTGCTAATCACTGTTATTTCACCTGCAAAACAAAATTATCCAGCCATTATATCCCCTTTCTAACAATTGGACAAGTTATTAATATAACACAACATAGACATATTTCTAACAGTGTGCATGTTATTATTGCCCACAGTGTTGTATTTCAAAGTTTGGTTGCCTTGTTTTGTCAACTATTGTTATTTAAACAATTCAATTTTGTTTATAAATAATATTGTAATATTATACAATTACCAGTGTGTTTCGTGGTTAGAAATTAGATGATTTTTTTAATCTACTCAGTAAATTTAATATAACACATATAAGGAAGTAGTGTAGAGCAGCTTGTGAACAAACTGAAATACTGTACTAAGTAGTTCAGAACTAATCTATTGCAAAAGTAATTACCTAAAGTACAGTACATACAGTACTATGTAAAAATTAGTACCTTTAGGAGTTTTGTAAGGGAATCTGAGATTCCTTTCAGTCATCAAATGTCTTCTTTAGATACGATCCCCCTCTGATAGGCACAGATCAAAGTTTCACACGAGAAGACATTAAAATAAAAAAACAATGCACTTCAAAGATAAACTAAACAGAAGGTATAGACTACACCAGGTAAACTGAGTGGTTTGAGAAAGACAAAAATATTGTGTTTTGCAGTAGTAGTAAGAGGGGTGTGTGTGTAATGCTTGTGCCCCAGTAGCTGCTGTTTCCAGTTCCTGTACACCATGGCCAGGGGTCAAAGATAAATCAATCTACCAATCGTCCCGTTCCCATGGTAACACAGTTGGGCAGGTTGTCAATACCACCAACAGCACTTATCTTGCTCCCTGCAAGGCATTTATTCAGTGGCATTGCGGTGTTTTTGTCTTAGCGTTTGTTCTGTGCTTGGTTCTCTTCTCCTTGAATAATCCCTCATGTTTGGAATTTCTCCACAGCTTGACTCTTTGCTTGTTCCCTACATCGTGATGTTTAGATTCTCCCCGATTTTTGGTGCATGTCTTGTGTTCCACCTGGATTGCCTGACTTTATGAACCCTCTCCAGTGTTGTTGCCTGTTTTGATGACCTCATTGGCTCTTCCCCAGGTGCTTTTGTTTGTTTCCACCTCAGTGGCATACCTGCAGCTCTACGACCTCTGTTTGGCCACCTGCCTGCACAGGTGTGTGGCTGCCAGTTGCACTCCCTCACTTTCTGTTTGCTCCACACACCACTGCAGTCTGCTATTGGCTCTCCCTAGTTCACCTCTTGTCTCTTGCATCAGGATCAATCATCAGCCCTAGACCATGGCATACTGGTGCATAGCAGCTGTATTGCTGGTTTTGCTTATTTTTCAGGTGGTTGTTCTTTATATTATGCTGGAAAAAAGTAATCTTGTATGCAAGATCTACAAGGGTATACTTCAGCTTTTGACAAAACAGTCACTTAACATGGTTTCACCATGAAAATACTTCCGAACTATGATCAGGGTTATAAATCATTGCCACCTGTAGAATAATCCAAACAACAGTGCTTGAAAGTGAGAAAAGTGCACTTCCAATTTCATTAAAGGACAAAACAAAGCTTTGTCCAGAGCTCTATAACTGAGAAATGTGCCAGAGTGGTTCTGTATATCTGCATTTTAGAAAGGGATGATCAAAAACATGTTATATGCTAAGTTTTGATCAACTTAGCTTATGATAGCTTCCATTTAGTAGAGAGTGATCAACTTGGAAGAATTCTATAATTGAGCAAATTTGGTGCTATGCTCCTTAAGGGCCACTTAGTTTTTTACCGTAGGTTGCCATAAATCACCAGCTTCAGAACAAGGAAAGGCTTCAAAATGTCCAGTAAAGCATATAATGAGTTCAATTAGGTAATTAAGGGTTAAAGTAGAAAGACAACTAGAAACCTTCTCCCCCCAGGCCAGAATGTTTGCACTTCTGTTTTAAAAGTTCTGGATTTAGGGTTCCCTATGGAACCTGCAGATCAAATGAAACTACATTAAAAGAAATATGTCTCTCTATGTATACATGCATTTTAAGAAAAATAAAATATACAGATTTTGCGTATTAACTAAATGTTTTGACATAATTTTGATTATTTGAGCAGTCGTGACTGTGATACACTAAAGTGACTGACTGTTGCATATGTACATAGTTATCTAACCTGTTTAATGTTCAAAGTGAAACTCAGGAAAGAAAAACAAAAAAAGGAACCATGCTCATCCAGAGAACAATAATTTTTACTGTTAGGTTAGAAAAAGCCATATTTTGCAATGAATCAAAGTTCTATGTAGACCATCTTGATTGATGCTAGTAAGTGTGTACAAACAGAACAGTACTTTGCAAGCTGACTGCATGATACTACCCTGATCAAATCCTGGGACCTCTCTAGATGCCCTTCCTCTGGGCTCATCCTGATTTGACAACACTCCAGCAGGACAATGTTAGGCCTCATGCTGCTCCTGTAACAATGGCCTTCTTGCCAAAAGAGAGTGTCACAGTTATGCCATGGATGCCATACTCGCCAGACATGAGTGCCAGTGAACAATTGTGGAGTGAGCTTGGATGTTGTGTGTCTTTGAGGGCTCAGAGACCAGTGAAAAGGCATGTGATAGCCCAGGCACTACAAGAGGTATGGGACTAAAACTACCAGATACTGTGGCATCTGCAAACATTGTGGATCTGCACCATACAGTATATTGCTTCTAGCAGTAGCTACACATGCTAATAGCCTGTTAATTTCACAGTAGACCCCCTGTTGATTAAACCCGTTGATGACAGGTTGTTTGGCAATGTTACTTGGCATAATAAACTTTCATTGCACCTGCTAAAAAAAGATTAATTCTTCAGTTTATATCCCTGTGAATAACTTTAATTTAAATGCATTCATTTGCTTCTATTGCAATTATAAGGCGTATGTTGATGCTCAAGAAAGTAAAAAATCACTTTACTAGACAATATTTTCAATGTACATATTTATTTGATTTTACAGATAAAGGTGGAGTAAGAAACTTTTTATATATTGAATAAGGAAATAGTGTTAAACATTTAAGTTATTTTTTTAATTGTCTTTATTTTTTTCTTTATTATTACTAGATGAAAGGTGCTAAACTCTCAAACCACAAATGAAGGAAAAGATGACATTATTTGATAACACACAGGTTTAATACAACTGCAATGTGTTCAAGATCTACAGTATACACTATATACATGTGTTCAAGATATAAGTAACAAGTACCGGTTGGTCTGGTATTATATCTAAAGTGTCTTATTTTTGGTAATAGCCTATCCCAGAAGCATAGAGTGCAAAGAGGAATTATACTCTGAACAGATAGACACTAGTCTATTGTGGTGAATACACACAGGGAGACAATTTAAAGACACCTGTTCCTTAACTGACATTCAGTCTTTGAAACCTGATGGGAAACCAGAGCATTCTGAGAAAATTCCATGGGCTCCGGGAGCCACACCAGTGCAAGGCAGCAATGTTAACCACTGTGCGACTGTTCCACCCTACTTACAGTATACTGTATAACAAATTTAACATGGAAATGTTTCAATAATTTACACATTTCTGTGACAAACTTATCAATTTTTAGTATATGGAGAACATGAAAGGTTAAAAAAATTACAAGCCTGGCTAGAACTGGAGGGTTGTGATTGATGTAATGAAAATGTTTGAAGGGCTACACTGTGCCAGGAATAGCAGTAAAAACAAGGCCTTCATTAGGGTGGCACAGGTGAGCTGCCAAAAGGACTTCAGATGGTAAAGGCTTGTTTGCAAATGAACTTCAATCCATGTAATGAAAGTGGAAAAATAATGCTTGCAAGATGCTCTGGTCAATGCTGTTATAAAAACATATTTCACAATCGGAGGTACAGTAGAACCACAGTATAACTCTTTCAAAGCTCAAGAGGAAACCATACAAAGCTACCAGTTAGATGCTGATCTAGGTGCTGAATACCAGTAAACATTCTAGTAGACTTAGTTTATTGGCTCAACACTTTCTGCAAATCTCCTAACTATAACATATAAAATTAACATTTTAATACCATTTCGTAGTATCTGTTGGGTACAGCCTAAAATTGGTGGTGAAATAACCCCAAAAACAGTTATATAACACATGCATGTGCTGTATAATATACAAACACCATGTATATGTCTTTTTTCTGAACAATTTACATTCAAGTCAAAGATGAGGCAGAGGAGTGTAAATAATTGAACCTGGTGATCTCACTCAACAAAGAACCCAATGTTCCATTCTTGCTTTCTTCTGCCATTTTCAGAGAGGATTTCCTGAAGCTCTAGACACAGCATGTGATTCACTGACAGGCAGTCACAGGGGGAGGTCACAGTTGCTCCTTTGTATGCATAAAGGAATGGGGTTTGGCACAAGAAGAATCATTTTTAAAGTATCATCCTGTTTTGAATGAACAAATACACAGAGTGGCACCAGTATCAATATTTGTGTGTCTGTTACAAACTCAAATATATTTTTAGTAACCTTCTAAAACTGTATGATGCTGAGTAGGTCATGCACCAGTGACCTGATTATATTTTTTTCCAGCTAACTTGTTACATTCTCCTATCTTCTGGGTTTAGAGACTTTTCACTTTGCCAGAATAGACTGCTGTACAGTTTTTAGTATTTAGCTAAATGGCACAACTTTTTGACATGTAAAAGTCAACATAATATTTATGATACACACCACGAATCTCAAATCTTGCCTTGTATTTCCTACATTATCATTTGTCTATGAAATTAATCAATGACGAATGTTGAAAAAAGACTTCACTCCACTCACAATCCAAAGACCTACAGGTAGGTTAACTGGCTTCTGGCAAATTTGGTCCTGGTGTGAGTGTGTGTGTGTTTGTGTCAGTGTTTGCCTATGCCCATTGCTTGCTGGAACAGGCTTCGGTTCCCCTGCCACCCTGTATTGGATAAGGCAGTTAGTAAATGGATAGATGGATAGTTTCACCAGCAAATTTGTTCGTTTTCTTCTGGTTCCAATGGATAAAATTAATACAGGATCATCCTAAGAATAGAATAGGGACAAACAAGTGAAGGGAGAATGAATACACAGATAAAGTGCATTGAATTGTGTAATGAGGGAAACTGGCACTTGAAGGTGCAATAGATGCCCACCTAAACACACTATAGAAACCCAAAAGGCTATTATTTTATCATCTACAGTAATTGGTGAAGGCCCCCTTCTCCTCTAACCCAAAACCTAACCCAGGATCATTAATAGGGCACTAGTCTATAGCCCAATCAGATGCATTAACATTGAAATTCAATTTGAACTCTCAAGGGGCAGAGGGCCATCTGCTTTTGTTCCACTTAATTAATTCTTTAAAATATTTCAATAAGACGCATTGGCAATTACTGTAGAATAAAAATTGAAGATGTACTGCTTCACCTTGTTGCAATTGTGCATTTATTTAGGGGCTTCATATTACTGTATAATGTATTGTTGCATTATTCCATGTTTCCCACAACTTCCATTAATAGTTTGTAATGCTTTCAGTTCTCGGAATGGACGTTTTGTGCATATTAGGATGTATTGTAAACATTTTAATTAAAATTAAAAAGAAGCCCTGAAAATTTTAATGAAATTTCATTCCATTCCCCTTTTCGATAGGATCTGAATTTACAGAGCCTTATTGAAGCAATTACTAAAACGGGAGAATCCATTTCTTTTCAATCTTTTTGACAGTGACGAGATCACCCTTAGTCACAAGGTACTCACTGTTTTCTTGACATTTGGTCCTGAAAAACCAGATCTTGCCTCGGAAACAAGACAAAGCACTCCACATCAGTGACCTCTGCTGAGCTCTGGAGTAGACCATAGAGCATATCTTTTGTATCACAAAGAAAAGCAAGGTCTCAGCACTATACAGATGTTGACATTTAGGATAGGAAACAAATAGTGGACACTTGAAGCAATCTCTCTGTGGTTTGCTCACCATCTGCTATAGGACAATATATATTTTTACCTCATTTAATTATACCTCTGATTCTCTTTTTTATGACTGTAGAATGGCTTTGCTCGTCACTAACTGAGACACATAGTTCAGATTGACAGAAGACCCTTTTTTTTAAAGACCTTTTTTAAAGACCTTCCTAATTCCTAATTACAGTACATACAGTACGTTGCCTATAGAAAGCCTACACACCCTTTCCAAAGTAACATTTTGCAGCCTAACAGCTTGAAATCAAGACACAGTAGACACAGTGTCTATTTTATCTTTATTTACTGAATATGTAATTAAAAATGAAAACCTAGAGATAATTGATTCGATAACCTAGAAATCTGAGTTAGTCCTTGATGGAAGCACCTTTTCCTTGAATTACAGTAATAACCATAATTATGTTTGGATAGGTCTGTACCAACATACTGCAGCACACCTAGATTTAGTAATGTTCTCCCATTTCTCCTCACTGAACTGTTCTAACTCATTCAAATTGTGAGGAAACTGTTGATGGACTGCAACCTTTAAGTCATTCCACAGATTCAGTTGGATTGAGCTCAGGGCTCTCAGTCTAGTTTCCCTTCAATACTTACTAGACCTCTTCCATACTGCAGAGAAGAAGGTTTAGGTGGTGCCATATGCCTTGCACTTAAGTGCTCCAAGGGATATTTGAGGCCTTTGGCATTTTACAATAAATACATTTTATTTTAAATCCATCTCCTGCTCTGTGCCCAGAGGTCTTTTGGTGTAGCTCCTTGTTGCCCATAGTTGACTCTACTTTGAAATGTACTGCCTAGCAGAGGAGAACTAACGGAACAGCTAATTTTACTATGAAATCATCAGAATCATTACAATTGAACACAGATGGAGGCTAATAACCTTGTTGTGTGATTTGGAAGGCAATTGGTTATGCCAGAGCTAATAGTTGCTGTTACTAATAACAGCGTACACGTATCCAATTCATTTTGGGGGGGATTTTCATTTCTAGTTACATTTCAAAATGTTTGAGCATTTGTTTTTTCACTTGGAGGTTATGTGTAACAATGTGTAAATTAAGGTAAAATAATTTCTGATTAATGTGTGATTTCATACTGTTAGGCCACAAAATGTTAGTTTGGAAAAAGTATATAGGGACTGTAATTGAACGCACAACTTGATGTCTTCCTAGTGTGATTACTTTGATTTCTGAACATGTACAACAGCTTAAAACAAGGGCCCACTGAAGATAAAGAATCCCACCCCTGAAAGAGAATGTGCCTTAGATTCCATCCATACTCAGTAGAATAACAGCTTTAAAATTTTGTTGTTAAGTAGTTTAAACTGTCAATTTTATATTTCTAAAATGTTATATTCTATGTTAAGATCCTGTTTTTTGTTGCAATTGTGTATCATTTTTGTTAACTAACCATATCCTCAGTCATCTTGAATAAGGATACCTGTATCATCTAAGATGTTTTGGATAGAAGCATCATTCAAAGAATAAAAAATAATAAGTAAAGCAAAGCAAAAGATCTTGCAGCATACAGTTTACAGTATGAAAAAAATGTAATCAGTCAATAGACATTTTGTTTTGTCAGCTGATGTTGCATGGTCCTTAGGAAGCCAACTGATTTAGTCAGACGATGAAAGATGACAGAGAAAACAAGGACTCTGAAGAACTGAAATGACACAGTACTGAAAAACATTAAACAATGTATAAATACTAATGAGAATGCTGTAGTTTTCTAAAAATATACAGTTTGGTTTTTAAAGGAAAAGAGAAAAAATGTACACCACTTCTAACAACCAAAGAAAGTAAAATGTTATCAATATATTTCCTTTTATTATATGTTTCTACTTTGGAGTAGACTTGCCACACCCTCTTGTCAGTAATTATTCAGTCTTTCATGTTAAAAACACAATCATATATTACTTATTGTTAAACAATTTAAACCATTTATTTCCTGTCATTTGGATCATGGCTAAATTTATTTTAATATCTTGTTCCAGTTTTGATGTGGATATATATCATATTTTGCACTTTTTGAAACATAATTTGGTAGTAAAACCATCTATGACTACAAAAACCTAATCACTTTTGATCATTCCTATTTTATCATTAATAATATCAACACACTGGGTAATTGTTCCTTGGTTGTTAATGAATGAATAAACATACATAATTAATTTTTATTTTATATTTTAAGAAATGGCTACTAAAATATTGGACATCTAAGTATTGTCCAATATTGTATAAATATCTAAATATCGGAGCTCTATATACTATAGATTAGTGTTTATTCAATTACGTACAGTAAATACATAAACCACACCTTTAATCAGTTATCACATTAACACAATCAATAAACAGATTAAGTCAAACTCATTTTTTTATTTATGGAGTCTTTGGTTATCCTGAAAGACCTGAGATGAGAAGATGATGTCATAGCATTTTGTTTCCAGTCTGTGCTCATGAATAAATAATTAAACTAATTCATACCTTAAATTACCTTCATAATCAAAATTGCATAGATTATTTGTTTTTGAATTTGTCTCATCCCGCAACAATTTAACTGAACAATTTTTTTTTACTAATGCCCAGTGCTTCTCTTTTTTCCCCAGTTATAATTCAAAGGTATCTCAAAAACGTGCAGGATTATCTATCCTGATTAGTGTTTCCCACCTTCTGTAAGCAAAGTCAAACCTACTGTAGGTCTACAAGGACTGGAGAATTTTGGAGGATTATTTTTTAGTATGCAAATGAATCTCAAATTTCAGAATCAATAAAGAAATATGTGGACAGTAAAGGTATCTTATTTATTGCTATAATAGTCCTAAATTGTTCTTGGTTTGGCGGACCGACAAACAGAGTTCTATGACAAAAATCATGGCTATGATCAAACTCAAGACTCAAACTTTAGCTGTTGTTATTATGACACTGAGATGGGATTGAGGGCCTTTTTAAGTGTTTCAATGTTGTGATAGTTGTGATTGCTGTGTTTCAGTGCTCTTAAAAAAAAGTATAACTTAAAAATGGATTACATTGTAGAAAATTAAAAGTAGACCTTTTCAAGATTGCTGGAACATGGTTTGCTCACAATGTTCCAATACAGAATATGGAATACTGTATTTGTAAATAAACAAACTAGTAAACTCTGAAATGTTTTGTTTGTAATCTTAAAATGCAATTTATGCATTCAATCTTGTCCAGAATTACCTACCTTATCACTCATACTGGTATATAGTATGTCAGCTGATCTGTGCAGTTCAGTAAAGTTAACCCTTTTTACACTTCCATGTCCCTCCTAATTAATTGCTAATGAAATCCTGCTGAGCGGTTGGTTTCCAAAGATGGCTAAACATGGAAACTGAATGGGAGCCCAGACATTCTTGATCCTTCAATGTGGCTAAGCAAAAGCTTTGACCTATTTACTGCATGTGCCTGATCAAACCGACTTCCAGCCTCATCTGGAGTTAGAATCTTTCTGTTGGACACGGTGAGCACATCTCTACAGAAAACAGTCCCACAATTCTGATCTTAACAGCAGATTCTAAACTGAGCAATGTGACATAAAGGTAAAAAAAAATGGCGACTAGCAACCTGCAAATGCTGCTTTGCTACTGCTTCCTTTTAATACATTTGTTTTCCAGTAATATGCAATCTGAAGAATAACTAAAGTATCCTAGTCACAAGAGAGCTTTTCTTCAGGGTTATACAGGATGCCATAGAGCTATGGTTGATACAACTGGCATATAGCAAAAGAACTGTATTCGAATCCAACTGTTCCTATCACAGTGATAGCCAATTGAATCCACAGTTCAAAGGGTTCTCTTTTTCTTTTGAACAGCTCAGTTGTTAGATACTTACCAAAAAGCAACTAATTGTTAAATAAATCTTTGATGTCTGCTGCATTGGCCATCACCAATTGCATTGCATAAGAGCACTGGAAATAGTTACCTACTTACTCTCACCCAAAAGCTACAAGGATATCTGGTAGACATGGACTGTAATTTGTGCTTTCAATTTCTTAATTGAGTATCTTACTTGATCTATTATTTTCAGCAACAAAAGTGTTAAAGAATTTCAGTCTCTAGATCTGCTTACTGCTGCTTTTTAAAGCAAATCCCTCATACAATACCAGTATTAGCCGCCATTGCCACATGAAGTTATTTGTTCTGTGTAACATAATCTAGAAAACCATTTCAAGAACTTGAGCTTTTAGCTGTCCATTTTTCAAGAATTTGTCTAAAGGTGGAAAGGCTGCCAGATTCCACTAAAGGTTACATGACATACCATAATCAAATATAGTAAAGTTTAGTCATGTTAAATTGTGTCCTTGATTAATTACTTGTTACTGCATTTATCATGGTGTTGAAACTGTTACAGTTCATGTGTTTGTGAATGATTAAGATAAATGATGTGTATTTAAGGGCAGTACTGGCCATGCTTATGCTTTGGAGCATTTGAGCATTGGGGATGGAACTGGGACCTATGCGAAGTCTTTGGAATGGTTCTGTTCTTCCTTTATGCTGCGTATAACCATATAGCAGAGCTTTGAATAGACACTGGCCATCCTAACACTGTAGCTTAAATTGCATTTATAAGGAAAAAATTCTGTTCTATTGTAATTTCATATGAGGAAAACCAGTGCAATGAAAGGTATGGTAACAAACCAAAACTGTTATGTGCATTTGTCCTGTTGTCCTGTATATTTGGTCCTTGTTTATTGTGCAAGTTTACTTAAGTAATTTCTCTCCTGTCCTGTGAATCAGCAGTGCTTCTGGGAGTGAAATTACCCTTTAAAAGCATCTTAAATTTCTCCACTGGGAACTTTCACTTGGGAAAAAAAGAACTGCCTGTGAAATTAGCGCACATGCCACATGGAAAACTTAATAAAGGTGCTCCCCTACAGCCATTATAAAATCATACTGGAATGTAAAAAAAAATTGCAGAAGGGAGCTTAATTTTACATTTGCACTACATTCTTGTCAGACTGATAATATTGGTAACACACTTCTTTTTTTTCCCCAATCTTTGCTAAGATTACTGTAGGCTGTTATTTGCTAAATATGCCAATGATGGGAAATCATTATCACACATAATGTATGAAGCTTCAGAGTTAATTGCTGGCAAGAATGTGAATTATTAAATGACTTGCTCAAGTGACCTAAAATGACTCACTACTAAAAAAGGATGCAAGATCAACCTCTTCCCACTCACAGGCAGGACAACTTTGTGCACTAACTGTCCTAGTGCTAGGCACTAGCATTTGTTACAAAATAATGATCTCTTGGCAAAGGACAGTAGGTGAATCCATTAATATAAATACTGGCATTGCAACCACTGCTCCCACGCCAGGCAGCTTTGGGAGATTTGAGAGACTTTAAACTTAAACACTAAAAGGTACTATATGCAAACGAAGAGGTAAAATTCTCTAGTAATAGTAAATGCATGAGAATAAAGCCTTTGAAAGAAAAAATACCTGGAAAGAGTTGGAAGGCTAGTTGAGAGAACATGCAGACATTAGATTAATATAACTCGTATAACCTAATCAAACAGACATAAATCAGGTAATGTAGCGATCAGTTCTTTCCGGGCCCTATGCGGACGACACGATCCGGAATTGTGAGGATACAATAGGGAAAATAGTCATGCAGGAGAAGGGTCTGGAGACGGGGGGCATGTCCGAGGAGTGCAGGTGTCCAGGGGGAGTGAATCCAAGGCGAACAATCCAAGGGTAAATCCAAAGGGGGGATCCAAAACGGGAGGCAGAGTCCAAGACCAGGAGATCCATCCAAAGAAACTAAAAACAAGAACTGGGTCGGAACCGGTGGGGCAGGGAATCAGGAACAGGAAACTAAAACCATGACGGAGCCAGACACGGCCGGACCCCGGGCTCTCACGAAACGGGATTCAATGAGAAGCCTCGGGCAAACCCCTGCGTCTGGCTTTAAAGGTGGAACTAAAGAGGGGCTGGGCAAAGGAACAGGTGTAAACAATGGGGGAAAACGAGGAAGGGCTGGAACGCCCTTAAGAGGGGGAGTAGCGATCGTGACAGGTACAGTAACACATACTTGGAATACAATACCTGCACTACCAGTGAGTATAACAGGTATTGCTCACTGTGAAGTAGGATTCAGCTAACGCTATTTTTTTTTATTATTTGTTATTTCTATCTAATCATACCACCACACCACTAGATGTTTTTGTACTCATTATGTAATGAGGGATACTACTTTTATTTTTACAGATCACATTTTGGTGGTTCTAAACCTGTGATTTGTGAGTGTCTTGGTTTAAGCAAATCCTCCCTTAGCTACATCATAAGACAAAAATGAGGAAAATAACATCAGTCACAACACAGCTCTGACATGCGCAATATACAGTATGTATCTGTGTTGTGAAACAGGCCAAACCAAGGGCAATTTGTATACACCATAAAAATAGAAACTATTTTTAACAGTCAATCATTAATGGAGCCAAACTCAAATGACTTGAGTCATTTTGGACAAAAAAACATAAAGGTTATCAGGAAATCATATTTTTGACAGAACAAGAGAAATTAAATGTGTCTAACACAGGAAATGTTGTCTTATCACTACTGAATCCCTTTAAAAACAGTTCTATTGAAATGTAATGAGATGTGAGTTCCTCATACTGAATCAGGTGACCTTTGTAGTCATATTTTCTGTTCAAGGCAGTTTACATTTTCTTTGATGGTAAAAATAAATGTACTTTGTTGAAACATGGACTATTTAAGTGAAAATCAACATAATGTAACCACAATCATTCAAAATTTAGAAAAAAAGCAGCAATATAAGCTGTATAATTTGGAGTTTGATTATGGTTCCTTGGATTGTGAATGTGCTCTTACTAACTTACTTACCTAACCATTAACTTAACCTAACCTCATCACTACTGACTTATGGATCTATTGGAAGTAATTGCTAATCTACTGATTAGTAGAAACTTTATCAGTCCCTAATTTCTAAATACAAATCCTTTTTTCTACAGTGATGAAACACTGCACATTTTTATTATCAACATTCTTTTATTTTAACCATGGACGTACATTGAGATTTTTGGTCTTTATTTTTACCATGCAAGATATTTGCAAACCTAACATAAGATGATGCTTGATAATTATGAAACAAATGTGTTTCTTTTTGCATCCATGTCTCTTTATGAACCCCTCATTGTTTCTCCTTGATTTGTAACTTGCATGTGGATGACACTGACCCTGATTCTGATTCTCACATTTCATTATTCTCTAATTTAGCCTTCAGTTGTGTGTAGATTTGCTGGCTAGTATTATTTTATCAAGAAAAGGTCATGTATTTGTATGCTGTCTGAAACACAAAATTGCAGCAATTAAAATTTAATGATCTGTAAAAATATCTAGAATGCAGGTGGCACTGCATGTTTTTTCACTTAATTAGGACACAGATCACCTAAAATACATTAATTACTATTAAAGAGAGGTGTGTTACATACAGTAAATGCAGAATAAGCAATTGAAATAAACATGAAAGTTATTGGAGTATGGTAAACAAGGGTATGGGAAACTCTTCTTTCCACAAAAAAAACCTTAAAATAGATGTTATAGAATCACATACAGTATACTATTTCCTAGCTTAATCAGTATGCTGAGCATGGAGAACCTTCAGAGAATCCTCTCCAGATCAATGCTGTGTCCATTTGTCTATAATTGTATGTAGCAGTGTGCTTGGATCTTGGATTTAAACTGTCATCTCAGGTATCTCCTAGCACCACACCCACACAATCTAGATATTCTTCAAACATTTTAAGCCAAAAGACTGTCTCTTTGCTTCAGGGTGTTAACTTTATTATTGAGATCACCTTACTCCGAACTATGGAACCTGCAATGTATTTTACTTGAACAAAACATTACATTTTTGTTGAAGAAGCAAATTGTATGACAAAAAACATCCATAATGCATTATGGAGATCTGTGCATTTTAGGAAAAACTACAAAAATACATAATCTGCAACTGTACATGCTCTGAAAGCAACCATGTATAATAATAATTACTTACACTTATATAGCGCTTTTCTGGACACTCCACTCAAAGCACTTTACAGGTAATGGGGACTCCCCTCCACCAATGTGCAGCATCCACCTGGATGATCCAACGGCAGCCATAGTGCGCCAGAACGCTCACCACACATCAGCTATCAGGGGGGAATGAAGCCAATTCATAGATGGGGATTATTAGGAGGCCATGATTAGTAAGGGCCAATGGGAAATGTGGCCAGGACGCCGGGGTTACACCCCCTACTCTTTTCGAGAAACACCCTGGGATTTTTAATGACCACAGAGAGTCAGGACCTCGGTTTTACGTCTCATCTGAAGGACGGCACCTGTTTACAGTATAGTGTCCCTGTCACTATACTGAGGCATTAGGACCCACATGGACCGCAGGGTGAGCGCCCCCTGCTGGCCCCACTAACACCTCTTCCAGCAGCAACCTTAGTTTTTCCCAGGAGGTCTCCCATCCAGGTACTGACCAGGCTTATGCCTGCTTAGCTTCAGTGGGTTGCCAGTTGTGAGTTGCAAGGTGATATGGCTGCTGGCAATAATGCCATCAGCTCCACTTAATATTTGCTCCACTAAATCAGCTCCACTAAATATTTGCCAATCGGTTTAAAATTCAAATACTGTATACACAGCACAAACCTATATAATATTTTATGGACTATATATTTAGTTTGAAATCAGATAATCCTTCCAAATCTGTGTTTTGGTTATATACTGTACATTGTCATTTGTCAATAGCTACTACTGTGAAGTTAAAATTCTGTTCAGGAATTTTTGAAAAATATATGGTCCTAAAACCATTTTTTCTGTTACTGTTTTCTACATAATGTAACAGAGTAGTGTGCTGTACTTTAGCTGATATTGTGATTTACTGCATTGGCTGTGCTTGAGAGCACTGGATTTGTATTGGAATGGACTGTACAGTATATTACAGCACATATTGCCTCATGTTAAGAATGTTTACAACTGCCTTATGCTAGTTTTCATACAGCAGACAAGCAAATCTCTAACATAAAGGTCAATTGCACAAAAGAGATTATTTCAGGAGCAATCATGCATTATACTTATTGTGGCAGAATCAGACTATATGGCATCTCTTATTTGAACTACAGTCCCCAGAGTACTGTAGGAAATGACCTTGGGCAGTCAGTCACCTGACCAGTTAGAAAAAGAATATTGGTCAGAGCCAATGGCACCAGTGGAAAAAGATGTGACGGAGAATAAGTGAGCAAATGACAGATGGGACTTTTGCGTTTTTGGGACTTTGGTTTTGTGAAGCTGAGAAGCAGCTTAGCTGCCCAGCTAGTAAATAGAGAGAGGCTTTCAAGAAGTTTATTTAAAAGCTCAAAGACGATCCTGGGTTTTGTTATGTGGTTTTGCTTTGTTTGTGGAGTTCTATGCACTGTAAATAAAAGAACACTATTTTAACCTCAAGGCTGTGTTTGTCTCAGTTTGCCATGAGACTCGCCTATTTTAAACATCCCATTACTGCACTCTGTCCATGGGTGTGTCATGGCATGAAAAACAAAGCTATCAGAAAATGGCCATGATATTAAAAATACATATTCTGTGTCGTGTTTTATACTTAGTGCAGTTATAGTGCTTTACTCACTGGGGTAGTATGAATTTGTTCTTAAACATTTAATCATCTTCCCACACCCATATTGTAAATCCATTTATGAACTATTTCAGAATTTATTTACTTCTCCATGAACATCCTGGATTGTGATCAACTAATCTTACAGAGAAGCCATGTGAGCACAAAAGTGTAGCTAGAAGGGCAAGTCACAAGATATTCTGCAATTTCACAGAGAACACAAACAAAGCACAATCAGCTCTTCTAAACTCTCCACACTTTTTTTTTAGAGATGTGTGGCTGAAGCAATACAATAATATTCAGTCCTGCTAAACTTAAATTCCATATCTTTAGCTTTTGGTGTTTATTAATATTGGTTGTTCTGTTTGCATGCATTTCTGTTAAAACCATTAACAGAGAAAATACAAGAGATTTTTCTCTTTAATTTCCTCCTGTAAATCGTCTATCCAGTATTTTCTATGAAAAACCTAATCGCTGTATTGCATATTTTAACAGCTGATAGCACGTGACAGTATTGATTTCAGCTGTGTACATTATACAGTATATGTGAGTGTTATTGTTGGCAATAAAATGCCTCACTTTGTTGAGCATAGATAACAAAAAAAACGAGGGTGACTCGTTTTGTTTCTAACAAGAAGATTTTCACATTTAAGTTTCAACAAGCAGAATGAAAATAATAAATAAGTAATGGGCCACAATATGGAGATTATTTGATCATTAGAATGTAAGAAAGGTAGCAAAAGCAGGGAAATGTGTGAACTGTTATTGGAAAAACCTATGGTATCAGCTTTAACAAGCTGGCTAACTTGTTCCAAGCTTAAACTATTGTAAAAAAAGTGTGATTTTCTACTTCCTCTTCTAAGTTTCAAATGTACTTCCTGGTATTTCCCCATTGTTTTATCTGGTTGTCTTTCACTGTTAATTTTGAAGCCTTTGTCAGTGCTTTTGAGGATTCTGAATACTGGAAACAGGACTCCTGTGCACAAGATTAGAGAGGTCCAGTTCTTTAACAATTGTCAGAGTAGGACATTCCTTTAATCCTAGGAATCTAATTACTCCTTTCCTGATTGCAGAGCAGCAATATCTTTTTGAATGTACTGAATAAAAAAGCAAAAAGGCATGAACCCAATATATCAAATAACTTTCATTATAGAATGCAGGACATATTGTATGTAATACGGTTACATTCAGTGAAATCTAAAGAGTTCCAGCACAGTAAACTGGGTACTGCTGATTGGTTAGACATTACGTGACTGTAATTTAGTCTAACCATTTTTGTCAAACCATTTAGTCAAACCATTTTTGGCATCCTAATGAGTCTCTATCTGGCTGTATACATGCAAGCCATTGTGCATCATTGCATTTTGAGTTCCATAACTGAATGTCTGCACGGAAATCCCATAAATAATATTTATTACTGTGGGACAATATGCAGTTACAAAGCTGATTCGATTCCGGAATTTAACTTAAATCGTTCAAATATTTTTTTAAGTATTCTTCTCCCACATGACAGGTTTTATAAGATGTGTAACAGTCAAAGCCATGATGCTCCAATGAAACATTCCCATTCCAGTCATTGCAAATTTCATGAAACACACATGGCCCATCATGCTTTGTACTGGATTGATTCTGGAGTTAATTTCATAAGGCATTATAACACTATCTTTTCACATTTTCTTCATATTCATGCACGTTATATATATATTGTAGCACTACTAATAGATAACTAGCAGAAATCATACGACTACCTAATTGGCAAAAGAAAAAAAGGTTTTAACAATGGAAATGTCCGCCATCAATAAACAAATTGTGTTTGTATTTTTATTTTGCAGAGTGTAGTTTTCTGTGTTCATAAGATAATTTGAAGGCAAAATAATATGCTGTACACTGATGGAAAAAAGAAATGCAACACCTCCAGCCCTCCCGTCTGCGTAGAACAGGCTGAAGAGTGATTCATCTCTGAAGAGCACCTGATGCCACTGCTGATGAGCCCATTGCAGCCTCTGTCTGGCCCAAGCCAGTCAGGTGTGATGTCTAGGAGGTGTGAACAGAGGGCCTCTGACAAGTCTAAGGCCAGCAGCATGGAGCCTCACTATCCTGTCGCTGGTGTGAGCATTGTATCTGCTGGCAGTTTCAGCAGCAGTATGGGTGGCAGATCTGAAACGATTTCTCAGATGTACCAGTATGATGTGTCAGTCCTGCTCTGGTGTGGTTACTCAAGGGTGACCGGATCTTGGTCTCCTGAAACCTTCTCTGCAGTCAGAACACAGTGGAGCGGCTTACTCCACAGTGTCTGGCAAAGCTGGCACATGACATGCCTGCCCGCAGCATGCCAACGGCCCTCTCCCTTGCTTCTGGTGACATTCGAGGCATTATGGAATGTGCAGAAAACTGACTAAGTGCGGCCTTTTTCTTGCAGTGACCTAAGCTTTGAATTAAGGCCATTTTAAAGGTGACCTGATCCGGCATTGTTCCACCTGGACCTCGTTGGGTAAAAGTGCACCTAACAAGCTTTCCTGTGATTGGCAAGTTGCAATGCCTCACTGCACAAGCTGTATTGCTGGTCAGAGGGTTTAAAACAAATTCACAACTTTTTGTGAAAGTACATAAGCTATAACTATATTCTCAGTTCTATATTCTCATTCCAGAAAATGTTGCGTTTCTTTTTTCCATCAGTATACATGAACTAAACATAGATTCCCCTGATAGGAGATCTTCACTAGTCCCTGGGTATTTGAATTAATGCTTTGAATATTGTTAGCAGGCAATCAGCACAGATAAGGATGGAGGACCTATGATTGGTCCTCATCATACACCATGAAAGCAATTACTTAAAGAGCTCTAAAAAATCTTATAGAACAACAAACTTAAACAGGTGTCTACAGGATCTGTCACTTATTGGTTCTGCATCTTCTGATAAGGTTTTATGTAGTTCCTTAATAAACCAAGGTAATTTCCTTAAGAACTGCTGCAAAACAGAATAACCTAATAACAAGGGTAAACCCATGGGCCTGCTGCAGAAATAACTTCACAAGCATTCTACACCACAGAGCACCAACATGAACATCTGTTACAAACTGTAGATTTCATCCACATGAGCAGCAAATATTCAAGTGTTGTAACTTGCAGAAAAACCTTAAAGACCATGAAGGCCAACAATTGAATAAGGCATAACCTTAAATTTCCTGGATAGGATCCTCACAGAGCAGTAAAGAAGCAGAATTAAAACGTCCAACCACAAAATTCTGTAGTGATGCTTGCCATTTGTTTAGATGTCAGTCATTGCTTTGTTGGTGTTTTTCTGTCAAGAGTTTGTTTACTGTACTTCTGCAGTAAAAAAAGAACAGAATGAAAAATGAAAAAAAAATGTTAGTGCAAAAAGCATACATTTAGAGACTAATTTAATATGCTAATTATCTGTACAAGTACCTCCTTCACTGGAAAAAAAGCAAATATAAGTTATATAATTTTCAGTTTCACATTCTGAGAGCAGTGCTTTTTATAAAGCAGTGGTTCCAAACCCTGGTCCTGGAGGAACTACAGTTCAATCCAGTTTTTGCTCCAAACTGAATTCTTAATCACAAGTTAATTGATTTCATTTTTCTATTTGGGGCATATTTGTAAATTTGATTTCAGCTTAAAAGGTCAGATGAGAGTAATGAGAGTTTGTAACTGGTATCAACCCTGTACCAATGCTCTCACTCAGTTGTGTTGCCTGAAATGTAATTATTGTTACCTTGTGTAAAGGTCCAATTGTTCATTTTGGGAGTATCTGGTACAGCATCATTCCCTGCTGTATTTGTTTATCATTAATTGATCCAAGTAATGGCAAGCAAGTGTTAACAATGTCAGAAAGGACGAACTGTGGAATGGCAGGAGAGCGAAAACAGACCCTATGCGTAGCGGCAAGACGGGGGTTAGCCCAGGCTCAGCTGTTCAGGAAATGCCATTTAGAAACCTATGCCCTCAGGCCAAGGACAGGAGTGACCTGGTGATAGGCGGGTCTCAGGACATCTGAACCTCAGAAGCAGGAAGTAAATAGGCTACACAACAAGACACACCAGAGAGACACGAATAATCACAGGGAACTAGGAACAGGAGAGAAGTAGAGCACCCTCTAGGTGTACTGGGCGTGACAGCAAGTTCTGGTGAGGTTTGTACGCTGAAACTACAGTATACCTTTAAAGTAGGGTATTTTTGTCACTCAGAATTGACCAAAAAAAACAAGTTAAATAAAAAACCAAGCAACAGATCAATTAACAAGAGACATAGAAAACCATCAGTGTTTCTTCAAGACCAGAGTTGGGAAACAAATAATTTAAGGAATAAAATTTAGTCTCCTATTAACAGTAGTATTACAGTGGGGGAAAACAAGCAGTACAGTAGGGAATCCTTGCAAATTAAATGAATACAAAAACATAAATGATATAAATAAGGGGAAATTACTTGGCCCATTTGGTTCATTTGGTTGGTAGTGATTTATGATCCTCAAAATCTTTTTTAAACAACAAAGAGTTTACTCTGTTACTGTTAAGTGTCTCTGTTACTCACAATGCCAAAACTCATACTTTTTTCATGAAGACTTGTGAACTTCATTTCCTTTGAGTCCCAAATCATTGTACTGCTTTGATTCTGATGATGTCCCCTAGTTTGACTTTGTCAATACCTATCAGACTATTGAATACGTGAATTGTCTCCCCATGCAATTTTCTGTCTCAAAGGATTTTTTTAATCTAATCTAAGTCCTCGGCTCTATTGGAAATTTGCATTTTTTGTTTCAGGGGTTATGAGTAAGACGAGCTCAGGACTTTATATGAGCATAAAGTCTGAGCCTTAGGCACTGGTGAGCAAAGTAAAGCCACAGAATATAACATTCCAGTCAGAAAAAAAATAAAGCTGTAAACTATGGCTCTGACTAGTGAACTATTCAGCCAAATTAAGTGTTCAGTTAGAATAACAAAAGCCAGATCTTGTGGTCCTAGAGAATAGATCTCGCTTTAGTGGCAAACTGATCTCCCTCAGTGCTCATCTATTATTTACTGTATTCTAAGTTCTTCACGACAAACTCTAAGTAACTATACAGAGTTTGATAGAACCAATCCAATGAACAATATGATTGTCTTAGTCTGAAATACTATGTCATTATCTTTTCTTTATTGGTTTTCAGTCTTGTGTATTAAATGGCCCGATTCCTAAGGTAAAGAGTTTCCTTCTAGAGTACATTTCAGTTCTGTTTTCTTTCCCATGTAATTTGGGACAATTGAAACAGTGGTTGAAAAATGCTTTACACCAAAACTAATTGTTGAGTGCAAGAGCTTATAGGTTACTTTCTGATTTGCCTATTAGCAACTTCATCGATCCATCATTGGGCATTGAAGCCAAGGCTAAACAAAACAAAATGAACAGTGCTGGTTTTCTTTTGACAAAACTGGGATTTTAAAAGTTTTCAAGGTTTTGCCTTGTGTCTGCAACAGACTGTACCCTCAGCCAGGACAGTCCCTAGGGTATGCACACACAAACTCAACAGCCATGAAATGAAGTCCAGGAAGCATGATTGTAGGCCTTTTCAGGTTATATAGCAACAAAAAGACAGCACTCAAAATCTCCAATCCCTGTGCACACCCTTTCAATACCAAATAAAACCTAATTACACCCTTGTGAGTATGTTGAATTCTTATTCTTTCACCAATTATCCAATAATTAAGCCATTCACCCAGAGTGTGACTATTTACAGGATTTAGAACCTACAGTAGTGGCAGCTCAGCTGTAACTGCAGTTTTTTCTCTGAACCAAGTATTGCAAACTTTATTGCAGGGCTGCAGCTTTGTGAATCATATGCCCTGTGTTATTTATTGATTAAGATGTCGTATGCTCTTCTTCCTTATCAGAAGGTTCTCCGCCCACAGTGAAACATTCTCAAAGCATTTATATCAAATCTTCCTCACAATTACTGCACTCTTCGCAAAAGGTAACATACTGTATACTGCCATAAATATTTTTAATCCTCGGAAAACCCTTCTAAAGTGTTAAAATTTGCTTTACATCTAAAGATTTGGAGTGCTTGGGACTGGATTTTGGCCTGTTTTAAATGTCTCAACATTTGCCCCAGACTGACACCAGACGTATCTGCGCACATAATGAGATACAGGAGTATTCCACTGAATAGCTGACCTTCATCATCATGATGACATTATAAGATACACATGTAGCCAAGAAGGCCTCTGTTATACTGCAAAAGCAATGTGCGTACTGCTATTGACAAATACAAGAGTGCTATAAAGTGTGTAGTCCTTTTACAATAAATTTATTGTGAAAAACACACTGTGGAGTGATGAAATTTGGTACACACTGTAATGGAACCAAGGAGAAGACAAGAACAAAGGACACCGAATAGCTTTATGCAGTTGTATCCTACACATAAAAGTCACTCCGAGACTTCTGTTGTGTGTTACTAAGCATATCAACATGTTCCCCATGGTTCCATTTGTAATTCAATCAAATGTAATCACTCCATGGGACACAGTTCTCACAATGCAGTTATTTGAATAGACATACTATCACAGTAAGCACCCTGTGTAAATCAAAGAATATGAAAGAGTGTTTCAATTCTGATTTCATTAAAAAGTGATTTTTTATTGTAGTTATAAATAATAGGGCACTGAAGGTAGCACAGTGTGCTGGGCAAATAGACTTGTGGATAACCACCACTTTCAGATCTTTGCAAAATATTTTTCATCACCTAGTTTCAAAGGACACTGATTTTCAAATACAGTATACTAAAAAGAACAGTGTTTAATTGTGTGCAAGGGTGTTATTTGTTTAAAAACATAGGTGCAAATCACCAATTAATCAGAATTATAGATGAAATAATGCTTACTAGTGTTAACAACCAATAATTAAGTACAGTACAAATCAATAATTTCATTATCTTCTTAGACCTGGTTGTATGTTATCAAGATAAAATGAAAATCAGCAAATCCTGAGCTTAACCTGCATTTTGATTTCTTTTTTATCTGAAAGACAGAGCAGGTAGAGGATCACATGGGGTTACTTCAAGTCACTCACTTTTCAAAGAAGACACAAACTGCACTAGGATCAGATGGAAGCATTTGATCTTTCATTATCCTCCACAATATGAATGTCCAGTGCAGCGTATTTCTCTATAACTGTATACCAAAGAATACCAAAAGTACAAAAAATGAATGTTTTCAGTGTACATGACTCCAAACCTTTGGATTTACCCTACATCAAGATGTACTGTGTATAACTTTATTAGTTATAATGCAATGATGTTCTCTGACACAGATAAACCTCCTTAAAGCCTACAGTATACCAACCAATTTGATATATTCAGGTATTTCCATTTTTGTCAAGTACCATCTAAATTTGAATTGTAAGACTAATTGATTACGATCAAATAGAAATCTGACCAAGTGCCAAATTGTTCATGGCTCTATTACAGATGTCTGGATATGTCTGGTTTGTGGGAGTTAAAAGATGAACAGAAGAGTATTGTATACCCACAGTTCAAACAAAAATGCAACAGATTAGGTGTGGCTTTGGAATCAGCCATTGTGAAATAGCCAGATGGTTCACAACTTGTAATGAAAATCCACTCCTCAGATCATACAGGATAGGGAGGCTGGGGGTGCTAAGCAAATTCTTTGTTCTTCAAAGTCTTGGTAATGGAAGATAATCTAGCCTTTTCAGCATTTAAAACCATTGCTTACAGTATACTCAATCTCACATTTCTGTCTTGTCCAAAACACAAACTGGTTCCATCAATGAGAAGTATAGAAAAAACTGTTTTAACTGGTTTAGATTGTGGTATATATTCTTTTTCATGGGAAGACTGCTTTTAATGGAGGCTAAAATAATTGTTTATCAAACAGATTTGTTAATTAAATTTGTATCTATCAACACCTGTATACGTACTGTAAAAGTTAAAACGCATCCATAATAACAGGAATATTGAAATTAACTTTGGAAGATATGGAATCTACAAATTATTAGCGGGTTGTAAAACATTTTTTACAACATTTTTTTGTGTATTTTATTTTATATATTGTTCCACCTGCTCTGAAATAGAAGTTAAAATTATATTTAAGAGAAGTTGGGTCTACAAATTGAAAGAATAATGTCATTATAATCCTTAATTTGATAGTTATGTAAATGACTGTTGGTGATTCAAATAATAAGAAAAATACCAGTTTAATCAAATTTTAATATGTTCTCCTAGGTGTAAAAAAAAGAAATTGAATTAAGGTCAGCAAAGGTCACATGTGGACCAGCTGTAATATTTGATTGCTAAAGTTTTAGCTGTCTCACATGCTAATTAAGATGAAAAATTAAGCCCTAGTGTTGAGGTAAATGTTCATTCATTAGGTTTCTGTGAAGAGATGACCAATCTTCACCCCGTGCATGCATATTGTCTGCATTTCTTTCTGTCTGCAGTTTAATCGGTTCCAGTCTAAGACTAACCAGATCCTTATGGTAAGAAGACAAAAAAATAAAAGCATGATGAAGTTGTGAGATTGAATTGTATTGATATTGGCAGAACTAATCCAATCACATACTGAAAATCTTCTACATACTGTATGGAGATTTTAGCAGCTGTGCACTATTATTAAATACACAAAAGGTAGAGGAACAGTATAAATGTTTTCATATGAAATCTTTTGGAGGATGGAATTCCTTTGTTCATGCTTCCCATTCTTTCATATTAACTTAACATATTAACTTAACTAACCCCCCAACAAATTAAAATTTCCAGAGTCACTCCTTTCATTATTTCTTACATTCCTGGAAAGCATACCTCATTGATGTTTACCATTTTTAACCATGAATAATTTTTATTTCAACGTCTAAGGCATTATCAATTTATCAAACGAATGTTTAAAAACAGTAGATGTTAATTAGATTCCAACTGAAAGATATAATTTTTATAATTAAAATTATAATATATAAGTCATATTTCTGTTCAGGAATTAAAACTATTGAATGGACTACACATACTGAAATAATACAATACACCACATCAATGAAATTATCCTAAATAATATTATTAAATTATTAATTATAAAAAATAATAATAATCTCATCTAGCACTCTTTATGGAAGGGCTTTAAGGAGTAATGTACTCCATTAAAACCAAGTATATGAAAATACATATCCAGTCACTATGAATGACATACAAGTTGAACCAATAAGAATGGATTTTATATTAATTTTTCAGAATACAAGCTAGTGTTTCTATATACATTATACAGTAGGTATATCTATGTAAGTATATCTATATATTTCTATAGTGCTGAAACAGATTGAAGTGGAGTTCCAAAAGTACATCACAGCTTAAAGAATAAAAACTCTCTTTGGGTAAACCAGCAGTTTGATGTCTCTGTGAACAATTAGGAGCACGTGGAATAAATACAGTATCTCCTGAAGCTAGGAAAGCCCTGACTCATGAAGGATTTTAAAGGATGTTATTGTTGCACCCTTAAAATGAATTTGAAAACTCAGTGGTAGCCAATGCAAACACTTAAAGGATGATATGAACAGATATTAAAGTTTGTGTTAATAACCTGAAAAAATTCTGAACAGGCTGGAAACTACTGAGTTTGTTATCAGGTACCTGTATATGAAATAAAGAATTATAATTTGTATTTAAAAAAACTCTAGGTTTACCGTATGTTATAGTATCATGGAAACAATCTTCAATCCCTAAGCCACACATCCTTTAAGTACATCTGTATTTCTCAAATTATAAAAATCAGTTCTAGTTACACAGGTTTAAAGTATTAATCAAATGGAACGTATTAAAAGATGTCAAAAATGACACCCAATTTCTTAAGATACTACCTGAAGATTACTATCAGAAGATAGTAAAACAGGGTTTCTGTCAATAGTGATACTAACAGAATCACTTTTTGCTCATCTGTGCCCAACAACAATAACTGTTTTATGAATGTTATTTTCAACCCATTAAAAACAAAATGATGGATTTCAGTCTGTCTTTTAGAACATTGTCAGATTGGTTTGTCCTGAAAATTACACCAAGTTTCTTGATCATATCAGGTTGTAATGTACTGTATATACAGCAAGGGTCTCAAGATAGAACTCTGCAAAACACCAATTGGATCATCTCCTAGTGTTGATTTATCTTTATCATCTTTTAACGTATGAAAACCAATCTAAAGCCTTCCCAGCTAAACTAATATAGGATCAGAAATGTTTCAACAAATTCAGCCTCTATTCTCTGTCTATGAATGTATGCAGGTTTCATTGCATCTGTAGCTTAAAAATACCATAGTCCATTTGTTATAATGCTACAGATAAAATACAAATTCTAGCACTCATTTTGGTTTTTAGAAGTTTTGGTTGGAAGATTGCAATACTATATGAAGCTCAAAGTTGAGGTAATTGTGAAATAAAATATTAAAGGCCCAAACAAAACAGTTAACTGGTCCAATATGGGCTATCTTTCATGCATTCACTTAATAACTTCCTTAGATGATGAAGCACCTTTGAATACAGGCCTCCTGCACCCAGACCTTAATCAAGAGCTTTCTTTCTGTCTCTCACTAACCATGTCATCTCCAGACACCAAATAAGAAAGGTCCAAAGACATAAATGTATTCTATTACTAGAGAGAGAACAATCAGCTCAATCTAAGCAATCTTCCTGGGTGACCTACACTGCAAGGGTTCAAAGGAAAAGATGAAAAATGGACACATTTTTCTTGACCTTAATCATTGTTGCAGCAACATGACCTGAGGATGAATTTATATCCAAATAATAAGAAGCAAGTACCTATAATACAGATGCATTGGTTTCAAGTAATCCAATTTCGAAAGACACAGGCATGGCAAAATAAAATGGATCCATTTGAGAAAATTATATTATCTACTAAACCTCACCACTTTTAAAAAGTGAATAACGCATATTAAAGGCCTCTATTAGCACAGGCAAACTTTTGACCTCCAGAGCATCCTGAAGAGCCACAACTTCAATAAACATAATATACCTATCTATATTTACCACAGTATATAGAATATATATCGACCTATAGTATGTATAATAATCATACTATACCCATATCCACTTCAACACTTCCTTGCTAACAAAAATACCTTTTCTATCTTTTTTTTTCAAACCAGAACATTCAAATCAAAAGTATCTTCCTTCTTTTCAGCTAAACTATTTCAGATGCAGACAGAATAAATCCTCCACTTAAAAATTCCTTTACTGTAGTATGTATCTTATATATTTATTTAATTCTGTTCTCAGACTCAATATTCAAATGAGAAAACAAAAATCAAATCTAAAGTCACCAACATACAGCTGTTAGTTTTATACAGATAAGAAGAAATGCAGGAAAATTTGAGATGGGATCTGTTATTTTATTCACTTCATTTAATGGGAGAGATTAGACAGTTTTTGGATGACATTTAAACATCAAGCCTTTCATTTCATGACTGCAGGTTGACCAAATACACACATGGTTACCAGTACTGGTCACATTACTTTGTACTGGGAGAACAGCCTAGCCTAAATCTGTGCAGCAAATTGCATGATGACACAGCAGCAATGGCAACATCCCCCAGTCCTGTCATAAAACGACACTCTTATTCGCCAATATCTCACCATTTATCTTGTTCACTAACATGGACTGGCTCCACTTCTAGGAATAGGGTGAATTTCTCAAACCAATTAAAACCCGAACTCACAATCTCTCAGGTTGAATTTTGTCAAGCACATCCCCAGAATAAGCCCAGCCTGCCAACTGAAAAATAGAGCTTTCATTGGCTGCTTGGGAAATAGGTGCATATTGATTGACCCCAGTAAGCAGTCATTCTGCACAAATAAGAGAGCTTCTGTGGACCTTGTAACTAGGAAGGATAAACCATCTCCATCCACATACACAAAAAAAATTCAGACACTGCATATTTCTAATGCCCAACACCATACCACCCTTTCTAGATAGCATCTCCTGTCAGCCCTTGCTTTGAAATTGAGAGTAATATGATTGGAGTCTTTCAAAGCATGGTAAAATGGCATAAAAATCTAGCAACATAAATAGCCTTAAAAGATTAATTTCCTTTTAAAAAATGATTTCTTTGCCTAAAATGAAAAGGAACCAATCATTCGACAACCAAACCATGCATTAGCTCACTCAGTCCTCAAATTAGCCGTGCATCTTCCTTCATTTTTCTACTTAACAAGCCATTGCAGTTGCTGCTGCACACACTAGTAGGAACAGTATACTGATTCAATGCACCTATTCTTGCTTTCAATCTCGCACAATAACAAAGATGCTCTATATGGAAAAAGGGATGTGTCAGGGGTGGAGGAATAATCCTGAAAAGCCACCAGAAAACATCACTAAGCTGTTAGTTATACATGCTTTTTTTATAGCAGAGAGAGACAAAGTGCACATCAATAGTGCTTCCTTTTATAGCAGGAACCAAAAGCAGAAAAAATACCCTACAGAAAATGCCTCTGTCCACATCCAACTTATTAAAACCAAGAGATGTTGGGGATTACCTGAATTATATCTTGTCATTCTTTTGCTCAGTATACAGCCTTCGGGTCCAGTGTTCTGATGAATTCATCGCAGGATATCAAAGCCCTAGTGACAGTCCATCGGCAGGATTGCCATTCTGTTGTCAGACCGGTCCCTGACCCCAAACCCTGGCTGTTGAACAGGCTGGATGCTTCACTGGCTTCTTGCTGTTCCCTAGTCCATGATGTCATCCTTGCAGCCCAGCCCATTGGCTGACAATAAACATGATAATAATGCCAACGGCACTAGGGAAGAACCAGACGGAATTAGTCTTTTGTTTGGGAGCTGACAACACTGAGTAAGAAGCAGAGAGGGAAGCTGGATTTTTTTTTATTTTGCTTTGTGTGAAAGTGACTATGTGTGAATCTTTGCGGTCTCAAAGAATGTTATTTTGAACATTAATATAGATCTATGGTATTAATTAACAAAATGGTTGGCAATATTGTAACACGTCTCTGGTTAAACATTACAGTGCAGATACTAGACTTTATTTTGCTTTTTAACTGTTTCATTTTTAAGGCAAACTGGAGTAGCTTTCATGGAGTGAACTGTTCTTTTAAAATGAATAATTTAGCTCCAAGGGTGCTTAGAGGGGTGTAAACAAACAAAATCGTAACTGCAATCTTTTAACATAAAAACAACAATGTACAGAAATACCTAGTATGAAGTCAGAAAGTTCATACGAGGTAGTATAGCAATACTAGTATGAAGTCAGAAAAGTTTTAAGTCAGAAAAGGACAGAATATGAAAACTGAAACAAAACGAATTGCAGTACAAGATACAGAAATCACAAAGATAAATTAAACGTTTCTAGGAATCCAGGGTAGTAACAACACCAACAATTGTACATACTGTAGTACACAATGGACACATTTAAATACCTGGCAAACATTAGGAGTTCAGGTTCAGTGAGTCATCCAAGCAGCAAATGTCATCAGTGTGGAACTTTTCCACAGTAAATACGATCTACTGTATACTGCTGTAGTAAACAGAAGCCACTGAGTCCAAATTCTAAAGCTGCTGACCACAAAAATTAACTGCATTTATTCATGGTGTAAAAAACACTCTGTTTTATGTTACCAAAAGCCCCATGAAATGAAGTTTCATTCATATTTACTTTATTAATCCTTTAGGCATATAACTTTGCTATGAATCCAAGCCTTCTTGCCTGCTGTACAGTACATACTTTCCTGGGTGATTAAAGATGCCTTTCTGAACAGTGTCTAATTTAGTAAAACGTCCACCAGACAGACTAGAGTAAGTTTTGTGGGTGGTAAATATGAAAAGGAGCTGTCAGCCAAAACTTGTGTTTCGTTATAAGAGAAGATACAGTAGCTGTTCCGTCCTTTTTCCCCTTTCCGCAGTCTCCTGACAGACCCAAGCTACTTAGCAAAATGGGTTTGATTAATGACGTCAGATCCACTCAGGAAAAATGTTTTTTTAGATAAAGAAAATGTGTTTCCTTACATTGAAATTACAAGCAAAGGGCAAAACAGCAAAGTGTTGTAAGTTATTGAGCATACCTATAACATTACCATGATTAAATACATCAGAGTGCATGACTTATGTGTGTAAAATGTGCACTGATGTTATATTGTTAATCAATAAAAGACACATTTAGGATAATGAAATACCTGCCTTGACTGTGAATGACTATATACACATGTAGTATTAAAATAGAAGGATGCATTAAAGCTTTAAACCATAATTAAATGGCAGTGCCAAAGCAATGTAATATGTGTAAGTGGTCCCCTGTACAGTAAAAGTGGTTCTTTGTTCATGTAAATTATAATAAAGATTCTATAAAAATCCTGCTTTACCAGTCTCAGTGATAGTACACAGATATCCTGGAAGATAAAGATATATCCCTGTTAATTCTAAACAGACTCCTGTAGTGTTCAGACAGAGATGACTAGCCTATTGCCCCAAGCCTTGCAGGTTCATTGAAAGGCAGTAAAAGCGGAGACAGCAAACAAAGCACTTGCACTGTTTGCCCTAATTTGCCTATGATGTCATCTTTTTCCCTGCTCACCTATGATTGGCTGGCTGGCCCAGCATCTGCTCAGATCTCAAGGCTAGCTGCTTGCCTGAGGTAGAGACCTATCAGAGCTGCTTTGAATCACGGCTGGTTGTCGTGACAACCCATGTAATGTCAATTCCTCTTTGGAGAATAATATGCTTGTTCCATGATGGGATTCACTTATGGGGAATTGGACGCCTGGAACTATTTTTTGTTTGATGACACCTGTCTTAAAGTGGTGACTTACTACTACAAGCAAAAGAACCCTTTTCTATTCTGAAGCTGTATGGCCTATCCAAAAAGATGAAAATTAACCTAACTTCATTTTCTTCTGGTGTTTGTGGAACCGGCAGCTGTTGTAAAAACGTACAATCATTAAAAGAATCGTAGAGTCTTTCAGCTCCACATGGCATTTGGTTCCCAGTTTACTCAAGTCAGATGAAAGTTATTTAGAAAATCACCTGCAGGAAAAGGGACACAAAAGATGCAAAGATCATCTAATTTGTCAGTGTTGACACAATAAATCTATCAATTTTAAACACTCTATAAGTAAAAAAGAGCAAACTCCATTTAACTCAATGCCTGAGCTTCAGCCTGTTGGGCCTGTAAATATGTTATTGCATTTTTTCACATTAAAAAAACAATGCAAAGGACAATTTGAAATTGTTTAAAGCATTATGGTATCACATAAATAACATTAAAATATCAAATTTTAAAAAGATAACTTCAAGTCAAGCTTTTCCATTTTTTAAACATGTCATATTCTTTGTTTGTATCCATTAATAAGGTTGCTTGTTCAAAGAACTCTAGCAGAATAGTTAGAGAAGATCTGTCTTTTCTCAATCTGTGTTGACTATACAGTAGCTACAATCCTACTACCATGCAGATGATCCTAAAGCTCTATTCCAATTGGCTTTTCCATACTTTTACAATTAATAGATGTAAGAGCAATGTGTCTATGGTTGCTTGTTTTAGAGTTGTTGCCCTGTATGACATTTGCAATGCTTCAGTCAATGGGTATTACCTTGAATGGCTGCTTGTAGTTTGTTAGCATGTCTGCTTTGAGTCTATGAATAAAATCTCTTGTTTCCAAGTGCAATTTATATAATATAGTCAGAACCTCGAGGTTTGTTTATTTTAAGTCCCTTATGTTCTTGTAACACCTCGTATTTAATAAATACGTTTTAAACAAAAAACCTATATGCAGGTCATGCACTGCAGAGGTGACAACTAGGACTAGATATAGTAGAAATAATGCCTTGCAATGCAGTCTGATCACCCTGATCACCCTGTGGTCTGAGTGGGTTCTAATGCCCCAGTACAGCAATGGGGACACTATACTGTAAAAAAAAGGGTTCTCATTCAGACAAAATGTAAAACTGAGGTCCTGACTCTCTGTGCTCATTAAAAATGACATTTCTCGAAAAGAGCAGGGGTGTTACCCTAGTGTCATGGCCTCCTAATAACCCCTATCTATGAATTGGCTTCATCACTCTGTTCTGCTCCCGATTGTTAGCTGGTGTGTGGTGAGCGTTCTGGTGCACTATGGCTGCCGTCGCATCACACAGGTAGGTGCTGTACATTGGTGGTGGTGGAGAGGAATCTCCATTACCTGTAAAGCAATTTGAGTGGAATGTTCTCCCCATGTTTGTGTGGGTGAGCATGAGGATTTTGAAGTCAACAGGAAAAACTGACAGGAAGCCAGTGCAAGGACTCCAGGATAGGAGCAATATAATCACTTGCACTAGACCTGGTCAGGATTCTGGCTGCCGAATTTTGGACATAATGGAGTTGTGCAATGTGGATTTAGAAACTCCAGTGAGAAGAGCTTAACAGTAGTCGATTTGACAAATGTGAAGTAGACAAATGTCAAGAAATATCAAGTAGACAAATGTGTTGTTCAGCTTTTCGGCAACAGTTAGTGGTAATATAGGACATAGACTGGCGATATTTCTGAGGTGAAATAATGACCTTTTGACGATATGTTGCACATGTTGGTCAAATGTCAATCCTGGATCAAATATCACCCCAATTTTTTCAATTTTGACTGAAACTCAACTTCAGTACCATCCACAGATAGGGTTACAGCATTGGCTTTACAAAGTTGATGGGGGGTGCCAATATGCATGACTTTAGTCTTGTTACAGTTTAAATGAAGGAAATGTTGAGTCATCCATGTTTTGTGTCAGAGATGCAATTAGAGAGAACAGAGACAGTCACATCAGTGTCAGGTTTGGTATGGATGTAGATTTCAGTATCATCAGCACAGAAATGATAGATGAGGCCATGTGATCTTAAAAGCTGACCAAGTGGAAACATGTAAATGCTGAAAAGTAGGGGGCCCCGTATCAAGGTTTAAGGAATACCAGACTTAACAAATCCAATCTCAGAACCAAATTCACCAAAAGAGACAAAGTGACAGTGATCAGTGAGGTAAGACTTAAACCATTTAAGAGCGGATCAAGAAGAATAAGGATAGAAAGATCGTTAGAAGATCGATGTAATTAACATATATTTGTCACTCTATGCGGATGTTAATCTTTCATTTAATTCTAATATGTAATGTAGATCAGTTCTACACATTAAAAACTTACCTGATATCTTTTGTAGTCTATCTAAATGTAGATTGCGTTGGTCAATGGAAAGTCCCAATGCCTCTCCTTTATTCCTTGAATCCATCTTCTAGATCAACCTCTCTTCCTTCTCATATTCTCACTTCATCACAGCCCTAAGGTTTTACTGACCTATGTATTAAAGTATAGCCTTATTTAAAGCTGATATGGTCTGCTACATGGTTACACTACATGGTAGGATTTCCATTATGAAAGAGAATTTATTTCCTCCCATAAATTTTATACTTTATATGATCCCCATTTCATTCAGACCAACATATATAGAACAAATAATACTGTTTTCACTAGTTTCATTCAGAATTGTAAGCAGCCAAGAGTCTGGTTGACAACTGTGCAAGATTTTGTTAGCCTGGGTTCACCTAATTTTAACTAATACTGCTAGACTTCAAACCTGAGACTGTTTACTGTTTACAACATAGTTGGATTGTGGAGGATCAGCTTCATGGCAAGCAGCTAAGGAAGGTTTAATTAAAGCCAATCAGAATTCAGGATCTATTATTTTCTGTTCCCAAGGGCCAGGCTTTCTCTTTTAAATGGGTCCAATAATTACAGAATCTCTGATCATTTGGAGGAAAGTCAACCACTTTCTTAGAATGGGATTTCACTAATTTAGTTTTTTTTTTAACTGACAGGTTATGTAAGCAATGTAAACAAGAACTGTAAAATCCCTTGATAACATTTTTTCTTGCAATGGCCTGCACACATTCCAGGATTTGATGGAGACTTACTTGCTTTCTGGGATTTCCTATTTTATTAATCTTAAACCCCACTCATTTCACGCCACTATCTATTGTGTTTCAAAAAACACAATAAGGAGTCCATTCACACCTGTGCATTTGTATTTAAACAAAATGGTGATTTTCTAAAAAAAATGTTAAAAGGTGATGGAGTATGACAGAAAATAATAGCTGTATTTACGACAAAAGCAGCTCTTCCTATACAGTACGACTTTTCTCATCTAAAATTAGTCCCTTACCAGTTCTACATGTTCTATGGGACAGTGAACTAGAAAGCTGGTTGAAGCTGAAGATTGCACCAGGTCCTCTCTGTCACAGATGTACTGTACTCTTGGCACATACAGATTTACCCTGTACCTACTGTACATACACGTTTTGGGAACATCCTATAATAGAGTGTTTTTGTATGCAGGGAACTAGAGTGCTTTTGAATATGACTGCCAAAGAGCCAATTGTCTGCTCTCTCTAAATTACAATTCAACTATCATACCCTGTTGCAATGTGTAAAGAAATTCATGCTGTCATAATGCAGTGTTTGAATAGATTAAAAAGAAAGTGCTTTTCAGATTTCAGATCAGATTTTTAATTTCCATTAATAAATTTCATTAGTTATTTAAAATTATTTAGCTTTACCAATTGATTGATTAATGTTTAATAGTTTGAAAGCACAGTAAGAAATTGATCCTCTTGATTAAGACCCTGTTAGTGTGCATGAATCAAAACTTCATTTTTTAAAGGACAATTGTAAACTCTCAGTCCATTTTTTTCAATTCTTCAGTCTGGATTCTCCAGCTCTTCATCTCATAGCATTTAAAAAAGGAAAAATTAGGTTATTCATTATTTTATCTGTCACACATATTTAGGAGTACGGCAATGGCTGTAGTGTTTCTTTCTGTGAAACAAATAAGACACACAATTAGAGAATTAAAACAAAAACATAAAATATATAACTAATGTGGTATAATGTGGTATTGCATTTCTATGCAATAGATCAGTAAATTACACTTCCATGATGGTTTAACTAATACCCTCACCAGATCAGGGAAACCAAGACCCATTATAAGAGCCAGGCCTAGCAACCACCTGATAGTCTGACCAGCCTCCAAATCTGAGGCCAGCACGGCTCCCAATGAGCCAATTTACCCCACCCTGTTTAATGCTGCTTCACACTCTCCCCAGTGCTCAGTATTAGGGTTTTTACTTCCATTTTCGCTACGACTTACTACTTGGTTTTTGGCTTCCTGACCCTGGTTTGTTCTCCGACTACGTCTCCTGGTTTTGGTTTTGGTACTTTGGTTATCGTTCTGGTTTTGACTCTCGGCTTCTTCACGGCTTACGGCTCTGCTTCTGGTTTTGTACTTTTGCACTGGCTTGTTTACCTACGGCTTTTGGACCTCGGATTGTTATATCAACTACACCTCTGGAGAACATTCTGGTTTTCTGCATATGGTCCTTACTACAATTTCCCAACATACGATAATGATGTATTTATATAAATAGGCGGCCAGTTAATAATGCTGTATCATTTAAAAACGTATCTTTATGTTAAGACTAATCATTTGTTTTCCTGTTCTGCAGTGACAACACATAATTCCTTGCAAAAGTATTCTACCCTTCCTAAGGAGTCTTATTTTGTGATACACATTTTTTAAACTAAGTATTTTCTATTTTAAATTTAAGTATTTGTCCTGCTGAATAGTGAATTAGAGGTAAAGATTTGAATGAAAAAAACAGTTTCCCATCTACAGTATGTAGCCTTCAGCCAATCAAAACAGGAAATGCTGTCCATCAGGATGATTGTACAGCACACATTTTGCCTCTCTGCCAGAATGACAAAACAATATCATTTAATTCAGGAAGGTCAAAAAGCTCACACATAATCATGTGTTGAGTAATTACATCTAACTCATATTTCCTTTGGGTTTCTATTATAAGACTTACTGCTTGTGTTTAGAGTTTGGATGCTGCAACCATACAGTCTTAAGAAGTCTGTACAGTCTCATTTTTACATTATTCTTTTTATAAATTCACATGCTGCATTTGAACAAATGAGCGAACATTTCAATTGCAAGGCTTAGAGCTACTGTATAATGCTTAACCTGACACATTCATCCTGAATGTGTGAAAACCTGGCCCTGGACATTTTTGAAGTGAGATCTTTGTTATAAAACCGACCTTCTTACCACTTGATGTCATTGAGTTTGTAAGGAAGGGAATCGAAAGAATTTAAGATACTCATAACAATGCATAGTGTTGATACTATCAAGTGTGATAAATAGTCAAAGTCAAAATCCCCCTTATTGCAAACCTACCCTTTGGGTTGTTAGGAATTTTTTCCTGAGATTCAAAAAGACACAGATACAGACAAGAGAAAGAAAAAGCATAAGTAAAATTTGTGGACACAACAGATGGTAAGTCACAACGAGTTATTTTTGAAGCTGTGTGGACCACTCTGTCCTTCTATTTTCTCTCCTGAGACACTTAAGTTCCCAAACCAGACTGTAACAGAAAAAATTAACATGTTCTCAACTGTTGCCCTGTAAAAATGGATGATGGTTTCCTGAAACACACCAAACTTTCTGAGATGCCTGAGAAAATAAATTTTTCACCATCTGGTGTACATTGATCTCCCGTTTCAAGGTGTTAGAGATTGTTGTGCCAAGAAACTTCCTCCACTATCTAACCATCAATCACAAGAGGTTGTAATTCTTTCCTGTCACATCTGAAATCAAAGATTTCAAAGATTACCTCTTTGGTTTTACTTACAGTATATTGAACTGGAGATTGTTTTGACTGCACAAGCGCACCAAAGCAGTGACCTCATTCCTGTACAGAGATTCATCATTTTTTGTTATTCACCCTACCAGGGTAGTATCATTGGCAGACTTAATTATTTTTTACAGTTTCAGTAGTAGATGCACAGTCATTGGTATACAAGGCATACAGAAGTGGGAAGAAGACAACACCCATAGAGAGTTGTCTTACACATCAGGTGTGAAAGCATTAAAACAGGTCTGATACAGATTTAAAAACGTTCTGTGGATTAATCATAACCACCATGTGTATTTTTTGGGGGTTTATAAGGTTTTGTTACTATAAATTGCAATGATAAAGTACTATTACTAATGCCATGCAAAAAAAGTCACTATGACCTCTGTGTGGCTTGTCTTATGTCTAGAAATTTTGTCTCTACTTTATATTTAACTCCACTGAGTCAACATTTATTTATGTCTACAGTATTTTTACAGATATGACCAGATGGCTTTATTTTTACCTACACTGTTCAAGGCTTTACAATTGACAGTTGCTTGCTTTCAAAAGACAAACACGGTAATGCACTTGGATGTGAGAAGTCTTGAAGCCTATTCAATGAGCAAGGAAGGATGAGTATAATTTTTAATGTACTGTTCAGTCCTAAACATAAGCATGTTGCTTCTACACCATACAGAGTGTCTGTATGGAAGTCTGTGTATGGGTGTTGTGTTGGGTTGTGCTGACATGTTTTTGTTTGTAAATAGATGGATCTCTTGTGATGGTCAACAAGTCAGAGGGAGAATCACATTTAGGCAGAGAAGGGATAATATATTGGACTGTTCAAAGTTGTAGCCTTATTACAGCCCAACCCCCGTTCTGTGTGAACCCAAAGTCATTACACTACTATTGATTCCATTAGCAATAACCATTCTTCTTGTCATCACGTTTTCCCCAGTTATATCCCAAATCCAATGTTTAACCCCTGGAGTGGTTTACAGATGTGAGCATAGTAAAAAAACCACAACATGCACATATAACATTTAGCTTTAAGTTCTCAGGTGAGAAGAATCACAAGAAAATCTTTTTTCCATTAAAGTTGGTTGTCAGTACTTTCTACACAATGTGATCTTGTTGGGCACATAGCACACATTTCTTGGACTCTTTAGGTCTGAAACGGATTAATGTCTTGGCGTGACAAATGTGGGAGTTGGACAGCAGCTTTGGGACTATGTTTACTTAAGATATATATATAAATAATGGCAGGGTTTTTTTTACGGGTATTGTGTTTTGTTTCTCTTTTGTGTCTCATTCCCTCTCATTTTAAGGTCTTCTTGCCACCTGGCACAAACAATACAGCACACTGTTTGCCAAGATACCGTGACAATTATGACACAGTCACAGGGGACACTTTAGATGAGGGTGGGTTCTGAGCAACTGAGACCACATCTGGAAAAGAGGGATAGAGAAGAAAGACAGGACAAGTGAAGGAGGGACACCATGTCATCTGCAAACGGTCAGTTCCTTAAGTGGTCCTCCAACTTGACATGATCCCCCAGTATAAACTTCAGGCACTGGAGGTCTGGGTTTTACTTTCTCTCTCACTTACCCTGTTTGTACCCAAGGGAGTTAAAATTGGTCATATGGCTCCAAGACTTTGAAGACAATCAAGATGCCAGCAAGACAACTCAAAGACCACACTGAGTTTTTTATATCAGTTTGGCATGAAGAAGGATGCCTGGATGGCTGGACTGACCTAAGTAAGTACTCCTAAGGAGTACAGATGGCAACAGCTTGGGCGAGAATCTTGGCGCAGGAACATTTGTGATTTTGACTTAAAGTTCGACTGGAACTTTTATATGGACCTGGCAAAGATTGGAGAGAGACAGGACTGTGCAGCTTGCAAAAACCCCTCCTTGGGATATTTCTCTTTCTGGCTGTACACTATGATGTTAATTTGCTTTTAAGTTATGCTCCCTTTTTAACAACGGGGGTAATTACTTTATTGTAAATGCTAAAGAAATAGAAACTGCAATTATGTAATTCACTATACCTGTTTTGTGCTGGTCTATGGGTGCTCTGGTGGCTCTGGGGGATTCTGACAGCCTGTGGAGGGAGAAGGCAGCTTTAAAATCCCTAGGTGTTGGAGTTGACTACAGTACTTCTCATTTTCACAATGGTGATATTAACTTAAAATAATCACGACCGCCAGCCAGCGAAGATCAACTCACAAGAGAACTAACCAGTACCAGGAGCAGGTTAATAATAACAAGCCCCGCCGCACGTGTTAATCCATCACCACAAGCTCTATCGTGCGGCATGCAGCACTATTTAAACCATCCAAACCCGCTTCCTGCTGCTCGGTATTGAGTCTTCTCCTTGAGAGCTCTACCTCGCCTTTCTTTGTACCTCACCTATGATACTTCTCCCAGTTTCTGATCTTCCCCTTTTGCCCCTCGACCTCAAACCTTGCATTCTGATTGGATTGTACACCTCTCTTTGTGTCTCCTGGAAACCGAACTACCTTTTCGCCTTTCGACCACGAGCTCGCCGGATGTTTCAGATTATACGCCTGTTTCGATAACTACCCGCCTCTGCGTCTGCATAGCATCCGCTCACCTCTTCACTGGGGATTCCTCACAAAAATGTTTTTTTTTTTTAATTCAGCCTATGGCATATCTGGGAGTGGGATTTTGAACTAGAAGAGTCAAAGCAAAACAGATACACAGCCATAAAATAAAAAGATAGTGCTCCTTTATTCACAGTGGAAAACAACCTAACTTCCAAAAATTACATAACACAAACAAAAGCCAACACTCCTCATGAATGTCGACTCCAGTTGTTCTGGAGCACTCTGTATAAACAAAGACTCCAAAGTAAACTCTCCCACTGAGAATCTTCCAAAATCTCATATGTCCCAGGTCCATGAATTGGTAGGGAAGTTCGTTTACTCTCGCTCTCTGTTGGAATCATGTGACAGATGTGCCCTGTGTCTCTGCTTTAGTTTCTTGGTTTTTAAAATGTCACCTGACCAACTGTCTTCTACCAAATGGTCGGGCAACTGAGGATGGTAGGTTAAGGTCATTCTCAGAGCTCCTGGGGAATACACTTCAGAGAAGAGCTGTCCTCTTGTCTGAATGTACTACCTTCTTAAACAGATATAGAACTGTTATTTAAATGTATGTTTGAAATGACACTGAATTGATTGTGATGAGCTGTCAGTGTGTTTCACAGACCCAAGACTGTTGTCCTAAGGCAAAAAAAAAAAACTACTGCAATCCAAAATTAGACTTCTCACCAAGGCAGCTTTATGCAAACAAGCAAATGTACACCCAGTTTGTTCTAAAGAGATATTAAGTCTCCTTAATGAGCATAAAATTAAGGTAAAGTTCATTTAAGCCAACATATTCTTCAATATAATAGACATTTTTAACATTGTAAGACACACATTTAACAAGAAACAGATTATTCTTTCTTAAAACAGGTTTTTAGGGTATACATTATTATAGGCATTAGACAACAAATACACAAACAGAAACTGTGACACCTAGTTGTTTGTGTCTGCTATAATGCAGTTAACAGAAGTTCTAATAGTACACAAAATAATAAGCAGAATTCTGATGATGTATCACTATAATGGTGGCTATGAGCACACCACACAAGGATCAAAATATGGAAAAGGTCATTGGAAATGAGACATTCTGTAAATTTGTTTTGCACATGAGAAGATGTTTAGTGTAATATTTTACAATCACTTGTATTGTATAAACTACAAAATAAACTCAAGCAATGTCTTTTTGTCTTTTTCAGTCTTTGTGTTGTGAAGGATTAACTGTGATTATGTACGGTTAGGCATCAAGTTAAAGTTTTTCAGCTTTCAGGGACTGCTGATTTTGATTAATGGAAAGTATTGTAGATATTTCAGAAATGTGACACCCATTGCAATGGCAACTTGGCTTCAATAGATTAAGAAATCTTATTTAAAAATACATTTAAAGATGTAGCTTATGTGGAAAGCTCTTCAATATGTATCGTATCTAGACAGTTTCAATATATAATTATATACATACTGTACAGTAAATTTCAGATATCTTGAACTAGAGATAAAAATTTCAAGTTTTCAAATGCTTAAGGCACCTGATTGATTCAGATATATTTTTAATGCAAAATATCATGTAATATGGCTTTGCTTTTGTAATGTGGCTTTTTTATTAAATTTATCAAGGGGTGGGGTGGATTCATAATAAAATGAATATTAACATTTAACTTAGTACTTGCTTTTAAAAATTCAAAAATATTTTGATTGCTTCAAATAATTAAAAGTAACTAATGACATATCTGTATCAGGGAGCAATGTACTGTAACTACAGACACTAAAGCTGAATTTGTAAAAATTCTAATATACATCTTTCTATCTAGCAAGGTTGCCTGAGTTACATATTTTTAATTGGTTTTATTTCTCTTCACTGAGAGATAGTGTTAAAGTAGTACAAGTCTGCCAATTCAGCACATTTTGCATCAGGCAGTGATTTTTCAACTCATGTGTTTGGAATAATTTATATAAAAATATCCAAATACTTCTGACCAACTTTGACAGTTTTTGGCTAATGAATTATTTATCAAATTATTAAATCGATATAACATTAATGGTGCACCAAAAAGACCTAACGGCAGTCTGCATCTGTAAAGATATAATATTAAACAGCAATCTGTAAACAAAAGCCACCAACTGCCATAAAACAGTTCACCTGACCTGACAGCATTAAAATTGAGAAGTCATGCTATTTTGTACAATTTCTTTTTTAATTAATACAAGTGTTGTAAAAGGGATATTTCTCATATACTGTACATCTTACTTTGTACATCTTACTCTATATTAAAGTGTTTCTTTGTACTTATCAATATTCCATCCATCCATTTTCTAACCACTTTATCCAATAAAGGGTCACAGGAGATAAAGAGCCAAAGTTTTTCATAGCAAGCAACAGGCACAATGCAGGGTACACCCTGGATGGGATGTCAGTCCATTGCAGTGCACACACCGACACAAACACATACTATACACACATTTTCCCAGAAGCCAATGAACCTACAAGTGTGTCTTTAAACTGCAGGAGGAAACCAGAGTACCGGGAGGAAACCCATGTGACCACAGGGAGATAATATAAACTCCATGTAGATACCACCCCAGAAATTGAACCCAAGGCCCCAGAGCTATGAGGCAGCAATGTAATCCACTGTGCCACCTTGGCGCCATTAAAAGCTAAAATTTTTGTTAAGAAAATTAAAACCCCTATAATGATTATAGGATTTTATTGCTTTACAAAATGTTACATTCTGGAGAGCAGTTTATTACTAAATAAGCTATTAAAACTATTAAAATAAACATGTTTCTGACGCTACAGACACTTGCTCTTCCCGAAAGGACCTAACCGTGTCACAGAATGTGACCTTTTGACCTGTAGCACAGACCCAATTAAGGTAATTATATGGCCGGTTGGGATTTACACATCCTCAAAAAAGAAAACAAACTACAACAGCAGACTCTGGATCTATAACTACTGTAGATGGAATAAAGAGTTTAAACATTTTCTTTAATGTCTGTGCAACCACTGAACATACTATATAGTCATGTCAAGATCCACCTTTTGATATGCTACTTTTTCTGAATGATTTACTTTTTACCATTCATTTTAAATTATTTTTTTCTTTTTCTCTCATTTTATTTCTGATTTTATTTCCACAGTAGGCTGACTGTACCATCGAGCAAAACCCAATTCCTCTATTACTAGAAAGCCATTGGTTTCCTTTCAATCCCCTTTTCCACAGAATGAGAAACATATTCTACATAAACATGTTTTTCACATTAAAAGTATGCGTATACCAATTTAGACAGTGTTGATGGCTCTAGGTTTGTTTTCTGTAATTTTGTTAGAATGTGGTACTTAGTCAGTAAAACATAATTATGTAATAATGGAAATGGAAGTTACAGAATTAATAAGGTAAATGCCTAATATCTTAGACACATATACAAGTGTTCTATAGACTTTGAATATGAATGTCTTATATGTCTTGTGTAGAGGCAAGATAGCCTCAAGGTTTTTTTTTAGAGCACTGTGCTTCAGATCCTCATCCAGTCAAGCTGGATTCTCATCATTCTCTTCAATATTATCTGCTATAGAACT
Organism: Atractosteus spatula; assembly: GCF_055471065.1. Lineage (NCBI taxonomy): Eukaryota > Metazoa > Chordata > Actinopteri > Semionotiformes > Lepisosteidae > Atractosteus > Atractosteus spatula. The sequence continues at coordinate 36,768,872 of NC_142714.1, forward strand.
GTGATTCAATATTTTGTGCTGGAGAATGTGATCACCTCAGTGACTGTATCCTCTGAGACCTTGAAGCAGAATATGCTGTAGTCTGCATTATCATTATTTTTTATTTAAAAAAGAACATTTGCAGTATGCTGTTTGTTCTTCTGACACTCTGGTGCAAATGGTGAATGTTACAGATAGCTAAAACCACCTCACACACATTCCTTAAGAGGGTGGTTTTGTTGATATAAATGTCTTTTGGTTGGTTTTGATAAGTAAAAGCAACTGGAAAATCCATAAACAAAAGAAATTAACAGGGTGTGCATTGACATCACCTACATAAAACATCTGTACATCTCCTGCAGAATGCACTATATACGACTCGTCTGAGAATCTTCCAGACAAAAGAATGCAGTTTTTCTTCCAAAGGAAAAAATTAGGAGCCCAGCAGAAGATACTTGAAGAAATCCTTTGGGTATTAGACAATCAGAGATCTGGCAGGTTTCTGTTTTTTAATGCACAGTATGATTCATGCAGGTTAAGCATGAATTGATCCAGTCCATTTCAGGACCCTCAAAAAGAACAAATATTGTTGCAAAAAAAAGTGAAACAATGCAATATAACTGTAATGTCAAATCTGAATACAGCCTCATGGATGGTGATTTGTCAGAACCCAAGTGCAAGAAAAGTGAAAGGAAGAGATAATTACATAATTGATTACTGGCCGGCAGGGCTTCATCAGACCAGGCAGTCAGTAATAGGAAAGAAAAGAATGGGATGGCGCGACAGTCCCAGGAGGAGCTGGCTAACTGCCTCCCTGGGGAAAAGAGGCTGCTAAATACAGGCTATCCTTCGGAAAAAGGGAGTCTCGGGTACGGAAACAAACCGAATAGTGAGACCCCTAAGAAGGGAATTAAACAGGCAGCCCTCAAGAGTGCCAGGGGTGCAGGTTGGCAAACTCAAGGGTCGATGTGGTGACCAGCAAAAGGAATAAGTGCGGAATGGAGTGCGAGCTTGTATCTGAGGCTGCTGTGTCGAGCAAGCAAGGAGACAGATTGGAGCTGAGGCTGAGATTGCTGCACAGCGTGAAGGCTGGCTTGAGGCCGTTGAGACTGCTGCACAGAGCAAAGGCTGGCTTGAGGCCTCTGAGACTGCTGCGCAGAGTGAAGAGCTGGATTAAGACCAAAACTACAAGTGTTATCTTGAAGCTCAAATTGCTGCCAAACACAGTCCGCCAGTCGGAAAGAGAGAGCCCCGAATAGGGAAGAGACCGAATAGCAAACCACCAGAAAAATTGAACCAAACAGGTTTGCACGGCAGGCTTGAGGCTGCACTTCTGCACAGAGTGCTGTGCTGTGCTGTCTTGCTCAGCAGAGATATGTGGAGAGTAAAAGCAGTACTGCTAGTGAGGAAAACCCAGGGTGAAATGAAAAATGATGGCGCCTCGGCTTTAAATAGAAAACAGGGAATCAAATAATGAATAAGAAATTGCTAATTAAAACGTATCACGAAAAGGGGATCCGGTCAGAATAGCAAACCCTGCCCAGGAAAACCGTGAGCCCTCATGAGAATGTAATAGTTTCCCAGGGCAACCACTAGCCAAAGGATGCTGTAGAATGGCTATGACAATAACAAAGCATGAACAATCATGATAAAATGTTGGCAGAGCCCTCTCACAAGCAAACATAAGCCAATGGAGGAAGGTAAATTGCAGCTTGAGCTGTAAACTGCAGGTTAATGGGAACTGGATATACTTATTCAGGTTTCAACCTTGATTGTTAAGTGTTTTGACAGGATAGTGTCATGATGGACAGCATGTCTATGTCTTCGACCTTAATTTCATAACAGTTGTCCATGTTCCATGATTGTCTATTAGGAATATGTTTTGGGTAAATGAAGTGTGAGCCTGTGTTGTCACATGCATTGAAGTTTTTGAAGACAATCATTTTAATTTCTTTTACTACTTCTTATTTTCTGTTAGTGGCAAACACAGTCAAGATCTGATTCTATGTGCAAGCATTATCTAAAAATTATATGTGAATATTATATTAAGTAGTTCCTCAGCATGCAAGTGGACTGCATTTCTAAAATGCAGTAAAAATGCACAAGCTGTTTACACAGAAATACCTCACCTAAGAGCTATAAATGATATGGACACCAAGGTAATAAGACAAAGTGTAAGGCCAGCTATTATTGAGAGCTCTTTTTACACAACTCTTTTTAATAATGATGTCTTCTATCTCTCTGTTTTGTATCTTTGTTTCCTTCTGGAATGACATCTTCCATGAAACAAATTGCCATTTTATAAAGAATCCTATGTGTGGAAGCTTACAACAAAAAATACTAGCTTGTAAATTATGGTAAATGCTTAGTTGAGTTGATACCTGATATTGCCTGTTTAGTATGCCTTAAATCTGCTTAAGACATCTACAAAATTGAAAGAAGACTATTCTCAGGATCCCTGCTAATGAACACAGAACTGGAAGAGAATACATTCTAATGGCTCAGAAATATAAGATGTTGATGATGGTACCAGACCAAAGAGAGCACAGCTACAGTTCCACCTCAGTCGATCTCTTCAAACATCCCACTGACTTCACAAACCCCTCTGTGTGGCAATGAATCACTTCTGGTTGTCATGGAAACCCTGTACTTCTTCTTCCCACCAGACAGCCATATTAACATCAGATTTATAGCCAGATCAGCCCTAGTTTGATCATATTAGCATGCAAAGAGGAAGATGCAGGTGTTCTGGTTAAATGTCCTTCTTTATAAAAAATATAAACAGATAAATGTCTATGTAACTTCTGGAATTAACCACAGAATGATCCTTTCTGGACTGTATTTAGCTAACAAGAACCATCTGCAATATAAATAGAGACACAGAAATTTCATGAGCTGCTAAGATATTGATGGATAATATATGCTTTTGAGGAAAAAAAGGTCAATATCATAGCTTGCTTATTTTAAACTTCTGTGTTTAATCTGTTAACTATTTTAAACATGTAACATTAGCTGTGCACTAATCTGTAAAATTCTGACGCATAAGAGGGGAACTGTTCATGAATCTTTATGGAATAATTCATTAAAATGCAAGATAAAAACATTAATAGTGAATTTTACCATGTAGTCTTTTAAATCAAGGTGTTCCTGTTATGATGCATTCACAGTACTGGATACGGAAAGTTTATACAATATGTTCATAGCAAAATGAAAATGATTTACCGGTAAACTCCTATATGGCCAATTACTAAGCTACTATGTAAGCTATTAAGCTACTATGAAAACAAAAGACAAAGAGAATAATAGAAAAATATGAACAAGAGAGGCATTGCAATTATGAATAAAAATGATTGGCTTTTTCCTATAATCATTCTAAATTAGTTTCTTAATTAAAAAATGTTTTAGTCTTTACTCAGGTCATCAGGTCTGTTAAGTTCTGGAAGTGACCACTAAAGTCTTTTCAGATAGTGAATTTTATAAAGTAATAGTTCTTTCTGAGCACAACAGTACATACAGTATAAAAGCATTTGAACAGAGCTTATTTTTGCTTTACAAAAAAGCATTTGGCATTTGTGAACATAACATCAATGTACTGTAAGTAGAACTTAAATTTTGATTTTACATTTGATCATATTATAACAAAAGTGCACTTTGTATTCAATCATTTCTCAGTGATTTCAAGAGCAAGAGCCTATCCTGGCATGTAACGGGCACCAGGCAGGTTATACCCTGGACGTGATGTCAGTCCATCACAGGACAGACACACTGACACAAAAGCAGACTCTCATATTAGGGCCAGGTTTCCCAGAAGCCGATTAACCTATCACTATGTTTTTGGACTATGGGAGGAAACCAGAGCAGCAGGAGAACACCCAAGCAAACCAACATGGGGAGAGCATACAAACTCCATGCAGATAGCACCTCAGATCCTGAATTGAACTCAGGGCCCCAGAGCTGCTAACCTCTGCACCACCACACCTCCAGGGATAGATAATAAAAGTGAAAATGAAAAAAAAACATTAGTATTACAGTATAAGTTATGATTATTAGTTAATTTAACATAATACATTTAAGCAAAAATCTTACAATGGTGAAGTGCCACTAAATGGGTGTGGAAGCATTTTCATCTTTATAAGCTGAAGTGAACTTTATTCTGCTATTGCCAAATTAGATACACCATCACTTCCAGAGGCAGCCATATGCACAGGCAATAACAACATTACTTCTAACTTGCTCGGGTACAAAGTGGTGTTCTTCCACATTCTGATTTTTAAAACTTCATTCCAAAATTCTCCTGGCCTTTTTTGTACTTCCAAAATTATTCTAATCTGTCTTTCTATTCTTGGTGCTGGGTGCAAGGATTGTATCTTGGTGTGTAGCCTTTGCAGCCCTTTGTCCATTGTGAGCTGTTGATTTTGATACCTTACCCTTTCTCATGCTTCACCACACCACCATGATTTATAGGGTCCGGGATAGCTCGGATGGGTTATCCGACTTTCTTTGACTTGCTTTTTAAGTGTATTTCATTTTTTTTTATCTTGGTGTGCCCAGTTTCTGTGCTGCGGCTCTGATTACATTTTGGTTTCTTTTACATTCAAAATTTCCTGCTTTTCTTTAACAGATTTACAGATAATTATTTGGTTTTCATTTTCAGATAACAGATTTCAAACAACAAAATCCAAAGGTTGATAGAATGCATATACAGTACATTAGCTCTGAGTGCCTAATTACCCCAAAAACAAACAACCTTCAAAACAGAGACATTCAACAATAATTTTAATTATTTATTTATTTACTTAATTCAAGTATAGAACTGAATATACTTTACTTTTGTTTTTTCTTTGTGGTTGCTTCATTTTTGGTTCTCTCAGCTTCTGAAATTATTACGTACTTGGAGAGCTACAGTAAACTCAGACTCTTAACCTCAATAAAAGGCTATTACCAAAATATGCATTTATTTTCTGTAGTAGAGTGAGTAAAGGCAGAAAGATAGGTACTGTATGTTCTCTGTTTTATGAATCTTGATAGTGTTCCTCATGAAAATGTGCTTTGGACCATTGCTTTTTATGCAAACAGGCCTTTAGTGTCAAATTACACTATGAATTCATTAAAATGCTGCTGTTCATGAACTTGTTTTTATTGCTCTCAAAGCTCTGTGTGATTTCTATTTTTGATTTTTATATTTTCTATTTGTGTTAAACATAAGAACCTCCTTGTCTTTTCAAAGCCCTTAAAAATAAAAACGGAATTAACCGCTAAAAAAGGCTTTAAAAAGCCTGAAATACTATTAGGAGATCATAGCCACTCACTGTATGCTAGAAAATGTTTGTGCAGTATAACACCATATGACAGCTAACTTTGAGTTTCCTTTCTTAATGACTTAGTTTAAACTAAAGGTAACAGGTTTATGGGACATATTCAGTAGGTCCTTGAACATACTAACCCATATTGTACTTAACAGAATGAAAAGGTCTATAACAATTACAAAAAAGAAGAATGAAAAAGGATGACAAGTAACAGTTCATTCTACATGTAATTACATGTAATTCATTTACAATACCCTTTATTTTTTACTTACTAAAAAATAATTTTATAGTATTTTTAACTGATGTGAGAACTTGTTATACTAAGCCTTAACATGGCCAAGCATGAAATGTACCAATTTAGTAGATGATAGTACTCTCTTTTAAAAATCTAACATGTTTTAGCCTTAAGCATTTTTTATTGACTCACCAACACATTAAACTTCCCTAAGGCGAATAAGAGAGTTACTGTTCAATGACCAACCTCAGAGAAAACTCACAAATATTTGCTGTTGTAATTTGCATTGCCCAGAATATTTGCATTAGATTCAGATGTCACTGTAATATGAATAGAGACCAGCTTCATTTACATTTAGATTTTTTGTGTGTCTATGTATGTGCTTCATAACTCCAGAATAATCTTTCATTAACGCAATTTCTGTCTTGAACTTGAACTTTATTGCCATATGTAACAGGTACATGTACTGGTACAATGGAATTCTTACTTACATAAAGTCTCTCGATTGTTAAAAAAGTGTATAAACACCAAGTGCAGACAGTGCATCAAGACTATATAGAAACAAACAGTAGACAATGTACAAGTAAACAAGTAAACAGTTTGAATGTAAACAATGCAGACATGTAAACAATGACTGCAGATGTGCAATAAATAAGAAATTATAATGAGGTAGATGGTGTAGGTGTGGTCCGAGGGGCATGGCTAACTGGTTCGCTAATCGCACTGCTTGTGGGTAGAAGCTATTGAAGAATTTAGTGGTAAGTGTCCATATGCTCTTGTCCTCATAAAGTTGTTTAGAAGTGATAGAAGTTCACCAACACAGGCACTGACATCCCCCATCGTTTGAGGCACCTCAGAAAATAGAGGCGCTGCTGAGCCTTCTTCAAGATAGAGTCCGTGCTCACAGTGTCAGGAATCCTCAATAAAAAGGTTTGCGGATCCTGTGCAGATGCAGGAGCAAGTAGATATTGAGACAGGCGAACGATCCAGAACGTCAGGCGAGATCGTAGTCGATAGGCGAAAGGTAGATCAATAACCAGGAAGTACAGGGAGAAGCAAACAGTCCAAAACAGAAGGCGAGGTCCAAGGTCGAGAGGCTAAAGGGAGTTCAGTATCCAGTAAGCAAGGTTCAGAGTTAACGCGAGATAGAGCTCTCAAAGCTTGTTATTATTAACCCTCTGCTGGTACTGGTTAGTTCTTTTGTAAGTTGATCTCTGCTGGCTGGTTGTTGTGACACACAGTCCAGGTTAGTACATTAGAAATTTGAATTCCAAAAAACCTAAAGCTGGTGACTGTTTCCACTTCTGTTCCATCAATACTGAGTGGGCTGTGAGTGTGTGGCCTGTGTCTCCGAAAGTCCACTATTAGCTCTTTTGTTTTATTCACGTTCAAGTCCAGGTTATTACTATGACACCACCTCAGCAGCTGTATGATTTCATCCCTGTAAGTGGACCCGTCATCATCGCTGATCAGGCCTATTATAGTGGTGTCATCCGCAAATGTAATGATGCGGTTGTTGCTGTGTCTTGTTGTGCAGTCATGAGTGAATAGGGAGTACAAGCTTGGACTCAGACAGCAGCCTTGTGGGGTTCCAGTGCTCAGGGTGAGTGGTGTTGATGTTTTATTACCTAGTCGCACCACCTGTGGTCTCTCGATTAGGAAGTCCAATAGCCAGTTGCAGACAGAGTTGCACAGTCCTAGTCCCCTGAACTTTGTCACCAGTTGGCTGGGTATGATGGAATTGAATGCTGAACTGTAGTCCACAAACAGCATTCTCACATATGAGTGCCCAGGTGTTCCAAGGTTGTATGAAGAGCTAGGGAGACAGCATATCCATTGATCTGTTGTTCTGGTAGGCAAACTGCAAGGGGTCCAGGGACTCTGTGATGGAGGAGTTGATGTGTGACAACACCAGCTTCTCCAGGCATTTCATCACAGATGTTAATGCTACTGGGTGGTAATCATTCAAGCACGTTACTTTTGCCTTTTTGGGGAGTGGAACTTGGTTCCACTTCATGGTTTCATTTTATGTTAATTTAAGTTTCACTCCAGCATGTTCACTCCAGCATGACATTATATGTTTTCCATCATAAAAACTGGTTTATAATGTAAGGGAGATGTGCAGATTCAAGCCTTTGCATGTCACTATCTGACTTGACTGTGAGCACTGCTGAGGGCTGGATAGAAATAGCCAACCAAGACTGTGGCTTGTAGGCATGGAGTGCTGATGGTGAAGAACATATGTCTCTTCCTGTCATCTCTGAATCTGTGATAAGGGGATATGTTGCCCGTGATTTTTCAGAAGACATGTACTGTAACTAGAAGGTGGATGGGCTGAAGGTGTCTACCTACACTTCCTATTTTTTTCCTGTGTGAGGTCACAGTGTTCGCAATCACACGCAAAGATATTTAAATCACAGTGGCAATTATAAAATCAATTGGGTACAACAAAAAATAACTGGTGATTCCAAATTAAAAAATGGCAATGTTGAAATCCCTCAAGGGAAAACATCAATTCAATTAACATCTTCATGGCTTGTTCACCCAAATCACACATTCAGATTTCAGACCACATTAATTATCCTCTGATCTGAGGCATCCCAGACAAAAATACCTAAGGATTAATCACAATTCAGAGCCTGCCTTTCATGTATCACAAGACTCATTGCCTGGAGCAAAGGGTCTTGGACCACCAGAAATTTTATTTTTCTCCTTTATTTGTCTTATATATGTTGTTGTGAAGGGTGATATAACAAAAAATTAACGCTGACTGATTGATTGGTGTTTAATGAGTCTATTGCATTTCTCTACAATGCTTATTATTTTCACTTCTGCAGTTCAATGTAATTGCATTTTGTCATTGCCTTGGTTACTTTCATTTCAAAGACATAAGTATGTATTTCATACCAATGCAAAGATAACACCACTAATAAGATGATAACAAAAGAAGTTAGACAGTTATCCCATGTCAACACTTTCTTTTTGCTAGTTGTCCTTTTCATGTGCACACTGGGAAGTTATGGTTGGCCTAACCTCTTGAGAAAAACCTTGTGCTTTGCCCTCAAGACAAACAGGGGCTTTAAGATTATAGGAACTGTAAATCAGTTTCTCATACCATGCTTTAGTCATGGGATTTAACTTCACATACTGACAATCAGTTCACTAAATTAAAGGCAGTCCAATATGAACACAAATCACACCAAAATAGGCACAAAATCACTTTAGCATATTTTGACCAGTATTTTCAGCTCCAATTGACAGTTTAGAAGAGTTTATGCCCAAATTACTTATAGTTCTTTATTTTTTTCTTCATTCACAGGTACAAACTCACTCAATACATAAGTAGTTTTATTCTTCTTTTTCTTTATACTACTTTTTGCATCTCCAACCTGTTTGACCTCTCACCTCTCTTCAAATGATGAGGACTCAATGCACATCTAATGAGAAAAAATGCAAGGCGCACGACAGGTTGAAACATAGGAGAAACTCTTCTTGTTAAAACCAATTTTCTTGAATACCTTATATTTTTGTATTTATGAAGAAGAAGCCATAAGCGATAATTTACAGGATCAATTACTTTTTGTTATACAAGTACAAAACAGAATTATAAATGCTATAAATGCTAGCTGTATTAGCTCCAGCTAAATCGATCAGGATGACTAGTCTAAAATGTATGTATTTAAAGTACTATTTAATTCTGTATGAATATGTTATTAATATATACACAGCGTCATTGCTCACAAGAAAAACCTAGAGAGTAATAAACTACTTTTAAACAGTAAAAAAGACAATTCTACATCAAATGAGAAAATGTATCAAATATTTGTTTGAAAAAGATATTTCCTCACACATAAATCAGTGTGAGCTTTTTTGCTTTCTATTTTATTGCACAATTTTTATTACAAGTTTCAGTTTATTTCAGTGACATAAATGCGAGGATCTGATTTGAAAACTTTAATTAATCCTGCTTTAACTATTGTTACCTTAAGAGTGGAGTATTAGAAAGTAGAGTGACTGGGAAGCTATTCACCCCACAGAGACTTTGAACACTGATTAAAGCAAAATACAGTACATTGGTGATGCTGAATCATATTCATATTTAAAGTTTAAATATTGTAGTTCTGAATCTTGCTGTTTTGTATATGATTAAAAATATATAATATTCTATTGGATTTCTACATTTTTCCACTCATTGGTTGAGAAAAATTAATCTATTTTCAACCTCACTTGGTTAATTATGTTTAAGTGTGTATTTCGTATTTTTCAGTCTATACCGAAACATACTGTGCTAAATGTGGAATTTTGGGCAAGGTTTTGTTTAGTCGCATATTCTTCTGTAACCCACGAAAAAAAATGGTAAAACAGAAAAAGTAGATTTTTCAATGCTGGTATTGAAAGAAATAGAGATTCTACTTCCTAATGGTACAGAACAATATTCACTCTTTCAACATACAGTAAATATTAGTCATTGGCGAACATTTTTTTTGTTTTGTTTTTCCTCATTTTTGATTGTATTCCTGAATCGCTAATTGTTTTTAGACAGGCTGTCTAGCAACAAACTGAATCTGCTGAGGAGAGAATGAGTTATGAAGATATGCTTCTCCAACATACCCACCTGCAGAGCCATTCATCATCTCCCCACAGCTGCTGACAGAAGAATTAGCGCCCCCTGGAGGAACAGAGTGTCTCTGGCTGATGTGACTGCAAGCCTGCAAGACTAATTCCAAACCTACCCTAGCAGTTAATTGCTTGATGCAGCCTGAGTAATCTTGGTCACACACATTTTTTATGAGCAGAAAGTATATCTTAGTGTTTGTTATTATACTCTGAGTGCTCTGTGGTCCTGAATGTGAAGTGGAGCATATTTTATTTATTTGCAGTCCCCAAGTACAGATCTGGCCTACTGTATTATAAAACTACAGTTACTTTCCTTACATATCTGGGAAAACAACATATACTGTATGTGTAAAATATGTGTAATATTTGATAATATTTCAGTGATATATACTACTGTAGGTTTCCTGTTACACTACTGGTTCTGTTTTTAATGGGAGAAAGTGAGAGGTGCAATATTTATTTTGCACTCAATATTCTTCCAGCTGTTCAGTTTTCAGTAGTTTAGTCAAATTCTAATTATGATTATAACATGCCAATAAATAAAAAGGGACAGTGTACTTAATAGGAACAAGTAATAGGTTTATTCCATGCTGAAAAGAGAAGAGAGAAAACAAAACATTTTGGCTGTGAAGCCTTCTTCTTCTTGTTCCTTTGTAGACTACGCATGCTGACGCAGCTACCCACCTGAACTACCTCAGTGTACTTAATACTTTAGTAGTTGGCATTAACTTGCCCAGCTGAGGAAATGACTGTCCAAGGGTCAATGCTGTCGCAACCCCCAAAAGAATCCCCCAAAAAAACAGATTCAGATTTCTATGAACAAAGAGCTACTGGGGCAAGTCAGTTAAAATACAAAGATTTGTAGGGACCAATTAGTCCAGTGAATGAGACAAACTTATGATACAGGTGTGATACAGGTCTGGCACGCAGGGGCGTGTTCAGTGTGGAGGCGTTGCCCTGGATTAAGGGTGATGCATTGCCTTAGTAACTACAGCTGCCCTTTAACAACACACTGAGCACCTCCCCGGAGGGATGAGCAAATCCCCGCAAGGGGAAAACATTCCAGCAACAGTGCCGGAGGAGATGCATTAAGGCCACGTTTTTCCTTCATTCCACTTTCTTTTTTTCCTCCTGTCCTGCCATGTAACTCCCAGGCTGAACCTTTCCTCCTCTGTCCCACTGTGACAGGTTGATTTCTTTTTTTTCTCCCTAAATAGGGATAGTCCAGCCTGGACGCTACTGTGCGAAGCGGCACATTTTTCTTTTTCATATTGTTTTTTCCCTATTTGTATTTTGTTCTTTTTTTGCTAACCTCACACCTGTGCCTTAACTTTTACTGGTGTTTGCGGCGGCTCCTCCCATTCCCACAGTGAACTTTGTTTTAGTTGGGTAGATTCAGAGATGCAATGTTTCTAAGGAGCAACAATGAAGCACTATAAAGTGCTTTTTATAAGAAAAAGCACTATGATGCAAGCATTATTACGTGCTGAAGGTTACTAGAACTGAACCTCTAAGGATAGATTCCAAGCAGAACCCCCCCAAAAATAAGAAACATCATTTTCGGGTGGATGCTTGGAGAGAGAAAATAGTTGAGGTCATCAGCTGGACACCGATGGAGGGGGAGCAAAAGAGGAACAGTAGTGTCAGAGTATACTTTGACCTCCTCCTGAATTTCTGTTTAACTACACCATTTTGTACTATTTTGGTGTGTATATATTTCTTTAATTTAGTGAAACTAAATGTGACTATGCATTTGTTTTCCTTATCTTTTTGTCCATACATGTATAAGCCCTCACACCAGAAGAAGGCTCCACGGCCGAAACGTTGTGTTTTCTTTCTTCTTTTTTTCAGCATGGAATAAACCTATTACTTGTTCCTTTGCAGCCTAAGCATGCTGACGCAGCCACCCACCTCAACATGTATAAGATATATATTTGTTATATATCTATATATAAATAAATACTGTATATATCAATATATATATAACATATATGTACTGTATATTTGTAAGCAATACTGTGCAACCTGACCTATGTTTATGCATGTTAAACAATGAATTGCTCAATGCTTAGCTTTGCTGTTGGTACCACCACTATCCTAAGCAGAAAGGCAGGGTTCAGCATAAATTTGGGTGCTAATGACGTAACAATTGTCAAGTCTTTTTGTCTGTGTTGGCCCTTTGTTTCTAATCCTTTGTAGACCTGCAAATGCAATACCGTCTTGCTTTCCTGATATATTATTGGTTAATAATGCTCATATCTACTGCACTTAGTGTATTTACAAGTTGATAGTAAAGCACAACATTAGACATGTTTTTCTTCAGTTTTGTGTTTTCAGTAATAAAACAGTATTATACAGGTTTAGGATGTCAGAATGAGTACTAGATCTTAGATTATCATAGAGTAAAATATTTCAAATTGGGTCAAATAGGCCGCCTAGAAAATTACCTTCTTTTGGATACCTAACATCAAATTCACAAGGCTTCTGCTGTGTTTGTTCTAATTATCTTTGCTCAGATATTCATTCATTACTTGTAAAGAAAAAGCTATCCTTGACCAGAATTCTAGAATAACAATTAATCCATATCTACTGTATAGTAAACCTTTACAGTTAAACAATGAACCTGTTTTGCCATTTGAAATTCAGTTATTCTTGCTTTTGTGTTTCTAAATGATAAACTGACATTTAACCTTTTCTTTACACCTCTAAATGAGGTGACCAGACCTGATGTGATGTGGGATAGGCAAGAGAAATTGTGTGACTTTCACTTTTCAGTCAGATTAAACAGGGCTGTTCAAAGAAGGCTTTAACCCTTACCTGAAAAGAGCTACTATATTGTAATTTAAAAGTATTTTACTGCCAAGCCTTTCAAAAGTGAGCATGTTTTGTGATATTACCCCATTGACAGAGCCACATGCCTGCTCACCCTTCATCATAACTCAGCTGAATCTCAAAGCCATATTACTGCTTTCATAGCAGATGTAGTAATGTAATGTCATGTCATGTCATTTGCCAAACCGCTTTATACCATACGGTGTCGCAGGAAGCCGGAGAATACACATCAAGAGCAAAGCAGGGTACACCCTGGATGGGGAGCCAATCCATCGCAGAGTAATGTAATGTTGTGATATAATTTGATTCCTTAGCTATTTTCTATGCAAACCACATTTCTACAATGCACTGTTTAGAAATATTTATGGATTTGTTAGCTTGCACAGTCAAACAAACCACAATCCGCAGTGCAGGGCAATTATTCCACATGAGAAAACCTAAAAGTGTCACGATTGTAATCCCTCCCTCTTAAGGGTGCTGCGGCTCTTTCACATTTTAGTTGATTTTCTGCACCTGCTCCCTGTTCCAGCCCACCTTTAAAACCCAGACACTCACTCTGATCCGGGCTCTGCTTTGGAACACGGACACCCGGAGGCCTGCCTACCACCGAGTGGCCCTACATCCGTGGCTCAGGGGGCATTTGCCTCCTATTGGCGTCCCGAACCAGTGAATAGCAATCTTGCTTCTAGTTGAACAAAATTAGGTGTCTAGCAAGTAAAGTTGCAAAAGCCAGGGATTCTAACTGTAGTTTGGTCAGAAAATTATTACTGGATACAAGTCCAAAAAGTTATATGTGTTCAATGCTAGCTTGCTTTACTGTGGAGAAAGGACAAAAATAACATTTGGGGAGGGGGGAGATTTCTGGTATTGATAATTAGCTTGCATTTAACAAAAAAGCTTAATTAAATTTGGTTCCATAAAAATATAAACAAGTGTACCCTCTGTAGTGTTGCTGAGGTGAAATATTTTTATTTATTTGTTGTTATGTCTCTTCAAAAGACTAATATGGTTTCAATAAAAGTGTCTGCAGATCTGTACCACCTACACTAATTATCCAAGCAGAGGATCCAAGAAACCCCTACTTCTCCTGATGGGCCCTGATGGTGAGCAAACACAATACATGTTTGTTTGTTCCTTTATTCGATCAGATTAGTCATTTGACAGATTTGCAGTCTCAGCCTGGAGAATTAACATTGCCCCCAACAGGACATTTACCAGAGCAATATAGGTAATGGCACAACAAGCAGTTATCTCAAGTGGGATTTGAACCCACAACACTCTGGTGTACGGTCTAAATCTCTGCTACACAGTGCTGCAGAGCAGGGTAGATGACTGAGAATGCTTGGGGGTGCATCTGTAGACTTGCAGTTCTGCTATTAATATTTTGCATTTAATAATAGTACTGCTTACAGTAATGATAGAGTTCAGTTAGATTTTATATTTAAATCAGAAGTTAAATTAGAAGAGGGGTCTCCTTGCAAGAAAGGTTAACAACACTCATGTTAGAACAGGTTTAATATTTGATGTGTGCTGTATTGGGCATATAAACTGTTAAGTTTCAATAAATCAGTTGATCTATCTGTAAAATGAAAAACCATTCAATGTAGATCTTTCAATTTAGATGTAATGTCATATTGTAGAATATAAGGAAATCATTACATTCATTTAGCATACAGATATTATAAAGTTAAGAACATTTCTTGCTTTGGGAGCATTTCGACAGAAAAAAAACATTTTGTCAGGCTTGTTTTAGTCTGATTGTCTGAAGACTTCAGCTTATGATAGGCCATCGTGTGGAATGTTAAAGGCATTAAATCAGCATTAAGAGTCAATTCTTCTTCCGCCACAGTATTAGTTTTTTCATCACCACTTACAGATGGAGCCAATCAGGACACATGGTATAACAAGTTAATGCATTACAGGGGCTGTGCTTTGCTTCACTATACTGCAGTGTAGTTCAGCTGTTTGACTCACTGACAAAAGACAAACTGGTCATTCAAACTGAGTGACCATGTGGCTAAGTAATAGAATTGGCACCTGTGAGTTAGAAGGTGCTACATTGACTTCCCAGCTTATGCAGTAGTTGTACTTTTAAGAAATGTCTGTAATATTTAAACCAAATAAATAATGTATTTTTAATAAATAATATTTATATAATTATTATGTTATTCTAATTATTATTTAATTGTATATGTATTGTATATATCAATATTTATATGTAAGTATGAGAGTAATATTAATAGTTAATTAACAAACATGAATGAGCAAACATGTTAATACTGACAATAGTGTGAATATAACCCAGTTCAGCTGGCCAAGCTGAACTAACAATCTCCAGTTGTATAATGCAATGAAGTGGCATTAAAAAGACAAAAAAAAACAATAAAAATTGAAAATTTGTAATATAATGAGACCAAATCAAAAAGGTGTTCTGCATCTCCCTTGAATCAGCCTTTCTTCCAAAAATTATATGTAAGCTATATTCTAATTTCTGTTAATCTTATATTTCACAGTATGTTAAATATTAAAACAATATTACTAATAAAGTTAAATAATAAAGTAATGGACCTTCAGACCAACAATCTCCAGGATGCTTGGAAAGAGCAAGAAAATTTAAAGATGCCCTTAAACAGAAATCACAATTCACTATTTTTACATGCATGTAATATTTAGTTTTTATCAAAATTTTAAAACAATTATGTATAAAGGAATGACATTTAAAATCCTAAATTTATTTTTTACATGTTTTTTGCTGCCCTTTTATCTTCTTGGTAGTTGTTATAATTACATTTTTTATAATCAATAAAAATTTTGCAATTTTATTTTCGCACGTTTTATTTTCACTCGTCTTCACAAAGCTCATACAGTACAGTATGTCTTTGCAGCAACTTGCAATCGTTTTTATTTTTTGTGATGCCACTTAGAAGTTTAATTTGAAAATGAAATTAATTGTAAATAAAACGACTGTTAGGTCAGGCATAGATTAGATTTATTTAAATATATGTTATTTTCAGTTTGAAATGCCTGATATGTTTTTTTATTATTAAAATAAATAAACACATTCTAATATAATAAATTGATAATAAAATCGAATTAATATGTATACCATATTGAAGGTTTAATTAATTTTGTATATTGCTGTATGTTAAATATTCACTTTACATTCACGATCTCTTAAGCCCATATCAGCTACTAGGTCCTGGGGATGTATCAGATATTAAACTGAGAAAGAGGGGCAGGAGATGGTAACTTCAGCTCCACTCCCCTGGACAGACTAAGAAAGTGATTTGGAGGCATTAACTATCCAGACATTACTAAGGGTGCAGTGTCACAAAGATGAGTGCATTTGCAAGATAATGCAAAGGTTTGAACTGCAACAACCATGAGTCCTGCTGCCAAATGGAAAAAATAAGAAGATAAATTATTTTAATAATTTAATATTTTAATAATATAAGGAATAATAATAATAATAATAATAATAATTATTATTATTATTATTATTATTATTACATCACAGAATGACACCACACCCCAGCAATAAGATGCTATGTTTAGGGAACAAAATGCTGTGGGTGTCATTGTGCTTTTGTAAATAAATTATTATTATTATTATTATTATTATTATTATTATTATTATTATTATTACATCACAGAGTGACACCACACCCCAACAATAAGATGCTATGTCTCGGGAACAAAATGCCGTGGGTGTCATTGTGCTATTTTTTGTAAAATTGCATGTGGGGGGGAGGCTTTACAGCCCTGCCCTTGTCTTCAGTTCCTATGGTGCGATCTGTGTGAGGTTTGCACGTTCCCATGTTCTTGTGGCTTTCCTCCAACAGTGCAAAACCATTCCAAAAGATTTATTTCCAATTGGATACAATTTGATTTTGTTTTGTGAAACTGAAAATCCAGACTTTTGTCAACATATTTACTAAGGTTATCTGGCTGAGTAATCTCGCTTTAAACAGTTAAACAGTACCCTGTTGCTCATCCTTATGCCCCCAGTAATTAAAACAAAACACCTACTGTGCACACCGTGATCTCATGTGCAGGTTGAGATCTGTTAGTATCTGTTGGAACAGTTAATACAATGGTGAATGTAATTGCCATTCTTCTGTTTATTTCCTAATATTACAAGTCATACACATGTGTTGTACCAGTGATGTTGTTGGTGGGGTGTGTACACTAATGTTCACAGGTTCAGTCTGTGAGGTTCAGTTTATTTATTATAAAACCACTAACATCAACACAGCTCATACATATTTTTTCAATGTGAAAACTCTTTTTCACATTGAAAAAATATGTATGAGCTGTGTTGATGTTAGTGGTTTTATAATAAATCCATTATAAATTTTATTCATGGCATAATTTGTCTAAAGTATTGGTACAGTAAGTCATGTGTAGTTACATATTGTTACAGCTACAGTATACAGTATACTGCTACAAGGAAAAAAAGTTACATGTAGGACTTTATTTTCCCAATCAGAATGTTTTATCTCCTAATTAGAACTTCATAAACTCCTACAGTATGTACTGTACTCCTTATACTCTTGTATAGGATAGGCTTCATCAAGCACATATTTCTAAGTAACATAAACCTTTAATATTTCGCATACAAACATTTATTTATCATATTAATTATCTCCAAATGAAAAAAAGTGGTATATTTATTAGAAAAGGTACAACTTGCACATTGACTGCAATCAAACTCCGATCTTTTGGTGTGGCAGGCAAGAATTTTACCACTAATGCACCAAACCAAAAACACACCACATTAAGCATTCACTGCTCAGTTCAGTCCTGCATCAGATTATTTGAAAAAATAAAAAGGTGTTGGGCATTATCATGCAGTGTAATGCAGCATATGCTGTACTTTGTGCTGTGGTGCATTATGCCTCGAGCATTCTGAGTGGCTCCATCTGTAAGTTCAGTAAAAAAGGCAGATTCCTCAAAATAGTCTTTAAACAAATACAAGTTATTAAACATACAATTCTTTAAACACATACAATCCCCCATACACACCATAATTAATCCAGGCAATACTGCAATTTGTGGACTCACTAAAGGCAAAAATACAGAACTGTCCTGTTTACACTGTATTTTTCATTAGGTGCTGTAAACTATGATTTGATTTCAAGACAAATTTGGCAGAAAAATATGCACCACAGCTATTTATGACGAATTCTAGGACATCTGTTTGCCAACTGTAAAATGTTTGGAATAGTTTGGAAATTCAATTCTGAGTGACCTGAATGCATCATGTCAAAATTATTTTCCAATAAAGTATAAATTATACACCTCTCCATCAAATAATCAGCCCCATGCAGGTCTAGCTTGTTCAGCCACAAGTCTTGTAGCCACATACAGTATGAGAGAGTGTCCCCTGTTCTGCCTGTAGAGGTTATACCAGGGATGGTCAGTGCCATGACAAATTCATAAAAAAGAGAGAAAGGTCATTTTCAGAACTTAAGTTTCCAAGTACAGAGAAAAATATATTTGAAGTCGATTGATTATTAAATAATAAAATCATTTATGACATCTTTGTTCAAGCTTTGTTCTTAATCAAAGGTTTGATGCAATTGTTGTTCCACTATGGACAAACTGTCCACTTCATAGTAAAGGGACAAATGGACAGTTTGTCAGTAGTTTTACACTAAGAAAAATAGGAACCATAATCATCATTGTTCTATAAAAGAAAACTCTAACATTGTTTTAAAACTCTAACCCTACATTTTTTTCTTTTTAACAAATGTTATTCTTCTATTAAATACTTATTCTTACCCTACAGCTGATCTCATAATTCAGTAGAAACTTTCAAGTATTTAAAACATTCAAAGTAGCTGTAGACTCAAAGGTTCATTTGTTTGAAAATTAAGGGAAAAGGTCAGAGGAATAGTCAGCAATGGTTTTCTGAAGTGTCATTCTGATAATTATGTTCTTGGTGTTCCAGGGTTTTCAGCAGTTGCCATTTTAGCACGACAGTGTATTCAATTTATGTTTTGACTAGTTGCCATGGAGAGGTGTTTGGAAGTAATGGAGTCAGAATAATGTCCTTGCAGTGATTCAGTATTCTCTCATTTAATAGTTATTTTCTAAATGCCTCGCATCTTCTTCTGCACAGTATATAGCAATAATCAAATATTCTCCCCTGAGCTTTGACTAGTCACAAATTAGATGATACAGTATAAGATACCAATGTCAGAGAAAGACAACGTGTTAACAGCATTAGGTAGATGAGGAAATTGCGAACAATTATGTATTCCAAACAGTGAATACATATCTGCCATTTATGATATGAAGGGTATGACAGTGACAATTTTGTTTCTACAGCAAAGCAGTTAAAAGTCTAATCATCTCTTCTACTAATACTCAATAATAAAATTGTACCTTACTTTACATCTGACCAAATGGTCTGAAGGAAATATACAAGTAGTTAGAAGGAAAGATACAAGTCCTGAAATTGCATCGAAGGCTAGTAACAAGAATAGCCTTTTGTTTCTGGAGTGGTAAAAGCTCTTCTTTAGTAGGCAATTTGAAATTATTTTAGAAAGCGGATTGTGGACTCAGAGAATAATGCCTTTTCATCTTGTCATGTCACAGCAACAGACATGGCTTTGACTTCAAATAAGTGTTATCATGTCCATTTGCTCAGGTACATTTCCATAATAATCTCTTACTCAGATTTCCATAAACCTAATGTATTTGAATCTTTAAATACATTAACTACTAACAAATGTTTCAGTGAGGTAAAGATTTTGATAATGATTTAGTAATAAGTCATATACATACATATTTTGTTTTTCTCTTTTTATCTATCTTTTTCTCTATTTATCTTTGTTTCATTTTCTTTATATTTTGTCTTTTTTGTGAGACAGTCGGTCTCGTCTTTCAGGATGCCCACATTATCGCTTTTCCTCAACATTGGAAAGAGGGTTTGAATACGCTGTGAAACTACATCATAAAAACATGTGATGGGGATTCCATTTATTGTATCACTATTCATTTCCTTAAAAACTACTAAAATAGTAGTCTGGCTCAGATACTGTACATGTACACATTACATACAATCAAAGGACAAATGCAAGCTCAGACCAAACAGAAGTATTCCAGAAACAGTCTCCTCTTCCTTGCTCTGATATGTGCCCTATCAAACAGATCACATCAAACACTTGGAATTTCTTGAGGCTTTGAGAAGGTGTCAGATAAGGCCTGAAACAGCTTTTTAATTAGATGACAGTTTCATCCATCTACCAGTTTTGTCTCTTTTGCCCAGGGCTATGACTGCATTGTAACCCCCTGTAGACCACATATTGCATATCTGTAACAAAAAATTCTGAAGAAAAGGTCCCCTGCTATTTAAGAAGGAGATATTGAAAATAGAAGTCAAATTAGATATAAATTTTGGGTATACTTGACCCATGAGGAAATAGACACAATTCTAAAAGGGATGTCAGCCAAATGCACCTGAAATCTTCTCATTTGTAATCTATATCTGCTATCTCCACTGTAAACTACTAAGGTCTTTTGTAAACTTTTTTTATTATAAGCATAGCTGCTTTGTGTGCATGTATTATGTTATGAAAGAAGCCATGTCTCAGAGAAAGAATTAATGTCTGGATAGAGTTTTTGTAAGAGTGTCAGAGGGAGACTTAATATTGTGTAAAGTCTGAGAGAGACTTATGTTTTGGAAGCCAGTAAGCAGCTTAGTTGCCTGGCAGTGTTGGTAGAGAGGGACTGAAGAAGTCATTCAGTAGCTTAAAGAAGAGCATGGGCTTTTCTTCTGGTTTCTTTTTTGAATTCCCTACACTGGTTTATAAACATTGGCTATGTGGGTCTGTTTTCCTGAGAGCCAACTTTAAGAAAGATCACTTGCTAGGGTACCCCAACCCCTATTGTGTCCCAGAATGAGAATACAAATAACTGAATGTAGAAAAGTGGTATTTATTAGTCTTAGAAAGTGTAGAACAGCCAAACTATTTTATTGTATAGTGTCTGCCAAATCATCCTCTTTCTGTGCCTGCCAATTCATACTCTTTATGCAACTTGGTGTTGGACACAACAGTTGGTGGGTATGATTGAACTGTGAATATTGTTTGAATACAATGTGTATAACTTTAGTATGTCAGATGTTTGTTTAATTGCACATGTGTATAAACAGTAGTGCTGTTTTTTTTCACAAAGATACCAGGTATGTTTACTATCTCACATTATTCGCAAACCTACTAAATAATTGTGTTGTGTATCAAAGCAGATAAATTGCAGGTGCATTTTAAACCCCTCAAAAGTTGAAGGATGAAAAGCCCTTTTATATATCCTTGTTTATGTATATAAAACCTAAATGCAATTTATAATTACTGTGTACAGCATTTCACATGTGTGACATGAAGAAGTGATGAAGACAAAGTGACAACTGAAAATTTGACACAAGTACTACAGGTATGTATTACTTTTTATAAAGCTGAAAGTGCTAACCACAGTACTGGCAAAAATCTTGAAAATTGTAATAAACCATTAATGTTTAAACAAGAGCTTTGGTAACCCTTTGTAGTTTTGCAGCATTACCAAGTGTCTGCATTTTTCCAATGAGTTACATTAGTGCAGCTTGCAGGCTGTGGAAGGTTATGGTCAGTTCTCCCCATGTTACACTAATCTAAATAAAACCCATCACTGTAGTATTCTAAGAATGATAGCTTAAAGCACATTATAAAATGGTTCTAAAGATGGATTCTCATTGGTGATGTCATTTGAAAAATCATTGTTTGCATCTGTCATGGACTGAGATATGTGACAGCTGATAATTAACCAGTGACCTTAAGAAGAGAAAATACACTCTAAAGAACAATGTGGGATGCAAAAAAGCAAGCAATGTCCCATTGAAAACCATAGTGTTTGTTATGTCTGTCTGACTACACCGAAGATATCTTGGTTGAACTGTACACTCTGAAATCGCACATTCTGTTCTGATTATGTTCACTCCCTGACCATTCATTGAAATACACAGTCACAAACCCATTATTCTTTTTTTATTATGTAGGGTGTTCAGAAGAGGAAAGAAATGAGTCATACAGTAATAGGCCTTTCTTTTTTTTTTTTGACGATAATGTATACCATATAATTCATCCATTTTTGTGTTTCGTCTTACGCAATACAGGGTTACGGAGGAGCCAGAGCCTATCCCAGCAATCAACAGGCGCAAGGCAGGATACCATTGCAGGGCATGTAAACACACAAACATCCACACACTCACAGAAGTGTTAATTTTCCTAGAAGCCAATTAACCTACCAGTATGTCTTTAAAGGGAGGAATCAGAAGTGCCTGGAGAAAACTCTCAAGGACATGGGAAGAACATACTATACAAACCCCATCCAGATAGCACTCCAGAGCTAGCTGGCTATATCTTATCTTAGATATTTTATTTAAAAAATATGTAAAATATTAACCAAAGACCAACTTAAATTATCATGCCAGGAATTACCCTTTTAGAGATCTGAACAGTTCACATACCTGTAAATCAATCAGATCTTTTGTAAGTGGTTTAATTGTCATGCCTTTTTTAAAAAAGCATGAATGACAAATGCAGACAGAAAAACACTAGAATGCTGTATCCTAAACAAACTGAAAAAACCTGAGCAAGAAACAAAACAGCCAAGCACATTTGAACAAAAAAACATTCTGTCATGTATTTCCATGACAGATAGGGGGACAGAAATTAATGGCTATGGATTTGTTCTTTTTTTAACTTTAGCAACTCTGTAATGTCTTTAAAAGAACATGTAATTACTGATAATAACATGAGTATGGAGCGGTAAAAGAGATAATGTTTTTTTTGAAAAAGCATTATTATCCAAGAAATCACCACAAGCAAAGATTTGTTTGATAAATTATGTATATGTTCTCCCCCTGTGGTGTCTCACAATTGTGTCGCTGTGACATTTGATGTGCTTTTCAATGACAGATAGCAGGATCATCAAAAACAAGCAAACAAGCCAGGCAGCTCCTTCAGTCTATTATTCAGTCCTCTGGTAAGTCCTTCACCCTGAGACATCAGGCTGACCAGGAATGGATCTTTATACAGCCATTTAAATTTCCTCTTCAGAACAAACGGTGGCTCAGCATTGAATCTGCTGAGCTGCCAGCTGGCTATGCTGTGGCTGTAGAAAGGGATCTGATTAATGAGGATGACGTCAGGGATGCTTAATTAGCAAACTCCTCATCAAGAAATAATTGGTTTGCTGTGGTCCACAACGAAAGCAAATTGCCAAATTTATATTTAAGGCTGGCTGGCTTTGTTGGACTTTGTAGTTTCAATCTTAGAAAACAAGGTTCCCAAAATGTAGTAGAGTGAGAGGTGTGTTCCAGTATCTTGAGAGAGACAAAGATTTGAAAAGCATAGAACAAGAAAAAAAGAAAGCATAGAACCACCACTCAGATTGCTACTGTAGATCACTATACTGGGGGATTCATCTTAGAAGATAAGATCACTTTATTAGGCATATACAATTTCTTGCATTAGGAATTTGTCTTTTCATATACCCCAGCTTGCTCTCCATGAGGCACACAGACAGGGAGAGAGAAGCTTGGGGTCAGAGCACAAAGTCAGCCATTGACACAGCACCCCTAGAGCAGCTGGGGTTAAGGGCCTTGCTCAGGGGCCCAACAGAGTAGGATTCCTCTGCCAGCCACAGGATTTGAACGGCAACCTTCCAGCCACAGGCGCAGGTCCTTAGCCACAGAGCCACTGCTCCATCTGAAGATCATACTGTACAAGTGAGCACAGTGAGACCAAAAAAGCTGCAAGCCTGTTCTAGAGTTTGTGTGAAAATGAAATTATAAGTGGGTATAACTATGAGTTGACTATGAAACTAGGAATGGGAATGAATTATTCCTATCAGAAGTTACATGTCCAGTTAAAAGGAGGAAGTGTGTCATCTTGGCTTGGAGCTTCAAATGTTGGGTCAAGGTGTTGACCAGAGACCAGCATTAAATACTAGAAGTAAAAGTAAAAACTGGTACTTTGCCCGCAATTCCTATACGACAACAGCCAATGTCTGGCTTTGTATGACAAACATTTTCTTCTGAATGAAGAATGGACATTATAAATAGTTAATGAAAAACTAGAAGATAAGTAGTACTAAGGCTGGGGGGATTTAAATCTAAGCACAGAATGCAAATCCATACATTAAGAGTTAAGGAAGTCCATAACTAGTTAAAATAATGAATGGCGTGTTTAAATTCTTTAGCCCATAACAGTACAAGATCCAGGCACAGATGGCAGAACCACCTTAGCTGAACAAGGACAGCAACTCATTCGGTCGGTTTAAGAATGAATCATGCAGTGTCTGAACTGGGTTTTGATCTCACCATTGTGATGGTATGCTACTGTACTGTATGCTGTGCATGTGCCACTGAAAGATTCTCTTTGAATGTCCTTGTCTTCTGAATACATGTACTGTACATACAGCCCTAATCTTAACCCTATCCTAATCCTGACCTTAAGCATACCAAAACCAGTCAGTGTGCGGAATGCAGGAAGTATATGTGCTTACTTCTAAAGAGTTTGTAAGTGGATTTACTGGCTACTTGTAAGTCACTGACTGAAGGCTGAAAATATATTTTTATTTTATATATATAATATTTTATATACAATATTGTAATACACTTGGATTGTCATTATAACAAATACTTGACAATTAAGTACCTAAATAAAGAAGAGGGAACCCTGTACAGTAGTGTAACTTTACCAATCACTGATAAATAAATCTTGCATTCTTTAGATTTCTTTTTAATTCCTTTCGGCAAAAATGTTATAATCTATTTTTTTTTGCAAATATGTGTATTATACACCAGTCATAACATACAATACATATTATTGCATTATCCCAGCAGCTATATCACCCTGCAAGTCACCACTGGCAAGCTACTGCTACTAAGCAGGTGTGAGTGTGGTCAGTATCAGGATGGGAGACCTTCTGAGAAAGCCAATGTTGCTGCTGGAAGAGGTGTTAGTGGGGACAATACTGCAAGAAGGTGCTGTCCTTCGGATAAGACATAAAATTGAGGTCCTGGCTCTCTGTGGCATTACTCAAAAAGGGTAGGGGTGTATCCCTGGAGTCCTGGCCAAATTTCCCATGGACTTTTACCAGTTATGGCCTCCTAATAATCCCCATCTATGAATTGGCTTCATCATTCTGTTCTCCCCACTGATAGCTGATGTGTGGTGAGCGTTTTGGTGCACTATGGCTACCCTCGCATCATCCAGGTGGGTGCTGCACATTGGTGGTTGTGGAGGGTAGGTCCCCATTACCTGTAAAGAGCTGTGAGTGGATTGTCCAGAAAAGCACTATGTAAGTGTAAGGAAGTATTATTATTACATTTTCCATTTGCCAATCAAAACAGTTCACATTAGGAAGACAAAAAGCACCTTGGACAATTAATTTTGAAAAGCATTTACATTTGAGGCATTAAAATGTACAGCACGTCAGCAGATGTGTAATTTCATGGCTCTTTTTCTTGTCAGAACAGAAAATGTCAGAGGAAAATTATAAGAAAAACATCCCCCGCATACTAATTAACCTGAATTGAGAATAGGAAATGTATTGCAGGGAAATCAAAAGGTCATCATCAGGAAAACTCAGAAAATAGGGAGACAATACTCTGGACAAGTGTGTAAAGCCATTCAAAACCTCATTTCTTTCAAATGTGGAAGCTTCAATTTGTTCTGTTTCACTCCTTCTGTTGCTGTTCAGTGACTTTCTATTTATTTTAATTCATTCCTTAGAACAGCACTGCAGTGTAGACGCAAGCCAAAAACTTGGATTATCAAGTGAACCCAGAACATAAATGCTGAACATTTTACTGACACCACTTACCAGAGTAGAAGTGGAACGTTAGAAATAAACCTTCCAGCATTAAAGCTACAAATGAAGAAAATTCAATGTTATTTAGATCACTAAGGATTGAGGCTCAAGGACTGTTTGAAATTAATGTTAGAACTGTTAAGTCTGTGCTTGTTTATTTTAACGCTTAAAAGGTATAAATCTCAAGCAGCAATGTGATAGGATATGATCATTTATAGATAGTGTGTAAAAACAGTCTGGAAAGGCATTTAACTGAAATGAATTAGGTAAAATTACGGTTACAATAACTGTATCTGATATCTTTAAAGAACCCCTGTCTTTATAGTCCTTCAGCCATTCTGTTGGAAAATGTATTGAAGGCTTTTACGAAAGATATATGTTCACAGACCTCTCTGTCTTAGTCATTGGTAAGGACTATGACAGTAACTACTTTGGATTTCTGTTGGTTTTTGAAATTGATATTTACTCTTTAACCATTACCACTAACTTTGAGATTTCTTGTGGACATTTCAGTTTTTCTGTGCATTTTGACTGAAATGCACCACATGTGCTCCTTCTTAATCCACCACATGGCATTATCATTAATCCTCTTTCTTATCGCAGGCACTTATATCTTAAAATCCTGCTTAAGGCCTTGAAAGGACTAGGAAGTAGCAGCAAAAACGATTGTAGATTAGAGACCAGAAAAAGGTTAGCATGAAAAAGTTAATGGCCATTTAGGAATCAGATGAGATTAAGTACTTGCAAAACAGAAGTTTTAAAACATAAATGCTGAGGTCTATAACTACCTGCTGTAACTGTATTTTATTTGTGATATGATACAGGTTTGAGCTGCTGCTTCTGTTTTCGTACTACTGTACAATATGAACAAGCATAGCACAGGATAATACAAAAACTTTAAAGCTTAAATAAAGGACTGAAATAGACTCCTTCTTCCTGTACTTCTCACAGTTCTTCCTCCTTCCCCCACAATCCATACTACCATTCTCTCAATCAAGCATTGTGTCAATATTAATCAATGCCCGCTATATAGGTTAGCATCCTGTACCCCATAAATTCAAAATATCTACCAATCACAGAAAGGAGTCACAAACAAAAGGCCTATCCACTGCTTGCCCTACTCTGAGCAGGCTCTGTCCTTGACAGCTGGCCTATTGTGGGCCACACAGCTGCCTAATTTATTTCACCTAGATGGTTCAATAACTAATCTCAGTTCTCCAGGGTGATTTGAACTAGCAGCCGCTATTTAAACCTCTCCCACTATAAACAGAAAGACATTTCTGTAAGAATTCAGCTGGCACTTGGACTTAATCTGTTCTTCACAGTCCCCCCAGAAATGCACCAAGACAACAGGATTTAAATGCAGCATCTATTTTAATGTGGGAACATTTGTTTTTCAAAGTGAACAAAAAAAGATCTATTTTTCTTAGTGTCTGTAATGTTATTACTTTGAAAAACACAATTTGACCGATTATTTCTGCTGAAAATTGTGTACTTAAAAAGGGTAGTTAAACTGGATTGAAAAATAAAAATAATTAGGACACCTTATTTTTAAATGAATAATAAATTAGTGGATAGTGGATAAGGTCAATATTGCTCCGAGCAAAAGAAAGCAATGTCTATGGTTCAACAGGGCAACCACATGTAAGTTTTGTTTAATACTGAAATCTGTGGCAAGTACAGTAAAATCCTCTTTTGTGTTTAATTGAGTTCATAATGAGCCACTGGAAAGCTAGCAGCTTGTAGTATCACAGACTATAAACAGATGGATTTACCAGGTGCTTGTGTAAGGAATGTCTTTATAAGTGTGCTGTACTGTATGTAGTTTATATAACATTTAGTTTTGCTAAATAAAATTTTAAACAAGAAGATATGATCTTTTTCACTATGTTTTAGTTCTTTTTTACTTCAACAGAAACAGCAAAATGTTTTCTTATTTCTTGGACTGCTAATCCTGATACAATCCTGTCTATTTTTTCCATCAGCAGATATCGGAAATATTGAACGAAACAATACTATTTGAATATTGTGATATGTTTGTGTCACACAGACAATATGATCACAGCAATAATAACCAAAAGATCAAATTAAAACAATTTCACCCAAGGGACTGCAGGATGAAACAGAAAACTTGTATTGAAGAATCAAGGTTTCACAATTCAGTTTCAGATCTCTGGTATTCTGGCCTGCTTCCCTCTAGAGCTGTGGTCTCTTCAATAAAGCTGTAATCCTCTGCTGCGATGTGCTGTAGAACAAGCCCTTGTTACAGTTTACACTTCTTTACTCCTGGACTGAAAGATGAAGCCCCCCCAGCTGTCTTAATGTCATAAATGTTCACCAGTAGGCCTTTGCAGCTTTTGGAAGAGGGGATACAAAAAAAAACACTTCATTGAATCAGAAACAGCAAATTAAATTCAAAATGGAGTACTTAGGAAAGAATACAGAGTGCAGAATGTTTTTGTGTCGCTTCCTTTGTGTGGAATAAATCACAAGTGCCAATTATCTGTGGACACGTACTGGTAATTAACAACCAGGTTGCTGGCCAGAGGAAGCTGTGTGTTCTTGCTGTTCTGCCTGGCCTAACATCAACAAAGAAGGCACGTCTGGAGTGCTTCAGGCCGGGGCCTCAGGGAAGGCAGATGGTGCCCAGAAGCTACGCCAATATTAGCATAAGAATGGGAGGCTGGAGGGGGAACGGAAGGACTCAGGTTGGTTTTCTGAAGCCTTTCCCCCAATTCTATTACTGGCCTTGCCCTCACCAAATGAGACCTAGTCCCACCACAAGAGCATGTGTAGCCTGTAGTCAATTTAACAACAATGACAGACATGGTGTCAGTCTGTCGACACGTGCTGTATACATACAATTCATTAAAAATCAGGGCAGGAACAAAACGCACTAAACGACTCATAAGATTTTATGCACAGCTGCTTTTTATCAAAATGGCTTGTCTTAATGTGCAGAGACCTGATATATTTAAAGTCATACAGGCCTAATAGCTTTACTAGAGGCAAATAAATAAAATCATCCACCCATTATCAGCAAGCTGCTTATTTCCTATTAGGGTCATGGCAACAAGGAGCCTATCCCAGGATTATAGGGCATAAGGCAGGTCTACCACCTGGGTGTCAATACACTGCAGGGTGTGTACACACACAAGCAAACCAATAAATACTAATAAAACTGAAGAGCTTGATTATGTATCAAAACCTCTGATTTAAAATTTCACAAATCTGCTTGTGAGGTGAACTAGGGCTTGTGTGAGTCATACTGAAGCAGTATCCCAGCTGCCTTTATCATTCAAGAGCTACATTTTTATTTGTAGCACTTTATGTGACAAAAGCCAAAAAAATGGCATGGCCAAACCAGTGCTATCATTTATTATTACACACTTCTGAATCTGAGCTAGCAATACTAACATTTCTTGACTGTTGGCATCACTCCTCCCATTCTCAGTGGGCAAGGCAAGCACACCTAGAGTCTCAGGCATATATTATACTAATCACAAAATCCTCCACCTCTAGCTGTTAACATGCTGTATACTGTAGCTCAGTACTTAATTGCAGCCACTACCTCTGATATCACTGAACAATTATTAGTGCTGTGATCTGCCCACAGCAAAGTCTTCCACAGCAGAAAAGTAATGAATATCCTGTAAAAGTAATGAACAACCTTATTTTGTTCTGTTGCTAATTATGCTTACAGAGGAAGGAAGCATTTAGTACTCTGTATGATCAAAGCAAACACATATAACACAGAGCTTAGCTAAAGAAATGTTATATATAAGCTGAAAAAAGTTTTATTAGTATGGAAGCATGTTATGTCTTAAACCAACTTCTCATACAGTATATTTAGCAATAATCATTAATAATTATTCAGATTTGGTCTCATGTAATGAAATGAGGAATGTATGCATACCTAGAGGTATTAAAATTCAACATTAGCATTAGAACCTATAGTGTGTGTTGCATTTTTGCTTCCCGGTATATAAAGGAAATGATGGTTATTATGGAAGGTTTTAATTGTCCTCATATAGACCAGGAAAAGACATCTAGGACTTCAACAGCTTCAACAAAGTCCCTTTCTTACACAGGTTGTTAAAAAACTAGCAGAACTGCCTGTATTATCTAATCTTTTCAAACTGGTGAGATAAATCACTAGGGAACTTGATCATAATAAGGTATATTGTTCTAGGTAATTCTGAAGTATATTGTGGGACCAGGCCTGGTAGAGCAGTGGTAAGCATTGCTACTTCGTAGTCCTGGGTTCAATTCTGGACCTTGGGTGATGCTGTCTATGTTGTGTAGTTTGTATGTCCGTGTGGGTTTCTTCCAGCCCAAAGAGATTATGGTAGGTTAGTAGGCTTCTGGGAAAATTGGCCCCGGTATTAGTGTGTGCGTGTTTTGTCTGTGTGTGCTCTGGTGTTCTGTCCAGGGTGTAGCCCACCTTGTGCTAGTTGCTTGCCAGGATAGGCTCAGCCTCCCTCACAAACCTACATTGGAAGAAGCAGTTATAAAACAGATGAATGATTAAACTTGGTGACTGCTGCCCAAATTACAGTTGCAGCAAAATTATTTTATGTCTTTTTATGTCTTAGTCATTGTTTGATTAGGTTGTTATAACTGAATTGGCTGTGTCAAACTTAATGGTACTGATCAATTACTTCTTCTGATCATTAAGATGTGTTATTCAATGCCAATTGCCCATTACACTTTGTTAAACCCAGACAGTATCATGCAGTCATTGTACTTTTGCCATACAGCTACACTGTATATGTAGTGGTGTGCATCAGGGGTATGTTTTGAGCCCTCTATATCTTATCCTTTAGGTAAATACTTCAAAAGCATACTTTTGATTGTCATTTCTCTCACAACACTTAAATTTACCTTATTGTCTAAGACAGATACTCAAAACTGCAGTTTCCTTACCTTACATCATGCTACCAATATACAGTATATTCAAACATTTTGAGTTACTGTAAATATTGATCAAACAGACATTCTGGTAGGTGGCTCTCTACATCAGATTTCTAAATTGAAAGCTCTGAGGTTTTCACTTCCTAATATTCCAATTTACTGCAAATGCTCTAATCAAAAACCTTCATCTGGTCTGCTTTTTATTCTACTCTGAGCTTTTAATCTCTTATTGGGAATACAACACTAAAATAAAGCATCTTTTTGAGTCAGATCCTGCCTCTCTGTGTCTCATGCTGAGAAACTTGTTAATGCCCTTGCTTTATTCTTAGACAGATAGTAGCATTTTGACGTCTCAAGACAAAAAAAACTGGAAGACTCCAGTTTGTGCAAAACAGTGTGCTAGTGTCCTCACAAATCTAATTCAGTTTCCTGTGCCACCCCTTACTGTATCGCTAACTGAAATCTAGGGAGGATTTATTTTTCTGGCTTACATTTAGCTCCACAAACCAGGTTGAAAATTATAGGTGTACTTTTCTGTCTATGCACAGACTTGCTTTTATTTGTCTACCCTTTTTATTTTGTTTTCTTTTTTATTTCATGTATTCTTTAACAGCAGCTTTACAATGCAAGCCATGAAAAGGCTTTTATTTTTTATGAATAATGAATGGGTGATTAACAGAATGATTACAGCTGACACTTAGTAAGAGAAAAGAAGGTACAGGTACTCTAAAATTAGAAAAGCCAAAAGAGGGATAAAAAAGAACTTTAGAAGGTTAAAATAAATAATTATGCATTTGACAATATTTTTTCCAATACAAAAAGATAATGAATGGTAAAGGATTAAGTAAAATGTTTCATAGATAATACTGGGAATTTTTTTGAAGAAGATAGGGAAATGACTTAAGCACTGAGTTTACAATATAGATTGGTCAAGAATAGAACTGACAATACAGTATGTCCCAGCCTGAGAAAAGACAAACTTCTACATCACATAGTGTTAGTGTAAGAGAGGCAGAACTGCTACAAGTACTAGAAGCACTTACACAAGTCTTGCTAGTCTGATGTTCTACTAATTGTGCTAAATGAAATAAGAACTGTTATTTATACACTATTAACAAAATTATCCCAACAGGCACTCAGAAAATAGTAGTACGATGTGACAGGAAAATCTCCCATGTACAGTACCTGTAGCAGCCATCCACAAAAGGGCAGTAAACAAACCTAGAAATTATAGACCAACACTTCTTACTTCTGCAATAGGTATGATAATAAAATGATAATTAGAAGTTGGAAGATTACCTATTTTGCAATAGGATTTATAGCATATGTTGATATTGTAACTATCCCTCCTTAATTCCTCCTGAGCAATACTTCAAGGCCCACTGGAGCTGCTAAGTGCACCTGGTGATCGGGGTCAGGCCTGGTGCGTGTTTCATATGCAAACTCAGATATGCTAATAAATGAGGAGACACGGATTAAAGAAACAATATTCCAGTGGATGGCTTCTCTTTAGTGTACACTTGCTGCATATTATTATATATTCCAGAAATTATTTATTATATAATATTTGTTGACTGTTGTTATGAGGACTTGGTACCTCCAGTACAGCATATTCTGTGTTTGATTGGGTTTTCAATATGAACATGCTCTTAAAATCTAATTGTTAATCTCATCATAAAAATATTGAATTCAGACATATTAAAATGACTTCCATCCATCTACACATCTTCTAACCAACCCAATAGGATCCAATAGGGTCGTGGGGGAGCCAGGGCCTATCCAGGCAAGCCACAGGTGCAAGACAGGATACACCCTGGATGGGATGCCAGTCCATCCATCACAGTAAAACTGACTTGTGGCAGTGAAATATCTTTAATATTCAATATTATTTTAAAAATATCAAATACGATCTAAAAAATATCAGGATTCTGTAACATATGTGTAGCTTTTGTTGAAAGGTAGAGTTTAAAATATGACTCCTAATTAGGATTAGCAAACCAGGAATTTGTGATGTCTAAATTAGGACCATAAAAATACCTAATGAAATACTGTTCATCAGCCTGTTTCAAATGCTTAAGAATTGATTACTGTTCTTGCAAGTAATACTTAGTTTACTGTTCCCTTCTCTAAAAAAATATCCTTATTTTGAATATTCTATAATTTATATATATATTAATTTTGCCATTTATCTTGTTCTATTTGCTTATTTTGTTTGAGTATTTGACAAGGTTAAATTTGTTGTTGACTGTGCTGGCTACAATTTTCTATTGGTCTTTTATTTGCCAGATACTGTATACTGTAGGACATCTGCAATCCTTTTTAAAAGTGACTGTTCTGTAAAAAGAATGCCATATAATAAAGACAGATAGACTAATTTGACTTTGCACTAACAGTTAAGTAAGTTTTAATATTACGGGAACATGACAGAAGGTGTGGGAAGGAGCTGGGAAGCCTGCTGAGAAGGAGGACGTGCCCACTAATGACACAGAAAGAGGCTGCCCTCTTCAGGCTCCTGGAAGTCATGACTAAATTGTCTGCGGCACCTTTTTCCATCCGATTTGAAAAATGTAATTAATAAAGGTTCTCCTGATTCAACAGTCCTTGGTACTTTTATCCTTACACTCAGTACATCATTAGTAATCTGTTCTCTGTAATTGAAAACATTATAACAAACCAGATTAAATTGGGTGCAAATCAACTTGAAACTTGAAACATCAACTGTTGTACTTTTAAAGGGAGCACCACATATAGTCTCTGCTTATAGAACAGCTTGTGTATCAAACATATTTCAGAAAGTTCAGAATGTTATCATTATGAAAGTGACTGTACTATATACAAGAACATAAGAAATGTTACAGATGGGCCATGCAGCCCATCTAGCTTGTTTGGTTTGAAGTAGCAAACTGATCTGAGGGTCTCATCCAGTCTTCAGTGGATCATCATCTTTCTACATAGCTGCATAGTTTGCTCCAGACTCACACAATCCTTTATGTAATAAAATGCGTTTTTAAATCCACTTCTCTTTGGTTTAAATTCTTGTACTCTGGACCATGTTTTCAATGTCTTTGAAGATTTTGATCTCTTGGATCAGGTTTGTCGTCTTCCCTGTTTGTGAGTAAAAACATTCAGTTCTTCTAGCTATGCAGGGTAGGACATTCCTTTAGGGCCCTAGATCGTAATGCTGGAATGAAAAATCCAGTCTTTATCCTCCCTTCTCTGGACTGATCAAAAAGCAGCAACATGTAACATGGTGGCCACAATTACACACTATATATTTTTGTATGATACTATATGAAAGTGTTGCAGGAAAAAGGTAATAAACTTAACACTATCGTGTTTAATGCTGCATTTAATAATTGATTCAAACACATCAATTAATTCAATACTTACAAAACTATTGGCAGTAGTAAATGTACATGACAAACATGGGCTATATTCCTGTACAATTAAATTAGGAACTATTAAAGTGAAACATTTTCAAATTAATTTCTATGATGATTTCCAAAATCTGAAACTATGGGATGAGAAAAAAAAAATAGGAGGGTTTGGGGAATTCTAAGCGGATGATGGACTAGACGGATGATGGACTAGACCTCCCCCTTTCCTTCTTACACTCTCAGGGGACAGTCAGGCAGCCCTTTCCCCTCTACCTCCGTTTCATGAACCTCTGGCATCTCTGCCTCTTCCAAAACCCATAAAAGAGGAAGATATGGGAGGTCCACCTCTTTTTGGCAGAACATGGAGCCAAAGATAATTCCTCATGTCCCTCCTCTAGAGGTTCAGACCAAGGCTCATCATCATCTGCTTCTGACCCCTGTGAAGAGGAATGCTTCCTCACATCTGGAGCCACAAGGCAGCTCCTTCTGCATAAAATATTGCCTGACTAAAGCCATCTCTTCACTCAGCTTCTACATGCCTTGCATGGCTAGTTCCAGCTGGCTCTTTGACTCTGCAATCAAGCTCTTAAGGGGTGCAACCACTTCACACTTGGTTATTTTAACTTTTAACTTGAATTTCTGCAATCAGCTATCCTGTTCTGTGTCTTTGGAGATCTGAGGGAACCGAATCTGAAAAACCTTCTTCATCTCCATCTGTCATTGTCTGAGATGCTGCCCCTCAACATCATTTGAAGTCTGACGAGAACACAATTTCCTTGTGCACTGTTTGTTTTGTTTTTTTGGTGAATACAATTTTTCCAGACAACATTGTGGTTCGCCATTTTTTTCATTCAATTTTGTCTTTCATTTGGAAAATCTCTTACTCAAGGGTAAGACTCTTCAGCCATGAGCTGGCTCGGTTGTGACTGAAGACCCTCTACTTGTGTCCTCTTCTGCTGGGTGCACTAGACAAGCTGACCAGAGTTCAGTCAAGGAAGTCATCTCTTGCCTGTCCTTTTCCAGCTCTGCTTGGTGTGTGTCAGAACTACTCTAGTATTTCCTCAGTTCTTTGCTCACTGCATTCAGACATTTCTACAATGCATGATTGCTCTCAGCCTGGCTGGATTGCAGTTGGCAAATCTCTCAAAGTCAGCCCTTTATTCTCTTGTCTCTTCCTCTCGTGCTTATAAATCTGCAGGGCCTCACTCTTCTCAATCAGCCCGGTGCATTCTTGACAAAGTTTGCTCAGCAATTTGCTTGGCCAGGGGATCTATTAGTACTACCACCTCTCTCAGTACTCCTCGGAACCATAGAGTCTTATTTTCTGCATCTCTCATTTTGGTACCTGTGCGGATATTTTATCTTTACCCTGTTTCAGTTTATCAGGAGAAACGACTGATCCTACTTCCTACGTTTCCTACATCTCCTCATGCCCCGAACGGGGGGCAAACTCTTTCCTACAGTAGCCTCAGGCACAGTCTGTTATTTCTTTTCTCTTTTTCTTTCCTTTAGAAGGAAATTCTTGAGCCTCGGGCATCGCCATCATCAGGCCCATGCTCTGAACTTCTCCTGTTTCTGACTGCATTTTCTTTTCCCCGTTTTCTTTCCTTGGTTTTCTGCTGGAGGGCATTTTTTTAAGCTTTAGACTAGATGTTATATTGGTTTGGATAGCTGGCAGTGGAG
Organism: Atractosteus spatula; assembly: GCF_055471065.1. Lineage (NCBI taxonomy): Eukaryota > Metazoa > Chordata > Actinopteri > Semionotiformes > Lepisosteidae > Atractosteus > Atractosteus spatula. The sequence continues at coordinate 36,804,676 of NC_142714.1, forward strand.
AAACATCAATACTACATGATGTCGCTGTGCTTTCTGTGACGTGCTTTTACTTCTGTTGCAACAATGCATTAGTCTCTGCTTTACCAACAGGGTTTAATTAATTGTCTGCTGATTCAGGGTGCACTTGCAGCAGTTTAATCAGATCCCCCTAAATATATATTTTTTGCTCTCCAAAAATTATTTGTACTGTTATCTTCAGCCCCTAGAGGGCACTGTACAACAAGACCACAATGCATTCTTCACCTTATTGGTACTCCCATAATATGTGACATGCATAAGTTCCATAATAGATATTTTTAAATAGGGCGAGACTCTGTACAGTAGATGCACAGATGCAGCCATTAGGGAAACAATGTTGTTCTTTATTATTGTATTATGCAAAAATCAAAACCATTTCTTCTTTCATCCTCTCTACTAAGAGGTTTTCTACTAATATCTAACATAGTTTACAGTTGTAAGAAAGGTTGCCATTTTGCCAGATGCTTTCAACAGTGAAGCCTGTGTCCTTTACAAGATGACTGTAGTCAACAGTGTATTGTCTCAACCATGACTCATGTGTTTGGATAAACTAATAAAAAACATGAAGTACGTGAAGGAGATAAATCCTTGAAACTGGCACCTTTGGAGATTCACTAATACTTACATTCACCTTATCTAGCAAAGAGGAAAAAGCATTTGTTGAATAGATCCTCTCAGCACACTTCATCTACGTCAATTACCAATATCTGAGCAATGCATTTACATTAAAGTTATGGTAATCTTATTTTGTTAGCTACCAATCAGATTAACAGAAAAAAATTCATACCATTTGACCCCATACCATTATTAAAATAAAGAAATTATGTTCAGTTCATTGACACCCTTTTCTTTATGTGCACTTAAGAACTGTTGACATGAAATTGTCTTTAAGCTAGACTTGGTGAACTGAGTTTACATTGTGAATGCAGTTAAGTCACCCTAGATAAGGTGTCTGTTAGGCATATAATGAAATTACCAATAGTGCGAGGTTCCTAGTAAACTCCATTGAAGTAAAAATATTCCACCTTGCTGCATACAACAAAACAGCACCATATGCCTACATTTAGTCATGACCAACATTTAAGACTTACATATACAGCTGCATAATAGTACAATGTTTTATATTATCCAGAGCAATTGGAGAATTCCTCACAAAACAAAATCTATGTCAAGCTTGCCACTCAAACATGGGATACTATGGTGTTTACTGAATAGAATTACAAGTACAAAAACTACTTCAGGCACATGATCAGCTTTACTGTGGGAAACTCCCAAAACAGAGAAGGATTCTATTACAGCATAAGGTTGTATTGAACATTTGTAAAGGGCTTGCATTTTTTGGATCATAAACATTTGACACTAATGATGTACTTATTCAGACTAATGACTAATAAATTGCAGGCTTGATCTGAGTGTATCCTCTGTGGGACTTCAAACATGGAGAAATATTCCTAACAGCTTTAAATGTGCATTTCAAGAATACATCAACGAGAAAATGACTATACTCTCTTCCAATCCTAGGTGGCTCTAACACTGTTAAATTCATTACAGGAAGGCATTTGCACCTCAAATCTCAGGTCAAGCACAAACCACAGCACATGCAGCCAGAATGACTGCCCAACGGAAGCAATATTTCAGAGATGAAACTGAAATTCTCTTGAGGTACATACTGCAGGACTCACCTCCTTTTTTATACTGTATATTCTTGTGTAGCATTACACCGACCAAACATTTTATCATTTGCTAGAGACCTACTTAATCAGTCAAAACTGCATGCGGGTTGGAGTGGCTGTCTGGTTAAGCTGCCACTTCAGAAAGTGTCTCCTGCAATTTCCAGCAGCAATTGAAGCATCATATAACAACCATTGCAATCAGTGTATCATTGGAATTCAAGTACTGTATTTCCTAACTTCCTATTTATACAGAAAAAATAATGTGTATAATTTCATATGATAGATTTCCTGTTTATGTCCCTGCTGTATGTATTTGCTTGTACTGTAATGTATGTAAATAGTAACCTTTCCCTGGTTGCAGATGTAAATATGCCTTATCTTTATTACCATATACCATTTTCTAACCACTTCATCCAATTCAGGGTAGTGGGGGAGCTGAAGCCTATGTCTGCAAGGAAGACAACGGGAGGCCAATCCATCGCAAGGCGCACACAAACACAAATACACACACACTCACACCAGGGCCAATTTTCCCACAAGCCAAGCTTTTCAGACTGTGTGAGGAAACCAGAGCACCTGGAGGAAACCCACACGAGCATACGGAGAACATACAGAACAAACTCCATGTAGTTAGCACCCCAGGAATTGAATCCAGGGCCCCAGAACCGCAAGGCAGCAATGCTAACCACTGCACCATGGTGCAATGATCAAAACTAAAGTAGGGAACTGACTTCAGCTGGGTAAAGCTAGTGTGGCAAATGGCAACTGCAGTGAAAACTGTCAAAAAAGGCTTTCGTTTTAGTATGGACTAAAAATGTAGCTTTCCAAGTGTTCTACCAATAAGGAAAAAAGTAAGAGGTCCCACAACATATGATTTGATCCTGCAAACTAATTAGATTTTGAGAGTGATAGATTTTTCTAACAAAAAGTTAAAGTGTAATTAATAACATAAAATACATTTTAGAAGTGAAAAGAGTTTATAGAAAAACGCATTCAACAGCTAAACAAAGACTGTTAGAATTGAGTTAACAAAAAAATAAAATAAAGTTTCTGACAGTTAAACAGATTCAAATAAAAACCGCCCCTTTTCATAATAAAATAAAATGAACAGTAGGCGGCTTACAACGGTATTTTGTGCGCACCAGAAATATAAACCTGCATTAATACCAAACTCACATGTCAAACGGTCATTTAAAAAGTAAAAATGCAATACCCTCAGTTTCAAATTTAGAAAAGCTACGTTTACTATAACAACTACTGCTATATATCATCCCACCCCCTGCTGCTACGGTCACCTGAAGCCTGATTGATGACTTCCGCCAGCGTATTTGCGTCAGGACGCCCTGGCAGTGTGTGTCTGTGCTCGACGCCATGGCGTCTGGCTCTCATTGGCTCTGCAGATTGGGGCGGACGATTTGAAAGTGGCGGGCGGTTGAAGTCTATTATACAGGAGCGTACGGGATTTAGGGAATTAAGAATAACAATCTTTTTAGCAAAGGTATTCATTCCAGGTGCTTGTCTCTAGATGTTTCAGGAGAATCATTTTTGATGGTCTTTTTATGGACGGTCTGAAGATTTTTCGGGAAGGGAACATCAAAGTCCGGGCTGAGTTTTAAAAAAAAGATCTCTTTTGGCAGGGCAAAGTTTAAAGTAGAGGAGGTAAGGTAAAACTCCGGAAAGGAAAGATGCTGGAATATCTATCAAATCGAACAGAATTTTAATGAACATATAGCTCTACATTTTGGACTGAAGTAACCTGGAAAAAAAAAGATGTTTCGAAGCTTGAATAGTTTAAAGTTTATAGTTTGCGACGTGTTAAGGCGCTGGGTATAGAAACAAAAGAACATCACATCTGACATTTGTACTAAAGATTTTTGTGTAACTCGACAGTGCTTATTTTGTGAATCCGTGTTTGCAGTAATGTTCTGTTGGGGAAGAAATAATCACTTTATAGCTCTTTTTTTTTCAAGCTTGTTTTTACCGTTTCCTTGTCACTGAGTCAGCTGAGATCTCAAAAGCACTAAGGCCTGTAGCGCCTGATTGCTTTTATGGGAAGACTTTATAGATATGCTTTTTTTATTCCTGTACGACAGAAAGCACGTAAGGCATTTAAAATGCGTCTTAGAAAGACGATAATCTCACCATTGGATTACTAATCTAAAACGACTAATGACAACGAATCTAAAACAAGCTGCATAATTTGCTTGAATGTCTGGGGCATAAATAAAGGCGTTTCCGCGTGAGGCCATTATTTGTTATGCAGCAGTGTAATGCATGATCCTATCAAATGTCTGTTATTAAACATCGGGTTTTATTGCAATGAAATCTTAAAAAAACTCGCTTCTAGTTGCAAATGTGTTAAGTGTTGTTCTCTTCCTGATGACTTCAGGTCCAGATGTACTTCTTCTGGGTAAGAGGTTTTACACACCTCTTTGTTCGCTTCTTCAATAGAGATATCATGTGCGCAAGTTCTTTTAAAAAGAAACGTTTTTCTTTTAATTCGTTAAAGCCACTTAATGTGCCTTAATGAAAACTTTGCAATTATTATACCCGGCCTTAATACTGTAGTTTTTAATCAGTGGAAGTAACCAGTTAGCCAGACGTTGAATGACATTTTGTAAATGTTTTAGTGTCTGATGACGCTGCTTTTTAGCTTTCAGTCTGTGCAATCAAAGTTATTTCAAAATAAAGATTGTAAGCTGAATTAAAAATAACCCGTCCTTGTTGTTGCTCCACATGGGCTCCAGGATGACAAGAGAAGATGAGAAGGTCATCCTTGTGCGGGTGGCACTGCGCTGTCGGCCGTTGGTTCCCAAGGAAATTAATGAGGGCTGCCAGTCCTGCCTCACCTTTGTGCCTGGAGAACCCCAGGTAGGTTTATAAATTAAAAGTTCTAAAATATGTTTCAGTATATGTGACTTGTACCTTGTGGAAAATTGACTGCCCCTCTGGTAAATGTTAAGTTGAGAGATGGTTCAGGTACTGTAAATGATTTTGGGTAGCGCTTATGACTCTTTAGAATCAATTTGTACCGATTGTGGTTTTCTTCTAAAACATTGTTCATGATTTCCAGTAGTGGGGAAAAAAATGAGCTTTTTGTATTTGGTCAGGATGGTTATAAGAAAAACCATGTTGCTGCTGTAAGTGGACCTCCGCTGTAGGTGGCACCCTTTTCTGTGGCCCAGAATTTCCAAAAACCTATGCCTCTGGTGGATACTGAACGACAATGGTTCCCAATATCTGTCTTGGGTGACAGCTGTCTGCTGTTTTTCCATTCTAGTTGTGTTGTAAATCTCATTTAAACTGTTAAATGACCAAATGATCTGCATGCTTTTTAAACTTTTCTGCACTCAGGTTCAAAAGTACTGTACTGTACTCCAAAGATACTATTTCCAACAACTTCAGCATACAAAACATTAAGCAGTCTCTCCTCATCTCATTATTTCTAACCAGCTGGCTTTTAATACATGACCAATGTATGAGGTACATACATGATTGTACATTCCCGTATTGCGGGGGGAATTGCAATGTATAGAACACCCACAATTAGCTTTTTTTTTCTCCCTGCAAATGTCCTGTTTCATTTCAGGTACTGCACCTGAATGAGGACAGTTCTGAAACTTGGAAATTGGTACAGAGTTATTACCAAATCTTACTGATCTTTAAAAACTGATAGCAGTTAAAAATGAAAATTGGTTCGCCTGTGGTTAAGAACTCGGGCAAAAACCGGATGAGTGATCCACCAGAACTAAAGCTGGGCACCTCTGCCTCTGGAGTTGCCATCCTTCCAATGAAACGTTAAAAACAAGGTCCTAACATCTTGATTGTTCAAGATCCTTTGGCACTCTTTGTAAGAGAATGAACATAAATTCTAGGTCATAGCTGAATCTTGCACATTGTCTTTTTGCACAAATTTCATACTTCCAGGTCATTATGCGCTTGTTTGCTCAGAAGTCTGAATAACAAATTGTAGAAAAAGATGCAGCCATTGCAGCAAAAGAATTTCGGGAAGTGGGTACAGTTATGCAGTGTCTATGATGTGGTACTATAAGTACTTATTCTTTCCTTCCTTTTTCATTTAGGTGATTGTTGGTAATGACAAGGCATTCACATATGACTATGTTTTTGACCCCGTTACGGAACAAGAAGAGGTCTTCAATGCTACCGTTTCCCCTCTTTTGACTGGTCTGTTCAAAGGTAAATGGTTTTGTAGAAATGCCAGCAATGGTTTTGCTGTGCTACCGGAGCAAAGTATTAGGACACAGTGATAATAGAAATTATTCAACTGCATCCTTATCATTTGTCTTATACAGTATAGAAAGCGTGGTTATTATTTTACTTACGATTGTTTTATTTTTACAGCATTCTTAATATGCCAGGGAAAATGGTACTCTGTTGGAAGTTAAAAATAAAAAAATCATTAATTTATTCCATCCAAAGTAGGTTTTGAAAATTCCTTTATATCTGCACTGTGTATGTAAACTAGCTTCAGAAAATGTTGTGTGCTTTTGAGGGTATTTGTTGGTACCATTTGCGAGAGCCTTAAGAAAAAAAACTTCTGTTCCCTTCAGGTTATAACGCCACAGTGCTGGCATATGGGCAGACAGGGTCTGGGAAGACTTTCTCCATGGGAGGCACATACACCTCTGCCCAGGAGAACGAGCCCACAGTGGGAGTCATACCAAGAGTCATCAAGAGGATCTTCCAGGAGAAGGAAAAGAGACAGGGCAGCGAGTTCGTCCTTAGTGTCTCCTACCTGGAGGTGAGATGGGCAATTGTCTGTCTTGTTACAATCTGTCGTTACAATTGCCTGAAATCAACAAATACTTTGTTTTTAGTCACATGATCCTTATATAACATTTGTGAACAATAAGACTTTTTTCTATTCTGCCATTGGCTTTGAGGATGATTTAAGATGTTGATGGTAGCTGTATTTTATTTCTCTGTGGCTTGTCTATCTTGTCCATTTGACCCCCTGACTGTCTTAAGGTCTTTATAGATTTGTTTAGTTATTTTGGAGATTTTACCTGTTTGTGAATTATGGGAACAATAATTCAACATTGCACAACATTGTTCTGCAACCCATAATTATACAGGGTTCATAGGGAAAAGGAAATTTGCTCCTTACTTGTTCTGTTACTAATACATTGAGATCTTACAAAAACTGTATCAAAGCTGCAAAATGAAATAACTTTGTGAGATGTCTTGTATTGCACTGTAAGATTATCTGCGATACTGTTATTAAGTGTTTTATCTCTTGGTATTTTAGATCTATAATGAGGAAATTCTGGACCTGCTTTGTAATTCCAAAGAAAAACCTACCATAAGCATCCGAGAGGATCCTAAAGAAGGAATAAAGGTGAACCCCTGCTTATGGAAACTTATGCTTTTTAAAAAGTAACGCTAAAAATAAAGTATTTTACTATGTGATTACTTTAGGTTTTCTTGTGTATGTCTTAAGTCTTTGTCCCTTTTTATTTTTGGGTGTATGGAAGCTTTATGATTAATGAATATCAGGAGTCAAAGCAGTGTTATAATAAATCATGCTGTAGGTTTTTGGAGAAAACTGTTAACAGCATTTAGTAGCTATCTTAATAAAACAGGGCTCTACATTACCTGTGCATGTTACTAATTGATGCTGTTTTTCTTTTTAAAAAAAGTGGCACCTTTTTGATTTTTCCATTCTTTAGATTGTGGGGCTAACGGAGAAGGAAGTTTTCAGTGCCCTGGAGATGGTGGGCTGTCTGGAGCATGGAAACGCTGCTCGTACGGTTGCCTCCACTGCCATGAACTCTGCTTCGTCTCGCTCCCACGCCATTTTCACCATCACCGTGCATCAGCGGAAGAAATCAGACAAGTAAGGGAAAGAGACCATGGCCCTAGCTCAACATTTTATAAAGATTTAATAATTCCTTACACGTATATAGTGCTTTTCTGGACACTCCAGTCAAAGCGCTTTACAGGTAATGGGGACTCCCCTCTACCATCACCACCAATGTGCAGCACCCACCTGAATGATGCAACGGCAGCCATAGTGTGCCAGTACGCTCACAAGACATTAGCTCTCAGTGGGGAGAACAGAATGATGAAGCCAATTCATAGATGGGGATTATTAAGGCCATCATTTGTAAGGGCCAGGGGGAAATTTGGCCAGGACTCCAGGGTAACACCCCTACTCGTTTCAAGAAACGCCCTGGCATTTTTAAAGAGTCAGGACCTCAGTTTTATCTCATCCGAAGGATGATGGCTTTTTACAGTATAGTGTCCCCGTCACTATCCTGGGTTATTAGGACTCTCTCAGTCCACAGGATGAGCACCCCGTTGCTGGCCCCACTAACACCATCTTCCAGCAGCAACCCTAGTTTTTCTCAGGGCAGGTACTGGCCAGGCTCACACCTGCTGAGCTTCAGTGGGTTATCAGTTGTGAGTTTCAGGGTGATATGGCTGCTGGCTTTTAAAAGTATCCATTCTTTTCTTTTTATCTAGTATGAGCTTAACATTATTCAGGAATAAAAATATTAATAGGTGGATGGTAGTGTTATTCACAAGGCTGTATTCTCCAATGTGGTCGGGCATTTTTTTTGCCCATTCGTGTCTGGTTTGTGAGCTCCAGAATCTTCCTAGGACCTACAGCTGGTTTCATAAATTACTTTCCAGGCCAAAGATATTTTAGTTTTAGCAGTTTGGAAGTAATTTGAGTTTGGCAGTGGTGGTATTTTTCTCTCTCGCTCTTCTAGAAGTGATTCCATCACATCTAAGTTGCACCTGGTGGATTTGGCTGGCTCCGAGAGACAAAAGAAAACGAAAGCCGAAGGGGATCGTCTGAAGGAGGGTAGGTTTCTGTTTGAATGGGGGATTAAATGGAGAGCGCTGCTGAGAGATGGGCGTTCTTAAAGCGCTCGATTGGCATTGCTTAATGGCGCTCTTTGTTTCAGGAATCAATATTAACCGGGGTTTGCTGTCATTGGGGAATGTGATCAGTGCCCTTGGAGATGAAAGTAAGAAGGGAAGCTTTGTCCCCTACAGAGACTCCAAGCTAACCCGGCTTTTACAGGGTAGGTGCCTATTTGCGATACTTAATAAAATATATATATATAACTTAAACATTCTCTTTTGTAAAATTTATCATCATGTACTGAATTATTTTTTTAATATAGGAGTTGAAAACCTTATCTGTTTTACTCTTGAGAATGGGTTTGTACTGACTGTCCTACTACACCGACTGTACTTAAAGTATGCATTAAAATCTAAAATTACTTTTTGGAGTACAGTTATACAGTTGTCCTGCTGAAGTAACTGCCTCACTTTGTGAAAAGTGTTTTCACAAAGTTTTTGTGATTTTTTTTTATTTCCCCCACAAAAAATGTGCCTCAACTGTAAAATTTCTAGACTCTTTGGGTGGAAATAGCCACACTCTGATGATAGCATGTGTGAGCCCAGCTGATTCGAATATGGAGGAGACGATAAACACCCTGCGGTATGCAGACCGTGCACGGAAGATCAAGAACAAGCCAATTGTCAATATTGATCCAAGAGCTGCTGAGCTGCAGCATCTTAAACAGCAGGTAGGAGCTCTGACTCCAGTATTGAGGTTACTGATTGAGTGCCCTTTAATCAGCACTTGGATAGCATGAATGTTTGCCGTTATAATTACTTTGCCTTTTACTGGATAAAAGAAATGGTATATTTCAAAAGAATATATGTATTGCATTGCATGACTCTGGACAAATAACTACATTTCAGAGTCATTAGTAGACTTATGTTCCAATATGTAATTGTTATTGAAGAAAGAACAATAAGCATTCTTAAATTTTAAGAATTTGATTCTTACATTTCTGAAAGTTATTCCCCTCAGTTGAAGGTATAATTGAATGTTAAATGCTTTAACGTGTGACTGATCTTCCTTTAGGTCCAAGAACTGCAAGTGATGCTACTTCATGCACGTGGAGGAGTTGCACCAGTGCTTAGTGGGTAAGAATAATGGTTTCCAGTTGTGAGCATTCGAGAGAGGTTTATGTCCTAAAATGAATACTGGTTTGAGTTCTACCCTCACACCTCTTGCTATGAACATATTGGAATTAGAGACATTACTGATGCATTCTTGATTTTCAAGGTACTTCATTTCTGTGCTAGAATGACATTGCCTTCCCCTCTGCCAACAGGTATCTCTCTCTGTGTAATAACCATATTAAGCTTGTGTTCCAGCATATCTTTTATTTTCCTTTTAGATTATTCATAAAATGTCTATAATTGGGACTTTGGCACATCAGAAGGATTGATAGAATTCTGAAGTAAGAACACACAGACTTTATGTAGTCAATTCTTTCATATCTCCTATGTGCAGCTGTGAGCTCAGTGTCCCCTCTGTCCCTTCCCCACTTCCAGACCGGAACCAGCAGGGAACGTGAAAGAAATATTGGAGAAGAACCGCTGTTTGCAAGAAGAAAACAACAAGCTGAGCCGAGAGCTGAGTGAGGCTGTGGGACAGACAGCTCAGATGTTTGAAAGAATCATTATGGTGAGGCATCTTCCAGTAGGATATGTGGTGTGATGTATTTGTATGAATGTTTTGATAAAGATAACTGCTTACCATCAGAGCTGCAAATAAGAATCTGTCCAAGCAGCTTGGTGTAAAGAATCCCATGAAATGGTATTGCTTGAATTTCCCTAGGGAACAGGTAAGGCTTTTAAAGATATTTAAAATAAAAGCTTTACTATTTTCTAGTCATGGGTAGTAGTTGGCAGATACTTAAAACTTGACTAACTGAAGTGTCCGACTGTTTTCTTATTGATAATTCTAACCTTCCACACGACTATACTTACATCTATACATACAACTACTACAGTGTGGTGTCTAGTACTTTAATAAAACTAATTTAAAAGGCATTGCAGTTATGTAACCTAGAACTTCATGTATCTTAATTACTAGTGTTGGTTTGTGTTTTCATTCTATTTGACCATAAAACTAGCCGAAGTATCTAGACCGATGCAGACACAGGATGCAAGCTGGAATTTTCCTGGATAGTAAAAAGTGATTTTGTGTTGCCTAATAGAGAAAGGCCCTCTGGTTAGTAAATGGTTGGATAATAAAGCTCTATTCTGCTCTTTATTGAGTAATCATGATAGTTGCCTGACTCTCTTTACTTGTTTTACACTATAATGAGGAGATGTTTAAATGTACAATTTTACCCTAATCTGTAGATCTGCACATAAGTGCTATAGTAAATGTTGAAGTACTTCAGTTGGTTAAAACTAGTTAATTGGCCATTTATATTACAAGTATATTCACATTAAGTTTTTTATGAACTGTCGCTTTCACTTACTTACAGTAAATCTTATTTGGCTGCAGCTTTTATCCAAAGCAACCTACATTTACACCCATTTATACAACTGGGTATTTTACAGGAACCTTTTTTGTACTGTACTTTGCTCAAAGATGTGACAATCCAGACTCACCTGGGATTCGAACCTGTGATTTTCGGTCCAGAACTGACCACTTCTTAAGACTAATATAAAATGTAACTTGAGAATCCTTCAGTTGTGCTGTTGTGAGGAGTCCCGTGTGTACTAATTTGATTAATTGGGATTTAATTTAACTCTTTCCCATAGACGGAGCATGCAAACGAGAAACTGCAAACCAAGCTTGAGGAGCTTAGGCAGCATGCTGCGTAAGTATAGAGCCTAAATCTGTTTGATCATCCCAAATACAGACCTTCAAGGGTGGATAATATGGAATTATGTATTTTAATCTCTGGAACACTGCAACAAGACCGGGAATTTGACAAGAATCTTATTTTTGCTTGCCTTGTTATCTAGTTTAGTTGGAATTATACTGATTTACATCGGTGTAATCGGATTAGACGCTAATAAGCACATAAGATTTACTTTACCTTATTTTATGTGAAATTTTATTACACTAAAATAAGCTGCTTCTTTCTGCTTGTTTAAGTTGTAAAATTGACCTGCAGAGGGTAGTAGAAACCCTGGAGGATCAGGAACTCAAAGAGAATATAGAGGTGATTCGAAGTCTTCAGCAGGTCATTGCACAGCTGCAGGTAAGGGCAAACGTGGGAAGGTAAAATATGCATGACTTCATGTCAGCTCGAAATGAGGAAATAGCATTTTACATTTGAATCTATAATTAATGGACTAGACAAAAAAGCCTTCATAATCATTTTGAATCATTTTATTGGCAACTTTGTAGTAGATGCAAATCAAACTTCACACTGCTTTTTTGCAGCAAAAGCCTGTCAGTATCTGACATTAAATTAGCAGTATGTTGTAGCGCACGGTAGTCCCTTTGATGATGATGTTAATTGTGCTTTCAAGAACTTTTAAATCCATAGTGCTATTGTGCTCGGAATTCTCAGCCCTGTTTATTTTCAAAGCCTTCAGTTGTCTAGAAACCAGAATAACTCCGCTATGTGCTTTTGCAACTGAGCCTTAAAGGGATTCTCAAAAATACAAAACCCATATGGTTACAAAGTGGTGCCATATTTTAGGTGCTTTAATTTGTTTTTTGTTCTGAAACAAGCTGGAACAGAGTGTTGTGCATTAATGCTTTGTTTTTCCTTGCAATATGAAAAAGGCATACAATATGTAAATTCTCAATTGATATATGTATATTTACATACATTTAAATGGATTTTCTATAAATCATAATCATAATGGTCCTGTCCAGTGAATCAGTCTACTAAACTATTTTACACCTTGCCCAGTTAATAAAGAGAACAACTCTGCTTGTGCGGGGTAATGTTTAAGTCTGCTCACAGGGCCTGCATGTTTTTTACTTTTGTCTTGCTTTGTGATATCTCACTAATAATGATGTTGGCGTCTTTCCAGGATGAAAGTGCCGGGATAGCAGCTTCAATTGAGGCTATTGCCACTCAGGAGTGTTCCTCCCCATCTGAAAATGAAAAACAAGGTCCCTCAGAAGAGGCTCAGAGCAAAAGTCCCACTGATTGCTCAACATCAGTGAGTACACCTATAGTCAGCAGCTCATTATAAGTTAAATTCGTTTGTGTTGTATTTTCTGCTTATTACTTAAGCTAAAAGTTTAACAGAATTTTTTAAAGTTGTGTTTTGTACATTTTTGAGTAGTACTACTGAACTAAATTTAAAACTTTTTTCAAAATTAATTGGGCAATTGTTAAAATGTTGTGTTAATAACAGGAAGTAAATTAATGTGAAAACTGAGTGTTAAATTTATAGGTTTAGATCACAGTGATTTGATTAGGGGCGGAGGCGGAGCGGTGGCTCTGTGGCTCAGGATCTGTGCCTGTGACTGGAAGGTTGTCGATTCAAATCCGCAGCCGCCAGAGGAATCCTATTCCGTTGGGCCCCTGAGCAAGGCCCTTAACCCCAACTGCTCCAGGGGCGCTGTGCAATAGCTGACCCTGTGCTCTGACCCCAGGCTTCTCTCCCTGTCTGTGTGTCTGTGTCTCATGGAGAGCAATCTGGGGTATGCGTAAAGACAAATTCCTAATGCAAGAAATTGTATAGGGCTAATAAAGCAACATTATTATTAGGTTTTTATTACAGGTTGCATTATATGGTGGTTAAAATTATAAGCTTAAGATACTATGATTCCTATTTAATTATCACTAAACAACCTAGAACAAATTATTTCTATCTAGTTTAATTTGAAAGGGTTAATAGCCACAGTTCCGGATGGTGACTTGGTCTTAATCCTAAATCTCACTCTTGATTTGTCAGATTGAGAGCTACTTAGATACCAACTCATTTGCTGACTCGTTTGACATTTGCTGAGTTGCAAACTGTTTTTTTCACAACCCTTCAAATTTTCTTAAACCTTTACTGATTTGTTTTGATTTTGTTGGATTTTTCCCATTATATGAATTTTAAGGTTCCTCTCTGCCTTTTGAACTTCTAGTAGACATGGGGAAGGGACAACTTTACACTTCCCCAGTGGCTGATGTGATTGTTTCTAAAATCACCACAAGGGGTCTATTCTATTTCATCTCACTCTGGCTTTCTTCTCTCTTCTGAAATGAATCCTTTACAAGTTATCTTTAGTCCTGGTTTTTAATATGCAGCCTAAGGCCATGCTTTGCTTTTCTAAAATAATGTATAATATATTTTAAAATTGCTCTTGGAGTGGTATGCAACACCATACTAGCAGTTCCAGATAAAGATCACTCCTGCCCCTTTCTGTTACTCAAGCATTCATGGTGTACGCTCTACCTACATGCACATATTGAGAGTGTCCTGTGATTTTTAGTTTGGGTGTATGTCACTTATGTGAGTTAGGTGTGACTGATAATCATTAATCTGAGAAGGAGCAGTGGAAGGCTTAGTGGCACAATTTTTAGGCATGACGTTGTATGTACAGTGCAACCAAAATCTTTTTTATGAGGCTGACTACAGACTGGGATGCGCTTGGCTGCTTTCTTTTTCGGACTTTGCTCTTACAGAAAGATTAGATTACATTTTTCTACTGCAAGAACTGACAGAGAGATAGGGTCACAAAACTAAGACAAACTTCAATTTTAACATTTTCCCAAGATGAAGGCTTAGGTTGGTTGTTCACGTTTGTTTGTCAACAATTTTTGCTTTTCATAGTGTCTAATTCATCATATTTAATTAATCATGTCACTGTAAACACCATATTGGCATTTTCTGTGTTTTGAGTGAATTCTAAGATACTGAAAATCTTAGTCTGGAATACCTTTCCAATTGGGTTGACATAAATTTCTCGCTTATTTGAACATACTCAAACCAGTTTTTTTCACTGTATTTTCAAATAAGGGCACTAAAAGGATAAAACAAAGTTATGTATTTCATAAAGACATTGTCCGTAAAAGCTGCTACTGCGTGTTTGTGTATCTTATTGTTTTTTTAGACATCTGCTACTCAAAGCAAATACATTTTATTCATTTTTGCCTTTTCAGATCCAAAAAGCAGATGATAAACGTTCATCTGAAGCTTTCACAACCCAACATGCCCTGCGACAGGCACAGATGTCAAAGGAGCTGATTGAGCTGAACAAAGTGCTGGCTCTGAAGGAGGCCTTTGTCAAGAAAATGTGCCAGAATGACAGCCACCTGGAGCCTATCCAGACCGAATACCAGGTAGGAAATTAGCATGGTGATGTAAGTCAATCAGAAATAGTCACTCCGACCTACTTTGACTTAACTGCTGTTAAGATCCAATGTTAGTGTGACAGCTGGGATTCACAAATATTAAAAATAAAACTTTTTTTCATTATGAATGAAAATGAAAATAGCTCTGGGCAAAATTGTAATAACATAAAGAATGAATGTTTGGGTGAATGCCAAATTAGCATGCAAGCCAATAGCGTTTATGCTAAGTGTACAGTTTCCTAGACCACATCTCAAATACTTCATATATTTTGGTTCTCCATTTGACAAAAAAAAGGGTTACAAAGGCTTACAGAAAGTCCAGAAAAGAGCAACAAGACTTATACCAAGGTTTAATGAGATGAGTTATGAGGATGGATTAAAGGGAACAGAATGAAAGAATTAAAGATTAAAAGATGTCTAAGTAGATTGTTTTTTTTTTTTCTGTTTAGAATTTTGAAGACTTAAACTATGTTATTTCAAGTTAAGTGAAGAAAATATAAGGAAAAAACTGGAAGCTTCACAATGCAGTTGCTTCAGTTTTCAAATGCTGATTTTTTTTATATGGTTATCTATACATGGGATTCATGACCTTGAGGCACGGTGTTTTTGTGGAGGAGACTGATATTTAAAATTTTCTTAGTCTGTAGCAAGGGTTGGCAACCTTTCTGACTGGGTGTGCTAAAAGCGAACTTATTCATTTCTGTTTATGGATCTGTGTGCTATTGATGCGTTGTAATATCAATAATAATCCTACATAGTTTAATTCAAAGTATATAATATTAAAATATATAAAATTAAAACTTGAAGATCTACAGTATATCTTACCATTGAGTTTAATCCTTGCCATTGTTTTTCACTGCTGAGTTCACCCTTAACTATGAGGTCCATAAGTCTGAGAATTGTAATTTAATTAGCTGCATTTCAAAATCCTTTACATCCATCGAACCTGTCAAATGTCACTGGTATAAAAAAAAAGGTCTGGTTTAATCAGGTAAGAAACCATTGGGCCAAAACATTGGAAATCCTGGAATCTGACAAAATTCTAATGAATGTTCTTGCAACACTATGTGCGATATTTGGTGGTTTTTCATGATGTTGGAAATAGCAGAAAGTCAAGGATTAACTGCTTTGCTGTGCTTGGATTTTAGGCAGCAAAGTTCTTGTCAAATTCCTTTTGAGTCACAGTGTTGCAAGTACTGCTCAGTGTGGCCCAGCTACACAAATTTCTTTAAGCTCAAATTTTGGTGCCATTTCACTTGTTTCTTCACTGGTATAGCAGACAAAGGTCTGTCCATTATTCTGTTGATGTGATAAACCAATGAACACCCAAACAACTGAGAAAATCTCATATATAAAGTTATATATTTTTTGTTGCTGTGGCCCACTTGATTGACTCAGCCTTGTTCGCCTCATACTTGAAATGCTTCTCATGCTTTGTCTGAAAATGTCGTTAGTCAATCATGTGACCAAACAACTTATTCTTTGTCAAACAAATCTGTTTTCAACAACAAGAGAGCTAAAATAGACATCTAACATTGCTTTCTGTGGAATCACTATTTTGTCCAAAACGGAACAAGTAATTTTTTTCATGCTGAAAAGAGAAGAAAAAACAACGTTCACGCCACGGAGTCTTCAGGTGTGAGCAAAATGTCCATTTGTCAGTTGTCCAAAATGTTTGGCTTGATGGTGGCATACATCCTGCAAATGAAGATAGGTTGGTGCCTCTAAAAGTAATGCAGTAAATGATTTAATTCTTATTGCTACAAGAAAGTGCTTTCCTTGTCAAAATGAATGGAGTATTTTCTTTCTAATATGCATCTCTTGTTCATGGGACATTTCACAGGAAAACATAAAGTCCCTCCAGGCTGATGTTGGATTTTTGCAAAAGGAAAAAGAGGATCTCATTCTGGCTCTCCATTCTGCAAAAAAGGACACTAACCAAGCCAAGTAAGTCTTAAGGTTCATCAACAAAAAAAGCACACCAGTGAAGCTAAAGTGAAAATGAACAATATACTTAATACTGTTCTTGGATGTTGCTGAGATAAGTTAGGAATATGACTCAAGCTGAGCTTATTCTTTCCATTATTTAAAAAGCAGCAATCAGAAGTCACTTCTACCTTTTTTTTTTATATGTGGTTCCATGTAATTCACGTTGTATGCAAACCAGAAATTTGAGTTTTTCTTTTTGCCCTTTTTTTAAGTATTTAAAATAGAACTCCTGTTCTGTCTGGTAAAATGTAGTACTTTGGAGTTCCTTTCTCAGTTAATATAGAGTCGTTGATGATGACTTGTAACTAATGAGTGTGATAGGGGTTGCCATTAATTTTTTTGACACTGAGGAAATGTCTCCTCTAGGCTCAGCGAGCAGCGCAGGAAGCGGCTGCAAGAGCTGGAAAGCCAGCTGTCTGACTTGAAGAAGAAGCTACTGGAACAGTCCAAGCTGCTGAAGCTCAAAGAGTCATCTGTGCGCAATGTGGCGAAACTAAACCAGGAGATCCAGGTAACACACGCTTGTCTGTCTTTATTGCGTCTTTAAACTAGGCTACCATAGTAGTTGTTAGATCAGGTTCAATAAAAGTTCTATAGAATAGTCATCATTGTACTACACACATTAAAAGAGTGCAGTTTTCTTAAGAAGATCAATTGCTGGTGGTTGCTTTCTGTAATCAATGATCATATCTTTGGTTTGCTACACATTAAGTTGAAGGAAGGCTTTAATACACCATTCAGTAAAATGGTCCAGCATGGGTCCATGATTAGTGTCGACGCCTTGGGGGAGACTGACAATGACAACAGCTAAACTTCATGCTGTGTCTGCCCTCAAGAGGGCTTCTAGAGCTGAGTATAAAGAATGCAGGATGGAACACAGCACATAGCCCTGAGGGGCTGCTGTGGAAGAACAAGGCTGGCCTGATATAAAACCATTTACCTAGACTGACTTCTTAGAAGTCTGAGTGAACGTTTTTTTTAAAAAAAGTTTTCAAGATGTAAAGTTACCTATTGCACAACTGTTTTCTGTGAATCCCTTTTGGGCTTCATTAACTATAGAATCTAATGAAGCACAAGTGCAGGATTTAGAGATAAGATCACTTTATTGGCCATATACAATTTCTTGTATTAGGAATTTGTCTTTTTGCATACCACAACTTGCTCTCCTTGAGACACAGACAGGGAGAGAAGCTTGGGGTCAGAGCGCAGGGTCAGCCATTTATACGGCGCCCCTGGAGCAGTTGGGGTTAAGGGCCTTGCTCAGGGGCCCAACAGAGTAGGATTCCTCTGCCAGCCGCGGGATACAAACCGGCAACCTTCCAGCCACAGGCGCATCTACTATTACGCTATAGAAGACTCTGCAGACGATCCCTGAACATCCTTTCCAGAAGAAGAATATTCCAGTTCGGAATGCCACCAATCTCTGTGTAAAGACGTAAAACCTTTGATTCTCTGCAGGCAATGAAAGCTCAAAGAGTGCAGCTCATGAGACAGATGAAGGAGGATTCGGAGAAGTTCCGCCAGTGGAAGCAGAAGAAAGATAAGGAAGTGATGCAGCTTAAGGAGAAGGTGAGGCTGAGGAATTCCTACTCTGATCTAGATATCTCATCACATCCTGGTTTCTACACATAAATATTTCAGGTTGTCTGCTAAAACGCAAGATTTCCCCTGGTATTCTTATTTTTGCTGAATTAATGCTTTGTTGTCTATGATATTCATGTCCAGAGAAATAAAAACAACTAAATTTTCCAGTATTTAAAATTTATTCTAAATTTATCCAGTATTCTTATTGAGGAAAAAAAATAGCTTTTCTTATTTTTAAAGGCTTTTATTCTCAAATATTTTGAGCATTTGGAAGTGTTTGATTTTTGTCCTTTATATTTTGATTCTCACTCTGCAGGACCGCAAAAGGCAGTATGAGATGCTAAAGCTGGAGAGAGACTTTCAGAAACAAGCCAGTGTTTTAAGGCGCAAGACCGAGGAGGTGAGAGTTTTGTGTACTCCTGCATGAGTGTGCTGAAATTCACTTAAATATATAGATCTTTACATCTTATATCTGAATCTACTTATGTGTTTAATTAAATGTCTGTGCTGCTGCTACAAAGCTTTGTCATTTTCCTGATAACTTTGAGTTTGTTGCCATCATAAGTCATAAAATTCTAAACAAAGTTGTGAATATTAATAATTCTTATTTATAATCACCACTTATTTTGTCTTATAAACACTAGTATCAAGTAGCCAGTTCTGTTATTTTTAAATCAGACTCCTCTGACCTGCCCATTTTAACACATAAGCTACCATGCCAAAAAGCCACAAGCATCCTTTTGTCTGTTGCAGACAGCCAACAGAGCCCTGGTAGACTAATCCCAAACCTTCCCCTGGTGGTGCTCAGCTGATTGTGCTTCAAACTCCACCTGTTTGAAGTGACCCAGGCTTGAACCCACAATGCCTGGATCATAGAGATTAACTTGCTCCCTGGCCAGTGCCTTTACCAGTTGAGCTACCCAGGACCTCCCTGCACCATGGTTTCAAATTTTGATCACATGGTTACAACAGTTATTTGCGAATAGATACCTTGTTCCCTCACCTAACGCAGCCCACTAGAAGACACAACTTTAAGTTATTTTACAATTCTTTAATGGTGCCCTTTTTATGCAAGTTTGCTCTGCTTAACTTTTGAAGGTTTCGTGGATTTTTCAGTATGAACTCCTTAAAATATTGCAGAGAATAATAAGTAATTTCTTAATCTACAAATGTATTAAATATTTTTAAGAACTGTTCTTTTTACATTTACACCTGGGGAAAAATGAAATTAAAGGAACTACTGTTCTACAGGGTTCTTTAACATTGGTTGAGGCTATACTAGTTTCTAGGCTAGGCTATACTAGCTGCCTGTTAGTAGTGTTTTGTTTTTGGTAATTGTTGATGTCTTTTGGGTTTAGGCAGCTGCAGCAAACAAACGCCTGAAGGATGCCTTGCTGAAGAGGAGTGAGGCTGCAGAGAAACGAAAAGAGAATCAACACCGGGGAATGGAGGGAATGGCTGGAAGAGTAAAGGTAATTTTCAAGGCTAAACCCTTAAGAAAGGCCAAACTTAGGGTTTCTGAGACTCTGGAAATTGCTATGAAAATCCATGATACAGAAATAATATATGTGCTGAGCAGCACAAACTCTTATGTCTAACACGGCTCAATTAGCTTCATAAATGGTACATTGTAGGAAGGGAATATTTAAATTTGTACTAGCTGTGCTCATGGCAGTAGATAAAGCATAAGAACAAGATGTTATAAAAATATATAAAGAAAAGGGAAAAAAGAAGGGCTTTCATATTGCTTTGGACATGTAAAGTATTTTGAATAAATTCTCTTTAAATGCTTCGGTTTAGCATTGTATGCTTCCAAACTTTCAAAATACAGCTGACTGTGTAGAATAGTATTGTCTGGCTCTGACGCTGCCGGCTGTGACCTTTTGTGACAGAGCTGGCTTCAGAACGAGGTGGAGGTGCTGGTGAGCACCGAGGAGGCCCGCCGCCATCTCCGTGACCTGCTGGAGGACAGGAAGATCTTGGCTGAGGAGATCTCTCAACTTAAACAGCAGATGGAGGCAGGGGAACGTCCAGCTGCCAAAGTCCGGGTAAGTGCCTCTCCTTTGTTACGATGTGCTCAGGCTTGTATATCATTTTGGTTTCCCTAAACTTTGAAGAGAAATGTTTTTAAGATAGGTGCATGTATTCTTGCTTAGTTTGACTAATTTAGAATCGGTCAAGTCTTTGATTCTGGTCCTGTTCAAGAATTTGCACTCCAATTTGTATAACCTAAATGATGTACGTGTGTAAAGTCCATGAACATTGAGTCCCTTATGCACAGAGTGCACAGTCCTTTCAGGCGGTTGTACTGATGTTTGTTTTTCCTGCAGCGACGTACTTTTACAACAGCTGAGTTGGCGAACCAGAGCGAACTGGAGGCCTCTCTTGGGAAGCAAGTGGAAAACCTGGAGACAGAGATGGCGCTCAGGTAAGGTTCAACATGTGCCTGCACAACTGAGGGAAAAAGTAGAGAGAAAAGACAACATGTTATAGGTCTATGTCCCAAATTGCATCTATCATCTCTTTAAACCTCTCAGGAGCGCACAGATTGCTGACCTGCAGCAGAAGGTGCTTGACGCAGACCATGAGGAGAGAGTAAAGCAGCGCTGGGAGACGATTACCACTATACTGGAGGCCAAGTGTGCCCTCAAATTCTTGATGGGAGAGGTGAGGCTATAGACCGCTTCCTTTTTTCACTGCAAAAAGGGTTACGCAATTAAACCTGTGCAATATTTCCATCCTTCTACAGTGAATTATACCCTAGTTTTTTGGCTGGAAAACAAAGGTTATACTTTTTGCATAAACTGGAAATTGCACAGAAACGAGGAGAGGGTGAGGGGATAGCAGTGTGTCTTCAGCTTCTCAACCCCACAAGCTACTGTAAAGTTAACCTCACAAAATCTGATTACATTTTTCTACAGCTATACATAAGCATAAGATACTTGTGCAGGTCTGGAAAGGTATAGAATTAAAAGTGACTGATTTCCAGGCCTGGAAAAGTTTGGAATGAGTATGCAAATCTTGGTATCAAAATAATGCTGACCAAATGAAGTTCACTACACACAAATATATTGGTGTTAAAAAAAAAAATACACATGACCTAACCTCCACTGTGCTTCAGAAATTGGCTTCCCGAAAAACGTTGAGCTATTATTCATTTGAGACAGCAATTGGCTGGGTATGAGAATGTGGCTCAGCCAAGACAACCCGGGTAACAATGGCAAAAAAGTAATGCTACCTAACAGGAAGAAATGTCATAATGACCTGGATAACTTTGTCCAATAGGAACAATTTTAGCAATCTCGTTTCGCATAGATATCTGGGAAAATATATTTAGCCATAACTAGGAACATGAGTGGATTAGAAAACCTGTCATAGACATTTGTCATCAAAAATCACAATGTAAAATGCAATCTATAGCTATATTCTGGCTATAGTCTTCTATCAGATCATGTTAAAGACATCTTAGCCTTTAAGTGGAGCAAATTCTAGTACTGTGGCGCAAAATTCTGACATAATGTTGCAAATTTGCAAGTAAAAGATTTCAGTAATAAAGTAAGATACAGTATGTCTGCGCAAATAGTATTCTACATCAACTTGTGTATGCATTGATAAATTGTAATATTATGCACCATTACCCACAATATCTAAGCCAAAGGGAGTTTGTTTTCTTACACTGTTCTGTTAGTTTTCTGGGCAAAGCAGCAGATGGTAAACTGATGGATAAACACATTTGGATTTTCATTCTGTGTTTATTAATAATTTGAGATTTTATTCCTTAAAATGGGCAATTAGTCACTAGGAAAATTTCAACTAAGCATGCTCATGTTTAACAGAAAGACAAAAGTTATAAATGTATCTTTAAAACCTAAAAATCTTCCTGGAAAAGGTTTTGAATTTGTCTATGGGAAAACGGCAAGCAGCCTGAAGCAAAAGAGTATTTAAAAAAATTTACATGTCTGTGCTTGCGTCTTATCTTGTTTCAAAATTCATCGATAACCAGGGAAAATAAATTACAAAGTCATGGGTGATTTACACAAGACAATGCCCACTGGCCTGAGTACTTATAATATACCTGATGTACATAAGGATCAATATCAATAATGGTATACAGTACATAGAGTTTAAATTCATGACTTGGGCCATTAAAAGGTCTTCCTGCAAATAGTGTGTATGTCTTTGCTTGTCTTTGTAATGAAGACTGGATTTTCTGTCTGCAGCTTGTTTCAGCCAAAGTGAGCACTTCAAAGCTGGAAAGTGATCTGAAGCAAGAGAAGACCAACTACACAGACCTCCAGAGAGCTCTCTGTGATGAGAGGAAAGTAATGTCTGATATGCAGATGGAGCACCAGAGCCATTTAATAGAGCTGGAGCAGGCTCACCAAGAGAAAGTAAGCTTGTCAGTTCTTACCTGGATTTCAAAATGAGCTTTGCAAACGCTAGCTGTGCTTTATCACACTGCAATAAGTCTTATGCTAGTTAATGGGTTGAGGCCTTGACTAGGTTAAAGACTATCAAACTAGTAAGCAAAAGTATCAAACCTGACACTACTTTATGATTTTGAAACTCATGATTCTTAAAAAGATGTTTTATTCTGTTTGGAGTAAACATTTAATTCAGTAAATATAAGTTGTAAGAAACGTGTTTTTGTTTAATTGGTTTTGAAATTCCATTAAATTAAACACGGAAACGTCTAATCTGGTATATGTTGCATTCAATGAAAGGTAAAATGGTTTGCTGATTTACTTGCGTTTTCTAGTTATCCCATTTCCACCGTTTATATGAATGAAAATTGGGGTTGACATACAACAAGCGTTTGAACGTATAGATTTAAAAAAAAAAAATTAAAACTGTTTAGATGAAAATCATGAGCCTTTATTGATGCATTGCTACTGCATGAACCCCAGTGATTCCCTTCTTTTGTCCCAGGTTCTTTATCTGCTTAGCCAATTACAAAATAAGTCCAAAGTTGCAGAGGAGAAGGAGGAAGAGTCTGCTAGAGAGAAGGAGCTGCTCCAGCGGTTAAAATTTCAGGTGAATTTCAAGATTGCTCAATTTGGTGGTCTTCTGTGTGCCGATTAAAAATGAAGTTAATATTACAAGGGGCACCTACAGTGTGTATAGAAAAAAATGGTCCTGAAAGATTAAACCAGATTTTTAAAAATGTTATCCTTTAGTCACATGCTGGATTATGGTTATGGATTCATGTTTTTTCTACAGGAGAGTTTCCCCTTTAAGCTGGATTTGTTAATAGATCCAGTTTACAGATACAAAATGCTTTTCTGGACTTGTGCCTTAAACTGTATTGATATTCAGTATCACACTCATTTGCAGATATTTTTTTTAATTTGCAGAATGGTTTATTTTTGGTTTGTTTACTATAGGAGGAAGAAATTGAGAAAATGAAGGAGCTCAGTGAAAAGAATCAGAAGCTCATGGAGGAGAATGAACTTTACAAGCAGGTGTGGCCTATGGAAGGGATGTTGCATGGCTATTAAGTGTTGTTAACCATGTTTAATCATAAGTCCAATCAGTCTTGGGTCTTTGGAAAGCCTTTAAATAACCTGATCTGGTCCCCTGTCATCTTTACTCAGTCGATATTAATCTAACCTTTAAGTGTTCAGTATCCTTAAGTTAACACCAAATCTTAGCAGAATCCAATGTATTAGAAGCACAGTAAGGTGAGCTATTAAGTCGTGTCTTATTTCTTTCATCTACAATTTAAGTTTATTTTGCTTTTCTTTTGTCTTGTGATCCACAGAAATTTGCCCTGCTGCAGGTAACCAGTGGCAAGAAAATGACAAGCAAGGTGACAGTAGCAGATCAGTCCCCAGACTCTTCCTTTGAGTATGTCCCTCCTAAGGTATGATTTGCAGAAACTCATTTTGATTTATTGCCCAATTAGTTTCAATCATTGAGTATCCCTACTTATACAATTTGAAAGTTGTTTTTTCTGTCAAGCCATGTCATACAAACGTGTATCAAAAATCGTGTAAAGATTTTGTTGCATGGAGAATTATTACTGCTCTTTGATTCCTAAATGTGGGTAGAGCATGCAGTGTGCTGGTTCTGTAGTGTTCCACCTGCCTTTTAAAAAGCACTGTAAATCTTTTTTCTCCTGTAGCCCAAGGTTCGGCGGTTCACTACAGCAAAGGCTGCCACGTTGGCTCCTCCTGTTAATCTGGAAGACCTGGTCTGCTTCTCCGATTCTGAGGAAGATGAAAATGATGAGTGGGTCCCAGAGAAACCTCCCACCAAAAACATCAAGAAAAACGCAGGGGTGAGATAGCAGTCTGGTGCTGTGTTGGTATAATGGATATTAAGTTATAAAGTTTCTTGGAAAGGACTTGTCAAAAACAAGTAGCAGCACCATCTGTTAACTTTCTATTTTTTAGTATCATGTTAAGCTGAACAGGCACAATTAAAATGGATTTTTTACCCCCAAAGTCACTTAATGAATACGCTAAATTCTTTGTATCAAATAAATAGGCAGGTGGAAAGAGATGGAGTGGTTTAAAATTTTAAAAAGGCAGATTCCAAGTATTTAAAGAAGTGGTATCAGGATTATTGAGCAACATGTTAAATTCTAGTAGAAAGAAAGCTGCTGTGATACATTTCATGGTTCTGGTGACAAAGCTGCTCTACCATGTAAAGGCATAAGTAATAGGTTTATTCCATGCTGAAAAAAAGAAAGAAAACGCAACGTTTCGGCTGTGGAGCTTTCTTCAGGTGTGAGCTCAGGTGAGAAGGCTCCACGGCTGAGACATTGTTTTCTTCTTTTTTTTCAGCATGGAACAAACCTATTACTTATGCCTTTGCAGCTTACGCATGCTGACGCAGCTACTGTACCCACCTGAACATGTAAAGGCATGTCAAATGAAGCAGACTTCTGACCTTGTTTGCAAAATGTGCCTCTTGTGTAGTGCTCCTGTAAGGGACGCTGTGGGAACAAACTGTGTGGCTGCCGGAAAGGACAGGTGAACTGCGGCGAGAACTGCCAGTGTGATCCTCAAAAGTGCCGAAACATGGAGACGGCTTCAACGGACAATGTAAGTGTACTCATTGATGGGATTTCTTTTCAAAACATCAAGCTTCCAGCAGCAACACATGTATATGTATGTATATTTTTATACAGTAGACTCATTTATAATTTGAATTCAGTCTATGTTACGGTCATGACGATTTCATTTATTTTCAATTTATGACTTACGTATGTGCTTTAAAAATCTTTGCTGTCATTCCATAGTCTTGCGTGGATAATTAGTGTCATAGGTTATAAGGCCCCTAAATGTCAGAGTAAGTGCTTATATTCATTGTGTCTTAAGGAAAACGAGCATTACTGTTTTCATTGTACACTGAAGTTAAGTCTTTTTTGCCAAAAATGTATTATAATCTGTGAATGTACTGTTTTTGTAAAGGACACTACTGAAAAAGAAGACACTTCTAGGGATTCTGAATCATCCTTCAAACCACAGGATCCAACAGCCATTAGCCCTGGAGACTCCACCTTTTTCAGACCCCCATCTATCACACCAACTAAGAAGGTAGCCTGAGAATTTTCATCTTAGTGTTCATGAAGTAGCCAGTTAAAGTGTCTAATGCTTCTTACCTCTGGTTACCAAGCCAGTAAGCTTGGATGATTTAATGATATGCCCCCAACATAAACTATTTTCTCATGTTATATTTGATTAAAATTACATATACCTAATTTTCATGTGAAGGAGCTAGGAAGCTAAGATGATGAGCTTGAAAGAAGTTTTTGGGTCAGTTAAGACATCGCTCATGAAAGTTTGTTGAGCACTAGGCTCAGAGATTGTCCTGTGTTGCTGCAGGTGCTCATGGAGATTGGCGACATGGGTCAACTTGTGCCGAACTTGAAGCTGGAGAGGAAGCCCCCTGCCGGGGAGGAGGATGACATTGACAGGAGCACGGCCAGCATCCTGAAGAAAAAGAAACGGGTTCTTAGCACCAACAGCAGTTTCTTCTCAGGTTGCACACCAATTCGAGAGGAGTTTTGAAAGCCTTCATCTCCTTTGCACCCCAGCCTGTAGTCTACTGGTTTGTGGGCCCCATGGGGGGTAGCTCTGTGTTGTGGTTTTTATACTTTGTCGTCTTTTGTTATTAAAAAATAAAGTATAATTCTAACTGTTTTATTAGATTTTCTTTTAATTGTTTTTTTTTATTTTAAAAACAATGTACTACTTTGTCAAATCAAGCTTT
Source organism: Atractosteus spatula (assembly GCF_055471065.1). NCBI lineage: Eukaryota > Metazoa > Chordata > Actinopteri > Semionotiformes > Lepisosteidae > Atractosteus > Atractosteus spatula. The sequence goes on from NC_142714.1 coordinate 36,831,263, forward strand.
TGAAAGAGGGACATTGGTTTCCCATCGATGTCGAGTGATCTGTGTTTCAATATTACAGGTGCTGAAGTGCACAAGATGACAAGTCTAGCAATACTCAGAGTACTTGAAGTAGATGTAAATAGCTAGTCTGTAAATACATTTTGTCTTCAAATATTTCAGTTTTTGTCTTTGTGTTTAACTTACTAATCTGAATGCTGTTTATTCATTGAGACCTCCTAGTACCGTTTAATAAAAGATCATTTTTAACATCTGTGGTGTAGAGGATGTTGGCACTGGGCAATTTCTCAAGTTATGGGGTAGAGATTACAGATCTAATAAGGCCATATTATTGAAGTGTTTTTAAGACACCAACATGTGACTATGTAAAGGAGGGGTGCAGGAAGCTATCACACACATTTCCATTACTTTTGTCCCCTACATCACCTGTTACTTTTTTTAATACTAAGCTTAACACTTGAGTTCATCGTTTTCTAAATGCTTAAGGGAACAACATCGACCGCATTAGCTATCACCACTGTGAGCAAAGCATATAAAGAACTTCAAGTAGGTAGCTGTGTCAGCAAGGTTTATTCAATGCTCAAAAGAGAACGTTGTGGCTGTGGAGCCTTCTTCAGATGTGTCCTTTGGGTAAAAATAATGCAAGAACACCTGCTTCAGTCAGCTAAAGGCTTGGCAAAAAATCACATTCTAGCAGAACAAGTATCCAAAGCCAAAGCTACACTAGAGCAACTATAGTAGATGTCTGAGTGGTAATTGACTAGTTTAACGGGAAGAAAAGTCTTAAAATCCAGCTCCAAGTAGATTATCAATGGCTTTTGAGTATGGTTTTGTAATGCTTATGCTGCAGGCTGTTAAGACCTTTGGCACTTTTTATAAGTCATTCATGCAGTCATACAATCTCAACCTGCATTCTGAAACTCCTTAGCTCCTGTGTGTTTTACATTTTCATGGGTGTTCCCTCTAGCTAGTATTGTTAGATTTTTTACATTGGTGGGAAATTGGGGGGGGTAACTTCACTATCCAGCAGACAAGGTAGAAAAGAGAAATTGCCAGTTAAATTAAGGGGGAGTGTTGGATTGCTCCAATTGTGCAAGCTCCGAGTGAAATCTAGCCAAGACATGTGTTAACAATTTCTCATCCTAATAAGGGATCTCTTGTATATTTTGTAATTGTTTTAAGTTTTTTGGATCACAGCATTTTGGGTTTTAAATAAAGGCACACTCCAATTATGTTATTCTGTATTCATACATTTTTGACTAAATGTCATTTCTCTGAATTTTTATGACTTTGTTGTGTTTAGTTCTATTAGACTTGGCAATTTACAAACCATGCCAGGTTTGACTTTTATCACTTTCATGATGTTCCATTTTTTTCCAAACAGCAGTGATTGACAATATGGTATGCTTTTTCTAACGGCACTTGAAATTTCAAAGCTATGTGCTTTTTCCATTAATGCATGTGCTTATTATAGGAAATGGAATATATATAGCGCTTATTCAAAACATTAACCTAATTTCAAATACATGTTTCATTATAAATTTATGCAGTGTTCTTTCTTGGAAAAATGAGGTATGCAAATAAAATCTAAAAATTTTCTCATATAAAATGTTCCCTGCTGGGCAGTTGCCACAGTTCTATAAATTGGTTGTCCTGGCTGTATTCCAGCACTGATAATTTCACTGCCTCTGTATTTGGACTCTACAGGGTTTTCACACAGTCCAGGGTGCATGGAAAGGGGAGAGAACAGTGAAGCTGTTTGTTATGAGGGTTTATAAAATAAAAGGAACATTTATCCGATTGTTTTTCTTCAAGCTTGCCCCCTTTCCAGTCCTGTACAAGTCACATGTTTAATGGAGATTAATAGTCTCCAAAACACTGTTGAGTAGTATTGCATTTTTGGTGTGAATGTTGTTTCAAATAATTCTTTGTTTTCATTGGTGAGCCTGAAGGTGGTGGTTTATTGTGCATTGCATTACTGCTCTTTTTGACCCAAGTCCAGATTTACAGACTAATCTAGATAAGCATAAATGCTTCTCACACTGTTGTTAATTAAAATAAATTTGGGGGAATAATGAACTGAATACTTAGTACTTAATGTGTCTTGGAGATGCTACCTCTGGTTTTCAGGTGTTGCTGTTATGCATTGCAATTTCTGTGTTGCTAGGTGATGGACTTTAGTGATGGTTTTTCTGCATCATGGACTCCCTTATGAAGCACCTATAGCATCATAGTGCAAAATAGCAATTTTGAAATAAAACGTAGTGTGCTCCACATGATTTTGGCAGGGAAGATTTTCATAAAATCTGATATATTTCTTGAAACGGTATTTCTTAAAGCAGGGTTCTCTAATCTCCAATCCCGTTATTTTTATAGGTCACCCTAGATCCGGGATGAGCTGATTAATCTTCACACTTGTCTAGTGCTTTTCTGGACACTCCACTCAAAATACTTTACAGGTAATGGAGACTCCACTCCCCCAATACCAATGTGTGGCTCCCACCTAGAAGATGCGATGGATGCCAAAGTGCACCAGTACGCTCACCACACATCAGCTATCAGCGTGGAGGAAAACAGTAACAAAGCCAATTCATAGATAGGGACTATTAAGAGGCCATGATAAAGGCCAGGGGAAAATTTGGCTAGGACATCAGGTTAACACCCTGACTCTTTTCAAGAAACAGACTGGGATTTTTAATGACCACACAGAGTCATGACCTTGATTATGGATGTCGTCCAAAGGATGGTGTCTTTTTTACAGTATGGTGTTCCCATCATCATAATACCTCTTCCAACAGCAACTTTAGCTTTCCTTGGAGGCCTCTCATCCAGGTACTGGCCAGGCTTATGTCTGCTTAGCATCAGTGGGGTGCCTGTTGTGAATTATAGGGTGATATACAGTAGCTGCTGGCAGGTGTAATTTAATCTAGATTTAAATAACACCTAGATCAACTGTTATTTGAAGGTTAGGAACACTTGTTTAAGAAATAAATCAATTGAGCAAGCAATGTTTCAATGAAGGAAGCACTGGCTCTTGAGAACTGAAGGATATTCTGATTTTTGTTTCACATATTCTCTAAATGATTTTATTGAATACACTGCCTGTTTAATTGATCATAATTAAATTGTTCCACTAAACCCTGTAGACTGAGGCTTTCACGCATCTGGGTAGGAGACTCCTGCCTTAAAGTATTTCTATGCCTTCAGTACTTGATAAAGGTTAGGTCAGTGACATAAGCAAAAATAAAATTGACTCCCGTGTATTTCACTATATTCCAATCCTGCAAAAGAAAGAGTTGTATAACACAAGGAAGAGTGATTTTCATTCCTAAATGGCTTCCCACAAGTTGCTGAAGACTTGGATGATTTTACCTATTCTGTATATTCTTGTGATGAATTCCTGTACTTTTAAACTCCTGTTTGTATTTCAGATATGTTGCTCCTAGAAATATGTTTATTTCCAAAATAATAGCAGTAATAATGTACATTTATGTGAAGTTCATTTGTTGTTAAAAATCTATTAATAATAGCAATGAAACCTAAACATGTAGGACACTGGGCCAAGTTAGATATCCCAAGCTACAGAAGGTTCAGGAGTGCAATTTGCTTCTAAACTTTTCAGTCAAGTTAATGCGGCAGTTTTTCGTTTCCCCAGCCCAAGCTTTTAATTAATTTCTGCCATTACATGGTCTGTTGTGTCACGTCTATCTTTGGCTGAATGCAGTCCATTGTCAGGCAGGCTGCAGAGCTTCCAGATTGTTCCTCTATATGAAAATATGGGCTTTCAGAATGTGCCAAGAGGGTGTCAATGAAAAAGCAGCATATTGCAGTTCTCCTATTCCAGATCTTTACCTGCCCTAAACATCTTCCATGCAATATGCGATCAGTGTCCTCACAGATCTCCATGCATATATTCAGTAGTAAAATAACTTTTTGCACACCCAAACACCTGATATCACCATCTCTGGATTTATGTCCATACCTAAGAGTAATTTCACTCTGACTGTAACCCTATTAAATTGAATTGCTTGCCTTTTTAATGTATTATTCTTAAAATATGTAATATATCAGAGTAATTTAACTACTGGCTTGAGCATACAAACCTAATCCTTAATCAGATTAAGTGGGGAATTATATAACAGTTCAGAATCTGATTTCTATGACCTAAAGTTTTCGTGGCAGAAATGACGTTTGTATTGTAGCTTCCCCCACCCTCCCCTCCCATTTTCTTCCCATATCCGGTTGTGCAATTTTCAGAGACAAGAATGCAGATTTCACGACACTTCAACACAGCTGGAACATGCAGTCCCAACAGTGTCCGACTGCTGCATGTGTTTACAGCCTTTGCTGTCCTCTAGAGGCGGGATTCAGTTTTGAGAAAGTTCAGTCCATCAGCATTGCATTTACAAAAAAATACATTCCTCAATAGGCGCTGATTCACGTAACCCTGCCTGCTGAGACCTCTAAGGGACATTCATTAGCTACAAATAAAATAGTGCACTTGAGGCTTGTCATAATGCGGATCCTAGGTAACCAATCATAAATTGCCTATGCAAATAGGCTCAATAAACTTATCAAGAAGGTTGGCTCTGTGTTGGGGCTGAGCCTTGACCCCCTGGAGGTGGTGGCTGAGAGGAGAATGCTGACCAAGCTCACAGCCATCATGAACAACGCCTCTCATCCGCTTCATGGGACTGTTATTAGGCAGTGGAGCACTTTTAGCAACAGACTGCTCCAGCTATGGTGTTCAAGGGAACGTTTCAGCAGGTCTTTCCTCCCGGTGGCTGTCAGGGTGTATAACGCTGCCCTAGACTAGGACTTTAGCCCTTCATTTGCTCATCTACGGCCAGCATGTTGCACCATTGTATTTTTTTTGGACACTCAATCTGTATATACCTATGCACATTTTGCACATATTTTATTGTTTTTACAGTGACATTGAGCATATTTTGCAGATTTTTGTATTTATTTAATATTTATTTTGTATTACTGTACGTATTTTAATTTTTCATCTATTCTGATGTCTGTTTTTGCTCATCTTGGGCTGGGCTGCTGTAACACATCAATTTCCCTTTGGGATCAATGAAGTCTTATCTATCTATAAAGATGTACTGAAAATGTCTCTATCAGCCACATTGTCACAGTGTACAGGTTTAATTGAGCAAGTCAAGGCAGTAACACCATCGAGAATACTGTTTTTCAGTCTTGGAATAATTTCACTACCTTCGAATTATCAGACCGTTCAATTATGAGACCTTACAAGGGTTTTTACTACTGTAAGCTGGTAGTCCCCAGAAGTGTTTTGAGGAACGGCAAGAAAGTTAACAACCTTTGATCTTTGTACAATAGCAAAGAAAATAACACGAGGTGTTCGGCATTTTGTGAAGTCAGGTTTTTTATTTTTAGTTCCTGTTAAATCAGGTGTTAAACTCCCATTAACTGTGCTCACTCAGTGTACCGATAAATGACTATTAAATATAAAATTGTTAAAATATACAGTAGTTGCAGTTTCTGAATAACTGTTTTCACTGGTTTAATAAAAGGAACATGAGTACTGAATGAGAAGATCATCTTTCAACTGAGAGTGGACATGGAAAAGCGAATCCTGATAAAGACCTCTCCACTGGACAAATGTGATGTATAGGGTTTCAGAACCGATGCTGTGTGATCTAGTATGTCAGGTGCTAATATTTTTGTTTTATTGAAATGACAGATATTACTGCTAAATGGTGTTTAATATATATCAATCCATTTTGAATGTATACAAAAAGCTGAATAGAGGTAACATACAGTACATACAACTACAACAGATACAATGAAGAGAAAAGGCATAGAACAACATTGTTCCAAACATCTCTTATAATGTGATGTACAGTACTTTATTCTGGATTTTTTTTCCAGTAGAAATTATTTTTTCAAGAAATCTCAAGATGTTTTGTGGAAAAATGTGATACTGTACATCTGTTTGAAATGGCATGTACGCAATCATTAACTTGTTTAGAATCTATGGTATTTGAATCAGGTATAGGTTATTTATGTAGTTAAACTTTGTGCTAATGGGTGGCATGGTGGTACAATGATAGCATTGCTGCCTTGTAGCACTATGGTCCTAGGTTCCAATGTTGGGGTGTGTATGGAGTTTGAAAGTTCTCCTCAAGTTTGTGTGGGTTTCCTCCAGGTGCTCTGTTTTCCTCCCACAATCCAAAGACATACCGGTAGGTTATTTGACTTCTGAGAAAATTGTGTGTCAGGATAGGCAGTATTGTATTGGATTAGCAAATAAAAGGATGTTGTGCCAGTGTTTGGTCATATGGGCTTTTAAAAGTTATGCACTCTTGACAAATTATTTGTCAAGTAAAAACTCTTGATCTTATCGTTTGTTATGTGAGCTCTATGAAAATCACTGTTAAATATGCTCTGTGGAAATGTACTGATATCGATATCAGTCAAAATGAGCATAAAATCTGTGTCATATACAGTATGTGGTGTTAATTAATGCATCTATTACTACTAAGTAAATAGTGTACTGGATTGCCCCCTTGTTTATTTTAATGTTATATTTTTAATGAGGTCATTTAATGAGAGATTATTGTGATAGATATCTATATGTGTCAGAGGATTATTTATAGAAATGTTATCATTTTTGCTTAGCCTACTGAAGCTAAGCAGGTGTGAGCCTGGTCAGTACCTGGATGGAGACCTCCTGGGAAAGCTAAGGTTGCTGCTGGAAGCTGTGTTAGTGGAGCTAGTAGGGGGTGCTTACCCCACAGTTTGTGTGGGTCCTAATGCCCCAGTATAGTGACAGGGACACTACACTGTAAAAAGGCACCGACCCTCTGTGGTCATTAAAAATCCCAGGGCATTTCTCAAAAAGAGTAGGGGTGTTACCTCGGCATCCTGGCCAAATTTCATTGGCCTTAACCAGTCATTGCCTCCTAATAATCCTCCTCTATGATTCAACTATGTTCTCCTCCCTACTGATTGTTGATCTGTGGTGAGAGTTCTGGTGCACTGTGGCTGCCGTCACATCATCCAGGTGGGGCTGCACATTGGTGGTGGTGGAGGGGAGTCCCCATTACCTGTAAAACACTTTGAGTGTCTAGAAAACCCCTATATAAGTGTAAGGAATTATTATTATAAATTTAATGTATAGTAAATCTAATAATTAGCATATCTGTCAGAATGCTTGTGTTATTACTTGCCCCTAATAACCAAAATTAAAATCCCCTACTGCAGTTTGAATTTGTTTAGTGTAATTGTACATGTTCTTTGTTTTTGTTTTTGTTTTCTGTATTGGTTCTTCTATTTTTAGTAAATCAATGTGATCTGGCCAAATATAATGAAATACGAAGTGATATCTTTGACAAGGTTTATTTTTTGTTCTTTAAAAAGCTTTTGTTTTGCAACCAATTGGCACATGCTTAGACAGATGGCTTTAGTTAGTTTGGATGCCAAGGAAGACATTTTTGCCTGTAAGCCATAGAAATTCTTACAAACTTTGTGAGGTTTGATAAATAAAAAGTATTGCTTTATTAATAGACAGATGTATGCTAAAGTATGTAATGTAAAGCTAGCTTGTCATAAATACATTAGTTTGTCATCGTGGTGGAGAGAATATTTAGATTTGTGACGTGAATCTTGTGTCACCTCAAACAGACTGCAACAGGTCTTGAAAGTTAGGAAGACAGTCATGAAGTCCTAAAGATGATGCCAAGTATTTGCTGAAGCACTGCATGGAGACTCCATAATCTCTAAGAGTTATGTTTTAATTGTTTTATGGCAAACTGGAACTGGCAAGGCTACATGGCAGATGACTGGCTGTAAGAGGAATCTATCCTGATGGTATGGAAAGAGAATCATTCCTCTTTGCCCTTGAAAAGGACTGAGTATTGATCACAAGAAGGAAAGCCAATCTAACTGCAAACATCTGTTGGTTCATAATGATGTTTCAGTTCAGGATGACATTCACTCTTACAAAAGCAGACTGCTCGAGAGACAAAAATATTATCGTGAGATACTGGTCTGCAACACTGTATGATTTTAATATCAGTTTATACTGTACCAGGGATGAGACTGGAAATTGTGTTGTATCCATCAGCTCATCTGTACTTTCTAGTATAAATGCACAGCTGGTCCCTGCTCCACTGGATGGGAGGAGAATATTAACTCACTCTATCAAGTCCATGACAGAGAGCTAGACCCATGTACATCTGCTGTGGCACACAATGAAAAATGAAAAACAAAGACACAATTTCCTTACACTGTCTTGGCATTGTATACTATTTATTAACATTAACTACAGACAAGACTTTATTAATTGTTTAGGATCTCGATGTTCATTTTAAATACTACACATCATAAGGTATCTAAAGGTTTTGTGTGTTTTCTCTCACCTAGAAGATTTGTTTCCTGTGGCCCCTAACTTAAGGCTTGTAAAATCTCAATTAGCTCAACTCCACGCACAAGTAGTCTCTGTGGAAAATAACCAAACACCAAGAGTCCAGTTTTCTTTTAAGCAGATCTGCTGTTCTCAATCGGGATGTGAAAAAAAAAGTTGGCAGAACGTTTTCCCCTGACTTTTTTTCTTTCCTGCTGCCTCTTGACTGTATTTCACAGATGAGATTAGAGAGCGCCAGGAAGGAATATTTAGTTGTGCCTTACTGACAAGCCCTTTACTCATCCGAGTCAATTTGGGTCGGTTTTGGTCGAGAGTAGTCAGATGTCCCAGTCGAAACGTTGTTTTCTGAAGTATTTTTTTTAAGTTAACATTTCTTCTCCTTTTGTTAGGTGCTACTTCTTTTTTATTAAAAGACATATTCGTATACTCTTCGGGAACATTTTTCTCTCTTATCATGTGAGCTGAGTTTTGGAAATTTGAGAATCTGACAAAAAATCGAGAATAGCTCACGGACTCTTACGTGCGAAACTGTGCTGAAAAAAATTGGGAATTGGTACTTCATTGGCGTGTTGGGAAATAAGGCACTGCTTAAAAAAAAGTTTTGGTAAGTTTTCTTTTAAACCACTTAATACGCATATAGTACAAATAACCTTGCGTATTACTTTTGTTCTTCTAATATATTATTGCATTTGATTAATTTCACTGTCACCTGTAGCGCTAAAATGTTTTATTTTGTATATATGTCATCTATTTTAAAAAAGTATGATGATTATGATTTTTAAATAATTAAAAGTTCAGAACATCATAACACTATTTTAAGAATCAATGCGAATTCCTATTAAATGAACATATGTAAGACCTGTAGTTTGCTCTAAAAACTTTGATTTAAATATGATTAAGTGCAATCTGGGCTATTACTGCTTAAACACTTTAATGTACTTATATTGACGTTGCCTTTATCTTTAAAAACACAAATCTTACATTGACTTCAAGCAATACACAAATATATTGTAAAATAATAAACCTAGTTTTTATTGGTTGTATATTTTTAAAATTAAACTTTAATGATGATGCAAACTCATGTTATCTTTCGTCATTGTGAATAACAATAGTCAACAAATCATTTGCCGAATCTGTAAACGTCGTCGACCAGAGCCCAGTTCATGAGTTATTGTTATCATGCTGCTGTTGTACTCCAGAATAAACGGAATATAGAAGTCATCTTACCTTTTATTTTATTTTATTATAATTTTATTTCTCGCTATTCTTCAAAAACTATGTTTAAATTTATTTTTTGTGTGTGTGTGTACATAAAAGTTTGACCATTTACGTGACTAATATAACAACAATAGCAATGACAGTTTATTAAATTACGATATTGTGTGCCTTAAGAGATGGAAGGCGCACGAGTTTTATTCTCTTGAACTGTCAGAATGACACTCTAATTGCACGAATCCTTATACAATTGTCTGTAATGTTTAAAGAGCACCGTGAATAGCAGATTTGCTTAATGTGTGATAATGGGTTAATCCTAATGAAAAACGTGCCTTTCCTAATATAGCGTAAGACTCTTTCAATTTTAAAGTTTATTTTTGTATTTTTAAACTTAGTTGTTTAGATAGGAAACATTAATTTATTATGTATTATTTCTTTGTCCTTTGAGAAAATAGAAAGTCAATTGCATAAGGACACATTTTACTAATTAGAGATACTTCAAGATTAGATGTGTAAGGGCCTGAAAATATAACCGCGAAAATATTAGATTCCTACTCAAAAAGCGTCCAACAACAAACACATCTGAACAATAGTTTCTTAGAAATATGGGAAAATGAGCACATGCCCTTACAACGTTAACGTTTTTTATGTTACTGTACAGTATATGTCAGGCATACGAAAGCGTTCAACATTTTATTACGAATTTATCCATCTCCTACCATTTTGTAAACTGAAATCTTTTGCATACATCCTTGTTTCATGTCAAAGACAGCAAAGCTTTTTAGATGTGCAGGAGGTGTGCTAGGAACACTGAGTAGCAATAAAAACGGGGATAAAAGTGTTTTGTATTGAGCCATTATCATGAGTACACAAGGTATAAAAAGTACTGCCAAATAAATATCCTGGTATCCATATGAAATTCTCTTCAGGAGAAGTGGGGGATTGGATCATTTTGAAGACGATTTGTAATTGTATAGACAGTAGAAATGGAAGACCCCATTTAAACAGGACTGTACTCCATTCAGGAAACAAAAATACTCAAGAAGGAGCACAGAGAGCTGCTGAAAAAACAATCAGGCAGATTTCATGTTAGAATTTAAGAAAGAAAATCAAAGATTCTAAGATCATATTTTTACCTAATCCAATTAGCATCGCTGGGACTGATGTTGTGGTGTTGGTCTGGAAATAAATTATGATTTTGTCTTGGGTGGAAGTTTTTCTTGGAAGAGTTGGTTTCCAGTTGTAAGCCATGTTGGAGCAAAAAGATTGGTGACAGCGTTGGTAATTAAGTAAAGAAGCATGAGGGAATGGTATAAATATAAATATAACAAGCCCCTAAAATACAAAAAGAATAGACTCAAGTCTCCACTTCTTAAAATAGGAAAACACATATTTGGCATGACAGTCTTTTTTTCTAAAAAGAAAATACTGAGTCTACAGTATAGAAATCTTCACTTGACACCATTATAATTATTCAGTCCTTTTTTGAAATTACTAACTTACAGTTAGGTTTATTTGTTGGATCCTTTTTAGTAAATTCATTGAATAGTCTAAGACATAAGATGGCAAGGTTTTCATTTTCCACTGAAACTACTGTGTCCTCCTGCAGAACCATGTACTGTACCAATCAAATTGAGCTCAGCAGTGTAGCAGAGGTACTTCTAACAGGGTGTATTAATGAGGAGGATTCCCTACTGCCATTCCCTACGCAATGGGAAATTTTGTAGAGCCAAATAAAATTCTAGGATGCTTGTGAGAGATGGTAGGAAATCACAGTTCCAGGCAAAAATTGTGCAAATACAGGCAGAAATGTAAATTCTACAAAGAAGTGAGCCAGTCCGATATCAAACCCTAAACCCTGTATTTATGTCATCACCACTCCCACAACCTTTATTTTAAATCTGAAAGCAAATCTATATTTTATCACTTAAAGTATCTAAAAGGTGTTAACAACAAAAAAAGAAGATGGAGGTGTAGTACTGTACGTGCAGATGCGACTGTTATACTGTAGAAGGGATTACTGTTGCCTGTATGAATGATCCCTGTATGAAATTATTCAAAAAATAATCCTTTGATTGCCACACTAGTTATTATGCTACATGTTAATCCCTATAATTAGACCTCTCTTTTGAATACGAATTTGCAAATGTTCTTTCTGTTCTGTGTCTTAAGCTTAAGTCTTAAGGAGGACTCGTTTTTAACTAAGAAGTACACACATTAATCTTGAGATCAGTACAAAGTGAGTCAAATTGTGAATGCTGCTTGACTTTATTTCAAATGAGCATGTCATAAAGACTAAGCACAAATGTTTGAAGGATTCCAGATTGGCACGTCCCACATGGCTAGCATATGGATATGACACAAAGATGTATAAAGTCACCTGCCAATGTGATTCATCTTGCAGTCCAAGAGGTTAACTTGTAAAATCCAAGGAAACAACTCCTTTAGTCTGATGGTCCCTAAACTCTGGGATACGTATTTCAAGCAGTATTACTTTTTTTATAAAGTAAGCTTAAGATTGCAAGTTGTTTTGGTCTTGGGTATAAAGAGAAAACGAGCATGAACAGTACAGTTTATGCTATTATGTAGATGGTCTTCGACTGTTGGATATGACTACTTTTAATTTGAAAATTAAAAACTAATGAATATATCTTTCAAATGTACATGTTAAATGAATTAAATATGTTATGTTGATTACTACCACATGGTCCTAATTGCTCTAAATATGTTCTGTTTTTGTAGTGTTTGGTTTTGGATTCTGTTTACATAAATGTTTTTTGAAGTAACTTGCCATGATTGGAATGAGGCATTAATAAATGAAATGTCTGGCTGTTTTAATACGTTCAAAATGAATTAGGATTCTTACCAAACATAAAAGCTGTTTGCTGGAAATAAATAGCTGCTAATAATAATAGTAATAGTACTTTTATAAGAGTAAGCACAATAACCATAAAGTCATCAGAGCTGTTCATCTGTGGTGTAAAGGAGAGTGTGAGGATATGAGAATTCTTAATTGCTGTTAAATCAGGCAGGTTAGTGATGTGTACAAGGAGACAATTTTGTGTCTGGGTCTCATACTGCTAAGCCAGATAACATCATAGGTATTGAACCATGCTTCACATAATTGTTCACTCTTCAGACATTGTAATTGTGCTTTTTTCTGCAGCTCATTCTATTGTTTATTTTTCTGTGCATTCTGTTTGTGTCAAAGTTATAATTTGACTCATACATTCCTGGCCTGTACCTGCTTACATCTTCGTGAGTGTCTTAGTTAAAGTTAGTTAGGTTTACCTTTGTTCTGAACAGTTTCCACACCAAGAACGGTAACCTCTGTGACTCACTGTACTTTATCAAAGTTCTCTTCAAAAACATTCCTTAATGTCTGAATTTGTCTTCCCCTCATGGTTGCACTGTTTAAATTAATTCTATATACTGTATATTATATTGGTAAATGTAATATTCAAAGTTTAGTTTGTTTTTTCCTATGATGATGAGGCTGTAAAAGTTTCCCTTTCAAGCTACTGTAAATGTTCATAAAGCAAAGGGTAGTCTATACAAATATGTAGTTGAGGACCCTATTTTTAGAAGGGTCTTAGTTGCCTTAAGAGGATATTAGCTAGACAAGGTGGTTAATGAATGTAATTGTACAAAAACTTCCACTGCTCTATTTTTTAATCAAGAGCTGGCACATAGCATTTGAAGTAATGAGCTGTTTAGAAGATTTAAATGATGGACTACAAAGTAATCTATAATCCTCCTATAACACCAGCCACGTGAAAAATAATGTTAAAAGATTATAGTAATTTACACAAACGTTGATAAATCTGTGTCTTTTGAACATTATTCCAAGCTGTTCAGTGCTTCTCATTCGAGCTTGAGGTAAAAACGTAAATATTAGTCTGTCTAGGGAGTGACTGGATTACAATTAAAATAATGGAACTTGAAGAGACAGGCAAAGTTCCAGGGCATGGATTTGCTGCATATTAAATATTACATTGTTTGTAGTTGATTTAAATTGATCCCAAATTAAGGATAATAGGCATTTTAAATAGTTACTTTTATGGCAATTATACTATTGCAAAAGCACATCATTAAAGTGCTGGATCATAATGGACTAGACATAGCATATCTAAAGATTGCCTCAAACTAAACATTTTAGTGACACATTTTAGCAGTGCACTGGAACACTTAAAACTCCACTGCAAAATGTTGTGCACTTTTTCAAATTGCTTTTCTTTTTAAATCCCCATCAGTCTCCTGGGATTGCAGTTGGCTCATCAATCAGAGAAAGGAGAAAGGACTGTGCAGATCCACCTCCTTAATGTGCACTTATCAAGTTATCCACCTTTTTTCACATTGTAAGCACTAACTACAGCAGAGTTACATTGAACATAATGTTGTGGCTGTCGCTGATAACACTGTGGTATCCTTGGCGCCTAGCTAACCACAGGGCAGGGCCGATCCTGGTTCTGGAGGGCTGGTGTGTCTGTAAGTTTTCATTCCAGCTCATCTTTTAACGACTTACATCAATTCATTATTGTTTGAAGGTCTTGGGGACTTAGAAAACCTGCAGACACACTGGCTCTCTGCTACTAGGATTGGAGAAGCATGCCATAGGGGTCACTCTTGTACAGAAACCCTTTGGCCAACACCCACAGACTGGAGGGATTCCACACTCCAAACGTAGTGACAGACCACCCAAACACACCCATGGGATCAGTTGATGTGCTTCATTTTGTGTCCCAGGGGTCAGAAATCACTGTCACACCCGACATTCCTCCCCTAGAGGGCGCTCCACTACTCCTGTCATTAGTCCCGAGATTGTTGCTATGTTCCCCAGGTGTGGCCTGTCATGTGTACTGCTATTTAAAGTTTAGCTTCTCCAGTCCTTGGGGCTCAACATTAGGGTTCGGATGTCGCGGGGCCCGCCTAGCACCGGGATATCCTTCGTCCGTCTCCTGAGGGCATAGGCCTCATCCCCGACACCTCCCGTTTCCCGAGCCCAGGGTCTGGAGGAGCTCACCCTGTAATCTTAGGACCTCCATGTTTTGTGTGTGTTCATGTTTTCCCCCTTCCCAGGGATTTTAACCTTGTCGCGTCAGAGGATGGATTAATGACACAGACTGTCACTGTTATTTTGTGCACCATTAAACCCCTGTGTGTTTTCCCATACCACGCCTCCTGTTTTCTCCAGCTCTTACTGCATCACATAGGGTCTACTAAAAACCCCGACACAGACTGCAGACCCTGTCGTAAACAATCACCTTTTTGTGTGCAAATTTGGGTGGTCTGTCACTGTTTGGCCTGCGGAAATTAGTCAGTTGTGCACCTTCAGTTGAAGAACCCCAGTTCAGTAATCAGTAAATGGGCAAAAGTGACACCTGTGACTTCCCAGGCACCTACCAGTGTGTCTTGATATTAGTAAGAGACATGCTGTTCTTCCTATCAGTGCTAAGACTGCTGTAGAGCTCTGTGGAGCTTTCTGGATTTCAAAACACGAATGGTTCAAAAAGGTGAGCTTTCTACCCATGCTCACTCATGCTATGAGAATAATTCTGAGATAAAGAGACAATTGGAAATTAGGCAGGTTTTAGAGTAAGCTCAGAAGCTGTGGTGCTTTTTTGAGTTCATATAAATTCCAGTACTGCACTTCAGTTTCAGTGAAACTGTTTAGCTCAATTTACTGTATATTTTCTTAGCAGTAATTTCTCTTGCTACATTTATGCCTTTGAAATATTAACAGTTATTTATTTTCAGAAAATGGAAAGTTTGAAAGTTATTTTGCCTGTGTCATTTTAAAGAATTTTGCTTTTTCTGTCACAGGAAACATTTGATACTGAATCCTGAGATGTCAAGGAACATGGCACAGCAGTGGAGATTTGAAGACTTTGTTGTGATCCTGATGTGGATGTTGTTTCTAACAGTCATTGAAGGAGTCAGATCGGACTCTCTCAAACGTAAGAAGTGTTTCATTACATCATTCCTAATGCATTTAAAACACAGCAGCTGTATATGCGTTGTCCTTAAATGGAATTTTTAATGGTAGTTGTACCTCAAGCCATGATAATTTATGCTAGGCAGATACAACACATATTAAATGCAATTTCTTCCCTTTGCATAATTTTTATAGTGCAGTGCTCAATCAAGATAATTCATTAGTGAGGATACTGCATATGACTAATATCTTTCTTTTTATATTGTCACAAACCATGTGTATGGGATAAAGTGGTTACAAAATGGATGGATGTCTATATTTATACGACTCTTAACTCGTTTTATCAATTTTAACTCAACTCAAATGCCAAACCAGTGTTTTTTAGGAGAACACACCACTTGAGTTCAGTATTTTATTATCCCAAGGAACAATCTTACTCAAAATAATTGAATAAAATATAAATAACACTATGGGTCCAATGAGATACTTATTTAAAAATTGATTTTCTGCATTTTCATTGTGATTCCATATACTGTATATTTCAGCACTGATCTAAAATGTTATTACAGTGAATGAGGGGCAAAAATAAAACTTTCAGTGAGGAGCTGTCAACATCCAGGCTGGAAACGAACAAATACATTATACATTATTTCTATGTTGAAAAGAATTGAAAACAGAGAGCCTCTAAAAAGAAATTTTGAGAAGGGGGAAAGTGTGATTCATGTTTAAGGATAATCTTGGCTACTGATGTTTTTCTGGGAGAAGAAATTCTGTTTTCTAGGATTGCATCCAGGATGCAAAGGTCAGTGTAATTATGGCCAAAAAAAGTAAAATAGGTACTATTGGCTTGGAAAGATGTTGGATCCTCAGTGCTTTGACATGTTCCCAGAAATGGTCAGGCAGTCATATTCCCATTCTATCAATATACAGTAAATATCTGGGCACAAGAGATGAATCCATACATGATCCTCTCTGTTAGCTAGCCTAGTGCGGATGGCGGTTGTGGGTGGTTAAGAAAACTGTGGAAAAATAAAAATGGTAAAACTGTCTCATCTTCCAGCATCTTTTTGATGTTTTTGACAGGTACAAAAAATAATTCAGCCATGGTTCGTTTGACATTGACACCTTTCATAAGAGTGGGAGTCCATTATCCTGGCTGAAGTCCAGGTGTAACACTATGTGATTCCACATGCCACCATTTGTGTGAGAATTTGATAATCGTAATGGCATGCCTGTTTCTTTGTTTGAGCAAATGCCATCTTTCAGAATATTGCCTGTGCTTGATTCTGACTGATTATGATGTTTTTGTCTAGATTTCTCTAAGTTAAGGCAGGTGGGGGCAGCACAGTGGTTAACATTGCTGCTTTGCAGGATGGGGGCCCTGGATTCAGTTGTAGATGGACTTAGGGTGCTATCTGCATGGAGTTATTCTGCAGTTATGGAGTACTGTATGTTCTCCCTGTTTTTGAAAGGGTTTCCTCTGGATACTCCAGTTTCTTCCCACAGTACAAAGACATATTGGTTGGTTGATTGACTTCTGGGAAACTTGGCCCTGGTGTGAGGATGTACATGTCTGTGTTTGTCTGTGTGCTCCCTGTGATCGACACGCATGCAACAAGCAAGCAAGTACAGTGTGTGCCATATTCTAAGAAATGATACCTGGACACCTACTTGTTGTATTCATTCATTGTCTTTACTTGAAATTCACACTTGAAACTTATGAATTTAATGGATTAACAAAATATCCAAACAGCCGTTAGGCTATTTCTTAAATATTTTGTTCAGGAAAAGAGAGAGAGAACATTTCTGAAAGTCATGTGTCTTAATACAAATCATTTTTCAGATAGAAATTGCTCACTCACTAATGTTTAGTCAGTGAGAGAGGTGATTAATTTTAAACGGGAAAGTTAAGGAGAATTGTCCAAGCATTTTCACTAAATGAGTCTGGATATGGTGTGGAGAGAGGCTGATATCTATACTAATTGTAAAGTGCACTTTGGTTTGTTTAGCATTCAGCGGTTTTGATCTGCAGAACTTTTTTAAATTCCAAAACGGAGGAGCAGTCCTGCAGTCTCTCCAACTGGCTGCATGTACAGTACTATAGTCTTGTATTGTACATTTGTGTGTTTATTTCTTGGACAGGGTTTACTGTAGAAACTGAGAGCATTTATATTCATGCTGTGTATGAAATGCGCTTAATTCTGGAAGCCAAAACCAACAGTTCCATCAATTTTCAACATAAGTGATCTAAAATGAAATACTTTAAACACAAAAAAGCACTAGGATGAGACACATCTATTTCTTTCTCTTTTTGAAACATAGATTGTTAGGTATAATTTTGTACATAGTTAAAGTATTTGTTTTTATTATAACTAATACAGTGGTTACCTGCTAATGATCTATTATCCATTCATCCATTTTTTAACTTCTTCATCTAATTCGCTGGGGAGCCAGAACCTCAGTCTCAGCAAGCAATGGATACAAGGCAGGCTATACCATGGAAGTGACACCAGTCCTTCACTGGGCACACACACAGAAAAGGGACAGTTTTCCCAGAAGCCAATTAACCTACCAGTACAGTATGTCTTTGGACCGGGGGTGGAAACCAGAGCACCAGGAGGAAATCCACACCAGATAGCACATCAGGAGTTAAACCCAGGGCATCACCCAGGAGATATTATACTATATAAAAATATGTTGGAAAATATAAAAGAGCTGTCAGGTAATCTGTTTTCTTCTCATTTGATGTCCAAATCTTTTCCTTTTTGAAATGCGTTCAGTATGATTTGCAATAGTTAAACATTAATCAGCCAGGCATCTTGCTCAGACCTAATCATTAATTATTTTTAAAATGTGTACGGTGGCAGGTGTCACCTGAAGAAGGCTCTACAGCTGAAACGTTGGGCTTCTCCTTTCTGTTTTTCAGCTTGGCGTTAACTTTTACTTATTTGATTATTTCACTGTTATTTCAGTTTAACAAAATTAAAAGGTCTATTTTAAAAGGCTTCAAGATAAAATTACAATAGTAATCTTCATCATATTACCTTTTGTAATGATTGTATAAAATAAAATACATTTGTAGCTCTTTTGCACATGCTGGTGCTCGGAGGCCCTTGATATAATATAAACACCCTATCTTCTGAACCCTATCTTCTATTGAAAGGAGACAAACCAGACAAAATTCCCTCTCTATCTTTTTAGAGTCCGACTCATTCTGTGTATTTCAAGAGAAGAAATACAAAGTAGGAGAGAGATGGCACCCATATTTGGAGCCTTATGGATTTGTGTACTGTATTAACTGTCTTTGCGCTGAGGTAATATACTTATTATTCGTCTCTTACTATTGTCTGTATTGTCTGTATTGTATTATACATTCAGTACTTCCAGTATCAGTTATTCTAAAGTTCTAAAGAATACAATTATATATGACATAATTAAAAAATAATATGTGTTTCACATATTGTTGGGAGACTGCACAGTTTAATTCTTTTTGTTGTCAGAGGACTGAGTATGTTATTTATGTACTGTATACAATGCACTGGATTAATGATAGCATAGCAAGTTTTATGAATATAAAACTATTTGTGACCTGACCTTTTTCGATAAAAAGAAAAATGGCTTATATAAGTTATAAAGTATACTTCCATAGTCCAAAGGTATTTGATTATAAGATTTATTAGTGTGGTCATAATCTGCAGAAGCGCTTTAGTTTTACCCCAGCCTCCTGGCAGAGTTCTTGGTCTTAATATTGATGTCAGATACTGTACATCTTGCCTGACAGAGTGGCAATGTGCTGTGTAATCGTGTGAAATGCCCACCTCTTCAGTGTGCCAGTCCGGTGCCAGTTCCTCAGCAATGCTGTCACCGATGCCCTGGTAAGTGCTTTTCACTTACATTTTAATCAATGAGGATAAAAAGTCTGCCAAGCAACCTGATGTTTAAAGGGACTGAAGGGTTTGACTCTAATCACCTCTCTAAGGTAACTGGGCTTTTACTGAAAGAGTAAAACACCACACAAGGAGTACCTGAATTTATTATATTTGGGTTCACTTAGTGAAAAAAAGCTAGTGGCTTTGATCCCTCTATTACCCTTTACTGGCATAAAGGCACATCTCTCTTGTTGTTTTTTTAACTGTCCAAAATTCCCATTGGTTTCTAGAATCCACATTACGCATTCTGAACCTGTACAAATGATAACTTTCCTTTTTAAACTGCACTCAGCCACACCCGTTCCATCAAAAGCAGCATGATACATTTTTATGAATTAGTGTAAGAGAAAATTATCTTTTTATTTTGGAGTTATTAATATTTGCTTTTACTAGAAATGTAATAAAGAGCTAAACTTTGATTTAGAGGAGAATGGGTCAAGAAGAAGTCATTGAAACAGCAACACAACAGTTCCTGTTTCTTAAAGAGTTGAATAGAAATTTGCATAATTGTTTTTAATGGTCCTTAAATACACTGTAAAGTATGTTAGATAAATGTATATTTCTGCAAAATAAATAATGGTGTTCGCGTATCATGTTTAGTATGCTTTCCATAAGGATAAAACTGTAACAAGAAGACAGTATAAAGGTTCTACAGATTTGTTACATACTTTATTTATAATATGCACTGCTATGCAAAATTCAAAACATTTTTGTTCAGCCATATTTATAACAAAGTTGTTACAGTAACAAAAACACTAGTGGAGGCTCTGAGTAAATTGTTGATATTCATAACACATATTGCTCCTGATTATGTCTTAGATATCTCATACTATCACACAGCAGTGTATTTTAATTCTAAACATTGATTTAAAATAGGTATCTTAAATGTATACACATATCATGCTTAGATTGCAATAGTATTTTTCATGTTCGTGAAAAATAAATCTTTAAAAATTAGAATACCTGTCTAGATGGCTGGAGAGGGACCTTATTTGGGAGTTTCTCACATTTGCCTTACAGCTCTTTATTAGGTGTGTTCCACATATGGTACACTGTATGGCCACTGCCATTGCGGTTTGTTTCCAGAAGCTTCTCCAGCTCCACTGGTGACCAAAGTGAGTGGGAAGCCCTGTGACTACAATGGAGTGACCTACCAGCATGGGGAGGTCTTTGTGGCTGAGGGTCTGTTCCCAAATCGGCAGGCCAACCAGTGCTCGCAGTGTAGCTGTTCGGTGAGTGAACGTAGCAGAAATATGGCAGAGCCAGAGTTTGTACATAAACTACTAGATACTGTAAATACTTTAAAAGCAGAAAAACACTGTGAATTCTCAAGCTGGCAGTTTGCAGTATTTCTGGAAAACAACTCTTAACCTTTTATCATTTATTGTTGAGTCTCATTGGTCATAAACTGCCGTACTGACAAGAAATAGTGCCTCTGAATATTCAGTCTATATCTCAATTAAATAGTGTTTGTATTTGTTCCACATGTTGTCTGGAGTCGTACACAATGTTCTTACATTTATATAATCATTAGAGTGGTATTAAATCAGCAGAACTGTGCATTTATAACCATCTGTACAAAATGCCAACGGAGCTACTATTTGCTTCTTTCTGAGATCATTAAACTGAACAGTGAGTTTTCAGCAGAAGAACGTACGGTAGGTTTTGTTCAGAAGAGCTGCACCAGCCCAGCATGCGGCACCGAGAAAAGGAGAAGCTATTGAGAAAGGAAGTCTTTCTGGAGAGCCTCGTTTAACACATTTGAATGAAATTCAATTTCAGGAAGGCAATGTGTACTGCAGGCTCAGGACCTGCCCAAAGCTGACCTGCTCTCTCCCCATCTCTGTTCCTGACTCCTGCTGCCCAGTTTGTAAAGGTGAGAAGAAATTATAATTCCACTGATTTATTTTTCAGGATGCTAACTTATAAGTCCCTATTATTAGTATTAATATTCCCTTTTGATTTTTTAAGATGCACTAAATATGCTCTTCATCTTACACATGCATTATACATTTTAAAATTTAGAACCAGTTGTTATTTTTACTACACTACATTACTTACAGTCCTGAAGCCTCCATATTTACATATTATTAAAGGGAACAAATCCCCATTTATATTTAGTTTCTCTATACGTTGTGACTTTGTCCTGTCTTTAGCCCGACTTTTACATGTTTCAACCTTAAATGTTAGAGCTCTCTCACACTCATTTAGGAATATTACCCATTTTAGATTAAATGGATATTTTAAAATGAGAAAAGCCCATATAGATAGTAATTTATCCCAAAATAAACTAAATCATGATTAATTAAGAGTTAAAATGTGATGGTATCTCCCAGCAGAAAATATTTAGGTGAAGAGGGCAGCACAGTGGTTAGCCTTACTTCCGTGCAGTGCTGGAGCCCTGGGTTCAATTCTTGGTACATTATGCTGTCTGTGAGGAGTTTGTATGTTCTCCCTATGTGTACATGGGTTTTTACCAGTTGCTCTGCTTTGCTCCCACAGTCAAAAGACCTACTGGTAGGTTAACTGTGATCAACTGGTGTCCCATCCAGGGTGTATCCTGCCTTGTGTCCATTGCTTGCCAGATACCTTGTTATTCTGGTTAAAGAGGTTAGAAAATGGCCTGTTCTAACCCTGTTTTGGTTAAAGAGGTTAGAAAATGGACAGATGTATAGACAAACGATAAAGATGTCCCATTTCTTCTGAAGAAGATGTTCTTTGCATTCAGGTGATGGGGATTCCTCATGGGACCAGTCCGATGGAGATGCATTTCGACAGCCAGCAAACAGAGAAGCAGTATGTAGACTTCCTACACAATTTGGGATTTCTGTTCATTAACTACAGGTTCCTCCAGGAGTCCCAGCACAGTCAAAGAAACAATATGTACAGCCAATAGAGGCTAATGTCTTCTGCCATAGGAGAAAACAGAATAATTTCAGGCACAGTTTGTATTATACTGTATATAAATACAAGACTGCAGCTGTTAGAAATACAGAAGTCTGCAGTACAACAGACCACTTTTTGCTTAGGGAAAAGGTTTGTCTCTGTTTTTCTTGTGTTAAAAACATTTTCTAAAGTAGACACAAGTATGAGGCACAGACTAGCCAACTTTCTACTTAATGTACTGTTTCTCTTGATTTATACCAATTGTTGTAAAAGACAGAAAAAGACTATTTAAAATATATCATGAAAAAAACCTGAGGTTTACTTCTGAAATCAAACAGAATCTCATACTGGAAAAGTAGAATTTATTAAATAACATAACTCAGAAATGGGAATCACAAAGTACAAAAGCATAATTCATCCTCCCAATATACCTTAAGTAGAATTATTCTTTTTGTGTATATATGTAATTTTATCTGATGCACTCTCTGTAGAACAGGCATGTACAACAAAGGTGTCCCAGTGTCTGAAGTGTCAAACATTCTTTCAGAGGCACTCCTATCACCGTCCTCAGTATGAACTGCTGCCTGTGAAGTCCCTGTCGAATCTGCCTCGCCTGCCTAGCTTCAGGGCTCACAGGGGGCTGATGTCAGACACCCAGCAGACATCTGGAACTATTGTTCAGATTGTCATCAACAACAAAAACAAGCACAACAGAGGTCAGTGCTCAAGAACCTTGTCCTTTGGATCTCCTGCTTCTGTTGTGGCATCAGCAAGGCTGCAGTGTACATGATGCCAGCTCCAGTTTCAGCCCTTTATTGAGTTTAATACCACAAAACTAGAAATACAGTATCGTCTCAGTTAGGACCCAGTTAAAATCTCCTGACAATTCTAAAAAAATAAACACGTCCACATGTTTTTAATGTGACATTCATCACAGTGGTTTTTATGAGAGGTTACAGTGTATGATGAATCATTGTTTTAACTTTAAATTAAAATGATATTTTTGGATTCTTTTTAACTTAAAGACAAGACTGAAGCTGTTGAAAATAAAGACATTTTGCTTAGTAAAAAAGTTTGCCTCTGTTTTCCTTAGGTTTTCCTCTGTGTTAAAACCATTTTTTAAAGTAGACTCAAGTGTGAGGCACAGAGTAGCCAACTTTCTGTTTGATGTGCTGTTTCCCTTGATTTATACCAGTTTGTTGCAAAAGACAGAAAGAAAGGTATTTAAAATATATCATAAAAAAACTTCGTTTACTTCTTGACAGATTGAAAATAATGAATATGTCCAATGTTTTTAATGCAGCATTTCTCACAGTGGTTTTTATGAGAGGTTTCAGTGTATGACAAAGAATTGATTTAACTTTAAATGAAATGGATGCTTCTCAACTTAAACACAAGACTGAAGATGTTGGCAATGCACCAGACCACATTTTACTTGGGGAAAAGTTTTGCCTTTGTTTTCCTTATGTTTAAACCATTTTTTAAAAGTAGACATAAGTGTGAGGCACATTGAAGCCAGCTTTCCGTTTAATGTGAGTTTCATTTTATTTATACTAGTTTGCTGTAAAAGACAGAAAAAAGTTAATTTATATATGAAAAAAATAAGTTTACTTCTTGACAAATCTAATATAATGAACTGTCAATATAATTAATTCATTATAATAAATGTAATGAATACTAATACAATTTCCACATGTTTTATGTTAGGTTTATCACAGTGGTCTTTGTGAGTTGTTACAATGTGTTGAATATGTGTTGAATAATTATTTTTACTTTAAATTAAAATAATATTTTCTGGATGCTTAAGTATTCTGGACGCTTCAAATGTGAAACATAAGAGTATATAGTGTTATTTTTTTATAACAATAGCTTAAGCTGTGAATATTTTTTATTTTAATTGACGTGTATTTGACATGCTAAAGCTAATACCACTGTGAGTTGTGCACTGCTCAGTATATATCAAAAATAAACAAATGAAAAACAAAAGAATTTATCCGGGGTAAAATGCAGCCCTAATGCGAAAAAAAGTTTATTCGGTGATTTAGATGTTTATAGGGAACAGATAATTTTGATTAAGACACTCATTTTAATAATAATATTATATATTAATAACATTATTAAAACATATCAGTGCTAAAGTCTGATACACAAGGGAAATTAGTCTGTCCCATTTTGCAAAACAAAATGATCCTGTACTGTAATGCAATTGACACCAGTTTTATAATGCATTATACAGGTATTTTTTTTCCTAAGCAACCAACAATTAGTCACAATATGTCTACTGCAGCATTCCTCATTCTGCTTTGCTTTGTCCAGTGTGTGTTTCCAATGGGAAGACATACTCTCATGGAGAATCTTGGCACCCGGTCCTACGGTCCTTTGGTGTAATGGAGTGTGTCCTGTGTACCTGTAATGTAACAAGACAGGAGTGCAGGAAACTTCACTGCCCAGACCTGTATCCCTGCAAATACCCCCAAAAGATTGATGGCAAGTGCTGCAAGGTTTGTCAAGGTAGATTTTTAATATTTTTTTATGGACATCACATACTCTTCTTTCAAGAATCCTTAGATTCTCTGTTTTAATATGTGCTTGCAAAAAGAAAAACCCTTGTGAGTTTCCATTTTCAGCTTGTCTGTTTTAAAACTGACATGATGCAAACTTCTTGTTTTTGGAGGGGATTATATACAGTATGTAGCTCACAAATATGTCCATTCAATACTTGAGTTTTTTATTAATAGATGTAAGGACTTTATGAGTTGTAAAAATGATAAATTTATAATGTCATAATACTTTGGAAAATTATATTTAAAATCAATTGCTTACTGTAGGTACAGTACATCACTAAACAGGGCATTTTAAAATTAAGCAAGCTTTAAAGTCTGACTATGCCAAGAACGTAAAGTAAGTTTACATGGCTCCAATACAAAAAAAAATCATAGTGATTTTTCTTACTCAACAAACCTGCTCCTGTGAGGTCATTTAAAGAGCATACAGAAATACACAAGTGTACCATTTAAAAACACATGGTACATCTGCTCCTACATCTTTGCAACTTTAGAACACGTGGATTTTAAAAATGTGCATTTTATTTTTAAAACGTCACTTTTATTGTTGCAATTTCATGAGGAAGCATATGGAAATATTTTCTTTGAAAATGTGCAATTTTATGCTTATTTGAAAACGTCTTTACTTAATGTTAATATAAATGTACAGGTATATACATGTGCTTGCCAAAACTTTAGGTCACATAAATAGGCCCTCCTAATGTGTGGCAAAGTGTTTACAGTTTACAGGAGCTACCATCACCATTGCTCAACAGAATGATCTCCAGATTTCAGTCCTACAGCAAATCTATTGAACATTGGATTTCTCTCACACATTGTGTCATCAAAAGATGATCCTGGTTCAGTAATAGGATGAGTTTGGGTGTTAATTACTGTTAAAAAACTATATTTTAATTACTACAATACCTTTTAAAGCCTTGTGAATTACATTTAAGTACATATTGTACAGTACTTAGTCCTTGCAGAAGTCCAATCTATTAATTCTTTGGAGGTTAACCAGTGAATGTATTTGTAAATTTGATTGCATTCTGATTGTTTGGCTTTAACATATTGGCTTACTACTCTTTTAGAAGTTGGAGTATATAATATATATGGAAAAAATGAATATATGAAATTTAATCAAGGCTTTTTAGTTTTCAATCTAGAGTATTTAATTTAATCAAAGAAGCAAATACAATCTTTCCGCTGCTTACATGACTTAATAAACGTGGGTAACTAGCTCTTACTGGATTACTACATACAGCATATCAGACTCCAAGATACAGAAGTGCTGGAGATGAGATACAGCCAATAAAGCCAAGCACTGTTATGCGTCAGTGCTTGGACATAGAATATAAATCAGTATAATGAAACAAGCTACCATGGAAAATTTGGCATTTGTCTACTCATTTCATCTGCAAGTGTAAGAGGTGGCTAATGTTGCCAAGCACAGCAGGTCAGATCTGCAAATGTATGAAACAGAATGAACAGATCTCTCTGAATTCAGAATTTTTCATTTATTAATAAGATAAGTTTAAATATCAAATGTTTTCGTACTTGCAAGTATCTTAAAATGTGCTTTAATACACCAGGCTACAAGTTGAATTTTTTGTCTTTATCTGTTAATCTGTAATATTCACCTATAAAATATTTTTTCGGTGGCTAAATCATGCTTTATTGTGCAATTAACACTGCCCATTGTGGTCTTCTGCAGAAGCCAAAACATAAACAGAATCAAAGGAATCAATAGTCCTTTGATATGTTTGAGTACGTTCAGTGCACACGTAAGTAACTACAAGAGCTGGAGATCACTGGAGATCACTGGAGGTCACTGGGGATTCTTTCAATATAAGGCTAAAGATCTTTTTGAACAACATTCATACCTGCTACTTAAGTTGAAGATGAAAATATTTCAGTATTGTCATGCGATCTCTATAATTTTTTGTTGTTGTTGCTGTAATCTCAACAGATGAAGAGATCACACTCAAGAGAGATGAAAGCAAGGAGTATTTCTGTGGTGAAGAGACCCTTCCAGTGTATGAAGCTTTAGTAACTGAGGAAGGAAGTACCATGAGAAAAATTGCACTGGAGACAGAGCAGCCACCTGAGGTAGAACTACATATATGGACAATTGTTAAAGGTAGTAAATCTGTTATTCACCAAGTCTTTCTTGTGTCGTCAAGATTATTGTTAATTGGATAGAAAATGTAATGTTCTAAAAATCTGAAAACATTTTATGGGAGAGAATAAACACCTCACTAGGTTTTGAGGTTAGCAAGGTTGCCAACTGGAATAAAGCATTATATTTCTATGGAATCTTTCATCACCAGCCAGTAACAGTGGGTGCATCAGAAAAATGTTCAATACATCAAATGTATACTTACAGATTTTTTCCAATAAACATTAAGTATATCTTACATATATTAGAAACTCTCCTATAAAGGTAGCTAGTTTGATTCAATATTCAAGTGCTCCAAATTCAGTTTTTACATCAGTTGCACTGTAACGAATTAACACATTAATCACTATCATTGTTGTCTTTATAAATGACAAAAAAAGCATCTTTAGCAACCAGACTGGGTTACATGAAAATGAGGAATCTTTTATATATAGCATGAAGTAATAGTATCACTATAAATCCTATCTGGCATTCTGTTTCAGTCTGAGGCAGGCCAACTAAAGTAAGGGCCGTAATTACACATGATCGGCCACTAGAGGCCACTGCCAGGCCTCTAATCCTTGTAAATAGTCTCACAGTAGGTGATAATTAAGTAAGCGTTTAGATAAGTGGTGAAGGGCACACATTCTCACATGCGGTTAGGTGAGATTTTGCTTGGTATTTAAATGGATTACCAAGCACTAATGAGGGTTTGTGGGGTTTTTTACTTTGTTAGAGTTCTTGCTTTCTGTTTGTCCTGGAAAGACCTACAGTATATTACAGCCTCTTGGACTTTTCATGGTCATTGTGTGTTTTTTTTTGTGTGCAGACACTCAGGACCACCCTGCTTCAGGGTAGGGTCTGTGTCACAGTTATAAATCCCATTATTATGCTTCATGGTTTTCAGATGTATGTAATGGAAGACAGACTGGTGAGCAAAAGCATAATTCACAGTGATTTCAAGCCCTGCATGTCAGAGTCTCAGAAACAGAGCATGCCTTGAAATAAAATACCGGGCCAGTCTAAATTAGTTTTACACAGTCATAAAACTTGGAACGTAAGAGTAGATTACAAAGATCTCAGTTGATTAATAAGCTTTGAACAATGTATTCATGGGGTTGATGTAACTGGTTTTCTTCTCTTCTGATTCATCTCTATGGGAATGTGTCACCTGTCTTTAGGTGTGTGTACTGTATATATTTGTGCCTTTCTCTCACATCATATTCCTGTGCTCTGCAATGCAATATCATAATTCCAAAAACTAGCATTTTCACATTTTTGTGCTCTTTAAATCTTAATTTCATGTCACAATCCCAGATATATAGACAATAGTCAATGGTCATGCTCATACTCATACTGATACTGCCTATACTGTTGTGCCATGCAGGTTCCATCTGTACTATCAACCGTTCATTTTTTATGCAGTTAATTGAAAAGGGCAAGACAGCTGCTCTTGACTGGATAAACCAGTAATGATACTCATGTTCAAAAAGCAGATTTACCCGTATGATCCAGCTGTCACCAGTTTGAGCCTGAGCCATGTCAGGTAAACTGTAGTTTGACCAGGATGACAAAAATAATGATGTACAATTTACAGGGTGCCACCAGTGTTGGGCAGGCTTTTGTAAATTAACGTTTCTTGGGCTTTACATACAGCACATCCTAGGGCATTCTGGGTGTCTGCATGCTTACAGTGATGTCTAAAGATATGACACTACACCAGCTGGCGCTAACCCTTCTGCAAGGTACAGAAAACCTTGCAATGTGTTGCTTAATGTCTAGAACAAGTGTGCCCCGGATTTTCCTCTGCAATGCAAGCCATGTTGCAGTAAAGATGTGATAAAAAAACAAGTTTCCAATTTGGGTGGGTATAATCAATTCAGTTACATGACATAGTAAGTACATGCACACACTTACCTGTACAGTATATCTAGGAATCGTATAGTACCATGGAGAAAAGCTGTTCTTACTGTAGAACGTACTGTATACATCAACACCCTACTTCATGAAAATATGAATCTATGTTTTGTTTCTTCAATACAGGTCTTCTGCATAATTTTCACATTGAGAAGATTTCAAAAAAAGATTTCCACAAACAGAGTGACTTCAAGCCCTTGACGAAGACCACACAAAGTATGTCCACATTGCCCTTCCCTGATAAGACTGATAATTCTTTATGCCGCATGTGGCACAAAAAATCTTGCTTGTCATATGGCCTGTTGAATCTTTACTAAGAAGCAGTTCAATACATCAGCAGTAATGTTCAGGGAAACGGCCATGTAGAAAATTCATGAGTTTCACAGTTAGAATATCTCTTTTCACAAAGTAGTGAAGGAAATATTCAACTTGTTGTGTAAACTCTTACTCTTACTCTTACTTACTCTTCTCTTACTGTATATCTCCTCTTTAGACTGTGAATTGTAACCAAAATTATTTCTTCCATTACATCAGCACAACCTAAAACCAACCAAAATGTTAATCTATATACAGGTACCTACTGTATATACAGGTATCTCTAAAATGTTCAACTAATTCTGTAGAAGATAAACATTTGTATAGCAGACTTTTCATATTATGTTGAGAAGATCGTTTGTTCTTTCACACTGACTCTAAAGTGCATTCTGCACCACTGCAGTAGTTACTCTATGTAAGTAACCTCCAAACACAGCACATTGGTTAGCAGAAGCAATTTGTATCTAAAGTACCAGATAAGCATTTTACAAAATCAGGTCCCTGTGGGTTTTGACATGCTTACCACTAATGTGAACCCTTGCACAAGTCTTTTACAATGACGGTTAAATTATTTGGAGTAAACGAAGACCTTTTAAAAACAAAAAATGATTGTTCTTACCAAAGGACAGGGTCTAATCTACAGACTAACAGTCCAAATCAAACAATCCATGAAGAATAAACCATTAAAACAGCCTTTTTCATCTCAATCAAAAGCTCACAAATAGTCTGTTAATTTAAGAAATGTGTCTATGGACATCAAGTAGGGAAGACATTTATTTTTAGGCAAATAGCTGCTAGTGTCATTAACACATGTCCTCACATATTCAAATATTTGTAAACAATATGAAAATTCACATGGAAACAGATGCATAACCATAACATTTTTTCATCTCTAAGGCAGTATTTAACCAATTGGATATTTTCCAGGCCGCTGGAAGATTTTCCATGAAGGGGAGGCCCAGATCAGTCAGATGTGCACCTTGCGTACCTGCCGGACTGAACTGGAGGACCTGGTGAAGGTCTTGTTCCTGGACAAGCCAGAGAAAGGACACTGCTGAGAGTGGAAACCTCAGCTCCCACAGACGCAGAGCGTTAGCAGTAGTGACAGATCCCTGCTATTGGCTGGACTGTGTGGCTTGTTGAGGACTTGTACAGAGCCTGTAACCAAACAAGGGTAACAAAAAATGTTATTTGAAGTGCATGACAAATGGAGATTGATAGAAAAGGGAACTTGATTGTGCCCTGTATTTGAACACGTTTGCTTTTTGTTTCATGCAAAGGTATTTTCAAATCTCCAGCTGCTGAAGACATTATCAGTTAAAATCGTCAGTTCCATACATAGTCATGTAAAAGCACCACTTGCTTATGTAGTTAAAGTGTCTTTCCAATTCAGGAAGAAATGATTTCATTTGTAAGTTTTATTATTCTCTTTGAAACTGAAAAGATAAATGCCATCTTGCCAGCATTCTCAAAACCAGTTTAGAAATACGTGTAGATGGAAAAGAATGAGATATGAGTATTTCTGCTCAGCTCTTGATCCTGCATGTATGATACTACCCTGCATTTTGGGTAGTGAGGAAACGTTAAAATGTTGATTATAACCCATTACTGATTCACAAAGCCAGTTGATTTCAAAGTAGATCTAAATGTTTTCAGCAAGTGGAAGATACTTTCAAACTAAGTCTTCAGAAGTTATCACCTGAAGAAATATTGTTACTTAGCATCAGTATGATGATGTGCAGATAGCAAAATGTTTGTGTTTTTACAGCATGGTCATCTTTAACACATAAAATGCCTTGTTACTCTCATTACATTTCATAAAAATCTGAATAACCCAAGAATGGTATCTGGTGAGAGAAGACTGTCATAGATGTGGTTCAGCAATCCATCCCAGGTTTGTTGTAAGACCCTATGCAAGGCGGTAGAATCTCGAAAGAGACAGGGGTCGGACTTCAGGGAAGACACACAAGGGTTTATTAGTGATGTTAGTGAACAGTGACAGTACGTGAACAGGTGCACAAGGGAATAATCAAAGGCAACCAAGTCCAGGCAGGTCCACACAAAGGTCAGAGCATAGTCCAAAACTCCGATACCCAGAGATCCATCCAGAGACAAGGACAAGGCTAAAATCCCCAGGAAGGGGGAACACAAACACAAACACAGAACATTGAGGGATCATGGGGTGACATCCTCCAGGCCCTGGGCTCAGAGATCAGGGATGTCAGGGATGAGGCCTATGCCCTCAGGCAAGCCATAGCCTGGTAGTAGGTGGGCCTGTAGACATTCACAGTCCATTGCTGAGCCCTGAGCCCTGGAGGCACTGGGGTTATATAGGGAAAGACAAACAAGGCACACTGGACGAACATATAAACAATCACGGAATTAATGACAAGAGAGTAGTGGAGGGATGTCAACCATGACAGAGACTATTGGACTAATCCAGTTTATTTAGGCATCCCACAACCCTTTGTGTAAAATAAATGTATATTGTTCCTAGTTTTAAACTTACCTCATCACTATTTCTTTTTGATTCCTCTGGTCAGTGCTTCACCCTGAAACAATCTGTTCTGTTGACTTTTTCTGTGCTTTATAGACTGTTAAACATCTGCATCATGTTCTTTTATCATCTTCTTCATTAAGAACGAAATAATTTGTTTATTTTCATTAATAACCTCTGTGTAAATCATTTTGATTCCAGAAATGAAGAGACTCAGTCATCTTTGGATCTATTCCAAAAAAGCAGTAATGTGTACAGTATAATGTGGCAATTAAAATCAAATACATTTTAGGTGAGGTATTACTAATGAATTGATTACTTCACTTTACTTAACATTAAATCTAGCAATGCCTTTCATGTTCTTTCCCAAACTGATGTAGAGTATAGGGGATAGTGAGGAGTCAACATAAACACCCGAATCCTCTTCACAGATTCTTCAGTGTGCCCCCTGTTACATTTATAATAGAGGTTTATGACACCTTCTGTTGCATTTGTTTTTTTCAGCCTTTGCTCTACAGTGGTTGCTCTACAGACACCCCTTTTATTCATTGGATACTTGTTTGGTGGCTGTACAATGATCTACAGTAGATCATTAATATAAATCAGAAACTGGACCTGAAACCCTATAGCAGGAGGGCATATTGATTTTTCTAGAATTGGCAAAATGATGTGGGACAAAATACTAGAAAAATGCAGTCAATATTGGACACATTTGGAAAGTATGGGAAAAGTAATAACAAAAATAAACTCTGGAGGGTTTTAATAATAATCCTATAATAAGTAGATTTAATGTTTTCTTGAATAACAATAGCCTCTTTTATTTTGCTGGGCTTTGATGCTTTAATAGTAAGTAGGCTGTATTGTAATTTTTGTTTTTGTATCTAAGACTAAGCTGAACTTGCCACTGTTTCTTTGTTTCTCTTGGCAGAGCAATGATATAACACAAAACAATGGAATTACAGCAAATAATGTAATAATGCTTTTTTATTGCATCCATTTTGCATCCTCTTATTTGTGGAGAATACTTTATTTAAATTGTGATTTAGTGCTGCTTAATAAGCAACGGCATATGAGTATACTGGTGAAACTGTCTGATTGCATTCCAGACACATAGCATGTGGCTGTTCTACTAAATTGGTATCTTAATCCTTTGCTGAAGAAGATAAAAGTCAGACTATGGTGCACTAAGCTTTTACTGTTTCTGGGGTTTTTTTTGCTACAAAAAGTGTCCCATATTTACTAAAGCTTCAAAAACATTGTAGTGAATCACAGGTAAAGGATCCAATGTTACATATGCTGTAAATAAAAGATCTTTAACGAGTAAAGCATTTAGCCCGGAAAAATATCTATGCAGCCATTAAAGGCAAACCAAAGCATGACTGTAGTTTGTAAATGTTTTATTTTTGTCATTGTTACCTTTCTAGGGCATGCTGTGTTTTGCATCAATGATGTATTTTTAAATTATCCTTCTAATATTCTGTACTTCTGTTGTTTGATTTTTTATGTTAAATGGAAAAGATACTATAGATGTAGAAAAATCTGCTTTGGTTGTTTTAATAAATTCCATCTTATTCCACACTATTAGTATTTCTCCAAATTTTTAGCTTGGTTTTGTTGAAGACTTATAAAACTTACACACTGTCACGTTCATAAACCCCTCCTCTTAAGGACGCTCCAGCCCTTCCTTGATTTTTACTCATCTCCCGCACCTGCTCCCTGTTCCAGCCCCCTTTTCGGTCCACCTTAAAAGCCAGACACTCACTCTATTCCGGGCTCTGCATTGGTTCCTGTACCAGGCGAGTCCGGGACCTGGAAGCGCCTGGTCCCGTCAAGTTTTTAGTTCCTGTTCCCGTGCCAGTCCCGACCTGGTTCCTGTTTTTAATCCCGTTTGACTTGGATAGACCGCCCGGCTTTGGACTTTTGCCTCATCTCGGATTCCCCCTTGGACTCACTTCTGGACTGTTTGCCTCGGCCACACCTCCCCTGAACCATGGACACGCCCCCTGTTTTCATTCCCGACTCCCGCATGCCTTTTTCCCTGTGTTTTCCTTACTCTACCCCAGATTGTGTCATCTGCATAGGGTCCTGAAAGAATGATTTTGTTACACACACTCGTATCCAAGTACTTGCAATGATTTCAAATCATAAAGCCCATTATGTCATAGTCTTCAAGTCATAGCCTGTACTTGAAATTTTTAAAAAGTTGCAATGGATCTATTGCAAACATTTTGACTAATATATTGTGTGTTGACTGTTTGGTGCTGTTAGTTGAGCTTACTTCTTTTGAGGATGTAAAAATTATTTATAATGAACATATGTCTAGTAAGTCCATAAGGTGAAAACATTATAGGAGATGCGTGATTAATTTATCTCAAGTGAACGGATATTATATCACCTCCATTACTAAAACACCAGGACAGAGAGATATAAATAATTTCCGAATGTATTAAATCCCTCCTAACAAGATGAGTAAAATCAAGACAATCAACTTCCGTTTGTAGTGAAGTAATGCTTTGAATTTACTGCAAAAGTGAGAAATTGGAACAGTATATTGCAAAAGTATTTTTATCAGTACTGGGAACCAATAACAAATTTATCACAATGTGCTAATACAAATGGCTAAAGGACTAGAAAGATACTGATACTAACACAGTAAAAATACAATAATTCTTGTTATTGTTAACCTCACCTAATTAAATATAATTCCTACATTTGAATATTAGTTACTGTATAGTTGAATATTAGATACTGTCATGAAATAAACATAATCAAACATGTTTGGAATAATAATTATTGAAGGTTATAATGTGAACATTGAATCTTTGCTCATCCTTCCCAGTACTCTAACTAGACTGTTCTATGGAGAGTTTAAAAGTCTCACTGTGTGACAGCTGAAGCAGAATTCCTCACAGCTGTCTTTCACTGGCTTGTTGCCAAGTATATCCAATTGGCACTGGAAAACAAATCTTCAGGAACTGAAGTAATGCCACTTAGATTTTCTATTCAGTGGCTTTCCAACAATTTGTACACAAGCTCTGACCCGGGTTCGGCCACAAGTGAGACATACTGTAGGTGGGAAGAAACTCAGACGGTTCACTCACCCTGGTGATAGTTGGTGCACTGAATATATAGTATATTTATTGATTGAGTCACTCAAGTACCCCTATGATCATGTACTATACTTCTGTGTTGGTGTACATATAGATTTATACTTCTATAAATCTGACACTGACATTTCATCCATTCATCCATTCATCCATTTCCAAACACTTAATCCAATACAGAGTCACAGAGGAGCTGGAGCTAGTTCAGGCAAGCAACAGATGTAAGGTGAAATCACCCTGTATGGGAGATCTGTTCATCACAGGACACTCACAGACAAAAACACACACTCACCAAGGGCAATTTTCCCAGATGCCAATTAACCTACCAGTATGTCTTTGTACAAACTGTAACAGAATGGTTGAACCTACCTTGAGCACATTGGAGAACTTTGTATTAAGGGTACATAAGCTAATTTAGACCACTAATAAGGTCGATTTAGACATATAGGATTTGAGTAATAAATAAGTGACAAAAAAGTTAAAATGTCTCACATATATTCCAGTCTTTACATGAGAGAGTCTTTGAGGGCTGTGAAGAGTATTCAAGTTCATGGAAGGCAAATGTTTTGCTTTTCATTTTACTAGCCTCCTCTTTCTCATGTGATATGTGTAAATTTGCTATAAACTGCAAAATCTTTTTTATTAGCATTAGAAAAAACAAGTAATAAGATGAAGGGGTGCTGAATAATAATAAATATACTGTCCAAAAAACATAGATTAGTATTTTCCTAGGCAGACACTAAAAACACAGCTGTTCCAATTACCTGCTTACATTGGATTTTTACAATATGTGCATATTATTCTTCAAGAATAAGTTAATATTATTTACCTTGGAAATTGTATGGTTCTGGTAGTGATTTTGTTTTTGCTTTAAAAATCTTTTTCACCATTTTCCAGAAAACATAATTGCTTTCCTATGTTTGAGTAAAGGAACAGCACGTGTGTTCCAAAATTAAAATAATTCTATTCAGAAATAGCCCAACATTGGTTGGTATCAAGTAAGCTATTCCGTAGCAGCCACTTGAAAAGCTACATATCACTATGCGTATTGAAGAGAAAGTAAAACAAAATAGCTCCTATATTTATAATTGTATGTTAAAATTGGTTAAAATTAGGTCTCATTTAGAAGATTGTGCACATTTCTGGTCACCGTGTTCCCAAAAAGATATTTCTGCTATCAGTCCTCAGAAGAGATACTAGATGCATTCAGTGGCTTAAGGGAATGTAAGAGAATGAGCAGAGTATGAGGGGACATGACACAACTATTCAAAAATCTCAAAAGCATTGAAAAATCCTCAAAGGCAGTGGACTACCTCAGAATCAAAAGTGTAGGACACAAATGGAAACTAGATGGAAGTACCTATAAAACCAAGGGCAAGAGACGGTTCTTTATCTAAAAACTTGGGGGATATGGAACAGGTTAAGCAGTCATGTGGTATATTTCCAGGTCTTGCATTCTGCCAGGGCTCAGCATTGACGTTCGGATGTCCTGAGACCCGCCTAGCACCAGGTTGCCCCACGTCCGCTACCTGAGGGCATAGGTTTCTGTACGGCATTCCTGAACTCTTTGCATTACGAGCCCTTTTTTCGACCCCGCGAGCGGCGCCTTTTGTTTTTCCGCAGTTTTTTCTTGTTCTCTGGGCTGTTTTTTCTTTCTCAGTTCCTCTATTCTAATCGCTGGATATCTCTCCGAGCATCTGTGTCTGTGAGCGGGTTTTCGTACCTGGCTCTCCTCAGGTTGTTCATTCCGATATCAGTGATTGAATGTGGAGCTGGCTTTCCTATTCTTATTGCTGGATATCACTCCGAGCTTCTGTGTCTGGAGCGGGTTTTCGTGCCTGGCTCTTCCTGGTCTTGCTCTCTCTGATATCAGTGATAGAATGGTAAGCTTTCTGCCGTTCCTCCATTCTTATTGCTGGATATCACTCCGAGCTTCTGTGTCTGGAGCGGGTTTTCGTGCCTGGCTCTTTCTGGTCTTGCTCTCTCCGATATCAGCGTTTGAATGTGAACGTGCCTATTGCCCAGTCTGCGGTATTTTTCCCCGGGGTTTTTGTGGTTTTTTCATGTTTTTGCCTTTTTGTTTTGATTTTTTTTCTTCCTGGTTTCCCCTCCTTTTTGTCCACCCCTGCTCCCTGTGTCTCGGAACTTCCTACCTGTTTTTGGTTCCTATCTGTTTTTGTGGTTTGTCTCCCTGGTCTTTCCCAGGTCTTTCTCTGTTGTGTTTGTGCTTGTGTACTTTTTTGTTTTAAGTCTCCGGAGCTCTACTCGACCCCCCCTTCCTCCACCCAATAAAGGTTTCTACCCCGGAGGAGGGGGTAGCTCTCAGCCGTGGACTCCCGGAGGTTTCCTTTCAGTTTAATGAGGTTTTTCCTCCCCCCAGTGCTGTGCAGCTTATTTATTTGTATGGGCGTCAGGAGCCGCCCATGAAGGGGGGGGTACTGTCACGCCCTCTGTAGCCAGAGGGCGCTCCTTCTCTGTCCTGTCCCTAGTTTCTGGTCTGCTGTCCTTCCGGTCTCTCTCTTTCCCTTGGGCTATATATTTCCGGGTCTTGCATTCTGCCAGGGCTCAGCATTGACGTTCGGATGTCCTGAGACCCGCCTAGCACCAGGTCGCCCCACGTCCGCTACCTGAGGGCATAGGTTTCTATACGGCATTCCTGAACTCTTTGCATTACGAGCCCGGGCCTTTTTCCCGTCTCGCCGCTACGCATATGGGTCTTTTTCCGCTCTCCTGCTGCCCTCGGGTAGTTCCTTTGGACGTCGTGACAGAAGCAGATCCAGGAAACACCTGGATAAGATCCTTGAATCAATAAGCTACTAACTACCAAAAGGGTCAGATGGGTCAGATGTTTGTAACCTTTCTTGAGTTTTTTATGTTCCTAATGCTGCCTTGTCATTGCATGGTGACATTTCAAGGACAGTTATTTTTATGCCAGAAGTATCTAACAAGCATTACTTTGCTCCTTAAGCTGATAAAAATAAAATTATTTTACTTTGTTTATCGTTCTTTAAATTAATCTTTCTGTTGCATATACACTGTCTCCAGAATTTGCCAGAAATCCAATTGAAACATTCAGCCAAACTACCTTAACTTAAGGTATCTTCCAAGTAAGGGTTGTGAATTACCCTTTTTTATATGCCTTGTATCCCTCCTCAGATAAGAACTGGAATAGTTCAATGAAACCTAAGAACTTTATAGTTTCTTTTTCCAGTCTGGAAGCTGTATTAGTTCTCCTTAGCAACAAATTGACATTTTCCAGTTTGGCTGTTCCATACAAAAAGGCAGTTAGCTTGATGCTATATTTTAGCTATTATGTTTATGTTTTTAATCATGGTTTGGTTATTCTTTGCCCTTCTATTCACTGTAATCTTTGAATAATTATTTGCATATTGCTACAAATGAAACTGTGTCTAAACTGACTGTACTACTCATGAAAAAACAGATTTAAACATTGGTTTGGCTTTTCAAAAAAGTTTAGAAGACAGGCAGTTTATTGGCAGTTAAAATACAGCCAGAAAACCTAAATGTATATGATTAATTTCTGATATTCCCCCACTGTTTATCTCTTTGCTGATATCGGGTTTATGAACTGACATAAGTCTTTTAAGTTAAGTTTTAAGTTATATCTCTAAAGTTATAAGCTCTAATAGAATGCTTGACTTCAAGCATATTATAGTACTGACTAGCAGCGATTAGATCACATTGAAAGGCTACATCATACTACAGGATTATTATGGTTGGGTGAATAGCAGCCACCTTGACTGTGAATGCTTATATTGGATGAGTGAGTTAAGCCTACATTAGTGACTTCACAAGTAACATAATCAAAAGAAGCTGGCTGCCAATCACATCTTAAAATCTGTTGAATCAAAGTCCTGTAAGGAGGCTTTATTTTGTCTGGATAAGGAGAAACATGGATTTAAACAAACTGATCCAATTTAGTCTTCTTTCTTTGGCAGTTCACCAAAAAAAGAAAGTTTTCTTGACCTGGGATTAAAAATGAAAGAGGACTAAAAACACAAATCACAGTAATTTATTCAAAATGCATTTTGTGCTCTTTTTTCATGTGTTACTAATTAATAACTAACAAACAGACAGCCTTGGAATAAGAATATCTGACACATTGTAGGGGAGTTGGTTGCAAACAGCATGAAAACCATGGTGAAAGTGTCACTTCTCTCATGACCATCAATCAGGCATCAATAGTCAAGTACAGTACATTAAATATATTATCCTTCTTTGCTGTTACCGGGGTATGCTTATTTCTGGCCCCTGGTACACAAGAAATCACAGATACTCTACTGTACTTGACTCCAAGGATATATTACAGCCGTCTCCTTACCCTTGTGCTAAGGCTTACAGTGTACGGAGGGGCTTGTGTAAGTGCTAAGCAGGTATTCTTTCATAGCTTTTTGAAAAATGAGTATATATTTTTTAGAATGCATAGTCCCCTAATGGTGCACAGTCTGTGGAAGCAGATCAGAAGACAGTAATTTTTCTGGGAGGGATGTGACTTGTCAATCAAAGGTAAAGTACTACAACTGAAGAGGGAAAGCAAATGGAAATTTTTGATGTTCCAGACAAAGAAAGTATAACCCCCCAATCCCCACTCTTACACATGTTGGCACATTAACACTTATTCCATATATCAAACAGTTTTTGTCGCTACATATTTGAAAATCCATTGATTAAAACTGAGAAACCTGCTTGCGTAACCCATCTTTCCCAAATTCCCTCTCTTTAAACATTTGATGGAAGTATTTATTTACCACAAACTTAACAAATTTGATTGGTACTACCTCATCCATCACTTTGACACTACATGAAAGCCAAAGGAAAAAGAACTAAATCAGTTTAATGGCACAATGAAGTGGTCCATAAATGTGCTTTTATGGCACGTGGACAGTTTTGCACGTAAAAAAAAATATTGTACACTTACAATAAAATTACCTTACCAGCAACGCTTGCCCATTTACTAATACATATGAAGATGAGATAAGAATAAAGCAAAAAAAAAGAAAAAGAAAAGTTAAATATTAAAATATTTTAAGTGACATATATGATATGTTGTGTTATTGTTCAACAAAACCAATTTCATTTGAACCACACAACCAACATATTCTATTCAGTAAATGTCTCCTATTTACTGTACATAACTAAAAATGGATTCTATTTTCAGATGTCTAGCCCATGTATCCATGGAGGGCACTCTGTTATGCCATATTAGGATATCAGAAAGAAAAGCTCCATTATTTTACAAGTTGCATGAGTTGCTTGCTGTTTTTTGGGACATGTGTTTCTTTTCTTTTCTATGTAACAGGGCAATGTTACATAGATATACTTACTTGTAGTTGCCTTAAATGAAACTCACTATACTTGTAGGTATTAACCAAACGTTACCATTTTAACTTTTACATCACATGTGTACAGTCTCCTATTTACTGTACATAACTAAAAATGTATTCTGTTTTCGTCTTGTGTGAAAAAAATCTTGGGACTCGTTGGTATTCATTGTCTGTTGTGAACTGTTAAGACTATAATGGAAAATATTATTGGGAAATGAGTGTAACAGAAAATATTTTAATTTTAGTAAACATCCTATCACAGTTCCCAACAAATAATGAAGTCACACCATGCACAATCTTCCACTTTGAAATGGATGTTGTTTTTTTTTTACCAAT
This sequence comes from Atractosteus spatula, assembly GCF_055471065.1. Lineage (NCBI taxonomy): Eukaryota > Metazoa > Chordata > Actinopteri > Semionotiformes > Lepisosteidae > Atractosteus > Atractosteus spatula. The sequence goes on from NC_142714.1 coordinate 36,871,838, forward strand.
TATTATTTTAAATATGAAAGTCACACTGGACATGTTAAAGAATTAAGTTCATTTTGATGTTGACACTGACATTAAACAATATTCAACCAGAATATTATCACAGACCTGGACTTCACTGTATTTTGATATTCAATAGAATGCAGTTTGTTATTTATAATTCTTTTTGTTATATTTTGTATCACATATTACCTTGAAATGCTCTTATTTGATTCAATTATTGTATATAGGGATGAGAGGAGCTTTGAAGTTCAAGACTGCAAGAATGTGAAACAGTGTTGACTTTCTTCATCATAATGAAGAGGTTTCTCAAACAAATTGCATCCCATTTCATTCAAACGTTATCTCACATTGTTTTGTCCTCTAACGCATTCTTTCCTTTTACCACGGATTAGAATTTGTAAAAGGGCAAATTTTCCAGAGGATTACCGGTATTGGCCATGTCCGTTCTTCAAAAGCTGCCTCCAACAATCAATGTACTGTATTACTTCCGAGAAACAAGGGCTGGAAGACTAAAGTAATAATAAAGTATTTTCCACGAGTCTCACATTACACAGGCTGCTTCAGGACTGGTCAAAGGCCTGTACCACCCAAGAAAAGCCGTTTCGAGAATATTTGAGAAATTCTGTGTTTTTAGTATGATTCTCAACTATCCTATCAAGTATCTTAGCCCGCTGTACCATTGAAGCATTGTGGATGTACATTCTCACCAAAAATAATATAGAAAAATATAATTCTATATATTACACTTTTTCCCATAGTTATGTTTCTGATGTGCAATATCAACATGGAATGGAAAAAGAGATACAGACAAGGCAGGGATCTGAACAGAATTAAATGTGCTCCTGTCTTGGAATTTGGACAAGGTTCTTAATCTCTTTCTATGCTGGTATATATACTGGTATACAGGAGTACAAGTGATGCAACTCAGTTTGGAGAGAAGTAACTATGACAATGTATTGTCAAATGAAACTGAACACCAGATTTATTTATTTTTTTAATTTACACTAAAGGAAGTCATGTACATGGTACATGAGTGCTGAAAAGCTGCCCATCATTACTTCACAGTGCTGCGAGAGGAGACATTGAAACATGACAGAGGAACAAATGAAGATGACTCCAGGTGAAGAATCCCTTGAGCTGTGATCCATCCACAAAGAAGTTTTGATGCGGAAAGCATGACTAATTGCCTAATCAAGGTTGGAGAACCCACGTAAGGCTTTGTCATTTCTTTTGAAAGCATTAAAACTACGACCTGTTATCAATGTAGGTTGTGAAAGATTTCTGTTATGTTTTAGCCACAAAATCTCAGCTCATAAAATCACCAGTAGAGAGCTGTTTGATCACTTCCACACTGGTCCTATTGATTAGGACCCCTAAACAAAACTTGACCGGAGCAGTGAAACATTCACCCCCAGAGATGTTCCACAACATAGCCTTGGATGGCAGGATTAAAACCAGTATCTTCTGGAGTTCAAGAGGTGTACTGCTAATTGATTATATACTACATTGACCTACAGTTACTAGTCCATAATATGTTGACTTGATAACCCATCTGCATGAAGTCAGAGCTGCACAGGCAAGAGTCGTCAGTCAGCATGGTATCTTTGAGCCATTGAATCATCCACCCTATAGCTTAGACTTGAAGTAACTATTTGTTCTGACTTTGGAATGGTGAGCTGCATAATTCAGACAGTAGAGTTATTTGCAGGAAGTTGGAAACTTAAATGACAGCTGGTGCATTGAGATAAAAAGTAATTACATTAAAAAACAAAGCAGAATTTTTTCTTAATATAAACCATAGTTTAAATTTTTTTTTTGAATATACAGTAGGGGAACTGTTTCTTTAGTTCTGTGTTTGCAGGAATTCTGTTCTTTCAAGGCTGTCATTTTCTCTTTCCATCATATCCTGTTTCTTTGACTGAAAAACAAATATGTCATGTCAAACTCTAAATGGAGAAAGTCAATGCACAAATCTCATGCAAGAACTGACTAATATGCCAAAAGTACAGTTTCCATGCAACCAAAAACAAACGGTCCAAGTCTATCCATCTCATAATTATAAATGGTATTCAGTCTTGCTGACTGCTATTCTACAGGATTAATGACACTTTGATTTGGAGACATTCTTTGATGGAATTATTTATACTTTCCTGATCATTATACCCCAAATCAGATGGAAATTTTAATCTTTGTAAAAGCAAAGTCTTCTTTTCCCATTATAATCCTACAGGGTAAAAATTACAAAAAATAAAAACTAAACTAGCATATTATTTTTTGGAATCGGATCCAAATTCCATTAAATCCAAAATAATTCCATTTGTGGAAGACACTATTTATATGAAATCCATTCAGAGGTAAAATCTTCTTGGAAGTAATTCTAAAATACAGAGCAAGACATTTCTAAAAGCAGTATTTTTAAAAGGATTGTAAAAAACAAACATTTTCATTCCATTTTTCCCTTCTTCATTTCACTAAAAATAATTTCTTTGGGATAGAAAACATATGGAATATTTCTATAGCCATAGTTTCCATGTGCCAAACATTTTGAACTTTTGTTGAACAATGTTAGAATAAAGCACGTTGAGGAGAGAGCTCACTTTTTCTTACCCATCAGATAAGAAAACAATCAAGCTTAAGTGTCTCTGTAGCCATACAGACTGTGTCTCCTGGATTGCATGTACAGTAATCTGGGGATCAGGGAAGCCACCAGATAGATAAGTACACAATAAGAAATATCAAAAGCTCAGAGGATTAAGAAAACATATAATCTCATTCCGCCATTGACAGATTTTATGTAATGTTAGAAATTTAAGTGTCACTACCTCCAGCTACATAGCACAAACTTCATTGCCCATAAAAATCCTGTATGACAGAAACTCCCTCAATCAACTAAAGTACTAAGGTGAGAAGCAAAGTTTAAAACTGACTGGCATGCCATCCAGGGTGTATCCTGCCTTGTGCCAGTTGCTTGATACAATAGGCTCTGGCTTCCCAGTGATCCTAAATAGGATGAAGCAGTTAGAAAATGGATGGATGATTTCAAACCCAGACCTCCCCACCACACCCTGTTGGTATTCCAACAGGATATCCTTGTAACAGTTGTGTTATATTGATATTACTCAGACATTAGTTATTTCCTTCTACAATGTAAGGCATGCTATCAATATCTTCTTTAGCATAGTATATACTGTACCTGTTCTAAATACTCATTCTAAATACTTGGCATGTTCTTTGCATTGACTATGATTTCTCCATTAAGTCTTAAAAGATTGTACTTTATCCTTCAGTGTTCAGTGTTATTTCACTATTGTATTACTAGAAGAACTGCTTTGTGTGCAATGTGGGGAAGATTTAAAAAGTTATATTGTTAAAGTAACCAAATTCGGTCTTGAGTAGAGGGGAATGTGAGGGGCTTTGATATAAGTATTCACAAGCCTGAAAGGTATTGACAACATGATCAAATGAACCCATGTTCAACAATGAAACAATGATCTCACAAGTGGAAGTTAAGAATAAATTAATTTAGGAGTAAGAACAAGGAAAATTAAGTGGCTTGTAGTTGAAGCTGTTTACCTGGGGACATTAAAAATGGCAGAATGAGATCCTTTTATTAATGACCTGAATTCAACCAAACAAGCAGGCTGGGTCTAATGAGTTTGTCTCCTCTAGTTTGTAACCTTTTTATGTTCGAATGATTCTTACCAGGATTTCTGTTTATCTCAGCACTAGAGAGTTTATACATTAAATACAGTGTATTTTACATACTGTATAACTTTTCAACAGAAGAATGCTTCACAGGGAGCCCATCAGACAGTTGACATCACAATGTTCTTCACAAAGTGCATCGGCATCAAACTCAAATTACTGCAAATGCCATGCTGGTATCAAAACAGAAATCAAAACAAATACAACATGTTATGTTGTATACAACATACAATCTCACACTACCTCACTTTTGTTTGTTTGCTATAGTTTGTTTTGTTCTAAGATCAAAACAGCAACTGGGGTCATGCTCTCTGAATCGTGCACATTATTGAGAAGAGCAATTATTATGGGGCAAATGTAATTACATGACAAGTGATTCAAATGTGAATTGCTACCAACTACCAGTTGAATAGTTTGTGCTTTTTTTTTTGAGTGTGTAGCAGCAGATCCCAGATTTAAACTGTAATCTATGAAACATCTTTATGTACATCTGTACATCTGTACTGTTCCAACAAGCATCTCATAATGTGAGACACTCTAGAGAAGGCAGGAGATGGGGGGTCTGAGTGTGTTGGGGGGCATATATAATCTTTTACTGAAAAACTGATAGTAATGTTTTATTCTGTCAAGAGTGTAAAAGTTACAAGTGATTGTAAATGTTATGGACTTTAGCATAATACCAAACAATGATCACCGTCAGATTCATCTATCAGTTCTCCTCTAAATGCAGGGAAAAAAAAACTTTTGAATTGATGGCAAGGAATCACACTGAATTCAAAATGTTTTCCTTGGCATCTTCGAAACAATGCCTCTGATATTTAGTCAGTTTTATGTATGAGTTCCAGAATTTTACAATCCTTTAGGTATTGTGAGCAGCTATTTTACAGTTTTAGCAATTTTAGCATTTACCTTAAAAGGTATTAAAACCATTCTAAACATTAACCACAATCAGGCTCTATTCCATGCCAAATCACTGGTCCGTTTCTCCTTACAAATAAACTTTTAAGCCTCGGAAGATTACAACTTTCATTACAACCATGTAATGCGTTAGAGTACATAGCCAAATCTCAGATGATAAATAACGTTTGTGAATGGTTTTAACACAAAAGTCACCATTGTTAAAAAAAATAAATATGGAGGCCAACTTAAATGACTGATATTTAGTACTTAGCAGTAGGGAATATTACGGTTCTAACCATTATAATAAAAGATTAAAATTGCTACAAATCAGAGAAAGGCAACAGATCTACCAAAGATGAATGGAAGCTGATGCTGTACCCTTTGAAACACTGCATGTGTCTGCTGACTGCAAAAATCTCTAGGCCTCAAAAACTGCAAGGGTAGTATGTATGGGTGGCACTCATCCCTGCAACACATTTATTCCAAATACATTAACCGTACCTCAGTTATTAGTGTCTGACCTCCTTCACTGCTAGCACAAAATAATGTTTTAGATTTTATTGCTGACCCCATTTAAAAGGTCAAGTTAGGCTATCGAAAGCAATTAAACTTTATTATAAATTAAGGTTAGTTCCCAGATACATTAGCTTGTCTTTCATGATGGCACTGTAGCAGCTTTTTGTCGGTGACGTTTTTTTTCCAGCAAAAAAGGGTTAAAACTAAAAGGAGTGGAACATCCTTCCTATGCCAACATCTTCTATTTTATAACTTTAATTACATGCTTGCAAAAAGTGGCGGGAGGCTGGACTGGTTTTGAGGACTAGAGTGTTAGAGTTTAATTATCAGGCGTGAACAAAGAAGCCCTGTGTCAGCAATCAGTAAAATATGGGGGCGGCTGCTTTTCCTGAGATGCTTCTATTCCAAGGAAAGGCTCAGTCATTAAAGATTTTCTGCTCGTGAGAGCTTTTTTGAACCTGGAGCATGTGCTTTTTTTTCTCCCCATTCGCAATTCTATCCCAAACAACAGCTGCGTTTCTGAGCGGCCCGCAGAGTTTTATCTCCGGGGCTGAACGAAGTGGAACAAAAGAGCCCTTGCTCATTTGGGGCCTGCCGGTGTTGTGTCAAGCGTATGATGTAGATGCATATCTTAATGAGCGTTGGGCCCCTGAAACGACGAGGGCTGCTTTCTAACTTTTGTGCAGCTCAGTGAAGACCCATCGGTGGAGTTGAAGGGACGTGTCAGACCTGTAAATGAGCCACAGCTTTGTCAAAGGGAGCACAGCGGCTGAACCATAAAGAAGTGCGCAGCCGATGGTCTAAGGGGAAGCATGCTTGATTCACAGAGGGTATCATCTGTCTGATATCACATGAAGTTCAGGCTCCTGGTCAGGTTACCTCCTGTCTCCTTGTGAATAAGGCGATTATGGCTCAGGTGAAGGGGTCTGATTCCTTAAAGTCTGGAAACAGGAAAAAGCCCGCTGCTCATTTTGATTAAGCATCAATCAAAATGTGCAAAAAAAGTTCAGGCTAAGGAAGAAGGTTTGGAACATTTATGCTTTTAAATAATCTGTGAAGAAAACAATTAGATTTAAGACGGTAACTGTTGTGTCTTGTTACAAAATGGATCACGTTCTCCATATTTTGGTTCCCTCTATGCACAGCAAAACATTCTTCTACACATTTTCTTAACACTCAGATTTTAGAAAATAATTCACTGCAAAAAAGCAGAAAAATATTTTTTCTTTTAAGCTTTCAGGTACACTCAATTACTTAGCTTCCCTTACACCATGTGTAAACATAGTATTTTTTTAAAGTAAAAAAGTATGGATGATATTTAGTAGTGATTATTAGACGTCAGTCTATCTTGTAAGGAAACGTCTCATAAAAGTGTAATTAAATCCTTCTTCAATTAAGTATACAAATAAATATCTTTTTTGAGGTAAGAAATTAGGATACAAAAATAAAAAGGGATATAGATTGCAGTAAATAACCAAAGAAAAATGAACACAGGCAGAAGTCAAATTTTTATAGATGTGCTTCTAGTTTTACCTTAACACAGCATCAAAATGTGGTACATTTAAATGTGAAAATAGAAAAATAGAAGACTCTTGTCAATCCAATTTCAAGAAAACATGCAAGACAAACTCCACCTTTATGACTATTATTCCAAAAGACATATTGTATACACAGGTGTTCATAACATTTGTCAAAGAGCAATATGTTTTAGATCTATGGATCTACAGTATGTTTTCTATGGTTAAAGTTGGGGTTAGTGGGGTTAGTCTGATTTAGGTTTATGGTTATTATTATTATCTCTTTTGGATGAATTGTCATGGCTGAATGTTGTGATACCATGTTATAAAGCCACAAAGAATGTACTATAAAGCAGGTTTCATAAAGGCTAATCCAAAAGGAAGCATGCACTTCCTCAAAGTTTGTTGACAAAAATTGGTGGTTTAGGTGTATATGAAACATGCTGAAACTGTTGTACCACATCAAATGCATTTACTATACCGTATGTATGAAAACAAGTCTTATTTTTACCAATTGCATATTTTTACTTCACACACCATTTCTGTTTATAATAATACCTGAAATTAAATTTATATGTGATAAAATTTTCCTTTCAATCTTTTTTGGCTAGGATTATTGTGGAAGATGGAGGAAGCTCTGTATGTTTTCTTTGCGGGTTCACTTTCCTGAAGTGAATGGCCTGATATCCAGTGCCATTGTGGTTATCATTAAATTGCAAGGCATTGTGCTGCCATTGATCTTGTAGATTTCAGCACAGATTTAGTGAAGTAAATTAGAAAGCCGCTTAGAGTAAATTATAAGAGGTTTCTGTTGAGCTCACTCACTAGGCCAGACTGTTAATTCATGCCAGACAGGAGGAAAAGCAGCCAATTGGTCAGCAATCACACACGATAACAACAGTTCAAATTTTGTTCCAAAGTAGTTGCATAACAGACACCTGTGCTGCAAAAAACTAATTACAATCGTAATCATGGACATTTCAGTGAATTGTGAATGATTCTTTGGTCTGGTTGAATAAATACTGAAAATACAGCACTGCGCAAAGTACAGTCTTTGTGAACTGTTGTCTGTGCATTTTCCTCATTTACAAGTTGGCCCCCAAATTTCCCACAATGAAGCTTTTGACAGGCACTTGGAGGATACTTTATAGATTCTTTTGTGAGCCAGCCATCTCAGCTGGCCAAAGAAGAAGAGTAAATTGGCCACCTAACTTGAGCCTAGACAACAGTGGCTTTTTCAGTTTAGATCTTATCCCCAGTCATTTTACATTAAAATAAAATCATCTTAAGCTTTGTAAAAATCCCACTAGAATTCAAATTCTAGGATTTGAAATTAATGTTCTTGTAGTTTGATACATTTATATGACCTTAAAATACGAAATGAATACTAGCAAAATTCTTGTGCAGGTCACAATCTATCAAAATACTAACATATGGAGTTAGAGATCATATATGGATTTTTTACAGCAAAATAAACATGGAAAATACTGACAGAGATATATACGGCCTTATTTTGGTATCCTGTAACGAAACAAGGCAATTCACAATAAACAATTAACAAAATGGTGTCCCGTACACCTGCAAACCTTCTCCAGAGATCTAACAAGACTGCAACAGCAATACAAGGAGATAGGAGGGCTGTCCCGGGTTATTTCAGCTCTCTAAATCCAAGCAAGCATGGTGAACAATTCACACCAGAACCAATTTACCCAGAAGCCAATTAACCTACAAATGTGTTTTGACTGTGGAAGGAAACAGGAGTGCACTGATGAAACCCACACAAACATTAGGAGAACATATACTGTATATTTCATGCAGATAGTAACCCTGGTTCAGCATTGGACCCAAGGCCTCAGTGCTGCAAGGCAGCAATGCTAACCACTGTACCATCATGCCACCCCATCAATAACATGCTCATTTCAAGTTTTTGCACCGTTTAAACAAGTAAACATTTCATAAAGGTGCACTAGACACCAGATCATGCTATAGTATGTGTTCAAGAAAGTTAGATCAGAATGTAATAGTGTTTCCAGTTCTTGTCATTGTGATTCAACGAAGAAACAGCCCCGAGCAGTGTTGAAATGTTACCGTACATTAGTAACAAAGTAAAGACCTGCAGAGTCAAGTCTCAGGAATGCAGACAACTTCACTGTTGTCACAGCTGTATTTGTTTATGACGGATGGGTGGAAATTCAGCTTTACGCTAATGTTCGTGAGGCTTCCCAGCACTTCGATGGGTGGCAGATTTAAAAATGGAAATCTCTAATCCGTATTTGCCAACTATTGCATACAAAACAAATGCTTACTGGGGAAAGTGGTACAGAGGAAAACTACAATGCTTTTCGAAAAGACATAGCTGGAGTTCCAGATCATTATGTCGGTAGACACTCTCTATAACAATTATAGGTGAGATTTTCCATCAACATGAACTGCACTTTTAGGAGAAACACTGGCCTATATCTAAGCTAACTATTAATAAGATGTCAAAAAACAACTGCATTTAGATAGTGGGGAATAAATAGTGGGTTTTTAGTAATTGATCTGAAGAGCTCCCGCTATGACTTGTAACTTAACTTAGTGTTTAGCATTACTTCCTAGCAGAGCTGCAGCCCTGCACCTGGGATGATATCTTCCTGTGTTCATGTGGATTTTCTCTGATTACCACACAAATACTGGTAGATTTATTAGCTTCTGCAAAAGTGGACTGGTGTGAGTGTGTGTGTGTGTGTGTGTGTGTGCTCTGCAATGGCATCCTGTCCAGTGTGTATTCTACCTTGAGTGTATTCTATGCTTGCTGGGATAGGTTCAGGCTCCCTTGTGACCCTGTATTGGATAAAGAGGTTTAGAAAATGGGTGGATGGATTTGAACACTAATGGGCCTTATCATGATGTATTCATATTTCCTGTCTTTTTTTTCAAATCTTTATGTGTTTTATTTGTTTTTGTTGTTAGTGACTTTTTGTATGATTTATATTTAATACTGTACAAGGCATTTGTCGGGCAATTATCAGGTAAATTTCAAGCACCCTTTTTTAAAACCGCAGCCATATTTCTGCCCTACATTTTTTCTATTTGTCTTAAAGTTAAGATATTTAAAATTGGATTGTTTCAAAAGTTTTTTTCAGCATAATCACTTCTTCTAACTCTGGATTAATGCTAATTACCTTTCCAGAGCAATACTCAAAGTGTATGCACTCAGTTATGCCAGTGTCTCCACTCTTATAATTACAGTACAAACATTAACATGGGAGCAAATTTAAAATTTTGGTAAAAAAAATCATATATCTTGGAAGTGAAATTGTTCTGAGTCTCCTTCATAAATATAAAGTAGCAGTTCAGTAAGGAGCAGGTCTAATTACTACCAATTACTTCTCAACCAAGGTCTCAGATATCTGTGTCCTCAGGTGTCTAGAAGGACTAAGCTGGGCCTGTTAACACTTGCGTAATCAAGGGGGACCCATAAATCGATCATCTGCTTTCTACCACCACCATTGCATAACGAATCTCTTTACATTATAAACTTTTTTATAGACTTGTAAACCCACCATGTGGTACCCAAAGCGGCCCAGTTATACGTGAAGTCTCACTGTCATCAGCTTTCACTGACTTACCCCGTTTTGTTTTTAAGGCCAATTAAGAAAACACGGGTCTGTTTTCAGATCTTATAAACAAGGTGGTAGCCAGCTGTGCAAAGAAAGAATAAAAACCAAACAGCCAGTTTCATATTCCGTCTTGAGAAGTGTGCATATTTCCATGCTGTACTCATACTAAATTGATATGTGAAACAGGTATATCATTTAGGCTATGGGCTTTCAAAGCATTGTTATGTATACTTTTCAGTAATTAGACTTAAAAGGCTTTCCATACTGCCCCAGAGAAGATTCAATTATATTTATTTAGCCATTATTCACCATAAAGCTGAATTAATCCTGAAATATGATCATAGGTCAAACAAATGTTTAACTATGATACAGTAGGTGTAGAATAATGTTACAATGTTTTTTAGAGTATTCCCAATGTAATGCATTCAAATTTGGATAGGAATAGGATGCTTTTTATATTCAGAGACATATATGGTTTTGCATTTATTTTATGCGATTTTAATAACCTCAAGAAAGGCTACTCTCCACGGTCAGATTCTCTGCACCAGAAGCAAATGTGCATTCGACACGGACATGGGAACTGACATCTACAGGCATTCAGTTCTCTTTACACTTCTGGGCAAATAAAATTCTAATTTCAGACCACACAATATTGTTTTTGTTGCTAAGATGTTTGGGATGTTTTCAGATACAAGGTAGATTTGTGAGAAATGATACTACTTAAATTAAAAATACTTATTTTTGCACCACATTTGTGATACCACATTAGGAAATATTGGAAATTAATGAACATATTACACATTTCTTTCAGTGGCATACTTATAACTGCTGTTCATTAATACAAAGATACTCATTCAAATGCCAGGCTTTAGGAAAGAGAGAGTGGGTTATATGGCATTTTCAATAGGAAACACTTAGGCTGTCGTTTTTTTTTTTCATTGTAAAAAAATAATTTATTGTTACATTTACAAACCATATGAAAAATACTAAAGAAGAGCATTAAAATGTTGCCATTTTCAAAAACATTTGCTAGCAGCTGTCAATTTGAGACACCCAATAGAAGTGAGCTTAAGAACCTGAGTTTTCGAAACACCCAAAATTAAAATCAAATCAAATACCAATAAAGCATGATAAAACCATATCAGTTTGAACCAATGAGATAACAAGAAGAATCCATTGAAATATTCATTTTACTCAAACTCTTTTCATAATCCAGGAGACAACCTTGGACACATTGAAGCATGCATTTTTGAAGAGTGTCAGAGAAGAGACTTAATTACTTGCAGATAGGGTTAAGAAAGACAAAACAAAGTGTGAAAATGGGACTACAGAGATTATCTTCCAAAACAGGCCTTCGAATGGATGTTTTATTCCAGATCTTTCCAAACTCGTAGTTCCATAGTTTACCTTACCTAATGATGATGGCAATGACCATTTGGCCTGTGTCATTTCACAAGGTTTCAGTATCTTTTTCTAGAAAGAATAATTCCTTTAATATATTTTCTAATGCCTCCATACTTCTTGGCTGCCGACTCAAACGACTCAAAACCAAAAACAACCAAGGGGTTCAAGAGGAGAAAACAGTGAAAAAAGATAAACTGGTTACATCCCTCTCCAGACTTCAGTACAATTATACAAGTTGTATGTTGAAGGAAAATGTGAAGTCTCCAAGAATTGGGCAGGTCAAACTGGCTGCAGCAAAGCCTTGGCAATGTGTCTCCAATTATCATATAAAGAGTTTAGTGAGCTCAATGGTTGCAGACTTCATGCGCTTATTGTCTCAAAGGAATATGCAACTGAACACTGACTTTTACACTCTGAAATTTACTTAAAGTAAATTTCAAAGATATTTAAAGTATGGTCACAAATTATGTTTTTGTTCTAACGTGATCAAATGTATGCATATAATTACACCAAAATAATTAGTTTTGTATTGTACTTATCATGTATATTAATTTCTTGATAGCAAGAAAAAAATGCTTGACTGCACAGCCAAAATAATTGTTTGTGGGACATTTTCTGTTTGTGTATTACTCTTGGAAGACATTGTATATCTAAATAAATGTGTAAAAAACAAAAAAACTTGAAGTCCTTTTCTATAAAGCTAATATTATTTATGCTTTTATAAGTACTAAAGATAAAAATCTAAATAAGACTGTTAATAATCTTTGCATAATGTAGCTCTGGTGCTCAATTTTGATTTTATCCTGCCACAAACCAGAACTGCTGGCTCAAAATGGCTGCCATTCATCACCTACAATAGGTGAGTGCTACACATTAATTAAAGAGAATGTAATGGATAAATGGGTCACCTCCTATATTAATTAACTTTTGATAGGCATACAGTATACATGTATGATGATATAGGATGAGCCAAAGTGAAATATCACAGCTTTAGGTTACTTTAATACCTGCTGGGCTTTTTCTAAAAGTGTTGAGTGGTGAGTGTTTCACTGTTCAGATACTCTCAGCTGTTCTCACTCCAAAGAGATTATCTAAAAACAAGTTTGGAAATCTGGACTTTATGGTTTTATGAAGAGCTAGTTCTCATTGACGTGAATAAGTTGGACGTGCTCCAGGGCTTGCTTTCTTGTGATCCCCCTTTGCCCAAGATCAAATGCTGCTGATTGTAAATTAATTAAAAGCAAAGCTGCCAATGTTCAGTGAATAAACAATGAATTTGTAAAGCTTCTAATCAAATTGCTGTCAAAGCTAACAAGTTCTGGTTTCCTGAGCCTTTACATAATGGCCCCTCGTTGACCCATATTTAGACATTCTTAAGCATCACAATGAAAATTATGTACATTTATTTTCCAAATCCCTGAAAGCACAAACCAATGAAATAAACAAAGAACATGTCATTAAATTTAGAGAGCTCAAATAATGTCCAAAGACACCAAAAAGACATTTTTTGAAACTGTTCAGTTTGCTTTTTTTTTCAGATTACTTAAGTGGTTGTTAAAAGGCAACAAAACATAATACATTTTATAACCTCTGCCAGGTATAATACTCTATTATATGAGTTTAGTGAGCTCAATGGTTGCAGACTTCAGTTGCTTATTGTCTCAAAGGGATATGCAACTGAACACTGACTTTTACACTCATAAATCTACTTGAAGCAAATTTAAAAGATATGGTCACTGACCATCACAGGGTTGAGAACAAATTATGTTTTTTTTCTAAGATGATCAAATGTATATAATTATCAATGCATTCAACGTATGAATTGAAATGATCACATAGAATATGCCAAGTACTTTTCTTATTCAACACATTTTTGTGAAATCACTTGGAGCTAAATTTTTATAACTGTAAGGCCTGTACCATTATTATGTCCAGTTTCAAAGTATTAAATTAGAGACCAATGCAGTAAAGAGAGGTTTAACTCTTTAAAAAGTCTTTAAATAAATTAAAGCTTGGGCATCATGGTAGTGCAGTGGTTAGCATTGCTGTCCACCAAATATGAAACTCTGTTTTCTGTCTGGGGCACTATCTGTGTGGAGTTTGCATGGTCTCCGAATGGTCACATTGATTTCCTCTTGAAGCTCTAGCTTTCTCCCACAATCCAAAGATCCATAAAGGTAGGTTAATTAGCTTCTGGGAAAATTGAATTGGTTTGAGTTTGTGGGTGTTTATGTCTCTGTGAGCCCTGCAATGGATATTCAGATGTGTCCTGCTTTGTGCCCATTACTTCCCTATGACCCTGAACTGGATTAATCAATTAGAAAATGGATGGATGATTAAAGTTTAACTTCTGTGTTTCAATCTAAATCCCTACAAACAGAGCTAGCGGAGATATGTTTTTCATAAAGGTTTACCTCACACTTAAAGGATTTTCAGTACCTTCAGCACAGCAGCAGTTGAATAAGAAACTGCTTATGTCAGTCATTTCATATTCAAGCTACAGTATAGTGCATACAGTAGCATAGATTCAATGATCACAGGCATCTGGCAAAATGGAATTGTTCATTTGGAAATTGTCTTTCAAAAACAGTTTTTTACCTTGAAGGAGTCTGTAATTTAGAAGTTCAGTAAAGACACAGGGAGTAAAACCCTTCATTATTTGGAGATATTACCAAATATGCTAAGGTTTAAAATTCCATTTAAAGAGGCTCTTGGGCTTTTTCTATTCTCAAATAAATCCATTCCAGGCCTATTCAGTTTACTATGGCCAGGGTTGCATACAACAAAATCATCATAAAAAAGTCATGGAGTCCTGTAAAAAAGAGATCTTTAACAAATCATGAAAAAATATTTTCTCCTAATCATTAGTTTATAAAGCAAACGTTTAAATGCCCACCCAAGATTTTAAAAATTACTTTTAGAAATACTATTTTGTAGTATTTGGATAAAGAGGCCCTCTTGAAATCTTGTTAATTTGAGTTTTAAGCCTTATGGGAGCTACAACCTCTTGATATAGGTTTGGTGATTTCAACACCCCTCTTCACAGTTAAGTAAGTTTCAGACTTCAAACTTTATTAATCCTTGGCGTCCCTCATTTCAGCATTTTTTGACACTCAGGGCATGGAAGCTGAACAAACCAACTTGTATAAACTCCAGACACCTTTAGCGCTGCTGTCAATTAGCCTGCAATTATCTGTATGTTGTTAAAAAAAGAAAAAAAAAAGAGTAAAATCTGAAATTCAGACATAAAACTGATTCAGTCTGAATAGATAAGAAATGATCAAAAGTGCGATATAATCACAGCATAAACAATTCATACTATTCACTGTGTATGACTGCAACCTACTCACACACTTTTCAGAAACAGTAACAAAATGACAAGAAGTTTTTAAATAAGGCATTGGGGGTCATTTGAAAATGTCAAGGACACTTTTCTCATAATTCCAAAAAGATATTCTCTTTCATTTATGTGGTTTAGAGTAGTTTAGATATACCATGAGCACATCAGGTGACTCCATATGAATGTTTAGTATTTGAGCTGTCATACTTTCCAAAAATGTAGGTCATTTAAAAATACTTTAAATTTGCCTGTCATTTACTTTTTAAGCATGACGACCACATTTTATTCTACTTTTAAGTGAAACAACATAAGTCCTTTAAGAGATCATCCATTTTCTAATTGCTTTATCCAAGACAGGGCTGTGGGCAGCCATAGCCTATCTCAGCAAGCAATGGGCACAAAGCAGGATACTACCTGGATGGGATATTAGTCATTGCAGGGCACAGACAAACAAAAAACACACACATACACACTCAAGGCCAATTTTCCAAGAAGTCAATTAACCTATTAAGAGATCAGGTCACACAAAATACTACCTTAAATGCATTTCCTTCAAAATGGTAAACATAGCCACCATGTAATAAAAATGGTTTTCATGTTGAAATCAGCCTGTTAAGATGTGTAAAAGAAAACTTTTCAAATATATAAATAAGAAAAGAAAAAAAGGAAAGCAAAAACAAAGTTCTTTATGGACATGATTAGCTAAACAGTCCAACTTCCATATAATGTAATGAATGTATTTGTCTTGTCAGTCAACAGTTTCTTAGTTACATCCAGAAAGGTACTTTTAAGGAAAGCAATCAAATGATACTACATTTTCAAGAAAGTATTGTTATGGTAGGTTTCTGAATCCATACATCATAGCCTAAATTAAACTAACCTTACACAATTAGTAAGGTGAAACTGCATTGAGCTGATGCTTACAAACCTTGGCTGGGACGTCTTGCAAATGTTAGCTTGTCTATATACTTTCATCACTGTGTGGCAAATCCGAAACACTTCATGAACAATGATGCAATAGAAAGCTCTAAAAGCTTCTGTGGAAAGAAAAGACTCTAGCAGGCCTCTCTAAGACCTGTCTACATAACTGTGTGATGACTTGAACAGATTCCTAGCATTTTCAATTAAAATTGCACACATTGCATGCAACTACACATGGGATCTCTTTCGCAAGAGCTCAATAACAATCCCTTGGGCACTTGATTCCCACCACTAATAGGTAAAAAACCTTACTGATTGGATTCCAAAATAAACACTTGTTAATTCAGCAGTTGTTGCAGTCTGGTAGGAAAAATATTCCTGCTAAACTGTTGGCCTTAATCGTGTAAATTGCATTATATCACACTTGCTACTAACTTAAGCTTTCTCTTTTTCATATCACTGATATGGTTTGGCTAACTAAATGCAGTTGTTATATTCATCGGTAATTTTTATTCATTGGAAAAATGGATTCTGTAGAAATCTACACTTCTAAAAATTGAAGGTTCTTTATGAAAATGCTTTCACTTGTAGGTATTGAAATTTGCATTCACGTTATTGTTTTCTTTTCATTTTACTTTCTTTACTCTCCAAGAGCTACATGTGGCCCTGCTCTGTTGTGCATTGTTTCTACACTTGCTTTGTTAGCGTGTGTGAGATGAAAGGCTGATGCACACCCTTCTTACATGACCTCAGAAAGGTCTTTTGGATTCATTATTATTCACTTTTACCTGTGTTCTCCCAGAACAAAGAGCAATTTCTTTCATTTTTACTGTCATTTTAAAACCTTGTGAATTTAAACTATATATTGCGTATAGGTTTTTGTTTTGTGTGACACCAGTTTTGGATCCATACTGTTGTCCTTGTCTCTTGTCTCACCATTTTGTGCTGGGTTACAAACTCTGACACTCCTCTAGTTTAAATGTAGGCTTACTTATCCATCAAGAGAAGGGGGGATGGATCTTAGGGTATTTTAACATGGTACTTATGAACAGAACTCTACAGAACTATTACAGAACTCTATTTTAGTCTTTGTAGAGTAACCTACTGTATGTGTCTGTATACATCTTGAGGTAAGTGCAGGCCTGTTGTTTTGAAACTCCTAGGAGGAAGTTGATTTGTTTTTGTATGTTTGTCTTTCATCCACCCAGGTTGATGCATGAAAGCCAGAGCCACAGCATATCCTGGCAAGCAACGGGCACAAGTCAGAATACAACCTGGACTTTATGCCAATCTACTGCAGGGCACACATAGATACAAACACAGACTTGCACAGACTCACACCAGGGAAAAATACCCAGAAACCAATTAACCTATAGTACCAGTATGTCTTATGACTGGGGGAGGAAACCAGAGGACCTGGAGGAAACCGGGTACAGGCAAACCTCGCAAATACAGGGAGACCATACAAACTCCAAACAGATAGAACCCAAGGCATTGAAGCTATGGTCCCAGTGCTGTGAGGCAGCAATGCAAACCACTGCAAAACTGTGCCACCCATATTTTTCATACTCTATTGTAAATATTTTTTCTGCACAAGAACAGTTTTTTTCACTATTCCATATCTGCCCTATATTTGTTATGGCTTCTGAGTCCACCCCTGGTCTTACTGCCAGGTGATTTAGTCACAATATACTAGTTATCTTGCAGTTCCTCAATAAAGTCTGGGTGGTAATGCCCAACAATGCTTTACCAGTCTATTCAGCTTGCTGATCACTCATCTGCAATCCATCCTTTCTTCTTTCACTGCCTCTTCTTACCTGCTGCTCTTGTTTTTGCTGCTCTGCTCATTCTCTTGTACCCCTGTGGTGGAAACAAATGACTAAATCCAAAATACATCAGGAAAGCTCCAAGAAGCCATCAGATACCCCACCACTTTCTCAAAATTGTTATCTTGTTTTGTGTATAATATAATATAGTATTTCAGGGTTATGTTAATTTCTGAACATTTGTTTTCAATTCCACTGTGCGATTCAATGTTTGCATTATCCCTTTTTAACATTTCAGGAATTGTTCAATTCCCCACCTGAAGAGGGCTTAACAGCGATAACGCTGTGCTTTTTCCTACTTTGTAGTGTGGAATTAACCTTTAATTTTTTAGAATGTTAGTCACCATGAATTACAGCAACAGCTAAATATATTATATCAACTACTATAAATAATAGCAACAGTAATAATAAACTGCCTTAAAAACTAGTCATGGAAACAATATTCAGTTACATAAATGCATTCTGCCTTTGGAAGACAACGTGTGGTGAGCTTGAGGAGGATGAGAGAGGACACCATACAGACCATCCTCAGATCTCAGCCCTTCTGAAAACCATTGGAACTGGAAGAAAATGCATTTGAATTCCAAGAATCAAATCTTTGCCCTTATGACATCCTCACCAGCAGGTGATCCTTCAAAAGCATGGGATTAGGCTGCAAATACCTTAGAACTTTGTGGAATACATGCCATGTCACATTCCAGTTGATTCTGCAGTTCGGGATCCTAATATATTTGCCAGTGAGTATTTATTTCCCAGAATTTGCAAATGCTACACTGATGAGAGTGGAGCAAGTGACTGAAGCTGCACAGAAAAGGGTTGTTTGCATGGAAGCTGTCCATAGTGCTGTGATAAGGTTGCCTAACAGGGAGGAATCATAGATTTGTGACCTCTGCTGGTAAATACTAATAATGCACCTAGATTGTTAAGAAACTGTGTCCATAAACAAGTACAATACCTTACAAGAGGCTTTAGGTCTGTCTATGTGTGTGTAGAACTCGCTATAACATACAACTTAGCCAAGATTAATGTTGGGAAATTGCATCTAATACTGGAGACCAGAAAACAAACCTTTGGTGTCCACATTGTGTTTGGTGTCCACATTGTGAACACTTGTTCAGAACTCAGTGAGCATCAGATGAATCACTTGAATTTTCTTCGCAGAGAAATGTAATCCCTCCCAGACGCTGGGTATAAAAAACGTTTCTAGTCCCATATGTACAATATGCTTTGTCAAGGGGGCATTGTGAACACCTCTTCAAACAGGTGTTGGTCATGTCCAGATGTGATTATCTTTAGGAAACAGGTTTTTTCTTGTTTTTCCACTATTCTAAACAAGCATATTTTTGCTCTTCCTGAATACTGTTGCTAAATAACAGACACTGATCATGGCCTCTCACAGCAATAGAAAAAAAATTGGTTGGCTGCTCTCTCTGTAGTTGACAGAATGATGGTATTGTGACAGGAGCCTATATATTCCCTCCTCTTGCATCACTATTCCTCTCCTATCCTGAAATAAATTCTACAGTACAGCACTGTCCTGTGCTCGGACCCACGGTGCTGGGCATATACAGTAGGTCTGCAGCTGACACAGACAAATCTTACTGTTCACTGCTCCTCAGGGATCCTTTGGGTGAAAACTTTGAGGTGGTACAACCAACGCTGGTTGTGAGATAACAGGCTGGTGGAGGGTGCTGTTCTATTTTTATTTTGTTTTGTTTTTTTAAATGTGAAAATAATGAAAAAATGGTTCACCAAAACAGATCATAATAACTTAAGAAAAGTTGCAAGAGAATGTGGGTTATTTGGTCCACCTTGTACATTTAATAGCTTACTACTTAAGTGAATCCACCCATCATTTCTTGAAGGAGCCCAGAATATGGGCCTCAAGCACTTGGCTGGGAATTTTGTCTGAGAACAACTGTGCACTAAAAAAGCTTTTCCTAACCTCCATCCAAAGAATTCCCTTTTACTTCCAAAGTTATGATCCAGTGTTCTCCTTTTGCTATTGAGTCTGAAGTCCCCTTAGGGTTTTCTATACTTGGATCAAATTTCCTGATTCTTGTTTCTCGGGACTGAAGAGATTTAGTTCCTTTCACCTGTCTATATACAGTATGACAGTCTGACATAATCAGGGTTGTCTTATGGTTCTTCCATGAACCCTTTCTAAGGCTATTATTGTATAGCAGTATTTTTGCCACCAGAACACAATACAATATTCTAAATCAGCTTTCCCACAGGACTTGGCCTGTTGTGAGTTCCCAGTTCCAAAGTTTCCTAATTTTTATAAATCTCTTTTTTACCAAAATGTTAAATCTCCATTTCATCTAGCTTCCCTTGACTTTGTATCAGTAGCATTCCTTAAAACATTCTAACCCAATGTTTACAAGCTAAATTTCTGTTGTTGAATTGTCAACCTGAAATATTTTTATGTCATTTGTTCCTGTATAGACCATAACAACTGAATCCACCAACAATGTTTAGGACCCTAAGAGTCTCACATTCTCACTACTTCCCTTTTACTGGAGGAAGAGGTCTCCTGGGTGCCCTGGTGCCCATCAGTCATCCCAGATTCTTCTAGACTGTTGGTGCCCAGATCGTTCCAATAAGAGCTGGAAGAGGTTGGAGACAAAAATCTCTAGAATCGTAGCCCCTGTGCAGTGTGCATACCCTTCCCAACTATCTCTACCTCTATGGGCTGAATCCCACAGAATTTGTGTCACAGCTGTTGGGAAGTCAGAGCCTACACCAGCAAACAACAAGCACAAGGCAGGATACACACTGGACGGGACACATCACATGGCACACACTGATACAGACACACACCACAGTCAATTTTCCCAGTTGCCAACTAACCTACCAGTTTGTCTTTGGAGGAAACTAGAGCACTCAAGAGAAACCTATGCAAACACAGGGGGGAACATGCAAACTCCACGCGGACAGCATACCAGGACTTGAACCAAGGGCCCCAGCACTGTGAAGGAGCAAAATTAGCTACTGCGCTACCTTGCCACCCCTTTTAAGGGCCAGAAAAAATTCAATTAAATATTTAATTTACAGATCAAAAATTGTTTAATGAACAAAGGTTTTTGGGATAAAATATGTTTATTCATAATAGAGAAACTAAACATAAGAGAGAGAAAGCAATATAAACCAAAGCATTTCTACTGTTTGTCATTCTCAAACAATGAGTCACTGTGTCAATTTTAGCAATAAGAAGGCCAGTGAATATTGAATATTTGTGTAATAAGCATGTCTATATCTTTGCTCAACAGCACATTTTAGGAGTCTGTGCTTCCAACAGTAAACATTAAGACTAGTCAAACACTGCCACCTACTGTAGCATCCCTCAAAAATTCTACAGCCTTGTATATGAGAACTATCTTCATCAGAAACATTCAGTAACTTTTCTTGCATGATATCTACAAATGAGAAGATTACTACTATAAGTTTCTGTGTTCAACAAAGGTGTATGAAAATGGATTGCTCTCCATACTGTTTAAAATAGCCTTGATTCATAAGAAAAGGTACAATTGTTGGATAAGTAATAAATGTGTGAATTGCATAAAATACTTATATCCCTATTACATATATATTAAATATAGTGTAATGAAATATTAAACCTATTCTTAAATTTAATGAAAGTAAAACATAAACTATAAATACAAAATGGGTAGCATTTTAAGAGGGAGGTTTTTTCCATCACCTTCACCAACCTTGAGATGATTTAGTGTCAACAAGAGCTTGAAATTTTCTGAAGTTATTCCTCTTATTTGCCGTTGGCAGGTTTAAAATTCTCTGTAAAACTAAACTCTTTAACAATTATGTAAGACATTATATTTTACAATCCCATTTTTCAGAGCACTTTTTTTATAAAAACTCACATGTTCAATTCAATAATTATATAATTGTTATACAGTTGAGTTTCACAGAGAATTTTAAACCTGCCAATGGCAAAATTGAGGAATAACTTCATATATGTAGCAAACACCGAAATGACTAACATTGAACCGAACTAAAAATCATTGTGTATGTAACAATGACAATGATACTATCAGACAGGAAAAATACAAATGTTGTTCATTACTGTTAGTTTCATTGCATCCCACACAAGGAAATATAAAGTGAATGCAGCAAAGCTATAACTAGCAAGTAAACCATGGCTGATTTGAAAAACTAGCTTATCTGAGAGGCCTGATTACAATTAAACAAACGCAAAGATGCTGAAGGGGTATGTTAAGCCTCCACACCAAATGTGTGTCATTCAAAAAATAAAAGCTGTGACTTTATGACTACTATAATAAAATAATAATTATACATTTACATGGTACTTTTCATTTAGAAGGGAATGTACTTCAACAACCACTGAAGTACAGTACCCAGCTGGAAGATTCATGGCAGCCGTTACTGTACGTGTCAGCACTGCCACTACATCATAGTTCAGCCAGAAAAGAGAAGAGAGAAATTACTTCACCAATTGAAATTAGGTAGAAAAATAGAAAAGCCAGATTGTACAAGCCCAGAGAGGACTTTAGTAAGGTCCTTGGGATTAACAGCCCTACTCTTTAAAATCTTGAGTGATCAAATAAGTAGTGAGGACCTTGGTTTAACATTCAGCAGTTTCTACAGTACAGTGTCCCTGATCACCCATAATGGAGTATTCCTTTAGGAAGCCTGTTCAGAGCAAAGAGTGACACCAGCAGTTCTTGGAAGATTTCCTTGGAAGTCTCTCATCCCAGTTCTGACCAATGACAGCCTTGCTTAGCTTCTGAGATCTGTTAAGAGCAGGCTAAAAGGCAGCAATACAAAATGTTAATAATAGTGTCTTGATTCCTTTTCAATCTGTCTTAAACATTTTGTAGAAACTGGAAAGGAAGAGCTAGATGTTAATTCTACCCTGTAAAGTAAAAAGAGCAAAACACCCAACATTTATGTTAACAAGCCTTCATGTGAGTAGGGTGAGAGGGAGAGAACATATATATCAGGAAAAGAGGTGGAGTTGGGGAAAAAAAGAGAAAGAAAAGGTATGAATGAGTAAGTAGGGGTAAATAAAAAGTCATTTTGTAAAATATGCTTACACCATATTTCACAAACTAGGTGAATTCTGAGGCTTAATTCTAATGAGTAATGATCTGGAAAAAATAGTATAATAAGATGTAAAACTCAAGTCTAAAGTATATATGTTTTCAATTAAGTTATTAAGAGGTTTGTATTCCACACACTGGTGTGAGTGTGTACATATCCGTGTCTGCCCTGTGATAGACTGGCATCTCGTCTAGGGTGTGCCCTGTCTGTCGCTTGCCAAGATAGGCAGGATATGGCTCCCCAGCAACCCCAAATTGGATGAAGTGGTTAGGAAATTGATGGATGGATGTTTGAGGTATCTATTAGCTGTAGTTAAGTTGTAGGAATACAAATGCACGTATATGTATTGTTATAAAAAAGTCAGAATGTCGCTAATGACTTGCTTTTAAACCTGCTGGAAAACTCATTAAATAAACATTTACCATGCTATTGGTGTTGATGAAATGAAGGGAAATATATTATAAGGCTTAAATATATCATTATCTTGAGGTTTCAATTTTACCTTTTCAGAGAAAGGCACATGGGCTATTATCACCTGCTTATGCACATTGTGATGTTTTCACAAATAGCAATAAATCAATTTAAGCTTTCTTTGCCTATTCTTGTGGATGCTGCTATAATTGTTTGTGCTTTTCGTTTGACCTGCCATTGTCACTTTTTTTCTCTTTCCATCTCTGCATATATTAGTGTCCATTTAAAAAAATCACACACTTCAAGAATGCTGCACAGCTGAAATTTTCAGTACTGAATTATCTGCTGCTTGGTAACTTAAATAATTTTGATGTAATAACTTTCATTTCATTTAATTACTTTTCATTCCTTTCTTGATTAGTCTAATAAAGGACTACTACATAATTGTGGGTAAGGTAAAGACACATTAAAGCCAAATGCAATTCTAAACTTCTTAATAACACTTAATGTTACAGAGTTGGAGAAAAGGGAAATGGCTGGTACTAGATATCTCACTTCTGTTTGCCACACAGATTCTTTATCACTATAAGGTGTCCAACACATTTAAAGTCTTCAGGTTGCAGAGTGTACATGCTAGCTTTCATCCCTCCACACAGGCATCCTTTCTTCTGTCTTTTATGCAGGAAGAAAGTTTAAAACCACAATCTTTTGTAATAGCACAAGCTGTTGAATATAACGTTTTCTGTTACCTCAATTAAATGAATGGACTCTCTTGTGATTGACAATGCATGACTGGCTTGAGAAGTGTGAGACAGACTTCTGTCACCTTCACTGGCCAAAACAGTCCTCAGGGATGTCTCTATTCTATAGATAGAACCAGTGGAACATGCTGTGAAATACCACTCGACCATAAACACTTCACAACCTCAGCTGAAAGCAATCATGCTAGAAAATAGCATAGGGTTCGACTGCAAATGTTAAACGCTTGTCTCATTCTGTTCCAGCTATTCATGTTACTCACAGAGGCCCATCATATTACATCGTACACATTCCATATCTGTCTGAGCTGTTGACCAGACAGATAGTTTGTTCTGTTATCAAGACTAAATGAAGAGGCACAACCTTATAATGGAAAATATAACTGTTAAAAACATCCCCAACAGGTTTTCTTGCAGACGAAATCCCACCTTCAAAGTAAGCTTGACCAATAACCCACTCCCACAAACAGATGTACTCAAGCTTTCCTAACAAATGCCCATCAGATAGTTTTCTTCTAAACTGACTTCATGTAGTTCTAAATTTCTTTGGAAATGTGTCCTATTGCCACTGGTATCTTAATGAAGATGAATGTTAAAAAAGGATCATGTGTTGCTCTTGCTATTGGGATCGAGGACTAATGGAAAATCCTCTGTGGTGCACTGCTGAGATCATGCACAACATGAAGGAATCATTGTTGCAGAAATTGTGATGATGAGTTTCGGTTCATAAAGTCCTGCCTGCAGCTGTTACGTGTTAACCATATGCAGAATAAGATGCCATTTTGCAACCTGTAGTAGAAGTGGACATTGTTTTGACTGTTCCCTCAGAAGATTTTTATGAGCTTCCAAGAAAATCCACTAACAAAGTATTAGTTATTTTTAGTGTTCTTTAATTTTCATTAGAAAAAAAAGAATGTTTAATGAGTAGCCATTGTTATCATGAATGTTTGTCTTTAAGGGGAAGATTGCAGTATTCTGTATTTTTTGTTGCCTGAGACATTCAAATACTGTATGCAAGATTTCTGTGGTGGGTATAGCACAAGCTTTTTTAAAGAACTAAGAACATACAAAGTAGCAAACATGCAAGACAGGTTTAGAACATTTGGGTTTATCACAAGGGGACCCATTGACCATCCAAAAAAGCAGAGAAAAAACAAACTCTAACAATGAATTTAGGAGACAATTTGTTTTTAGCAGGGGTTGCCATGGTGATACAGTGGTTAGCTTTGCTGCCTTGCAGTGCTGGGACCCGGGGTTAAATTCCTGCAGCTCTATCTGTGAGGAGTTTTCATGTTCTCTCCTGTTTATGTGGGTTTACTCTGGATTTCTTTTGGTTTCCTCCTGCAGTCCAAGGACATACTGGTAGAATGATTTACTTTGGGGAAAAGTGGCCCTGGTGTAAGTGTGTGTGTTTGTATCTGTGTATGCCCTCTGACGGACAGGTGTCCCATTCAGAGAGTATCCTGCCTTGTGCCCGTTACCTGCTGGGATAGGCTCCCATGACACTGTACTGGATAAAGCAAATAGAATATGTATACATTTTCATTTAGCAAGAAAATATAAAAATCTGTTCCCTAAAACTTGGCTTTGGTTGCCGTTCTCAGTGAAAGCATAGAGAAAAGAGACATTTACAGCCACCAGCCTCCCCAAAAAAATTATATGAGAAAGTAAAACATAAAAGCAGACCACAGTTATGAAAGGAAGGTGAAATCTGATCTGGTCCGGAGATGACAAAATCCAGAAGCTACTTATTTGAATTTCTTTAAATTTCAAATGTTAAACCATAAAGCAGTATTTTTCTGACTTTACAAGCTGTCAACTCACAAGTCTAGTTGAAAAGTGTATCAGAAAGGAGGCCTTAATTAAAACTTCAGAGTCATAAAGCCATATCACCCTGCAACTCAGCTAAGCAGGTGTGAGCCTGGTCAGTACCTGGATGGGAGACCTCCTGGGAAAAACTAAGGTTGTCTCTGAAAGAGGTGTTAGTGGGGCCAGCAGGGGGTGCTCACCCTGCAGTCTGTGTGGGTCCTAATACCCCAGTATAGTGATGGGGACACTATACTGTAAAAAGCTGCTGTCCTTTGGATGAGATGTAAAACCAAGGTTGTGACTCTCTGTGGTCTTTAAAAATCCCAGGGTGTTTCTCAAAAAGAGTAGGGGTGTAACCCTGGTGTTCTGTCCAAATTTCCCATTGGCCCTTACCAATCATGGTCTCCTAATAATCCCAATCTATGAATTGGCTTCATTACTCTGTTCTCCTCCCCACTGATAGTTGATAATAGTGTTTGGGTACACTATGGCTGCTGTCGCATCATCCAGGTGGATACTGCACATTGGTGGTGGTGGAGGGGAGTCCCTATTACCTGTAAGGTGCTTTGAGTGGAGTTTCCAGAAAAGTGCTATATAAGTGTAAGCAATTATTATTAATTATTAATTATAAAGACTTACTCTCCTTATTGTTTCAGGCTTAAAATTCCATGCTGTCTTCCAATGCAAAATAGTTTACTCAAGACAAAAGCTAGCTTATCTTCCCACCCATTTGTTGAAGAAGAGGGATAATAACACAGTGATTTCTCATTTCCTGCTTCTCTGTTTTCAGTTGATAGTGGCTATCGTGAAATGCCATTTAAACCAATGCAAGTGAACAAAGCAACTGTCATGCAAGAGTACACTCCTACCCCTCAACTGGATGACAATGTTTAGGACATACAGTATATTTTGTGCAATGAAACCTTTTGACAATCCTAAATCTCAGTGAACTTTTGTGATGTGGTTCAAGTGGCAGTGGTGTTAAGTAACCTTCCACTTGACCTCAGCATCATGAGAAGGCTTCACATAGAAATTCCAGCAAGCCTTTCATTATATAACCTCTTGCTATGGAGTTCCTCCGACCTTGTTTCAGGGGACAACAAGGCTTGGTGGTTCCTGGTGGGTTACTGTGCCTCTGTGCTGTCCTCTCTGGCTTCTTTGTGTTGCATATTGGGTATAGCTATGGAGAGGTAGTTGTCCAACTAACATGGGCACAGTGGAAATATGACTTGGATGCCCAAAGCCATTGCTTGCACGTGTTTGGTTATCTGTTTTTACTTGACTGGAACTGTCTTAATACAAAAGACAGTTGTTCTCATGTTATGGCTTCGACTGGCATCAGTTATCTAATATCATTTCATGCTGGCTCTGGTTATCCTTTTATTCTTGTTTTTAAGATTTTTTTAAATTCTCCTGTGTAATGAAACTGAGGCTGAGAATTACTTTGAAAAGAGATAACATCCTTTAAGCCAGTGTCAAGACCAAGGAAATGAAAGGTTCAAAAACCACAGTCAAGATCACAGGACCCTTTATCTTACTTTAAAGTCCTACACTTGCTCTGGCACTTCTTGATCTGTACTGGAACAACAACCAGTTTTGCTAGCACCAGCGAACTGCATCTGAAACTGCAGTAGGAGATTGCTCCAAGAAGACAAGATCTGATCCTGGCTCTCACAGTATCATTGATTAATTAAATTACATTACTTAAATAACAGCGAAGCTGTGGTAGCTTGGACGGCAAGGGTGTCTAGCTCCTGACTGGAAGGTCCTGGGTTCAATCCCAGGTAGGGGCAAGAAATGTAGCTTGCTCTAATTCCTTCCAGATGGCTTCCAGGTCCACTCAGCCTGCTTTCCAAATGAGTACTGAGGGTTAATCCTTCTGGGGGTAATAGGCTGGCTTCAGTGTGATGCTGACCACATTGCCTCCACCTCTGGTGTTGGATGGTCAAAGAGAAATGGTGGCCCTTGCCCCCCATTTCCCATGGGCCTTTATGGCCTGAAAAGGGACCTACTTACTTAAATAACAGTATTTGGCTTTAGTGTCAGACAAAACCTGGGATTTCTAAAAGGTTGTCAGTATTGATTTTGTCACAGACTCACAAATAGCTGTCATTATAGCAGACTTCATTATGTGAGCTATTACTACTGCAGAAAAGATAAAATCAGCATTCTGTTTTGATGGCTTTTTAGCAGTCTTCAGCAGAAGTACATTTCTTTTTCATATAATAGGCATGGTGGCGCAGAGGTTAGCATGGCTGTCTTGCAGTGCTGTGGCCCTGTTTGTATGTTTTCCCCATGTTTGTGTGGGTTTCCTCCAGGTGCTGTGTTCTCCTTCCACAGTTCAAAAACAGGCTGGTATGTTAATTAGCTTCTAGAAAGAATGTCCCTTAGTGTGAGTGTACTGTATGTGTGTGTCTGCTTTTGTGTATGTCTACCCTGTGATGGACTGGCGTCCTGTCCAGGGTCTACACTGCTTTGCACCCATTGCTTGCTGAGTTAGGTTCCAGCACTCCTGCGACTCTGAATTGGAAGAAGTGGTTAGAAAATGGATGGATGGAAGATACCAAATACTACGTACTTCATACAAAAACTTAGAAATCCATACAGTAGATTCCAATGAAATTATTATGAGTTGTATTTAATGTTTTGGAAAAGAAATAGGAATTTGATCAAATCAGAATTAACTATTATGATAACTAAAGCCTTGAGAAATAATTGGTTTCCTTTTCTTGAAAACACTACGTTAATAATTAAATTGCAATATTCCTGTTTTGTTAGTCTTTTGTTTTAAAATATACTAAGCTTACAAAAATAATTATGAAAGAAATAAAAGAAATATAATGCTGCTCAAAAAACAGTCAACGTTTCCATTTGAGAATTTAATGTCACTTCTAAATCATAACTAATTTAGTTTAATGAATTACATCTCAGTTTCAGGTGCATTGAATGGGAATGAGCTTCTTCGTGTAGGCTGTCCCTTGAACAGAGCATTTGCATTAGCTCATTAAAATGGCAGTTAGCATCAGTTAAGGATCGAAGTGTGTCATCTATGAACTGCCTGTAGCTTTGCTGAATTCCAACATGCGTGGAGCACACGTACATGGGAAAGACAAAAAACAGCCATAAATAACTGAAGGGGGAGAGAAAGCAGTAAATGTATCTGATATGGATAATTAGATTTTTTATAGGAAATTTAAGAGATCAACTTTGAGCCCTTCTCTTCCGGTGGATAATTTGCATTTTCCTGTAATAATAAAACAATACGGATGAAAACCACAGAGAGTCAGATTTTTGGATTTAAAAATGTTGATTCCATTTATTTCTGTCATAAAAATGGAAATGGTATATACTTTGGAACAAAATGTCTCCAAGACAAACCAAGAAATTCTGAAAGGACAATGCTTGTGCTTTTTAAAAAGTCCTCCAGTCAATGAACATTGTTTGCAGAATTAAGTTATCAAGTGCAGTAGAATCCTTGACTTACGAGCTGAGCTGCTTTCTCACTATACAGTAGTTTTATCAAGAATCTGTTGTTGCTGTAGTTTGTAAAAGGGCAGAGGTTGCTCCTTAAGGCATTAACAGTGATCAAAGTTTTTTTTTTCAATTGATTTATTTGAACCTGCTTTATAATTTGTTTTAAAACAATCTGTATGCTGAACCAATCAACTGGCCCAACCAATGACAGTGTTGTTTTATTTCTATCTGGCTTTCACAAGAAAGTATTCCTCCAAGAGCAAACACATCGATTATCTTTGTGGAAAAAAGCAAATGATTTGTAAGTCAGCACACACAGATTTCCATGATTTATAGGAACGGTAAGAAACCTTGAGTAGGTTAATTAAGAAATCCGATTAATAGTGTGCTCTGTTTTCCAGGAATCAGGACTCTTCGATGATCTAACCTTTATGCGTGACATGGCATTTAAAACAATAGAATTCATTGTTTTTTTTGTTAGGTTTCCTAGGACTCCAGCGATTTATTACCTAGTTTACAATGTATTCACTCTCTTAGTTGCTCCCCAATAATTCCTTCTTCTGCAATTCTGTTGGATATCTGGCCTTCACTTCTGAAGTATCTGTACTTGGCAAGAAAGAATATACAGTACAGTGTTCAGAATATGTCATACAATTACAGTGTTTTTGCCTACTAATAATAGTTTCTACCGGCTTCTTTGTATATAATAGACTACATTTTCCTGGTATCACATGCATTCAGTTATTCACAGCCTGGCTAAAGGAATTTTGAAAGTTTTACTTTTGAAAAAAGTTAAAAACCATCTACTATCTACTTCCTGAAAGCCAGGACTTTGTGTTGTCAAAAACATAAACTAAACATGATCAAATGATTCTCTTAGCTTTGAAAACTGGATAGCAGGACAACATTTTCTAAAAAACACAATTCAAATAACTCACCAGTAGCTTGGACAACAAACGTGTTTATTTAGACTGCATGTTGAGCCCTATAGTCTAGATATGGACTAATCAAGCCTGAGACTTTTCATTAGCCAGCTGTTTTCCAGATAGCAGAACTGACCACAACAGTGAGATTGGGTGTGTTTAAACTGGGGTATCTCCAGTTTTCTGTACAGCAGCAACCTCTTTGATGAGCTGGAAACTTAACAGTTTTACTATTAAGAGTTACATCACCTCCCCAGTTGATTCTACTGTAACTCTGCTGTTGACATTTTGAGAAAAAGTGCACTTTTCAAAGGAAAGCTGATTTCTTAAAGAGCAATGAAGGTGTCCATTCCTCTTGTACAAGCTATAGTAGAACTATACACAGAAAAAACTCATTAGCTGCAACAGTATCAATCACTCATATTTTCTCTATAATGCACAAAGCTACCCTTATAAAAATAAAGAACAACAAAACAAACATGAAGTATTTATTCATTTTAAACCCCAAAATGTCCGAATATAGGATAATGGGGCATTAGAACCCAAGCCATCAATCCATGGTCATAAGGCAGGATAGACAATGGATGGGACACCAACCCATTGCAAGTACACAGACAAACATACAGGGGACAATTTAGAAACACAAATGTTTTTGAACTGTGGGAGGAAACTGGAGTACCTAGAGAAAACCCACACAGCCATGGGTTCTGCTGAAGTCATTCTTTTCTTTTAAAAAAGGATGTGAGTATTATCATATTTCCTGCCCCCACCCCCGAGATAAAAAAATAACATATCGTGCAATCAGCCTCTGTTGCACTGAACATTGCTTCTGAATTCAACCTCTTTCTCCTGATTGATTTTGTAACCATGGTTACACTAAACTGGGCAGAACCTAACAGGAACTCGTTACAAAACAAGGCAATATACTTAATGGAAGGAGAACAAGCAACTAAAGAAATTCTGCAAAATATTAATGAAGTAACAATTACCTTTTATTGCAAAACATTATTTTTTGCTGTTTGCCCAAAACCATGAAAACAAAATACTGAAAAGTCATTAGCAAAAATCAGCAGCCATCAATAAACTGTATTGATGGCTTCCTAATTCTTGGTGTTTACAAGGGAAAAAACAATTTAAAAAATAGCTTGGGCCCTCAGTGATAATCAATCTTTCAATGCACAACAGGCCTGTATTTCATTTTTGCCCAAATTTCAGTTTTTAAAGTAACCAATGTTATGATTGGGAAATTATTAACCATACAACAGTATAAGAATCACCATTGATTTGTCTTATGTCTGTGTCTAATGGATCCTTCTTCAGGTATAGTCATTTTCTTTTTATTTTCTAATGTAATTCTGTTCTAAAACTAGAACACTGTTGGAAAAGTGATCAGTGAAAAAAGTGTTTTTTAAAAAGCGTCCTTTTAGTAGACCATATTTATACTCTTTGACAAAGCGTTAAAGCCGACTATGTTAAACCAGTCAAGAATCAGAAGTCATTCAGATGAAATACTTTAAAAAAATATCTGTCAATACTGTGAGCTGTACTTAGTATTTTATAGATTATTAATTATGTACAAAAACTCCCATGAGTACAAAGCAAAATATTTTGTTTAGTTTAGATCTGTATTTGCTCTAAATTCTAAATGAAATCTGTACCTTATAGCCCGATATACATTAACATACATTACACTAACTTACATTACATTATAGTCTCATATACAGTACATTAACAAACATTAACATTGCAGGCTTCATAATTTATTAAGTTGTTGGCATTTCGTGGCTGAAAAAAATTTCACTCGGGAACATAAAATAAACTTGACTCCTGCTGCCAGTTTCATATCATGGGGGAAACAGGTTTCACACGCACAGAAAAGATAAATCTTCATTGAACTGGCCCACTATCTCTTCAAGCCACCGAGCTCATTTTGCAGATGATGTGCGGCATTGATCTATCAGGCACAGTGTGGCACAACCTTGGCTGGCACCCAGTACAGTTCCGCAGCTCCTCATTTCTGGATAGCTGCAGATGGACTGTGTCTAGACACTGAACTCTTACAACAGGATGCTCTGGCATTTTCCTGCCAGTCAGAAGGCAAGATATCACCTCCCTGTTTTAAGAGTTGTGACTCTTTTATAATAATAATTGCTTACACTTATATAGCACTTTTCTGGACACTCCACTCAAAGTGCTTTACAGGTAATGGGGACTCCCCTCCACCACCACCATTGTGCAGCATCCACCTGGATGATGCGATGGCAGCCATAGTGCGCCAGAACGCTCACCACACATCAGCTATCAGTGGGCAGGAGAGCAGAGTAATGAAGCCAATTCATAGATGGGGATTATTAGGAGGCCATGATTGGTAAGGGCCAATGGGAAATTTGGCCAGGATTGTCACATCCTCTGCAGCCAGAAGGCGCTCCTTCTCTGTCCTGTCTCTCATTTCCAGTTCTTTGCTGTCCTTCGATGTTTCTCTCTCTCTGGGGCTATATATTTCCGGGTCTTTCAGTCTGCCTTCGCTCAGCATTGACGTTCGGATTTCCTGAGACCCGCCTAGCACCAGGTCGCCCCAGGTCCGCTACCTGAGGGCATAGGTTTCTATACGGCATTCCCTGAACAGCTGAGCCCGGGCTATCCCCCATCACGCCGCTACACATAGGGTCTTTTCGCTCTCCTGTCATTCCACGGTTCGTCCCTTCTGACATCCTTGACAAGGATGCCGGGGTTACAACCCTAGTCTTTTCAAGTAACGCCCTGGGATTTTTAATGACCACGGAGAGTCAGGACCTCGGTTTTTCATCTCATCCGAAGGACGGAGACTGTTTATAGTATAGTGTCCCCATCACTATACTGGGGCATTAGGACCCACATGGACCACAGGGCAAACGCCCCCTGCTAGCCATAGGGTGAACGTCCCCTGCTAGCCCCACTAACACCTCTTCTAGCAGCAACCTTAGTTTTTTCCAGGATGTTTCCCTTCCAGGTACTGGCCAGGCTCACACCTGCTTAACCTGCTTAGAATTATTCACTTCCCATCAGATTGCAGGACACCCCTGAAAGTATTGGCCCGTGTTTTCTCTAAACTGCCTGAGAAGCATGATGAGTAGGTGTGATGTTTGATGCAAATATCCATCAATCCAACTATGTTGGGATTCTTACAATGTGTAGATTAAGAATGACAAAGTGGACAAAAAAATGACGACCTTTTTGTACTTTTTTCTCTTGAAGCATCTTATTAATCGACCACACAGTTCAACACAATATCCCCTATATCCCTACAACTAATGTACAGGTATGTCTGAAAATCCATAATCGTCTCAACTGTGTGCCTCCTCTTTTCCCAAGAGGAGGAAATAATACAGTATGTCTATGATCAGTGACAATGTGTTTAGAATGTACAGTAAATAGAGAGGATCCATATGAGCGTATGAGTTTACCTGGTGTGATTGAAAAGCATACACTTTAGCCCCCAGTTGCAAAACTGATTACTCCTATGTGAATGTTAACTAGAAGCTTCAAGTACACATCTGGACTTGGTATCTCCTTGCTGCTTACATTTCAGTATGGAATTCTCACTCTTTAACCAATTCTTTTTTTGAGGGAATTAAAAATGTTAAGATATACTGTAGATAAACTGATACAGTAACTGCTATACACTGAATTGTATAATAATAATAACAACAACAATAATAAAAAATGTTATTATTCTTATTTCTTCAGCATCAAAGAGTTAATTGGGCGACAGAAGGTCATGACACACTTGGAAGACTGTTGAATTGTTCGGGGGCACGTGGTGTTAGCTCATGGTCCATGCCAGTTATTGCTCACTTTTCATCAGAGATCCATAGCGACCCACATCTTTAAATTCAGCATTTCTTTCTCAGGTTTCAGCAAGCCGTTGGCAGCCTGGGCTATTTTGGGTGACATTTTTCTCTATTGCGGAGGAGACATTACGCAGGGGGAATGTTCACTAAAAAACATGTCCAGTCTCGATTAAATCTCCCCGTTTGTATTTTATTTTGTCGGTTTGTTTTCGCGGTTTGATCCCACATCAAAGGACATTTTGCCCACTACCTCCGGCCCCTCGGAGAGTTTGTAGCCGGACGGAGGGTACGCAAACAGGGATTGCCTGCCAGCCTCACACGGTAAGGACATGGACACTTCGCTTCGCTTTGCATTGCTTGTACTAAGCTTTGCTAAAATGTTGGAATATTTACGTGTCCATTTGCTTCGTGATTTAACATTGCTGGCATGGCAGGCTGCCTCGGCTCTCCATTTTCTCATCTCTAGTAAAGCGCAACCTATAAAAGGGCTTAATTGATTTGGATTTTGTTACAGCAGTATATTTACCGGTAATTTTAGACTATGGTATTAAATTCGTTGTTCGCCTATGGACATTACGTACACCTAAATACATGTAATAGCCATTTTCTAATGTCAATCTATTTGGCAAGAACTGCAGTAGCTAGTTTTTTTTAGATTGCGGGTCTATGGTCAGTCGCAATTGCACACTAAGCATCGTTTGCGATACAGTGACAGTGGCTAATATGGTTTTTGCTAAGCCTAAATGCTTGTAAATTGGCTCTCCTACTTGTATCTTAAATGTAAACGGAATTGAATTGTTGGATTAGTAATTGGGATGCTTACAGGTTCAAATTCTAATAAAGCATAACCCTGCTGCGAAAACGGACTCCTCCAGTTATTTATTTATATAACATATATTAAATGTTTTGGGCGTTGATCTCTCCATTCGCTGTTCACCTTGTAGAGTAAGACTGAAAAACCATCGGGAAATTCTCACGGGTGACCAGACAAAGACGATAAACTTACATAAAATAAACATTTTTGAAGAAATCATTAAAATTCAATAATATAATATGTATATATTTAATTCATTTGAGACTTTTTTAAAACTACATTTGATTTGAGGACCCTTCAAATAAGAATGCTTAAGTTGAATGAATACCACTGCGGACTGTGACTATAAACTTCAATTTGGGGTTCTTTCAATGCTTAAAATACGAATTTAGTATTTTCACTTTAATGTGCACCTTTGTTGCCTTCTGCAGTTCCTCGATTATTTTCGAGCTTTGGCCTGGATGTAAAAATAAGATATTCATACATACATATCAACAGATGTATATATGCTATGTGATATAAAAGTTTATAACATTTTTATTTGTTTCTTTGCCGTGTTCTATTAATATACAGTCACTTGAAGAATACGTATACAGAATACATACAGTATATAAATACTATACATAGAGATATGGTAGATGTTATAAGACAAGTTATTAATGAAGATCAAACATGCAGGAAAGAAGACAGATCTAACCGCATAGCAGAATTACTAGCAGGAATAAAGTGGTGGAGGTGGGTGGATAGGTGTTGCAGAAACTGAGCAATTTTCAGGGACCTGGCTGTTCCTGACATTAGTCATACTGTCATTCCTGTGCATTAAAGAAGTTCTGTGGCGCGTTTAAATTATGTATGGTTGTCATTTGTAGCATGGCAGGGAGTATGAAAGGGTTAGGACTCCAGATATTTGATAATTGAATTATTCATGGCTGTTTTGTTTTCATACCATTGCTAGTTTAGAACGTTACACGATCACTGTTGAAACAATTTTAATGAAAACATATTTTCAGAAAATAAATGATAAATAATGCTATTTTAAAAACGATTTGTTAAGATTTTAATAACACCAAACTCCATAAAACATGTTAATTTTATGCCCCTGAGATTATTTGATTGAACAATTACTGTTTTTCCTTTTGTGTTGGTTTAAACTTAAGTGGATTGATTAGATGTTTTAAAATTATAGTGCTATAGAATGACATAACACTACCAGGAATGTCATGTTATGGGATATAGAGTAAGTATTGCACTAATATAACACAAACTAGACTAGGTTTAACTGTATTAGGTATGGTTTGGTTTTGAGTAAATACAGTATGAAGTAATCACAACTAACCTTCAAAATAACATAAGTATTGTGAAGGAAGCCCTGTGGTTGATTTTGCAAGGATATATTTTATTCTTGTTTTTTGTACTCATATTTTGATTATAGTGTTGTCCTATATAATAATTTATAATATGTCCATGGAACAATTTGATTTAATTTCTAGCAGTTTTAACTTTAATAATACATAACGCTTCATGACAGAGTGCCTGTTTCTATAATGTGTAGGCTTCTCCTTTGCTGACAAGACTGGATGTGGTGACAGTTTATAGCACAACTTGTGCGGAGGAAAGCACTAAGGATATAAAAGCAACTAATGAATGAAACTCGTGAATTTCTGGGCTCAAAACTAGTTACATTATTAATTGGGATAAATAGAAACACTTTTGGAGCTCTACAGAAGTTTTCATAAAGATAGATGCCAAAGTAATCCACATCAGCACCCAATTCAAATCAATCACCAGCCACTTTTCAGGTTATATCATGCTGAAACATGCAGAATGTGATGCTGAATGTGAGGAAACATGCTGAATGTGATATAATCTCAGCTGATCAGCAAAGACCCTCTTTTGTCCCTGAGGATTTTCACACTGCGGAGAGAATAGTGTGGAGAGAATAGTCTAAATTGTGGAAATGGGGAAGGACACAGACACACATCTTTCAGACAAGACCACATGATTAAGCAGAGAACCTCTTACAGCTCTTGCACCCTATAAACATGAAAGAGCAGGGTTACTTAACATACAGACTTCGCAACCTGCTCCATTAGTCTGTATTCAAACCAGAGGGTGGAAACAAAGTGTGTACTAGTTTCTGTAGCATTAACATGACCAGAACCTTGATTGTTATATTGAACCTGCTAATTATGGATTCAGGAAGAAAAGATCTAGTTGTTGTAAGAGTGTATGGAGTGGATTGAAAGTGATACATATTAGGTATCACTGTTCTATGACATCAGATGAGAACCCTCTACCATTCCAACCAATAATGTGTTGTCTCTGCAGTTGAGCCTCTATTTTCCATGCAGGATTTGCAAATTCAAAGTGCTTTAATCATTCAGTCTTATGGGTTCCATTAAAATAAAACTGAGTAGCTACTTCTATGATTTATTATAACAGTATACAGTCATACAATATATGTGGTTTTTTGTGTGTGAACATATCTGTGTAAGATTTATCCAGAATTATTGCAATGTATTCCAATATTTGCATGAAATAATGAACACGACTGCAAGATAGTACTTTCTACAATAAAATGTTTGTGGAAAAAGCCCGTAATGGACAGAAAATATACAGTACAAATAGTTGAAAAGAATTCCAATTTGATTATTGGATTTCATGAAAAATGTCAAAACCGCACCTGCTGTCCTAAAAAAACTTTTTACATGAAATGATGGCAATACTGTAATGTAACCATGGTAATGCTGATTATTAAAGAGACAAAGAATGACAGGCTTATACATAATTTAAATTAGCAGAACAGTGGGACACAGAATAGTTAATGACATGGAATCTTGCTATTGTTCAGCCATTTTTTCATTTTTATATTTTATTCATTTATTCAGAAAATTTTCATTTTCCTTTCTGAAGCATTTATTAGTTGTCAGTTTTGACAGCAGCAGCGTTTAAGTACAGTACTTAGGCAAATTGGACTTTTGCACTGATTTGGAGAGTGGTCATTTTAATATGCCATAATTCTTTAATTTATTATTAATAGTATTAATTTATTTAACATAAAAATTTGTCCAATGCAGCCTTGATATTCCAAAAGAAGAAAAGGAGCACATTTATGTTTGCTGCAAAGGAAATCAGATTTATTTTTTAGAAAGTATAAGAAACGGTTTCATAAAACTCACAGTACACTCTTATTTAAACACAACAACCAGTGCATATTTGGAATACCCATATAGATATGTGATGTTAACTTTCTTTTAAACATCATTTTAGTAAATTCCCTGGAGAAATAGTTTATTTTAAAATAATGTCTGCTATATTCTTATTTAAAGATGAACTGAGCGACCAAAGACATATTTTGGTTAATAAAATAAAATATTGTTCAAGTCTGACTCAATCTATAGACATGGCATCTTGCTAATTTTGCTACAGACTAAGCCATCAATTTCTGCTTCCTAAAATTTCTAATTTAGCAGCCTTCATATAAACTGGAGCTACAGAGTGGAAAGTCTGCTGATAAAACATATTTTCACAGCAGTGTGGGAATATGATATTGGCACAAATTTAATAGGTTCCAAGAGGTGAATCATATTGGAGAACAGGGTTGCAATTTAGAATTCTACATTTTTTCTTGTACCATTAAAAATTCATGCAAAGTCAATACATTACCCCTAAAAACTGTATGCCTGTAGGTATTTATAGAAAGTACGGTGGGTTCCAGAAAACTATAAATTATTTCATGTGAATTAAAGTACCACTGCTTATTACATGTCCTAAAGGTATAATGGATCTTGAACCATACAATATTCATCTCATTTTGACAAAGAGTGAAGCAATTGATCACTAATAAAACCCTTATGATATGTGACAAGGGAAATTTCAGATCATCTCTAACTGAGCAGATTTGAGAGTGCATGTTTACTCCATCCTTAGATATACAGTAACTGAATGAAGTCATATGCTGTCAAAAATTAAATACTGAAACAAAACAAAATAAAAGCTGAGTATATTGGTATCTTGTGGCTGAATTAATACTTTTTTGACAATGAATGATGAATATAATCTTTTTTTCATGAGGATATGAAACAGTATGAGCAGAAATATTAACCAAGGACGGCACAGTACTTGCATTTAAATTGTTGTGGCTCTTGAGAGATTTGCAATG
Source organism: Atractosteus spatula (assembly GCF_055471065.1). NCBI lineage: Eukaryota > Metazoa > Chordata > Actinopteri > Semionotiformes > Lepisosteidae > Atractosteus > Atractosteus spatula. Next base: position 36,910,832 of record NC_142714.1, read on the forward strand.
AAAGATTCAGAGGTGAAAACAACTTCCATTAATGCAGTGAAAACAAACCAGGGTTCTTCATGGCTGAACAAAGAGGAGGTTCTTGGTGATTAAGAAAATTCTGTGCTTGAATTCTATGCTTTTGAAAACACTGACAGAGACTGAAATGCTTTTTTAATTTAATAACTGGAAGCTGTTTGTTTAGCTCTGTTTTGTGAATGACTGGGGCCTTTAACCTGACTCTATTAAGATGCCTGTTGTTTATTTTAAGGATAATGGTGTCCTGTGTCTTTGTTACTTAGAGCTGTGAGACATATGTCTTATCCAACAGAGAATCTTCTCATCAACAAATTGTACTTATTCCTCATTGTTCTATATGCCCATATACCCAACATAATTGGTATTTGTTAACTTGGCTTTTCCATTCACTACTATTGTTTTACTGGAACTGTAAATGTGAAAACTGACCAAGCTTTTCTCTTAAATGTACACTGTCAGTTCTATAGTGCCTACACCAGACTTTGTAGCAATTAGAAGAGCAATATAACTATTACAAACAAGATTGCTCCAATGCATCTAGCAAGTCACTGGTGTCTCTCTTTTGCAGTCAGTCCAGGTTTACCTGAACCAACACAAGCCCTCCTAACACAAATTCGTGGTGTGCAGGCAGAAAGGTACGGATGACTCCTTTTTAACAGTGAGTTCAGAAATAACATGTATGATAAATCTCCACTCAAAAGTAATTCATATAGTATTGGCCAAAAGTAATTTTCCACTCAAGTCTAATAGATTTAATCAAATATTTTAAACATACTGTAGGTACTAAACAAAATTAATGAATTCCTTTATTATCCCAATTGGATAACTTCCTTTGCAGGCAGATAAAAGACATACCACAATACAGTATATACAGTAAAGCATTTAACACAATATGAATCCATTTACAAATGAGAAACATACGTGCATGAGATGAAAAAAAAAGTTAGCAGCTTTAAGTAATCCTCACAATTTAGAAAAACAAATAAAGTAATTGGATCATTACTGTGTATGTTTGTGATACACAGTAGATAAAAAATAAATAAAATATATAAATAAAAAATAAATTAAAAAATAAAAAATAAATAAATGACTGACTGGAGTTCTGTCCAGAGTGTATCCTGCCTTGTGCCCGTAGCTTGCTTCCCTGTGAACCAGAATTGGATGAAGTGGGTATAAAATGGGATAAATAAAGTATAACAATTAGTTGTCCTAATTAGGCAGGTTAATAGCCTTGGGAATAAGGAATAACTTGGTTCTATTGCACTTAAATGTAGGTAGTCTAAATCGATGCCCTGATAGAAAGAGCTCAAATTCACTGTGCAGGAGGTGGTCATGACAGTCAATAATTATATTGGCCTACCGCCCTGTTTGTTTGGTATAGAGGTCTGCCAGCTGTACAGTAGCTGTTGTGCACTGATAATTGTACTGGCTTCCTTCAATGCTCAGTCCACTCTATCACAGTAAAATATTAGAACATATTCAATCAAAGTTCTACAGAATAAAGTCATCATTGAGCTATACACATTAAAAGAGCGGAATGTTCTGTGGTAGAGCCATTGCTGTTGGTTCTTCACAGAAAAATATGAACAGAAATACAGATCAGAGAAAAGCATTACTCATTTGAGATATGGTCACATCCTTTGTTGTTATTCCATTAATTAAAATCATGAGAAATCATTTCCATTGCAGGTAAAAAGAACAATCACAAACAAACTAGAGATTTGTATGGCAATTATATTCTAGAGGATAGTAAATGGATTTAGAAAAGGCTGTGCTTAATTAATTCTGCATTTGGGGTGAGCTGCAGGGATCTATATTAGGACCACTGATCTTTTTATTTTATAGCAATTATCTTAATTCTGTAAACTAGTAAAGTTTATAGACCAAAATAGAATGATTAGAAATACTGTAGAATTTCCGTTGTACTGTTAACTTTTGATCACCATATTATTAAAAAGACTGGTCCAGAGAGGAGCACCACATTCCTGGTCTCAAGAGAACATTCTATTCTGGCAGACATTAAAAACCAAATGCTTTCAGTCTTGAACAGTAAAGACTACAAGGGGACTTTCAGTCTGTGGGCTGCTGAAAAACAAGCAATCTAGATGAAGCAAAGGATTTCCTCTCTTCTACAAACATTCTAATATTGTTACATCTTTTTGAACAGATTCTTAATCAACTCATTTTTCTAATTTAATTTCTGTTCAAATATCAAATGGTGAGCAAATGTTTTTTTTTAATTAAATTACTATGAGTGGGCACAGTATTTTGCCATCCCAAGAAACAGTGCCCACAGTATAAATCTAGGTCTTTTAGAGAAAATGCGAACCTTGCATTTTGATTTTCTCCCTTTCATTGGAACAATGTCCTCCTCTGTCCTCTTTTGAAGATGCTAGAGCACTGCGGAAAGATAAACTCTGGATCCGGTAAAGGTTTGCAAAGATAATTGCAGTTGAATTCCTGAGCTTCTTCTTAGTGAGATCATCTAATCAATACGTTGTTATCATTCAAACAGGCAAGGTGGGTTGAATTGTCAATTCTTGTTTTTTAACCTTTCTTATTTTCTTTTGTTAAGGCAAAAATCTTTGTATTGTGCTGGAATCTCAGAAGGGACTATTGCAGAGAAGACTTCGTGGCACTTCAGTACAAGATGCATTGTACTGTATATACAGTATGAGCAAATTCTCTTAATGTGTATTTTTCTGTTACTGTCTGAGGTAAATTAGGTGTAGTGCCAACATTTTATGCTAGTCCATAACTAATGTAAAAAAAGCAGAACAGTCAAAGCTGAAATTGTCTATTCAAAGAAAGAAGTGGAAGTTTGATTATAAAAAACCTTAAAGTATTTGCACATACACTGTGAATTTATTCCCTAAACTATTCACTTTTAATAAGTACAAGAATCTATTTTGTTAAATAAAATACCGTAGATTTCAACATGAAAATCTGCATTAGAATCTTTGAAACACATCATTAACTTGGTTTAATGTGACAAGATAATATAGAAAAATATCCATTTCCCTATATATTTTATAAAAACCTCCATATTAATACTGTAATATATAAGTAATGGTCAGTTTCATAGTCCCCTCTATGTTAAACCTTAAGCTGGTGAATACTAATTATGATCTTTGCACTCATCAGCATATACAAATACTTGAAAACATTTCTTCTTCTAAGAATTTTTCTGATTTCTCAATCAATTTTACTGATTTATATAACTGGGCATTTAATGAAGCCCTTAACCAACAATGATTGAGACAAAACAAAGGACTTGGGTGTGCAGTTATAAAGATGCCACGAAGCATGCTTGTGTGATTTTAATTATAGGGCTAGATAATAGAACTGTCTTGCTAGAAACACATGGCTTTATGGCAAATTTTGACTTGAATATCTACAAATTGATCTGTGAAGAAATTAACAAAAACATTTAAATCCTTTTACTGGCAGTTGTGCTCATCCACAATCCACATTTTTGTTGAATAAGTTCTAAAAATAAGATTTTCATAATCATACTATGAGATGTGCCTTACTTTTGAAAATTGCCAGGTAAGAGAGTGTGACACATTCTAAAGTAGAGGAGACTAGAAAATAGGTTTAGACTTATTAATTATTATAAGTGTAAATTTGTTTTATATAAACGATAGCAGTGGATTAGTATACTGCATTTTAGAATGGGCTTCTCACATTAATAAAAAAGGAGAATACTTATTCAATACTACGGAATGATCTGTCATGCATGGATATATAAAATGAAGTGTCATTTCATTTAGGAAGACTTCACTTTAACAAGTGAAGCTTGTTAAAAGGATTTTTTCTGTGTCTTGCCGTGGCACTGGAATGGATCACATTGTGGAAATTATGTCTCTTGCCAAAGTCAAAGTAAACATATTTTTTAATACTGTGAAGGTAAAATGGGTCAAATACCTTTCTTTTAATTCAATGACTTTTAGGCTTCCTAACAAATCCTTCTGCATTAATCTTAGTGCCTTCATGCTTCATTCATTTTTGCATGCTCTACACAAGGCACAACGAAGTGGTGTGAAACGCACAGCCTTTACTCCTGTCACACTTTGTCTGTGTGTGGTCATATTTCATTAGTTTTTCTCAAGCCTGTATTATTGGAAAGTAAGTTCAGACCATCTGAGAGTACAGCACTTGCATAAATTTGTCTGCTCACCCAGGACACCCATAGCCTTTGTTCATTTGAAAGACTTTTTTCCAGGGAATTCATCGCCTTAAGCAAAGATAGATGTTTAGTATTGTTAACTGATCTATGGTTTGCCTGTGTCTCCTAATGTTTTCAACTCATTGTTGTCATGGGGTCTTTGATACGAACATAAATATTCCTCTAGTGAAATTTAAGGCAAAAGGCTGGGAAGCTAAGGAGAGTTTCTCAAGTGGGTGAGTGAACAAGATTTAAAAAATAACTGAAACATCTGCAGATATCAAATCAAAATCAAATCAAAGTTTATTTATCAAATGCACAACAATACAGTGTGCAGCAGTAGTTGCTGGCAATGAAATGTGTTTTCTGCGAGCTCACAAAAATCACAAGAATCACAAAAATCGCAAAATTAAAAGTTACGAAAATAAGGTTACATGATAATAGATAATAATGTAATAGAAATTGAATAAAACTCAATATGAATAGAGCTGCTATGTGTCCACGGTGTATGCAATATATTATGTCCAAGTAGTGCAGTATGCTGAATACAATGAAAACTGTACTGCAGACTGATACTGCATTATGAGCACCTGTTTTTCTATATGTCATATACTGTATATAACACAAGGCACCAATTTGGGCTTTTGAGCATTAATTATTCCAAGTCAGTCAGAAAGTGGAAGCAATAGTGCTTCAGAGTACAACAATATATTTACTAAGGTAGCCACACCAAAGCGATGTGTTGAAGGTAAGAACATAAGAATGGTTACAAATGGAAATATGCAATTTTTTCCAGTATTAAGCAAACACTCTAATCCAGCATTATTCTGAAGAAAGCTATCAGCTTCAGCAGCATGGTTGGACATACTCCCACACACCTTTACTTCCTTTTTTCAGTTTTAATGCACTCTTCTTCCTTAGCTTCCACTGCTGTCGTCTAGTTCATATTTCACAGTTCTGATGAAGTTTATAGAATTGACTTTGTCAATACCTTTGAGGATCTTGAATGCTTTGATCTGGTTCTCTCATAGTCTTCTCTATTCATAACAAATAAATAATTTATTTGAACTAGTTTAAAAACTATACCAAAATTTATATTATATGAAAAACAGTGCTCCTAATACAGATCCCTGTGGTACTCAACCAATTACACGACTCCAGTTCTCAGTCTCTCCTACTCTAGCTGACCTCTGTTGTTCATTTCCCAGTGATCCAGTACTGGTTTCCGTCTGACTCTACTGAGAAATGAGATCATTTGCATGAAGAGTAATTTCTTTTCTGTTGTTGTTTTACCTCCATCAAATGATGGAATTAGTTTAAACTAGATTAAAATAATGGAATTAGATTAACCTTTAGGCTAAAGGTTAGGTTATGTGTGTTAAGCAGGTTATTTTCAGTTCTGATTCAGTGTATATATAGTGTAATGAAGTTGACACCTTAAGGCTATTGGTCATGTATTGGTCTGGATTGGTTATGGTGAATCAAGAAGTGGGTTGCAGTATATATTTTTTATATACTGTATTTTTGGAATGTTTGAGAGTTATCAAACATCTTTAGCTTAAGGTTTATTCTATTTCTGTATTAGAGTATTTGATAACAGAATACACCAAGCTACCTAAGGAACACTGGAATACGAAAACAGTTCTATTTGTGCAGAGCCCATGTATAGAACCTAGAATATAGAATCAGTGATTGAGTTAGTGGATCAAATACAAGTTCACTGGCTCTAGAAAGGAGCTGTTACACAAGCAAAGAGCTCTAACTGACAATGAGATATACTCTGTGGTTTAGTAAATAGGGTACAGAGTGAAAGCATACATTTAAAGCAGTTATCACAGGAGGATTTGTGTCGTCGAATACTGGGAGTGCCAGAATAAACTGATTTGGAGACTAGAATGTTTTTGGTTTATTATACCTCAGGGAAATGTTGCTGACAAAAAAACTCTCTTTAAGCCTTAAGAATGTTCTATACAATTAATTATTTTGAGTTAATCACTCAGATCTGCAGTCTCTCTCAATTCATAAAGCAGAACCTACCAATTAACTATTAATAATAAATAACACTTTTAAAATATTGTATCTACAATAGTGTTTGAAAAACAATCATGTTCTTTGAAGATATGTCAGATAGCCATTTTGTCTTGCTAATTGATAGGCTCGGTTTATGGCTCAGATGCCCGTTAGTAAAGCAGGAAACTTATATAAAATATATATAATCCTCAAACCAGGTATTTTACCTATTTTTAAAACTAAAAGAGTTGCTGTTTAGTGTGTTTCATCTGTGAATTCACTTTCAACACTTGGCAACACAATTTTTTTACTATATTTTGCAGTATTCATGAAATAATGTTGCCATAAGTCAAATGCAGTCACAATAAGTCATGATTGTGAATAGTACAAATTCCAGGTCAAAGCTATAGAGTATTAAAACCTTTAAAAAGGTTAATATCCTGCGATATTTCTGTATATTTTCTGAAGACTTTGGCTATATGTGGTGCAGTCAGGATTTCTTAGAAAAAGCTAGCCATTCTTCTCTGATTTCTGGCTTTTGGAAAGGCTATAATTATACAGAACATGAATAACTTTCCTGTCTGAATTTCAGTGAGATTTGGTGTGTTCAGCTTAGGGTTTAATTTTGTTTCTTTTTTATACAGATCTACTCAGGTTAATCACACGTTTGCTATTGTACAGTTCTTGATTAAGAATATTTTGAATTTGAAAAAGCAAAATGAATATTTACATTCATTTTGTGGTTTCTAAACAAGTTGACCTTTAATTGTATTTTGTATTTAATTGTGTTTCATCGCATAAGATTGTACTTACCAGTGTAAAGGAAAATTTACTTTGATGCTTTGTCTAATGTATGGGTTTTCACTGACTTATCATGCTAGATTTGAAGGAGGATGAGAAAACAGAGTTAAAGGCCTCAGCATTCACAGACTAAGCAGCTGTTCCAATGTTTGTCAGATTACTGCTGTTAGGTATGGTGTTTCAAGAGTTTACATCTCATTTCAGCTACATGCCTCATTTTTGTAGAAGACATGAACCTCTTTTAGTTGTAATGCTTTGTTCTACCTTGACTACTGGCATACAATTACTGGCAAATGGAATGATTGCTTTAAAGATAATAGAACACTTTTGTTGTCTTTAATACACAGTGAACCTAGAGGTATGATGATGTACATCAGATACTGTCACATATTCATGAAAAAAATATCACGAGCAGTTTTCTTATCTAATTTTGATTACAAAACATGTACTGTAAGCATGGAACTATGCTATATATACTGATACACTTAAGAAAAGCCAATTAATATTCAATATAAACGTTACATGTCCTTACGTCTTTCCATTTTCTAACTGCTTCATCCAGTACAGGGCTGCAAGGGAGCCAGCAAGCAACGGGCGCAAGACGGGATGCACTCTGGACAGGATGCCAGTCCATCGCAGGGCACGCACAGACCCAAACACACACAGTCACACCAGGGCCAATTTTCCCAGAAGTCACTTAACCTACCAGTATGACATTGGACTGTGGGAGGAAACCAGAGAACCCAGAGGAAACCCACATGGACACTGAACATGAGGAGAACATACAAAGTCATTGTAGATAGCACCCCAGGAACTGAGCCCAGGGTCCCAGTACTGTAAGGCAGCAATGGTAACCACTGCATCACCGTGCTGCCCTCACCAGATGTGATAAATGTTAATTATCTGTCTTTTTTGGCTGTGATGTCATTGTGGAAAGAAAGTTCAGAAATAATATGGGGTTCCTGGTGCATTCAAGTCATGTACCCCTATGGTAGTAACCAATGCCAAAGGAGCCCACATCTGATACACAGACATCCAAATGGAATAGCTCAGACCGACAGACATTGTACACAGACCACAGGGACTTTCCTCCATTGCATGTAAAAACAAACAGACAAATAAGCAGTTATTTGGCAGTGGAAATATCTATCTAGGGGTGTTCAGCTGTGCAAAGTATACAGCAGGGCAGGGCATAATGTGTGTCTTAAATGGGCTCATATTGCTGTTGCTGTGTGGGTAGAAGCTTTATCATATTGAAACATTAACGGATTGTGAACATGTTGGTCCTGCTGTAACAACAGGTGGTTGCCTCACATAAATCTTAAGTAAACTTCTGTTGTAGACACTCACTTAACCATCACTAAATCACATGGGGATTCATTAGAACACAGCGGCTGTCATCTGTGTTGATCCACAAACTGTTTTCATAAGGCCAAAAGGTGCAAACCATATCCCTTCTATTATCAAGGCAACTGAGGGCTACAATCAGGTTTGTGAGTCATTGTTTTATGGCTCTTTCAGTATACCCATTTGTGCAATTGTGGCTGAGGTGGTCCGTATGTAGTATGTAGAGTTAACCCCTCTTGTGATATCTCTGAATTTGTTGTTCACAGTGCTAGATCATTTAATTTCTGCTGGGTACTTTCCAGCAGGAACTCTGTTGGAGACTAGCGATACTGAATGGACGGACTGTGAACTCACCAGTGACTTCACATTGCAGTATTCCAGCCAGCAACCTTTCCATAAAGTGTGCCATTTCATTTTCAGTCTCAACTTTCATATGACTAAGACTGGCAAACGTAATTATGAATGCAGTGCTAACCAATTAACCAGACATATGTCACCCTTTTGCATATAAACGTAAAAGTACACATTTTGTATCACTCTTGCTGTAAAACATTCCAGTTACAAAGGAGCATAAAAAGAGGATGTGAGCTCTACAGTTACAACTTCTCATAATATCATTCCAACAGATTAATTTGTTGTAGTTTAGTGTTGTGCAATTAAGTTGTTAAATTGTTCTGGCTTTCTGAAGTGTTTCAATATGAAATATTTAAATGTTAATTTTACAGTTGTGTGTTTCTCAATGTGGAGGGCTGGAGCATGGTTACCAACAAATGAACACCTCCACATGCTTAATTCAATTGTGTGTTCAGAAGTACTATTGCTAAAGTGATTGGGATACAACACACTGAAGACGTACTGAAATGATGTCTGGTCCCATTTGTGCTTCAAAAGGATGCTTTTTAAGTTATTAAATTTCCATATCAAAGATGTTTTTCCAGCGTTAACATATGGTAAAAGTAGATGCACCTTGCAATTAATATCAAAGTATCCTAAATAAGACAGCAAGGCACATGCCTTCTTGCTCTGTCATCACTCTGTCAAATATGAACAGGAGGTACAGTATATGAAATTCTTAGATGACTGCACCTGGATCACAGAGTCCAGTTTTGGGCATTATCTTTTAAAAAGGATATAAATGCATAAGTGACTCCTGAAGAAGGTAGCTGGACTTCAAATGTGATTACAAATCACAAAGGATATGTAAATCAAGGCTTGAGCAGAGAGAGAGGACATGCAAACTCAGAAACTGAGCTGACATTTCAGCTGACCTACATCATCCTCCTTCCTTGATCCTTGATGTACAGCTTCATTTTAGAAACTAACACCTCAAACTTTTCACCCATTTACATCTGGCACATTTTGTGTAGTCCCCCTAACTAGAACATACAGTGTTAAACAGTAGTCTGTATATAGATCTTCTCTTTCTCTCTCACTTGCTGGTTATGTTAATTTGGTTAAAATTATCATATTTTCAAAATGCATATATATATTTTCCAATATATTTCCATCTTTCTCACAATACTTATAATACTCATGTTTTCACTTATGAGGAATGGGAGAAATCCTCTTACTGGTAATGCCCAAAACCTAAACATCTAGTTGGCATGACCTTTCCTTATTTCTTTTATGGCTACTGGCCAGCAATATTAAAAAAGTTACATATTGGCTTCATTAGCATAAACAGAAGGAGCTAATGTGGTGTCTTGTGGCTGTCTGGAATGCATTGACAATAGAGCCACCACAAGAGGCTGCTATGGAGTTGGCTGGAAGCACTAGTTAATTTGTATGTACTGTAGTGAAGACCATCAAGAATAAAAATAAGAATAAGAAAGAATAAGCATTATTTTATGTAGTGCCTATAGCACTTTATAGGAAAGGTTAAAAACAGATAAATGAAAACTAACTAAATTACTAAATTAGAGATAACTAAATTGGCACAAAGAAACACAAAGGACTGGAAATGTAGTAGAAGATGCAAGGAGCAGACAGATAAAAATGATGTTAAAGCCTTTCTGAAGAATTATATACTACAGCCGTAGGATATACATGTAGTTCACCTCTGTTTGCTTATATTGGTGATTGATGCAATTCAGTTTTTGAGTTGTCACATGAGGGTGGCTATACAAGCATTATCATCACAATGTTTAGGCTGTTTAGGGGCAGTGTGGGTTTGAATTAAAGGTCTTGGTTTTATCTTTTTGTACAGGGTCAGTAACATTAGCTGTTAGTCTAAGTTATAAGCAGGAGCAAAATATCAAATGATATGATATATATTAAAATATGAATATGATCACGATACTCTATGTTCTGTACAGTTCTTGTTTTGGATAATTCATTCTAAAAATCCAGAATTGGCTTTATACTTTACGGGAAAAGTAAAGCATACGCATTAGGTTCTTGGACCTTTAAATTCCTTTATGTATGAAAGTGCCCACAGCCATGCCACCCAAAGTGGAGATTCCTCATGTGACTAATTATTGAAATAGCCACCTGTCAGTTTCCATTCTTGCTGTAGTTTATATGTATGTACCTCTCTACATCTTTCTCAGTTCACCACTAACTCCTTCATATAACATTCCCTTCAGTTCAGTTCAAGAAACATTCACTCTGCATCACCATTCCTTATCTATATCTGAGAGACACTTTCTTCTACATTTGAAACAGAAATTATCTGAAATTCTTGAAAGATCTCTTTTATCATTGTTTTTTACAATGTTTGCATAACTAAGAAACTATAGTGCTATATTAACGTTACTCTTTATATAAATATATAAAGTAGCTACATGTAACTATTTTAACATGCCAACTACATGGCTTTTTTTTGGTATTTGTGAATTACTTGTACAATAAGGTACAGTAAGGTATCCAAATTGTCCATTCAGTCTCCTGAATATCCCACTGACTCGATTTAAAGTCAGCCCAGAGTGTTCTTAAATCAGATTTCTACCTGAAATTACGAATTTGTTCCTTCTCCAAGCCAGAAGGCTTCCTGAATAAAGTGTGTACAGTAGATATATGTACAGTAGATATATTGAGTTTTGGTACTCAATAGAATTAGAGATATTTTGCATGATTACAAATTGTAGTAAATTTGATACATTCAAGATGGTCTCAAGATTTTGTGCTGCACAATAGCCCTTCCTTTCCTACTTTGAAAGCCAACCTTTACCTAATAATTTTTCAGGGCTGTATGCCTTGACAGCCAACATTCCCTTCTGTTTTTCCTAATCCTTGCATTTTAAACTTTGTATTACTGTATTTCACTTAATTTGGCATGTGTGCCTGTATGTTTTTTAAGGGTAGATTGGTGGTACAGAGGTTAACATTGCTGCCTTTCAGCTCTTACAAATTGAGCCCTGGGTTTAATAATGGACTTAGGGTGCTATCTGTGTGAGGTTTGTATGTTCTCCCTGTGTTTGTATGGGTTTCCTCCCATAGTCCAAAGACACACTGGTAGGTACAGTAAATTGACTTCAGGAGACATTGGCCCTAGGTGTGAGTGTGTGTCTGTTCTGTGATATACTGGCATCCCAGGGTGTATCCTGCCTTGTGCCTGTTGCTTGCTGGGATAGGCTCCAGCTCACCTGCGACCCTGAATTGGAAGAATCAGTTAGAAACCGGGTAAATATTTCTTTAACTGTGCATATGTAGTGGTGTGTTTTTTTCTGTTTCTGTACTTAAGCATGTAAAAATAAAGAAAAGAAAGTTCAGGTTGGCATTTTGAAAGAGACATCTCTTCCAATAACAAGACATTTTAGCACTCAGAAGAAAAACACCACTGTTTTAACAAAATAAGTGACAAAGTCTGATCCTTGCCAAAATTTTAAATCTTGAAAATGGAACATTATATAGTATTTAGTATTGTATTTACTTTGGTGCCTAGTGTTATTGAGGTAGGTACAGATATTTTTTTCCTTCTTTTGTTGTTTTTCAATGAAGTGCACGTTTTAAATACTTTGACTGATTTTGAACTTCGGCCTGGCTAGTAAACAGTTTTGTGTTTTGTGTACTGAAATCCCTACCATAAACTACCACAGTTTTAGTTTTGATGCCCTTGTAAAATTATTCTGGTTTAACATCTACTGGATTAGGAATTGGTTCAATAAAAATAATTCTGTGATTTTTTTTTTTACTTTTCTACATAACACAAGTCAGAGTAGAATATTTTTCTTATAGGAATATTTTATAGTTAGAGGCATGAAGAGGTTGCAACCCTAGCATCACCCCATTTTGTAAAGTTATACAGAAATTAATAACTTTTTTTCTGTATTGCACACACGTCACTGAAGCCTGTTAGTATTCTTACTGCATGAGATATCTGCACATTCAGATAAGATGGCAAGTGGTGGTTAATTCACAGGGGAAGAATACTAAGTGCCTTTAATGTATCCTTGGACTGAGCTATTGCTCAGGTGCTGACAGCCTCTGCAGCACTTTGGTTGTGAAGGCATTATTCTGTATTTTACATAAAAGCCTCTATTTGCGGACTGGAGCAAAACTCAGTATGTGATTTGTAGTTTCTTATTAGACCCCAAAGAAAAAGCAACAAAATATTTGCTTTACAGAAGCAATGATAAACTGTTTTGTTTTGTTTAGATTTTGGGATTCTATTTAATGCTCTGCTACATTGTAATAGAACAGAATCTTATCAGAATACATCCAGTTTGCTATAGGACAGTATTTGTAAAAAGTTTGACAGGAGTTTTTTGTGGAAATTATAAATAGCCCTCTATAGGACGCAGTCTGATAAAGATTTCTGGTTTCAGGAATGAGACGTGTTTGTTAAGCAGGCTTTATCTGGGATTTTTTGCTGACTTTTGCATATGTTTAGATTCATTACTCTAGAATAGGATAGAAATCCTTGGTACTTCCATTCCAGGTGTTTCTTTTTTCCAGTAAATCAACTGACCTTATGCTTAATTGCCTAATGAACTCAGGTGCTGAAGATCACTTTGATAAATAAGGATTAGCTGGACAAGACTGGCAATGGAATGGGATGATAGTGCCAAAGTTGATTACTTCTGCCTTACATCAGTGGTTCCGAACTCTGGTCCCGGAGGAACAATGTCTTCTGGTTTTCGTTCCAGCTGAGTTTGTAATTACTGGCTAAATGCTTTCAGTTTTCCACGTGGGGCTTAGTTGTACATTTGCTTTCAGCTCTTAAAAGATCAAATAGCATCTTGGTAAGATTCAAGTGTCTTGTCTGAAATGTAACTTACTGGACCTCTGCAGAAGGAAAACACGCTCCTTGCAATGTGTCTGATATAGGGTCTTCTGCACCCTTGTCTGTTCATCATCGATTGAACACTTAATAAGAACAGTATAAGCACAAATAAGGGCAAGGAAGTTGAGAAAAGATCTATATGCAGAAGTTGTTGAAAACGGTATCCTTGAAGTAGGGTATTTTTGACACTCAGAACTGAACAGAGAAACAAAATTCTAAGCAGGCAAGAAAGTCAATTAAGTAATCAATGAGCACTGGAGATGTAGAACTCAGCTGTAATGAAAACGTGTAGACACAGTGTTCCTCCAAGACCAGGAGTGGGAAATCACTGCCCTGGATCCATGTTTATGCATTCATGTTGCAAATTTAAACACAAGTGCTCCCAATATGAAATTAGTACTCCCTATATGAAATTAGCTGACCAGAGACTCAATAAGATGAATTACTGGTCAAAATCTTTAAAAAGCTTTTACTGATAAATACACCTAAATAAACAATGCTTATTCAACTGAATGATACAGTGCATTCAAATATAGGGTGCTAAACATTTAGCTGTGAATATAAAAAAACATAACAGAAGATTATATGCAGTACTTCCTTTTTTACATGGAAGAAATAGTATCATAAACTAAAAAAATTGTACACAGTTGGAATTAGTAAGAAATTAAAATAAAATCAGTCTGCATCCTTATTTTGGTGCTTCAGAACACTGGCTTGTTTATATAAAAGCTTTTGCCACAGAGCAGCTGAGTTTTACACTTACTTTAAATCAGATATATGCTCTTCAATGCCTCATGGATGTTAAATGGAGCAGATCTGTTGTTCATATTTGTTGACTTAACAGCATCTGTACAGTATATCACTTAAACAACAATTATATAGGTTATGCAAAAAATAAAAACACAACAGCACAGCAGTGAATGTTAAATTAACCCAGCCATTAATTTCTACGTGTTGCATGAATAGTGTTTCAAACAGCACAGGGGAGTTGGAAAACTGCACATGTATTTTTAATTTTGCTCCTGTTGTTTGGAAAAATTAGACAAAAACATTAAATGAATCAAGCATATTAGAACTTGCATGCGCTCATATAGGTTCTGAAGAAACAGAATATTAGAAAAAAGCCTCTGCTGTCTATCCCCCAACATGTGGATGTGAGCTCTAGCACCTGACTTCTGCAGGCCCCTGATACTCTTCATGCTGCTCCCAGACATCTCTCCTGCACTGTTTGCCAGGCAAAGCTGCTGCCTCACTTCACCTCCTGCATCCTGACACCGGCTGTAGCACTTAACCTAGGTTAAGAAAAAAGAAGCTGCTGAATAACTGTATTTGCTCTCACACTTTATTTTGCAAAGGCTCTGTGCTAGTTCTGAGGCTCACAAAAGGATCAGACAGCACCCACTGCTGGCTCATACAGTACATCCTGGTGCTGTAGTGGTCCTCCTTACTACCTGTAGTTTATTCACCCACATCCTGTCTCAAAAGGGCTCTTAGACACGTGCCAATATTTTCATGAACACTACCACACAAAGAACAGCAAGTTATCAACACTGGGGAAACAATCACTCATGATGCTCTTAACCAAATATCACCTCATGCTCCTCAGGGTAGCATATGGAGGTACACAGCCCCAGGACAGGGTTCTGGCATCCCTACCAGATCCATTTTGACTTTACCAGTAAATGCTGAAAAAGGCCACATGATTCAGCAGTCGTCAGGACCCACTTTTATGCTGGGGCACAGAAGGGGTTGACCCCATGTCCTTGGGGTTCTCTTCCAACCCCTCTTTGTTTTTGGGGTGTTAAGAACCCATGTTTTTCTCCTCAAGCTCATCACTTCTGGTCGCGGCAGAGTTCCTCCCGTACACCAAGCCAGGTGAACATCCCCTCTAATAGGGTCTCACCACAGGAGACACTCTGTTATGGAACAGGGCTACACAGCTAAGTTCAGCTGAAAAAAAGCTAACTTAGTGCATAACTATAATAGAGTATACCTTGTTCTCTAATTAGTCTAACTGTACTATCAACCCCCCTAATTTCCACATACACAAATGGTTGTTCCATCCACTCTAAGAAGGCCCCCTTTGTTGTGAACCAGAGACAGTCACCAACTCAACAGACTACAGGTAATGGGACACGTGTCACAGTAAGTTCTGCACTATTTTGGTCTTAGTAGGGAACAACCAAGACTGTACTGCAGCAACTTTATCTGGGCCCATGGACACTCTTTCTGGTCCCATTATGTGCCCCAGGCAGGAACCACCCTTCACATTGGAAGGGGTTACACTTCTCTAGGAATAGTTTCAATCCAGCCACCAGTATATGGTGAAACACCAGCTGTAGGTTCACTACAGCACCATTAAAAGTTGTCTAGACATATGAAGCAGATGACCGACTGGGGTAAGTAGTCTCTCAAAGGTGGCCAAGGCATTACACAAATTGCCCAAATACTGTAGGTTAATCTGAAACACCTGAAACAGATACAGGCCAATCTCTTTCTCCCCTGCTGTGAGTAAATGGCTGAGGATACATCCTTGTCAACCATAATGCAAGCTGAATATTACACCCCAGACTGGAATGTCAAGGGTTCCCTGCCCATTGTAGGTTGTAGCAGCTGTCCTGTCCACATCCTTATTCTTTCCCATGTCTGCCCAGGGCTTACGATTGTTCCTCTCTACTGCTGGTGCAATCCTTGGGTGGATCTGGAAAACAGAGGAAATGATGTAAAAAAAAAAAACTCCTTGCAGGGCTTTCCCCTGATTACACAGGATATGAAGAGTTTTTTTCCCTTACCAGTCCATCCTACAAATGACACTTGCACAGCCTCATGTTGCAGGGGTTGTTGGGCTGAAAAGAACTACCTGGAAGTGGCACAATTCTTCACACAGAATTTGTTGTCTTGACTGTCCCCGTACTTTATCATAGAGGCCTCTGTGTAAATAACTAGCCTTGATCTGAAAAGCCTGCTCCAGGCCTTGACCCTAGTTTGTACAGTCTGAGAAGAGGACGTGGGGGCAAAGGTTAACAGGTGATTAGAGGAATTTCAGAGTAACTTTGCCTTGGCAGATACCACAAAATCAGCAACAAATGATCCTGGGGTTTTCCGTCCCCAGTCCTGTTGACGACAAAGCATTAGGGGCCTACATTCCTGAATCAGTGCTAGTGGGAGTATAGAGATTCTGATCCTTAAATGTAAATCAAATGTTACCCCTCTTGATTTAGAAGAACTTTCTGGCCCATGTAGTCCTGCCCAAAGCTGAGAGACAATCTGCATGCCTTAGTCTTCACCACCAGTTTATACTGCACCCAGAAAGGCTCCCAAGGTGCAGATCTGTCAAAAGAATCAACACATTTCTCTGTGGATGGCCCGATTCCATCAGATGCAGGGATTTGGCTCAGGAATTTGGCTTGTTGGCAGTGGAGGCTCACTCAGCTCATTGAGGTTAGAGATCTTAATGCTGGTGGCATGAAGCGGCTAAATGGCTTTGTCCACCACAGGGAAACTGACACTCAGATCATCCCGGGCTCTTACTAGCCTGCACTTACATTTGTTGCTGCTGCTGATGCCACTGTCACTTTAGGTGGCTGGCATAAGCAAGGATGCCTGGCGAGCTTGGATTTCCTTAAGGGGGCGCTGGCACCCACTGCTACCCTGCAGGTGCTCCAGGTGGCCAGGCCATAGTCTGGAGGTCCTTTTGCTGTTTCTGTTCTACACACTGGGAGCTGGCAGACTAGGGCCTCAGGCAATACTACCACCACAGTTGTCTTCCTTCCTGACACCAATTACTGCTTTTACAGTAGTCACATAGGTTTGTCATTACTTGGTGATGCAATTACTGCTTTTGCCCTTATTTCTTGCAAGGTTTCTCTACTATGTTTGCATTTGTTGCTAGCAAGACACCCCTACCACCAACACTACCTTGCAAGAGTATGTCCTGCTAGGCAGGGCCCACTCCCAATCACACCAAATAAACACTGCTCTCAAATGACTCTAGATCACTAGAACACTAGTACACAAAGAACAATCACAAAAAAATCAGGTAATTCAGATGTACCTCAATTCCCAGGTCATTTAAATACCTTTAAGTCGTTTTAAGAGAATAGTGTTTTTTTACAAAAAAGTTTTGGTTTTAAACTCAATCTGTCATCAACAAGTCTCAGTTTTTTTTAATATCATATTTAACTAATTGCAGTCATTTCTTTTGGGAGCTCGAATAACCTAAATAATGAGTTACAAAGTTCCTCTGAAAATCTGGTTTCAAGAATTGTTTTCTAATAATTGCCATTATGTGAAAAAATCATTTGTTGAAATCCGGAACTGAACTTTTTAAGAGGCGTTGGGGTGTTAAGAGAATGACTTCCCAGGAGTTACTAACATTCCACGCACTTTCGCTTGGCGTACCTTTCTCAAAACAATAGTTATGGAAGTTACACACAATTGGTTACACTTCATATGTTAATGTTGGTAGTCTTTCATCCCAAAACGCTTTCATTTAGGAGGGGGACTCACTTCATCGTCCACTAAAGCGCAGCAACCATATCGGTGATGCGCCACAAAAGCCCAATACACAGCAAGTCAGGTAGAGTCAAGCATTACTGCACATACTGAATTGGATTTTATAGGTAGCCTAGACTGTGCAAGCTTAGATTTCAATTTTAACGGGGAGACCAGGATTAACAACACCCCTACTCTTACGAAGTGTCATGGGGTTTGTAATGATCAAGTTGTTGGGAACTTGTTGCAGAAATTACAGATGCCTTTGATAGGATATAGCAAATTAATTGGTAGAAATGGCAATTGGAGAATAGTCCAGAGGAGTAGACCGAGGACATCACTTTGAGTAACATTGTAATCAAATAAATGACATGCCTTGTTTATGGACTCGGGATCAGCTTATAACGAAATGTAGTGATTTCAGAAATGCTGCAAATGCAGTACTTGAAAATCTTTTTTTTTGGGGGGGGGGAGGAGGGTGTTTGTTGTAGAAGAGTTCGCTTTGAAATCTTTAATTATACAGCATTTTCCCGGCGGAGTGCCCTTAAGGCATACTCCAATTTTCATTGATTTGTTTGTATAGGCGTGAAAAACTAGACATCCCGAAGAGCCGTGCGATGCACTGTAGCTTTAAAGCCGTGCTTTGTAATCTCAGAGGATGACATACCACATTAAAACGGCCTCCGTTACTCTTTTGTGGGTTATTTAGGCTTGGGGAATTGCTTTGGCTCTACCTACAGACTCATCTCAATACAGAAAACAGAATTCATTAAACCAGGGGCAGCCGAATATCTCTACGTTGATTGCTCATATTTCGTTGTTTCTCTTTCTTTTAGGATTTGGACTGGAACAGAATCATCAGAGGGTGCTTCCGATCTTAATAAAGGGATATAAAAATGGTCTTCTCTACGCAGCCAGCGCTGTCAATTTAAGCGTATACTACTGCATGGAGTTTTTTTCTCTTGTTCTTTGTACGCAGATAGCGCGCAGGGTTCAGAGATTTGATGACCCGAGAGAATTTACGTACTATGCGTAGGAATTAATCGCAAAATACGTCCTGAATAGTATTTTTTTGTGTATGTGGAACCAGTAAGAAAAAGGTGCGAGAGGTTTCGGATGGTCGGACGATACATTTCTACTGCAGTTGAAACGGGCAGCATCCAGACCTGCCAGCCGGATGAGGAGATAGGGTGGAAAGAGCTGGACTTCTGCCTTGCGGACTAGGATGTCGTGCAAAAATGACTCAGAATAAACTGATGACATCCTTCCCACAGGGCTACAGTAAACTTCCAAGTCTGCTTTGTACGCCGTGGTATTTTAATAAAAAACGCTAACCACGTCCAGAGCACTGAGAAAAGCAGGTGGAATCCAGCTGCAGCTACATTTTTTAAAAACAATGACAAGCACGTTGCAGATGCTGTGAAAATAAACTGCATATTTTAGACCGCTTGGACTTCGCATCAAGTGGGTCTTGGACCTGAACTCGTGAAAATATAAAGAAGTTCGGATGCAAGTGAACAACGGGTGTGCGGTAGCTATCTCATCCGGAGCCTTACTTGTTATTCATGCTGAAACGTGTGGGTCCTGCGCGCTCAGTCGCCCCACTCCCACACAAAAACAGGATCGCTGCCTCTGTGCTGACAGTGCAGTATTCCTCTCTACCAAACCACCTAGCTGCTGTCCTTTTAAGCAGATATCGTAGCGAGTGCCATATGGTCTGCATCTACCCGGTTCGTGGAAGCAGGGCAGTGTGTTCTTAACGCGGTCGTTCATCTTTTTTTTATTGTCCAAAACACTGGGGCCTGCACATTGTCGAATTATCTGGGTCCGGTGGAAGGAGTGGATTTGCAACAGTCCGGTGGGCAGAAGACTCTCTTAAGAAAACAGCGTAAGGATTCTCCGTAAGGTACGTCACTTTAAAAAAAGAGAAAAAGGATCGGGTGACATTGCAGTCTTCCCCCTCCTCTTTTTTCCTTGCGTCCCCCTCCCTCCCCCTTGTTTGGGAGTTGAAAATTTAACGTAGTCTACGCTGGGTATTAAATTTGGAAAAAGAGAGAAGGTGGAGCATTGTCCGTCTTACGTGTTAACGCAGTGGGATTTCTACGTCTGGTCGGCGTTTCCCCCCGCCCCTCCCGCGGTGACGGCGATGGGTCGGAAGCGGTGTGTCGGAGCAGATTGTTCCAAGATGGCGGCCGGGTGCTGCGGGGTGAAGAAGCAGAAGCTGTCGGGGTCCCCCGGGTCGGGGGGTCCCGGCGGGGCGGGGAGCGGGGGAGCTGGGACTGGACATTGCGGCTCGGACTTGGGAATCGGCTCTTCCTCGGCGGTGGCGGCCGGGAGTGTGAATCGTGTGAACGGCCTGGGGGGTCCCGGGGGTAGCAGTGGCAGTAACAGCAGCGCGCTGTCCCCAACTCCGGGAGGCTATAACACCACCGGCCTCTCCCCGAACCTCAGCCCCGGACCCGGCTCTGGCAGCAGCAGGAAGATGGTTGTTTCGGCGGAGATGTGTTGCTTCTGCTTCGACGTGCTTTATTGTCATCTATACGGATACCAGCCTCCCCGGACACCCAGGTTTACAAACGACCCTTAGTGAGTACCCCAGCTGCGAGCATGCATTTGTTATTTCCTGATGTGTTCGTCCTTTCGCTTTGATTAACCTCATTTCTACACTCACAACACGAAACTGTGTTATCTTAAACTGACTGAAGTATCGTGGTTAGTGTGGTAGTAGTATGCTTCCTCGCACGCGTGCCTGTCCAGCAGTTGGAGATCTCATTCTCGGAGTAATTTCCAAAAGTTTTTTTGTTCAGCTCTTGGTCAGTGTGAGGTAAAGGACAAGGCAGTGATTCACGGACACGTTATGTTAACTGGGGCTATTCTCCGTCTGCTGTTCAAAACCGAGTAGTTCACTCATTTATTTTTAAAGTGCCGACCGGTTTTGAACATGGAAGAGAAACATCTATAAACTTGCGTCGAGAGAGCTGGTGTGCAAAGCGAGGTTCTCCAGGTGTCTCTCGGGCGCTCCTGATTTTTAATTTCGACCGAGAATTAAGAAGCTTGACACCTTTGCTGCGATAATTGTGGGAATTGGTTTTAATTGTTTCGATGGCTAGTATTGCTGAAGTAGTAACTTACCGCAGGTTGTGTAGTCCAACCTCGAGGTGTGCGAAAATACCTTTCTTTTAAAAATGTGTGAAATGAAAATTTCAAGTTAAGGTACAACTCGGTGTCTGCTGCAGAGCCTGGGGTGTTTTAGTACAATGATGGGTCCTTCATCGTCTGTGAACAAATGGTTGTGAAACCTTACCGAATTGCTAATGACATTTTAATGTACTTTACGTATAAATATGCAACTAGGTTTTGTTGAAAAGGAGTAAAAAAAAAAGTCAGTAGCATATTCAGTTTAGGCAAGGATCTTCCTTGTTTGTTGTAAATGAACCTTTGGAAAATTGTAGCCTGTGTAAACCAAGAAGGGAGTATTGGAATAGTATTGAGTCTCTTACGGATCTTCCTGTGTCAATCCTGGGTTTTTAATAATGAATGACGAAGTGACACCCCTCGTCCCCCAACACAGGCAAACAGGCGTATATCCCTGGTTGATCGTACATCTTTAAGTGTAACAGTCCTGCTTGTTGAAGTATACCGTGCGCTGCTTTGTGTGTGAACATAAATATGGCTGATATAGGCCTATGAGGATATACTACTATCACTTTCTTTAGGTCGGAGGGTAATTAAGGTCTTCGGTTTTTGTCTTTGGCTTTGTGGGAGAGTGTGTTGGTTTTAGTTTTTAAGAGTTCCACGGTGTACTATTAGATGGGGGGAAAAACGCATTTTAAAATAATTTAAAGTTAAGACAGCAGCTTAAACACACTTTCTTTGTTCGGAACGGTATTGTATACGTCTACATACAGGACACTCCATACAGTCATAGCTTCATAATTGAAGGAAGTCCGCTGCTGGTTCTTTGTCTAATTTTTCGACGGTTTTTTTTTCGTTAACACTGTTTTATTTACCAGCCAAACCTTTCCTGTTCGTAAATTTCTTCCACTGTTCTTGTACTGAAAATCTAGAAAATAACATAGCGTAGTTTGAAGGAAGATCTTTTCAGAAATGATATAGGGTTATACAGTCTTTGTTTGACCTTGTTGTGCTACTGCTATTGTTATTGAATTACATTTCATTTATTTTGCACATAAAATAGCTTACCTCTGAACCTCTTGTACGGAACTAAGGTGTGTTTATTATCTTTGAGTGGCTTAGTATTTATCTTTTTTTCCCACAATTCCCACAAAAGCAAGCTCTGATGTGCATGTTTTGTAATGTACTGGTCATATATACTGTGTGTACATACAGTGTTAGACATACATATTGTATATGAAGCTTTGGACAGTTAAAATACCCAAATTACAATTTGTATTACTTGAGTGGGTGGCTTGCAGAATTTCTGGATTCTATATTCCTGAGACAAATGGAAAACCTTCAAGAGATACTTGTTACAGAAGCAGTCTTGTGCCCTGTGTGAGTCCTTTATTTATGTGTTCAAAGCCTTATGCAAAGGTTAATTAAATGGCTGCATCAAATCTCAGGGGAGATTATGATGTCCAGTAGTAGAGTATTAAAATGATTTGCTTGATTACATTGTGGTTAAATCTTTAGTGTTGCACTATAAACTTGGTCTTTAAATCTTTATCCTACAAAAATGTTAAACACACAACATTAATAAACCGCTCATGAAAATGGAGAGAAGAAAGACAGGGCAGGATTAATAAAATAATTGTTTTGACCTGATATTTTTTCTCTACTACAGTATTGATTTTTTTTCACTAGAAGGTTTTTTATTTTAAGGAAATTCTCACTTTAATTTAATAGGCCTAAATATATTTTCATTGTGGGGTAATTTTAGTACATGCTGAAAGGCTTTCATTTAACATTAGTTAAAAGTAAACAAATGTAGTCTGAATGAAAGCAGGAAGGAGTAGGTTTGAACTTGAAGCGATATAATTTGTTCGTTTTTAACATTAGCACTTGGGTGGAGTGTCCCCAAAGAGAAGAAAGTATTGTTGAGTCCCACCTATCTCATTGGGTCACCCAGTATTGCTGACAACTGCCATGGTGACTAAATCCAGACCTTCACCTGCATTGTGAACCTCTGATGTCACACATTGGGGCATTATGGGACAGTGTCATTAGATACCACAAGTTATCAACTTTTTACTCGTTACAGTGTTGCAATACCCCAAAACGAATTGAATGCTTTATGTGGATTTAGGAAATATTTATCAAAGAAAAGAAACCTCAATCCAGTCTGGGAGGTGCACGAATGTATTTTTCTTCCCACTAGAAATGAAATGTGGTTAACTGATGGTTGAAATCTTTTCTCTTGTGTTTGTAATAGTTTGATGTGTACCCAGTCCTTTATACAAAAAAGGAAAACTCTTAACATTTCACTGTCATTCTCTAAAGATACCCAGCATATCCCATGTTGTTCAGTTGTTTTTCAAAATATGAATGAAAGACACGATTGTATGTATAAAACACTGGGGTCATGTTATTAATTCCTTAATAATATTTAGTATAACTTGTGCAATAGTGTTAAATGGGTATGGTATTTTGTTTCTTCTGCTCTTTGAAAGGATCAAGAGTGTGCTTGCTGCGTATGGCTTCATTAAGAATAGTCTGGAGAGGTTATAAAATGTGTTCATTAAGATGTCTGTCAAATAACTTTAATAAAAATGGACTCGCTTCTATCATTTAAGGAAAAAAGACAATGACGAGGTTGGGATGGATTGTCATGAAGTACAGTATGATTGCTAAATAAAATGATTATCTAAGTATCTGATCTTTTTGTCAGGTAGAAAAATTATGAATCACATGATCTATCAGTCCTAAAAATAAAAAAATTAAAATCTTGTTTTAATGTTAAAATATTGTTCTTGAAAGTGTAAAGAATGAGGTTAGGACTCATTATTTTTTATTGTACAAATGAAATTAAAAGTTAGGAAAGAATAGCAATGCCAAATTTTGTTCCTAATTTTGCTTTTTTGTATTAGGTTTCCCCGACAATCAAAATTAGTTTCGGCTGTCGTAAACTTCTAACTGTTTTCTAAAGAAAATAATGACATCATATACCCTAATGGCGCTGAAAAGCATTACGTCAGATTGCTTGGTCTGGTTTTGATACAACAGTAAATCTTTGAGTGTAATGAGCCAGTGTGTAAAGCCTCCATCTTTATACTTGCTAACGTTTGGAAAGGGCTCATTAGATCCAAGATATTACAACATAAACAAGACTGAGTATTTTTTGTCATGGAACTAGAGTTTTTCGGATAAGTCCCGTTGATCACAGATATTTGATTACTGATGACTACTTTTTGATTTGCCGAACTGATTTAAGTCAAACCAAATATAGCAAAAGACAGAATTGTGTGCGCAACCTGATGTTGCTTTGCACCATGGAAATTTCTTGAAGTGCTTTTTTGTTATGGAAGAGCTTACACCACGCCTATCCAGATGGGTTTTGTAAAGGTTTTTAGCATTTTAAAGCAGTACCATAACTCTGCTTGTGGAAAGTAATTTTTTTGTAAATAAATTGTTCTTACCAGTGGGAGGTGCCCACCCTGCGGTCTGTGTGGGTCCTAATGCCCCAGTACAGTGGCGGGGACACTATACTGTAGTGGGTGCCGTCTTTCTGATGAGACGTTAAACCGAGGTCCTGACTTTTAGTGGTCTTTAAAGATCCCCGGGCATTTCTCGATAAGAGTAGGGAGTTATGCTGGTGTCCGGGCCAAATTTGCCCCCACGGCCTTTACTGTGGCCTCCAAATTGTCCCCATGTATGATTGGCTTGCACTTGCCCTGCGATGGACTGGTACCCCATCCAGGGTGTACCCTGCCTTGCGCTTGTTGCTTGCAAGGTAGGCTCCGGCTTCCAGCGACACTGGTATAAAGCGGTTTGCAAAATACATGACATAAATTGTTCATATATTATTGCAGTATGTCATTGATGTGATCTTTTTTCTTCCTTTCCTACCTTGTATGCATGATTGCTCATTATATTGCACAATAGTGATGCCTTTAGAACAGTTATGTTGTGGGTTCCCAGTTCCACTGCTATGGTATTTTAGCTTTATATTTCACAATAGTGATGCCTTTAGGACAGTAATATTGTGGATATTTTAAGACAACAGTTCCCAATTCCACTGCTGTGGTATTTTAGCTTGGGTTCTATTACCTTCAAGCCTCAAAAGGAGTAGTACTACAAATGAATAAAATGGTCTGTAAAGATAGTGAAGTTTTCCTACAGTAGCATGGTGGCCATTGAATACCCAAACCCAGCCAAGGCACAGTCCTGGCATGTCTTTGATTTGTGTCTGGACTTTAATCACCTGACCCGCATGGAAGTCAAGAAACCGATTTCCACTTGAATAGTACATTCAATCTAGGGTAGATTTCTTGTCTAAGTTCAGATTTGTTCTCACTGTTTTTTTTCCTGAAACTAATGGCGGATAAGTCAGTACTTCATTAGATGGGACTGCCAGAATGAAAATGGTAAAACTCCCGAGTGATGTTAAACTGCAACCCTGAAAAAGTGTATCAGCAACATGGTCACCACAACAAGCCCATTGTTTTCCATCGGTGTGCTGGTCTTCTTGTTTGTGCTTCAGCAGGCGTTTGAATACGCTCTCTGCAACCATCAATAGTTTGGCGCAGTTCCCATCAGTATCTGTAATTATTTTTCCCTCTTTAGTTATTCATGGTTACTTTTTCCATTATGCATTCAGTGTATTATGTACACACTTCCATTTGTCGGCTCTTTCTGACATATAGCTGTCGCACCCTCTTCCTCGAGGTGGTAAACAGAGAAGGTCACGCCCTGAGAGGTCAAGAAGCTGAATGAGCCTTATAGACTGAAACTCATCTCCACAGCCCAGGCTGTGTAAACATTAGAGCCTTCTGCTGTTGTGCAGAAGATACTCAGTTCTAAGGAGACAACAGTTCTGTGAAGACAGACTGTAAAAGCCCATGTACAGTTCAGAGCTAAGAAGGTTTGCTAAGACTGTTCATCCAGCACTATAGTAATAAAGCACCAAGGATGAAGTGCTACATTTGAGTCACCATACAGTGTATAATGTGATATTCTGTTCTATATAGTGAACTTTATTTTAGCTCTTATGGGTTTGGAGTTCTGTTATAAGCAATTAATTATAAATATATTTCTTTTTAGTAGAAAGGACTTGTCATGTAAAGTATTTTTTAGTCTTTTATTCCTCATAGATATACAATTTTAAGAGTTAAGATTATATGTATTTCAGACCTCTGAAAAGGCAAACATTTTTCTTTACTAACAAGGTTTTCTTACTGATGGCAACATTTTATCACCCTGTCCTCCCCCGAATCTAGGTGTAGTGTAGGTGTAGGGCTTTGTTGCATCCAGGTCCAGAGTTGTTCAATTAATCACAGATGAATAATTTAACAGTATACCAGTGTAGAATAGCTGTGTAGCAATGTAAAAGACAGGCAGCCACATTATATCCCTGGCAGCAACATTTTTTAGCTCCTGCTCATTTGCAGTGATTTTCAGATAGGTGGCTGAATCCTGTACCTTTTTTTGTTTTTCTGCAGCAGCAGTTTGCCAGAACAGGTGCACCCTTTCTCACATCCTAGCAGAGTGAAGACCCTGATGTATTTTGCGCTTGGAGGTGTCATTCATCTAGAGGGCAACCTGCCACACAACCTGTGACTGTGGTCAGTGTCTCCGGATGATGAGACGCGCAATACATCATGATGCCGTTAGTAATTTTTTTTTTGTGGCAGGTTTCAGGACTGATCATTGGTATGTCAGAAGTGGAAAATCTATTCTTCCGGAGATGGTTTTAGATCTGCATGATCTATTGACAGTGTTTTCTCAGCTACCTCTTTACTTTCTCAAGTTCATCCTTCATCTTCATAACTAAGGTTATGAATCATGTTAATACAAGTACTGGCGGTATCAGATTTATAGGTTGTTAATTGTTTTTTTCTTTTGGCAGACACCGAGACTGTGATCACCTTACTAAATTAGAAAAAGAAGCGATCACTGTATGAAAATCTAAATGCTGCTAGCTTTGTCAGGATTATATGTACATGTTCTGGCATAATGGATACAGGGACTTATGGGCTAACTGGAAACTTCAGTGTGTGACTCATAAAAGAAATATATGGGGGACTGAGCTTTTTCTTTTACAGTGTATATTATTTTTAAACATCTACAATTTCAATGCTGTATCCATTTATTTATTTCATTTATTGGCTTTTTCATACCTGTGACTGTTGCAAATAAAGCCACATCTTTCCTAATAGATTTAACACTCTTTAAGGAAACATTAACATTTGCTCTTTGTTTCATTTCCTAATAAATTATTTTTAGTCAAGCTATGTGAGTTCAAGGCCCCCTGGCCTGCATTTGCTGGGCTGTGTCAAAGCAGGTCAGGGCTAGCACAAGGAGCCTCTCATAGCTACCAGCTTGTGTCAAGGTCAGAACGTCAACGGCTGGGCATTACTGAGTCAGCGTGTGAGCAACAGATAACTGTCCTCTTTGGTTATTGCCAATCTGGAAGAAACCAATACAAGAAACAAAGAAGGGCAGTAACAACACACTCCATTCAAGGCTAAGTATTGCTTGGCGCTACTTCCTTTATGGAAAGTATTGTGAAATATGTAATGTAGATAACATGCCAGCCCCAAAGAATATATGCAATTCCTTTTTTTCCTTTGGCATGCATTATTGTAGCAAACAAAAGTATCACTTTTAATTAAAATAATCTGAGAATAAATATTATTTCCATCTCAGACTGGCCCAGATATTAGAAACCCCCCACCAAATAACTACTGGGCCTCTGTGGGCAGCAGAAAGAGTGTATTCCACACATTTAGGTTGGGATGGGTTATAGGGTGTGGAGTAGAAGTGTGTGAATGTTATTCCAGTTCTTAATAGAATTGAGATTTGAACCCTAATGGTAATAGCCAGAGAAGGTTAATGAAGGACCTTAAAGAGACTGGTATTTATTCTGTACTACCGGTATTGAACACAATATTCAACTGTGTAACTAATTTAGGTTTGCAACATGGGTAAATCCTCATATAATCAACATATTCTAGTTTTTGATTTTTCATTGCTGTTGGTGTTGACATTTTTCTTCTTTTACCCATCCAAATGTTCATCTTGAGTATTCAAGTTCTCATTAAATATATTTATTTAAAAAAACGTGTATGTCATTTCTAATTAAAAATCTGATGTGTTTGGATGGGGTAGGTACTTTTGCAAGGCACTGTACTTTGATAATTTTGAATTTATTCAAATTTGCTTGCACCCTGAGTCATTCTTTATGGTCATCTGCTTTATACAATTACCACAGCATTGTACTTAACACTTAACATGGAAGTATTTATTGCTTAATGAGTTAAAGTGCAGTTCTTTATTTTTTGCGTAATATTAGGAAATGCTGTGCAACCAGCTGAAACACAATTTGCACAACCGAAATCCCTGCTTTATTATTATCATTTCTTCTTAATCTCCAGTCTTTCCTGTTGAAACAGTTTGAATCAGATGGGATTAAGGAAACCCCAAATCCTGTTTCTTCTGAAACTGTGCGACAGGTTTTCATGATGAAAGGTTAACAGAACAGAGGTTTAGCCTTCGTGCCAAATATTCCCAGGCACAGCTTTAGGGAATCTCTTCAAGTTTTAAGTGTCATGATTTTGACCCTTTTGAGACTTCTGTTTTAGCTGCCTTACTGTCTCAAGGAGTTTTTCCTTGTCTGAACACTCTCAGAATGAAAAGGTGGCCCTGGGTTGATCTGAATTAATTCACCTTTTTGACTCAGGGTTGGTATTTCCAGGGCCAGCCCAGGGTATATGTAAACACACAGTTGGTTTTGGACCAACTTTTCATATCCTGTAGACGGTGTGAACATAAAGGTCAGAAACCATTTCTGGACTTTCCAGGGAGCAGAACATGGAAACATGGGCACTGTTGCACTTGGATCAGACCCATTGCTGAAAGCCGACAAGTTCAGTGTCTTTTTTAATAAAAATAATGAAACAGCCATCTGCTACAAATCTGTAGCAGTAACAATAATTAGCTTTTAAGGATTGTACAAGTTCTTAGTACATTTTGTTAAACAGTATGAAACTTGAAAGACAGTTGGAAATAGTTTACAGTGTTTGTTACACAGTACATTTTATTGCAGAATTAGATTTAAAACTCATTTTCATGTACTGCTGGTGGAGGATGGAAACTGTATTGCAGAAGAATCAAAAGCTTTCCTGTTGTGTTCCTGTGTATTATCCTTGTATGTTGCTGACAGTTATCCACAATGACTCTGCTTGCAACGTTTGGCTGCCTGAATTTCTAGTTAATTGGAAGTAATTGCACACATTTATGAATGTAGGACAAAGTAGGTATTGTCCCTTTAGAAGACGTATTATCATAAGACTTACAAAAATCCTTTGATGCTCAAAAAAGGCTGTAGACCTACGGTATGTAATGTAATGTAGAGCTTTGTAGTAAGCAAATTTAGCCTTACGCATTAATAGTCAGCGTTGCATTAAAAATGGGTCAAATGCGCACAGATGTGAATTCATTTAAATTCATGTCATTTATGTTGGTGATAGGTCTGATTCCTGAATAAAAGAAAAGCTTTATCTAGCATTCAATTTCTTGTGGCACTTAACAGATTTAAGTAGGTTTTGGTATGTTTTAAGTGATGCATATTGGCATTAAAACATTTTAAACAAGAAAACCAAAACAAAATTGAGAATGTGACAAGCCACATGTACACTTCAAGTACTATTAAGTAGTAAAGACTGTTACTATGTGAAATATAATCATATGACAATCACATTTGCACCACAAGTTTTCATTTCTGAAATTAAAACACTTTTTAGCCTAATGTTTGAAGGTACTAGGCTACTGTAAATCTCAAATGTGATCTGGTGGGTTAAAAATTAAGCGCCTCATAAGTCTGAATGGATTTGAGTCTCATAAATGGTAATCGAAATAATCTAAATATATTGATTCATTTTTTGTTTTAAAAATCGGTTTTACCAGAGACGGTCTTATTGTACAGAAATTATTTTTTTTTAATTGTATTTGTAATGGATATTTATATTAATTCAGTATGGCTAGATTTGTTGGATTATTTTCAATAAAGTGATGCATCTGTTTTATTAAAAAGCATTGGTTTTGAAACATTAGCCTGCTTGTTGTTTTAATTAAATGCTTGGGATGCACACATTCTTTGATAACATCTGGTTCCTTATTGAAAATGCCTACACCAGCAAAATGTTCCTTTGTGGATGCTTTAGTAATTAAATAGTAGAATTCCCTATAGATTTTTTTCTGAAGTTTAGTCACACTTGTTCAATATATGTTTAAATAATACAACTGTATCTGCACCTGGTACTTTCTTTGTTTTTGAACTATTATAGCTCGGTGTGTTTGATCACTATAAATTTAATTTAGGATACTAGCTTATGAAAAGTATTGGACTGCGTCACCAAGCACCTATATGTATAATGAATTCTCAAACGAATCCAGTTGTTGCGCGCCAGAAGTAATTGGCTTCTTGGGTACTGAAGCACTTGACTGTCTTGAGTCACCTTCTAAATTTGCCTTTAAATGTGGGGCCTTCTAAGGATTAGTTTGGGAGCCTGGAGCTCTTGAACTACAATGAGATTATAGTGAGCAACAGTAAACAAACACACTTACATGACTGTTTCTGCTAGTGACTGAAAACCCGCTGGAAGGATTACGCTTTGTAGTTTTTTTTTTAAGCTACAGGTATCCTTTGGTATCATCGCGGAACACAGTGGTTCTTGAAAATTCATTCCCCAAGTTGGAAAATGTGTTTAGGGAAGGAGGAAGGGCATTTTTAGGAAGCATTCTAGATGTGTGCTACATGTGTAAAAACGTTTTTTAGTTTTCCACTCTAACTTTCTTCTGCCCTGGTTTGTGTATGTAATTATGTAAATAAAGATAATGGTGAATTCTTAAAACAAAACATTTCCCAACACTCTGAAAACATGCACAAATATCACTCCGAATAGTCAGTTGGACTGACGGACTTTATCATCACTGCCAGGCTGTTCAGTTGTGTCATGTTCACGCATCTACAACAAGAATGATGATTTTCCAGTTCTGTTAACAAAATTTTCACCATTGGCTCTGCATTTCGCAACACTTTACAGACCAGCTCATACAATAACATACAGAAATGTTATTTTAGGAAATACTTTTTTAAAATCCAAAAACTTTTAATAGGCCAAAATATACATTTTATCATCTTTACTAAAAGGTTTTAACATTGAAATTAAATCAAATAGTTCAGATTTCAAGATGTTTATATATAAACAATAAAATAGAATACATATTTTATATAGCAGTCAAATTAAAATGTAATTGCAAAAAAGCATTGGGTTTTTTCAAGAAAAATGTAGAGTTACTTATACTTAGGTTATAAAATAAAATATTTCTTTAAAAAGAGTAAAGCACATTAATTTATCTTCCTAGGGCTATAACTCTATGATTTGCCAAATGTACTGTTAAAGCTTATTACTAGATACAAATTGCTAGATACTTAAGTCGGTAACATATTGAAGATTTTTATTTGAACAACTATATTGTTGTTGGATCCAGCTTGTATCCCCAGAAGGTGGGCACTTGAATTGACACGGTGCTTTTAGCTTTCCTAGCTAGATCCGTCCATCCGTTTTCTAAACACTTCCAATAGGGGGTGGCGGAGCCTATCCTGAGAAGCAACAAGAGCAAAGCAAGGTACACCTTGGATGGGACGTCAGTCACAATCACACCAGGGCCAAACTTACCAGAAGCCAATTAATCTCATTTTAAGATGCTTCGTTTGCCTTTTGAGCGGCACATGGGGGCAGTGATTAGCATTGCTGCCTTCCAGCTCTGGGTCCCTGTATTCAGTTCCAAACCTCGAGTGCTGTATGCTTGGAGTTTGTATGTTCTCCTCATGTTCGCATACGTTTTCTCCGTGTCCTCCAGTTTCCTCCCATAATCCTAGCTAGATGCGATAGCTGCCACATTATTGTTATTTATTTGTAATATAGGCCTGTCCCTGTATCAAATAACTAAGCTTTAAGTCTATATGCTGTCATAGTAACTGCTAAAATAAGTTGTAATAATGTGACATTTGCAGAGTGGCGTTTATTTTAGTAGTTGGGAGGGACAGAGAGGTCTGTCTGCTTGGGTTGTAAGTTTCTCTGAATCCCATGCAGTGGTTCCCTGTCACCTTTCTGGAAAAGTAATTGTATTGAATTGCATTAGATTATTGGGCTGTTCTTTTTCATTTTAAGGAGCATAGAAAGTAGCTTTTTCAAGTTATTGTACATTTGAAAATTGTATTAAATATTTATATTAATGAGCCAGATATTTGAGGTAAAAAAAAGCAAAAGAAATGACAATTCATCAGTATTTAATTGGTTTCATTACAGACTGTAATTTATTAATTTAGATCGGTTCTAAATTTGTTCCAGTTTCGATTCAAACTCCTGGCTTGTATATTTTAAAACAATTCATCAGAATTGCTGCTCTTCTGTTTCAGCTAGTAGATTCAGAATTCAGGAGACTTCACTGACTAACATCAGTTTAACACACAGGTAAAGAATGATAAGAGATGTGATCCTGTCTCAGACAAAGGATAATCTTGAATCCAAAACCAGTTGATCTTCTACCTCTGCAGCAGGCTGGTAAAGTGTGAACTTGACACAACGATTGCCTTGCTCTAATTGGACTTGGGTGAAGGGTTAACATGTACAGAGCATTTTTAGCTTCATACGCTCAATTATTAGCCCTGCTGTGATATTTACAAGTCTTGATGTTAATTTGATTACCTGCTATGTGCTCAGTCTTTTTCTAGTTTTGGTCACCACACAGTGATCAGCTGGTGGATTCTTGCATGAAGGTGACTTAAGTGGCTCCCAGCACCCTTTCATTCGAGCTGGGCTAGTGAAATTATAAAGGGGTGCACTAAGGTTGTAATTTGTAGACTTCTAATCACTTGAAAGGCACAAAAATACTCCTTTTCTTAGCCTACACGCACACACTTAGCCTACAGTCTTTTAACTGTGGGAGGTCGAGTGCTTCTGATGGAAAACATCAGGTTTTGAGACAATTGGGTATAGTTCAATAGGTCACTACTCTGTTAAACCAGCCTAAATGTGATGTGGAAGCAACAAATCTGATCACATGGTGATCACACATGCTGATTTCTGAGTTTACAACACCTATGCATTGAGACATAACTGTTTTTCATCCAAATGCTTTTAGTAAGGTTTTAAATTTAGACATGGTACAACAAATTATGTACACAAATAGTGCATTTAAATAGCATGTTTTGAATGGTCACAGATGTTTTTTTGCCATCAGAAAACAGTGGGTGTACTTAAGAGTGGTGAGTTGGTAACTCTGCATTCATTCCCTTTATCCCTGGCTTAAACAGGCTCTTTTATAAAACAGGTTTGTCAGCTGTTTCTGACAAACGTAAGACAGCCTTTATGACCCTGTGGTGTCAGCATTTGCCTTTCAGTATATTACCATATGGTTATGGAACAGTGCGTTTTCCTCCTTTTAACAGAAGTACACTTTATTCATTTTGCTAGTGTACAAGTGTGCCTTACCTGCACCTCTTCAGGTGTGATTGTGTTCTCAGTTTTCAGGAGTTAACTCACTGTGAATGACCCAGCCTTCAGTAAGTAGCTCTCAGCTCCCTTAGATACTATGACAACTTGGATTGTTATTTTCCAGTTATAATTAAAACAATAGTGTTAGGGAACAGTAGCAGTGTGGAGCTGCGGTAAAGTTTCTGAACCTGACACTGAAACTTTGTGGGTTCATTTCTAGGGTCGGACACTATGGTACCCTTGAGAAATGTACTTCACTCAGAGTGCTCCAGTAAAATGCTCAGCTATCTAAAAGGGTATAAATATAACTTGCTTTGGACAAAAACATCAATCAAATGATAAATATTTGATTTCTGAGGTCTGGCTGTTCCCAGGTTTTGGTGTCACTCGAGTTAAAAATCTGAACACAAGTCATTGATTTAATTTCCTTTCTGTATTTCTGCCAGTGGGTTTATGGAGATTTAATTCATCTGTTGCTTTTGGGTTTCCAGCACAACCTTTAGAAAGTATGAACTCCCAGCTCAGTCAGACCACTGCCAAGGCTGTTTCTTCACCTGCTACATGAGGTGTACATGAGGGAATGTATGTAAATATATACGCATTGTATGCATACATGCATACAGATGGGGTGACTTTTTTTTACTGCCTTGATACTGTAGAAAAAAATCTGTTTTTGTAGTTAAGAGATTTGAAAGCGAACATAGTGAATATCTTTATCTTGAAAGCTGATCTTAAGTCGGATGTGATGGAAAGCTCTCAGGGGGAGCTTTTGCCCAAAGTGCTTGGGAGACCGGGATATTCTATGGATTGGTCCCAAGATATGGGGATCTTTTGTTTGAATAATACTGGCACATTAGTTTCTGGGGGAGGAGGAGGGCAAGTTGAACCGCAGTTTCCTGGCAGACGAACAGATTTGCTGTCATCAAGAGTCATGTTAGTGTGATCTGTGAAAAGCTCTGTCAGGAGGAGCTGTTTTTTCTAGCCTATCAGTTTGTTGTAGAGGGAGTTCTTGTATTCACTTACGTCACAAGCTTCCAAATGCCCACAGTGTGCTGTTGAAGACAGAAGCTGACGTAGCTTCGGTCCCTTTTGTAACATAGCCCTAAAGGATGAAAATGAGCTTTTCTGCGTATGAAAGCAATATAAACAATTTAATGTACAAGTTATGACATAAGCATTTCCATGACCATTTATGTGCTTTTGTACTTTCTCCATCGCAGGGCCGTGGAGTAAGGGACAGTTTAGAATTGCACATCAAATGTAGCTAGCACATCTTTGGGAGGTGGGAGGAAACCAAGAGAAAGTAGCCCCTGGAGAAAACAGGTGCATATGGAGCACAGGCCAACTTCATGCCCCTGTGTGAAACTGAATCTGGGATCCAAGAGCAGTGAGGCAGTACAACTAACTGCCACACCTCTGTTCTGCCCGCTGAGAAATAATGTTCTAGGATTTGTGATTTTACTTATTTTTCCAAATAAGATGCTTAATGAGAGACCTAAGCTAATTTAGAAGGTTTTATTGTCACTGAACGTGAGGGTTTTGTTTCTGGTATTCAAAGGGGGGCTCTTGAAAGTGTATAGTACTGTTGTTTTCAGTCTGTACTTGGGTGTGGCCTTTTAATTTGACCTGTTTTGTATTCTACCAAGAGGCTAACAGTTTGCAATAAAGCCCCAGATGATGAAACAAGGAAACCTCTTTCTAGTCTAGCACATTTTTCATATTTATGTAGAAAATGGTTCTCGAGGGGAATATCAAATGTTGGTTGACTCTGGTTTTTGTACATTTTCTTCTGCTAACATTCTTCTGCATTCAGGCAGCATTGGAAGGTTGCTGGCTTCACTGAACAGGTTTTATTGATTTGTTTTTACGAATATTTTAATTGTAGAATAGCTTCTTCTCAATTAGCCTGCAGTGACTCTAGTTTTATAATTGTAAGACACTACTGTATCCCAGTAATATAAAATTTAACTAGCTTTTTTAATTTGCTTTCATGGGGTGACTTTTCTTTAAGCTGGTCTGTTCTGAAGCACATATTGAACAACGGAGGTTGCTCTGTGTGTTTAAGCCTAAAGCCCTGTTCTCAAAATTGTTTGTTGTAGATGTGAGTTAATTTGTTTCAGATTGATAAAGTGAAGTAGCAGGCCATATCTTAAGGAAGACGGCAGGCAGTGAGCTGGGGTGAAATTAAACTAATGATTTCATCCTGTTAGGAAGCAGACTGTCCGTTCAGACAAACAGACAGTTTTCTGCCTTTTGCAACAATAGAATTGTGTTGTGGCTGCTAGAGCTGCCTCTTCCTTTTAATAACTGGAAGAAGACGAGTGAGGTTATTGGCTGATACCAGGTCACATGGTGGCTGTCTCTCAGCTTACACACATGGGGCTTTCTTGAATTAGCTGGCTATTTATAGAATACTACACAGAATAGTGAAAGAGGGCAGCTGTAGGTTTACCCATAGAGGCTTTCCTGATTTCAGAATACTTCAGATTTCTTACAAAGCCTCTGACAACAAGGTCCACAAGGTTTCAAGGTCTCTTGAAAAGACCAGTTAGCAGTATGGACAGCAGCGATCAAGGAACATATTTCAGTCGGGTTATTTGCATTATAAACAGCAGTTAAACTTTAAAGTGGTAATTATTTTCTAATGTTTATTTCCTCTATGCAAGGTTAAGCCTGCAGCTTTCTCATATGGAGAAGTTGTCAGTCAAGTCAGAGTATATTGGAAAATTAGTACATTGAATCAAGGCTTTTAAAAGAGTAAAGTATTGGAATTAATATCTAATACTTTTCTCAGTTTTGTTCCCCGTGTCTTCTGGTTTTAATTCCAACTGAGTTTGTAATCAGTGAGGCTAATTGATCCTGATACTTAAATTTTCTTGTGTGGACAGAACACTGAAATCTTTTTAACACTTTTTTTAAGCCTGTTTAAGTCCATGTACTCACCTTTTGGTTTGCAGGAGTAAGATTTATCAAACACGGCTCATTCTGTATCAAACCGTAGTATCTGGTTGCAGCTTTATTTCTGTCTAAACAGTTCTTAATTGGCAACCAATTAATGATATCCAGAGGTGAGAATGACTTTATATAAAATACTAGGAAAGCTGTTCTTTAGAGGCCCACTTATTCCACACACCTCAACAACGGTAGGTGTGAAACCCAGAAACTGGCTGAGGGTTAATTACTAAATCCATCCAAGAGTCTTAATAATCATCTTGAAATTAATTAGCCCAATTGATTAAGCACTCATTTGGAATGAAAACCACAAAAGACAAGAGTACTCCAGAATCAGGGTTGAGAACCACTGTAGTGGAGGACCTTGCAGCCACATTAATTACAGTCGACCTCTGTGGAGTTCTGGAAAGATGCAGTTTACTTAACAGTCTTTTCATTAATGAAGCCCTTTATTGTACATAAGCTCTAAACTGAACAAAAGTGATAAATTGTCGTCCATCAAAATCTGGACTCAAAATTAAGTGAAAACTATTGAAAACAAACTCATGCAGGTTTTTAAAAATATTTTGCAATCCCTTTGCACCTGATAGAATATCCTGATGCAATCAGGACAAGTGATGAAGAGCATCATGTACAACGCAGAACATATTTGGTAATCTGATATTTGAACGTAGACTTTTGTCACCATCTTTTGAAAACACGTATTTTCTAATGTCATAGTTCACGTAAGTGTTGACTTTATATCTCTTTTGCAACTGCTGCCTATTTCTTTGCTTGAGACCAAATTGTATTTAACCTAAGTGACAGAACACTTTCTTTCCCTTTTTATGTTGCTGTACTCTACTGCAACAATTTAGGTTTGAAGGCAAAGTTTGGGATTTAATTAATAAAAAAAACATCTGTTTTTTTGGAGTGTAGTTATGTGGTGTTACACTTCACAGTGCCCATGTAATTTTGTATCCTCACAATCAGTGAGCTACATACAAAAAAAACATTTACGTGCAAACTTTTAGATACAGATCCACTGACTTATGTGTGTATAATGGGAAACACTTTGCTGCAGTAATGTATCACATCCTGTTGGACATCCTGTACTAGCAGGTCCTGTTTATTAGTTCACATGGAAAATAATTTGGTATGGATACATTTAAGCTCAGTGAGTAACAGAAGGGTAGTTCATGTGGTCTTGGTGATAATTGAGGTAAAAATAATAGTTTTGACAACCATTTAAAGTGGTGCTTATGGCCATTCCTACTGGTAATTTCAAAAAGGACAAGATAGTGCGCTGAGATGATTAATATATGTACAGTTTTAAACTTAGTTGCGTGTTTATAAGGTTTTGAAGTTATGATTTTTTTCTTTCTCCCATAATGCATGAGGCACTGTTCATTTCATTATTTACCACTTGGCCTTGCTTGAAAAAAATTACACTGTCTTTCAAACAATGCAAATATATAGTGTTTTGCCAGAAGTTTTTGCATTGAATAATGTATAGGAAAACATAAACATAACCACAGGGTTAGGGATAGCTGTCAAACCAGATGTTTATCATGTCAACTTAAGGACTTTGTGCAAGCAGGCTATGACATCAGCAAGGTCACACTGAGAAAGCAACAGCATAAATCCTCTGTGTTTTTTGCCTTGATTCTGGAATTCAGTTACCCATTAAAAGATTGGGCCTGTCAGGTTTTCTTGAATGGGTTGTCAGAAATGATTAAGCAAGATATAAATGCTGAAGCCTGGATTTATTGCCTCATTGTGTAGCAGGATCCCATTCTCCCACATTTATCTACATTATCTACAGCAGTGGTTTTCAAACTTTTAGGACCAAGTACCATCCCTGATCAAACCAAAGCATGCAAGTACCACCTACAAGTCATCTTCTCATAGGAACCCCAGAAAATCTCAATGAGCACATGAGCACGTCTGTGCGCACACACTCACGTACACATAATAAATGTGAGCACGTGTGCGCGCACACACTCACGTACTCATATAATAAATATTAAAATAATCATTTTATTTGATATAGCGCCTCTAAAGGTGGCTTCTCAAAGCGCTTTACAGAATGACAACAGGAACAACAACAGTTGAAAATAAACAATAAAAAAGCACCATTTCAGTGAGAGGGGTGAGCCTGTTTAGTCGAGCAAAGCACATACGAATTCATTGATTGAGTCTTGATACAATTCACAGCAGAGTCTAACGGATTTTCTTGACGGCCAAGGCCTTGCGGTGGATGCTGTAGTGCGTCCACTTCATATCTAGACCAAGATCTCTAATGCATGCAACTACACCGCTGTGTCGGCTTGTCATTGCTCTAGCACCATCTGTATGCCATTCTCTTTGATAAATTCATTAAGAAGCTTAAATATGTGCTCTCCTGTAGTTCCTGTTGGTAGCGGCTTACAGAACAGAAAGTCCTCATGGGACATACCCTCAAACTCACATCTAACGTAAACAAGCAAATTGGCCAAATCAACAACATTTACAGACTCATCTAATTGCAGTGAAAAGCATCTGCTCATCTTAACGCGCTCTGTCAGCGTACTTTTGACATCATCCGCCATTTCAATAATTCTATGAGTGACTGTGTCTTTCGGAGGGGGCAGCAGGTCGAGCTTTTTTTCCCACACATAATAGGTGTCAGCTCTTTTGCCAACGGTAAACAAGGTTCTTCAAAAATAATATATGGCTTACCTGCTTTAGCAATCTGCAAGCTTGCATTTTTCCCCATTTCCATTTCAGGAGTCCGTCTCAGAAGTTAAAAGAAGTTTTTATTTCATGCGCATGGAAGTGAAACAGAGACGCTCTGTGTATTTTTCTCAAATTAACCTAGAACAGTTCGGGCAGTTTGGGATTTCTGAAATTAAATTTAAGCCATTCATTTGTAATAAAATAATTCATTGAACACCCTTGTGAGCTACATAGAGTTAAACCTATTTATAAAAATGTGGATTGTGGTATAAATAAAGAAGACATTTTCATATTTTCTTTTAAATATCTATGAAAGTAATTGTGTCCCAAAATGCAAAATGTTGATTTGAAAGAAGGTTTTATATTTAATATCTGGTTGTAAGTGAAGAGCAAGAGGTCATAGATGTGGAATTATTTCATTCCAGAGCACTTGATATTGGGTGGGATTTTGGGCAGTTATGATGACAAAACTTAATCCTTTGATCCTTTTGGTGCAATGCCCTGGATCTACGGTTGAGAGAAAATTCCCGATTGCAGGAAATGTGAGTGAAAATCAAACCTAGTCAAATCAGATAGGGTCAAATTGCACTAGTGCTCTGGTGGAACACGAGTGTGTATTGTCAAAATCTGCAGCATTTAATTGCACTGTGGTTCTACAACACAGTGGGGCTCTAATGTCAGTTGTAGGGCAGACCAGTGATCTGGTGTTCACTGATAATGTTTCAGTTCCAGTGCACAAACACAGTCTTTGTTGCATTGTCATATTTTCCTAAGGTATTCCTGGCTGCAGATGGATTTGAACTAAGTCTGTTTAGTATAGTAGGATACATATTTCTTTTTCGGACATAACCTTCTATCAGATACGTTTTCTTTTTCCTTTAGGATGTCTTTTCTTGTTACTCATAAATGCAGAATATTATGAATTCCAAAACGTGGTTAGTGTAATCCTGATTTTTAAACTTCCCAAGATTTAGTACAGGAGAACTTGCAACCTTGCTGACATTTAGATGAGTTTTTCTTATTTCTTATTTTGTCTGCCTTCCTCTGTCCCTCATGTATCCTGGCATGCTATGAACCTGGGAGAAATTGCGTGGTGTGACTGACAGCAGAGACATTTTTCTAAGAAGATAAAGAAAAGAAGGCGTCTGCTAGATAAGGTTAGCCTCTGCTGAATAGTCTTAACTTCAGCAGAATAATTTACATTGTGTTCTCATTTTATGCTGATGTTAGCTAAAAGCATTTCAGAATATCATATGACCCACTTTTCTTAATGCTTTGCATTACAAGTATCTTGTCAAATGTGGATTTGTATTGTAATGAAGAACATGTTCAATACAAAATACAGTAGGATTTAAATGTGTATTCATGAATCACTTCAGAATGCCTAATAATAAAATATAGTGCAAGTTTTTCTAACTGGCATTCAATGGTTAGTCAAGATTTAAGTATTTTATCACATGATCAATAATATTTATTGGCACGACCATATGTAATCTGAAATTTACATAAGTCTCAAAACACTCATATGTTGGCTCTCATACTGTAATAATACACAATTCAGCTGTTACAATATTTTTACAGTATTTGGTAAAGTAATTTAAACTAATTCAAAGAGCATTGCAAAACATAACAGAACTACACATACCTTTTTTCTTAGTGTTAGCTTGCTTTTCACATCTCTAGAACACTTTTCATCCTTGACTAAAAGGTAGCACAGCCAACACACAGTGGAAATTATTCCCTGTAACGCACTTGTAAGAGAAAAGAAATGTGAAGCAATGTGGAACAGGACTGAGACCACACATAGAATGTTGGATGGTGTAAATATTTCAAGACAAAACACTGTGCTTCGGTGAATGTTCACAGCAAATGAGCGCACTGAAAGATGGTAGCAACAGAGGATACAAGCCTGACACAACCAGAAACATTCCTGTAAGTCAGTCCTTGGTAGAATTATCTTTAGCAACAATTATATAGTTGTAAGTCTTTTTAGATGTGTCAACCAACTTGGGTGACGCAATTTTTTCAGTCTTATCACAAATATTCTATGGCAGTGGTTCTCAAACTTTTTGGACCAAGTACCACCCCTAATCCAACCAAAGCATCCAAGTACCACCTAGAAGTCATCATCTCATAGGAACCCCAGAAATTCTCAATGACCAACATGAGCGTGCGTGCACACACACTCACCCATACATATAATAAATATTATAATAATAAACTTTATTTCATATAGCGCCTTTAAAGGTGGCTTTTCAAAGTGTTTTACAGAAAAAAAACTAACAACAACTAATAAAAAAGCACCATTTCAGTGAGAGGGTTGAGCCTGTTTAGTCGAGCAAAGCAGATGTGAATTAATTTTTCGAGGCTTGATACAATTCACAACAGTCTAACAGATTTTAAATCGTCAGGCATTTTCTTGACGGCAAAGGTCTCGCGGTGGATGTTGCAATGCATCCATTAATTTCTGAAGCAACCTCTCTAATTCGTGTAACTACACCGTTATGTCGGCTTGTCATTGCTCTAGCACCGTCTGTACAAACTCCGACACATTTTATCCAGTCGATGCCATTCTCTTCAATAAATTCATTCAGAAGCTGAAATATGTGCTCTCCTGTAGTTCCTGTTGGTAGCGGCTTACAAAACGGAAAGTCCTCATGGGACGTACCCTCAAACTCGTATCTAACGTAAACGAGCAAATTGGCCAAATCGACTACAGACTCATCTAATTGCAGTGAAAAACATCTGCTCATCTTGACGCGCTCTATCAGTGTACTTTTGATATAATCCTTCATTTCAATAATTCTATGAGTGACTGTGTCTTTCAGGGGGAAGGGGGCAGCAGGTCGGGCTGTTTAGCAGCTTTTTCTCCACACATAATACGTGTCAGCTCTTTTGCCAACGGGAAATACGGTTCTTCAAAAATAGTGTGGCTTACCTGCTTTAGCAATCTGCAAGCTTGCATTTTTCCGCGTTTCCGTTTTTATTTCCGGATTTATTTAAAGTTTTTATTTCATGCGCATGGGAGCGAAACACAGAGACACTCGGTGTATTTTTCTCAAATTAACTTAGAACAGTTCTTAAATATTTTTCTGTTATCTATCACGCTTTCCTGTGCTCACAAGATTACCAGCGTTCGTAGCACGTATTTCTATGCATTCCTCTGTTTACAACTTGGCATTTTTCCAAAATCACGCACATTCTCCTTCCTCCCTATTTGCTGGAGATACAGTAGCTTTTTTAAAATACAATTGGTCACTTGCATCCGTAGCACGCATTCCTATAGAGTGGTATAGAATTACAGAGTATCTCTTGTGTCCACTGAAGTATTAGCACGCACTGTATCGCAGTACGTAGGCTGCGTATTCGACACGTTTAAAATACAAAATACAAAATATGAAAACCCGTCCCGATTTTTCAGCGCACACGACACAGTTCCAGGGTCATTTGGCGTACCACCTGGCGGCACTCCGCGTGCCACTGCCGGTACGCGTACCACAGTTTGAGAACCACTGTTCTATGGGATTCAAGCCATAGCGACTGGGCCACTTAGAGACAATTGCTTTCTTATTGTCCTAATTGGAGCTCTGGCTAATGATTATTGTAGCTCTGGCCTTGTATTCTGGGGCATTGTCTTGCTGTGAGGTGAAGTTTGTTTTTAGCTTTAGGTCTTTAGTAAACTGAAGCAGGATTTCCTCTCAGACTTGCCTGTACTTAGCTCCATCTGATTTTTCCCTTGTCCTTGAAAATATTCCTATTCCCCAATGATGACAAACAGCCCTATAACATAATGCTGCTATTACCATGCTTGACAGTAGGTCTAGTGTTGTGTGTGTGTGTCTGTGTGTGTGTGATGTTGTGTTGGGTTTGCACCAGGTGTAACACTTTGGATTGACACCATACAATTCCAACATTACCTTTTTCTAAGGTACGCAAGGTTCTGTAGTATTATGTACGTGTTTTGTTGTAAACTGCATGTAGGATTTGAGATAGGCCTGCCATAGAGGTAAGCTTTAGTATTTGACTGGGATATTGTTGCCCCATGGCCATTTTTACCCATCTGAGCCCTTCAGCCTTGGAGCTCTTTGAAAGTCCCTGCTAACCTTACAGTAACAACCCTAACCAGTTTCCCCTTTGCTCTGCTGCTCAGTTTGGTGGGCCAGTTTGATCACAAAAAAATGGACAGTTCACCTTCCATGTCTTAATGATTGATTTCACCATGCTCAAAAGGATATTAAGTGTATTTGAATTATTTTATACCCTTCTCCTGATCTTTGTCAGTCTACTCCTTTTTCCGTTAATTGTTTCAACAGCCTCTTTGTCTTGATGGGTGAATCTTTGCTTAAATTCACCCTAAGTGTATTTATTCTGAAATCATGCGCACCACTATTTACACATACATACAGACAGAAGCCATTCA
This sequence comes from Atractosteus spatula, assembly GCF_055471065.1. Classification (NCBI taxonomy): domain Eukaryota; kingdom Metazoa; phylum Chordata; class Actinopteri; order Semionotiformes; family Lepisosteidae; genus Atractosteus; species Atractosteus spatula. The sequence goes on from NC_142714.1 coordinate 36,954,643, forward strand.
ATTAATTGTGACTTACCTTCTGTGCATGTGAGTTAAGTTAGGTTTGCCGTAGTGAATACCAAAGTAATTAGCATTTGAGTTTTTAGATTTTTCTTTTAATTTTTTGGTGACGTAACTTTTTGCCTTTAAAATTTTGCAGACTGATCATTTAATTTTGATTAAAAATATTCAGTTTAAAAATGTTTACATCTTTTGTAATTCATTACATTGGTACATCATCAGGCAGTGGGTACCTCATGATGTACCTGATGAGAGATTCTGAATGACATACTCGGAGGACTTGACAATTTCTTCTGAGTTAATAGGATTAGGTCCTGTCCGTCGTCACTTAATTACATGTTGATAATTTCTTAAATTAATGAAAAACCGCTTTACTTAGTATTATTTTGTACTCATGGTTTTCATTTTCTATATTGCAGTTTCTAGTTTTCACCTCTGATAAAACAATATAATAATTGGACATAGTGGAATTTTCAAAAGAGAGATGCAGATGTTTTAGTTGTAAAATAATTTCAGGTAGATTACTTTGTTTAGTCATTAACAGCAATCTAAACAATGCAGACTTATTAATTTGTTCAGTTTGATTGTAAAAAAGCTGTTTAATTTTACACACTGTACAGCAAAGCATAAATGAAATTGAAAATCTTTTTTATCCCAAAATTACATTGAAACCATTAATATTGTTTATGTGGTGCTCTTTCACTTCAGGTTCATTGTCCCCTTTTTAGCAATGCTTTTAAATTTTGCAATTATTTTATCACTTTATTACAAGGTCACATTTTCTATGATTTCCATTTTAATTGAAGGTGTCATTCATGTTATAGCCGAAGTATCTTAGTGATCCTTATATTAACATTGATACTAGATAGTCTTAGTTGCACACAAAAAACATTTTCCTCTTTGCCTTAGAACTGTGCATTTAGCAAGGTGGTTTTCTGCCAACACCTGGTATTTTCTAAACCTGACCTGCTTTTCAGCGATGTGTAGAAGATGAATGCTTTAACTGTCAGCTGCTTTCAAACTGAAGAGGTTTTCTGTTTAAAGGATCTTACAACTCTGACTCTTAATACTTTTAATACCTTACAAACGGACGATTGGCACATATACTGAATTACTGGACTTGTGGTAATTCCAAATATTGAAATCAAACCTCTTATTCTGAAAGTAAAGTTTTGATAAAAGGTAAAATCACACTTGACTGTCACACGTACTGTCACAGCTGTTACAACAACAGTTCCAAATACAGTTTAGCACATTTAAGAATTGCAACACTGATATGAAGACACCTTTTTTTTCTGCTGGAAACAAGGCAGCATTGCCTTTTGATTTTGTTTACACTGTACACTGTCATTTTTTTTTACATTTTTCTGATTGTCTTCCCTAAATTACCAATCGCCTTTAAGTATACTTTTCAATAATAGCTTTATCCATCTGTATGGTAACCATACCCTTCTCAGAATCGTGTGCAAGTTATAAATGCATCCAGATAGCTTACTTTTGAATTGATCATTGAGATTAAAGTAACCTAAACGCGTTTTATGTAGTTGTGCCATGGATCTTAGCTAATTTGTTTTTCCCTGACATGTACAATAATTCTTTTGAGATAAGAGCTCCCACAGGATTATGGGAGTCTAAAACAGTCAAGCCATGTTGTTGAAGATTATGCTCTGGCATCTATCAATAAGTGGTTGAATTGGTTTCCTCTCATAGATCACCATTATATGTTTAATTATTCACCTTGTCACTTCATAGAAACCAATGTCCATCCCACAGCCCATAGGAGTCAGTGATTGTCAATGTTCCTTTATTTTTTAATGTTTACGTAATTCACCAACTTTGATTCTTTGAGCATGTAATGTGCTGTTGGATTGGACTAACATTGCTGAAGTCTGTCCAGTGTACCTGCTCATTCACAGAGCTCTTCGAGGGGGAGAAGGCTGTTCTCACTGAATTAATGAGTTCCAGGAGTACTCTGCACTGTGGGAGCTCTTCAGCCACAGTTTGGTTTAATTTTCAACCACTCACATTAGCTTTTAGTAATTATCCTTTTAATGCAGCCAAGGTATTTGTAATTGGATACAAACATAATTGCATAAATGTACAATGATGAATGCCTGTTCAGTATAAATGTGGATTAGTTTTACTGTGAAATTTTAAACATCCTAAAATATTAAGTTCTTTCACATATCATAGCGGCATTCTGTCAGATAATCTTCTGTTTATGTTTGTGAATCTATAGGTAGATAATGCGCAAACAAGACTATGATTATTATAAGTATATTATTATTACATTAAGAGAAACAGTTTTTTTATTAACTGTAAATGTACCCAGCAGAGCTCTGAAAGGGTGTTATAAAAAGTCTAGAAAGAAGGAGAAATACTGTTGCTGTTTTTTTCCAGAAAGAAAAAAGTCTAACATGATAACTCCTGGGGGTGGTACAGTGGCACACTGATTGGCGTTACTATCTCACAGCACTGGGACCCTGGGTTCAATTCCTGGGTTACTGTCTGTGTGGAGTTTGCATGTCTTCATTCTCATGTTTTTCTTTCTGGTTGCTCTGGTTTCATCGCACAGTCCAAAGACATACTGGTTTCTGGAAAAAACAGTATGTCTGGTGTGGTGCTGGTGTGAGTCTGTGGATGTTTGTATCTGTGTTTGTGTGTACTATATGATGGACTGCCATCCTGCCCAGGGTGTATCGTGCCTTGTGCCCATTGCTTGCCAGGTTAGGCTCCGGCTCCCTTGTGACCCTGTAAGTGGTTAGAAAATTTGATGGATAACTTCTGGAAATAAAAATGCCTTCAGTAGTTTCAAATTACATATCCTTGGCTGAACTTTATATTAATTCTCAGCATTCCATTAAAGTGTTTTCGGTGTAGTGATGTGATTTTCTTAAGTGAAATGTTTAACGAGACAGATGAAACGGCATTGTAGAGAAAAGCCAAGTGAAAAGTCTACCATGAAAGTATTTAAATTCTGTTGAAAGCAGTGAAATGTTTAGAGATTGCATTTCTGGTGTGCTGATTAATGCGACAGCCTCCTTTATTGTCACAGGAAATCCATTTTCAGTCCTGTGATATGCAAGTTGTTTGAGGCCACCCAAGGACGTTGTATGAGAATTCTGAGGAGTGCTAGGGCAGTAAAGCCAAAACATTTTATGAAATGATTTGCCTTTTTATTGTGCTTTTCATCCCAGGTCATACCAAAGCACTCCACGTATAAGAGAGGGCCCACTTCATCTGCTACTGGAGATCATTGTGTGCTCTTATGATGTTATGGTCTCTGATGAAAACCCTGGGATCTTTAGTGGGCGAGTCAGCAGCACCTTGTTTTGATTCCATTGGATTAATTCCTATAGCACAGTGTCCTGTTTTACCTTATTGGGGAATTGGGTTGGAAGTTGTAGTCCACTTACTTGGGTTTTCTTAGATGTTTCCCAAATTTCTTATGGTGAGAGAATTGCACTCCAGATTTGCTGACATTCTTGATTGGGATTGTCTAAGCTAACATTTAATGTAAAGTGTTCGTTTTCATCCTATGTATAATGCTGTGGTATCTTGGCCTTTTTTATTGATTGCAAGCAGTGTTTATTTAGGGTGCTCACTAAGAAGAATGATATTAACTGAGTGCCACCTAAAGTAGAAGACGATGATTTTCATGCTAGGTTTCTCTCCAGAGGGGATTACCTAATGATGGTAATAATTTTAATAATAGTCTGAAATTGCTGTCAGGGGAGCATGCTAGCAATTTTTTCTTTAATTATTATTGTAAAAGCACAGGCAAAAAAAGGTGTGAATAAACACGAGTTAACAGTGGGATCATTTTAACTATGATGAAATGCATAGAATCAACATAATGTTAAGAATACATACATTTAATGTATTTAATGTAGTATGTATGACTTACATTGGCAGAAGACCGGTCTGCATTTATTAATGGCAGGCCTTTTAAGATTGATCCAGATTAGCAGTTCATTCAATTTCCATGTTAGCCTGCCTTTTAATAAGTCAAACTGCATTTGCTCCTATACAGTACAGGTTTGACAGAATTACCTGCCTTTTTTATGCCTAAAAGACCAAACTATTAGGGAGTAACACTGGAATGGGATGGGAGTTGTAACGAATGTCATTACAGTGTGCGTTACTTTGGGCTGGCGAACAGTACGTGCTTTCAGCTGTCCATGTAGGTGCAGGTCTAGGAATTCCATTCCAGATGGTCTCACAGAATAACTCTGTTGGAAAGAAAGAGGTGGCATCCTTTGATCCTTATGGTTTGTTTGGAAGCGTATACTGATACAGGATTGAGACACATGGTTGCTTGCCAAACCCTGTTTAAAAATGGCATCCCCTGTGGTTATATAAAAACAGCAAAGCCCATATGTCCATCTCTCTCACCTCAGCTGGCAGCTACATAATGCCATTCTTCAGCTGTCTTTGTCACTCCTCAAGGCTTCCAGAATGAGCAAAAAATGTGAGCATTTTCTAATTTTGTTACAGAAATAACCCTTTGTGTATTGATGTTCATATTAAGGCATTGAAAGACTTACAGGCTTTTAAGCTGCATAGATTGACTTTTGCAAGTGTAGATGCTTAGATAGTCATATCAACATCACCTATTGGAGTCTCATTCCAATCATTCAAGCAAGGAAAGCTAACTGAATTTTGAAAATGAGTTTTAAAGAACAGTGTACCCATTGTTCTTTCCTGAAAAGCATACTAAAAGCACTGAAAGAACTTACAGTTTTGCTTTATTTGGCCATGCCTTGAAAACAGTCTTGGTAAACACTTGTAGTGGGATCTGGATTCAATATTTAGATTTAAATAAGTAGACGTACAAAGTTATCACTTTCAACTCACGTCCACTAATTTAAATTTTCTTTTTCCTTTGCTTATATCATAGGGATATTATTAGATATGCTAATGATGAGTATTGACTTGAAAGTGATTACTTCGTACGTCCACTAATTTAAATTCTTTTTCCTTTGCCTATATCATAGGGATATGATTAGAAATGCTAATGATGAATATCGACTTCAGCAGGGTTCTCTTTCCACTCCTTTTTGCAGCTGCATGGAAGAACAGGTCAGCAGACTGTATGGAAGATCTCCCTGTGAGTCAGGGGCCATGTGTTTGTGACTCACACTTGCAAGCGGTAACTGGCAAATATTCTTGAGATAGTGAAGACAGCAGGGAATTTCCAGACATTTTTGCCTACTTTCACTGTGAAAGTCTTTTTCCGTGCTAAATATCATTTATTAAACAGTGCAGAGCTTCAGTCCCATTTATTGAACATAGTCTTTGACTGCAGCAAGGTGTTAACACTTTCTTCACTAACACTATCTTCATTCCCTGTTTACTAATACAAGATAGTGCGTTTAGTCAAGATAGTTTTTCTACTGGTGCCTATTTTTCCAAATGATCTCACCCCATTTTATTCATCATAAAATTAGCATCTCAGATCACTAGTTTTTCGCCTCTTTGACTGAGATTTGATAGTAAGTTTGTAAAGAAAATCCTTTCATTTTGACTGGAGATGAGGGTAAATCAGCTTGCGTTATACGCTTAGGAGAGCTGTACATCCTGTAGATGAACTGGATTTTCTTGATGGTGGAAGAGGGAGTGGAAGAGGATGATTAACTTGGCGTCATCTTTTTGTGTGGCTCTCTCATCGTTACACTTGGGTCCCTTTCACACTTATTAGGCCAGCCCAGGGCCCAGCCCTTAGTCGAATCAAATGTAGGTCAGCCTTTTTTGTTGCTGCCTCTCTCCTCCATTCACACGTGAGATTTATAGCAGCCTAAGGCCTTAAAAATCGTGACTGAAAAGCCAACCTAATTTTTATAAAACTGCTTTTCAGAAATGGAAGCTTGTGACATTTGAGAATAATATTCTATTCCATATCGTCGCAGTAGTAATACTACTTAAACCAGACAGCTCTTTTATTTACATGCTTTGGCAGTTAAGATAATTGTGGTTTCCTTTTTCTTTAAAACTTTCATATCCCTCAAAACATACCCAAACCTGTTCAAATCTGTTGCGTTCCAGATGAAATTATTTTTTCTACAATCTGAGATTCAGACCCATCACCAGCAGGAAATATGATAATTTGAATTAATTCACATCTGTGCCCATTTTACACATTCTGTTTGCACAACAGTTTATAAATGGCATAGGCTCAATATGCTTTTCAGAAAAATAATCATGTCACCACTAAAATATTCAGTCAATGACATGACTGAAAGAAGTAATAGACTTGTCTATAAAATGGACATTTTATTAATTGAAACATTGTTGCTATTATAGTACTGCTGCTTAGACTTTTGTCTGTCTATTGTCTGATTTTATTTGCCTGCTTTTTAAATGCTTTGCCATTAGGCTGGCCTTGGGTCCTTCAGTCATCATCCCTGGGTCTGAGTCAAAAAATTGAGCCAAAAAATTCAGGCTTTTCTTAAGTGTGTACACTCCCAGAATGAAAAGGTGGCCCTGAGGCAGCATAAAGCCAACCTAAAACACAAATATATGTTTATAAGTGTACATTCCAGTTGGGTGAAATGTTTTCCTCCCATAAAATGTGACTGGCCTCCTCTCTTGGAAACTTTAAGCAGTAGTTTAGTACTGTATTTTACCTTTGTTACAGAAAGAACGGTATGTGCTATCTCTTACACTTTCTGCCACAGTGAATCTGATCCCTTAAGCCTGACAACTTCACCTGCTATTTAATGTACTTCAGCTGTTTCCTTTCCTAGCATATGAATTGCAAATAATAATAAGACAAGCAAATATCATACCAGTTACTGTCACTGCAAGAAGATATAGATGCTGTGTCTCTTACAGTGCCCTCTAGAATTACTGGCACCCTTGGTAAAGATGAGCAAAAAAAGGCTATGAAAAAATGAGAGAAACCTAACCTTTAGGTGAGGTAAAATTATTCAATGAAAAAAAATAATTTACAATTATTGGCACCCCTGCATTTAGTACTTTGTGCACCCTCCCTTTTCCAAGTTAACAGCACTGAGTCTTCTCTTATAATGCTGGATTATAAGGTGGGAGGTGGGAGAACACATATAAAGGGATCCGAGAACATTCCTCCATACAAAATCTCTCCAGATCCTTCAGAGTCCTTGGTCCTTGCTTGTGGACTCTCCTTTCAGCTCACCCCACAGGTTTTCAATGGGGTTTAGGTCAGGGCACAAGCTTGATTCTGTGGTCAGTGAACCATTTTTGTTGGATTTGGAGGTGTGCTTTAGATCATTGTCTTGCTGGAAGATCCAACCACGACCCAGTCTTAGGTTCCTGGCTGAGGCAGATAGATTTTGATCTAAAATCTCCTGGTATTTGATGAAGTCCATGATGCCAAATATCCTAACAAGATTCCCAGGGCCTTTGGAAGAAAAACAGCCCCACAACATCACAGATCCGCTACTATACATCACAGTGGGGATTAGGTTATTTTCTGCATGACCTTGATTCTTTTTACACCAAACCTACCTCTGGTGTTTGTTGCCAAAAAGCTATATTTTTTCTCATCTGACCATAGAACCCTGTTCCAATCAAAGTTCCAGTGATGTTTAGCGAATTCCAGGTGCTTACGTTTGTGGTTTGACGACAGCAGAGGCTTTCTTCTAGCAAGCCTTTCAATTAGTTTGTTGGCATGGAGGTGGTGTCTAATTGTAGTTTTGGAGACTTGGTGACCCCAGAATGCAGCCAAATCCTGCAGTTGTCCAACTGTGAAGTTTTGCTCTCGAACCATCCTCCTCACTGTGCGTGGGGGCAAAATACACTTGCGTCCTCTTCCAGGCAGGTTCATCACAGCACCAGTTGTTTGAAACTTCATAATTATTGCCCTAATAGTGGAGATGGATATTTTCAGGTGTGAAGCTATTTTATATAGCCGTTGCCTGATTTATGAAGGTCAACAACCTTTTGTCTCATTTCATTTGTGTATTCTCTGATCTTCCCCATGTTGATGGATGACTAAAGGTGTTTGGCCTGTGTCACTTCATATTTATACCCCAGTGAAATAGGAAGTCACGGATGACCACTTAAGAGTTCCTAAAGACTCAGGCATGCTTAAAAAAGGTCAAATATGAATGGGAATATATGTAAGTTTGATTTATTCATAGAAATTTCTAGGGCTGCCAATAATTGTGACACGTGTTTTTGAGAAAAAATGTTATTTTTGTTATAAAGATTTTTTGGGGGAATCATTTTACCTCACTGAAAGGTTAGATTTCTCTCATTTTCAGTGTAAGATCAAGCTGATAAACAACAAAGACACTTTTTATAGCCTTTTTTGCTCATCCTTACCAAGGGTGCCAGTAATTCTGGAGGGCACTGATGTAAAACCATCAAAAAAGCATTCCATCTGGAGAATACTTTTGTTAAAGGCCTAATTCCATCCATTTTCAGTAAGATGCTTATTTCTGGTAAGAGTCACAGCCACGTTTAGCCCATTCCAGAAGTAAAGGATGCAAGGTAGGAGTACACCCTACAACTCTACAAGACTAAACAATACTGCTGCTCTCTCTGCCACTCTTTGAATTTGATCCTGGTCAGTCTCAGGCTCTGTACGTGTACAGCACCACACCACTCTGCCACGGCAGAGTTTTACAGCGTCTATTTCAAAAGGGGACGATGCCATTTCTGAAATGTGCTCATTGCGCTGAGCCCAGAGACATTAGCCCACAGAAATAATTCCTGTCCATTTTTTAAACCACTTATCCAGTTGTGGGCTTGCAAGAGGAGCCAGAGTCTAACCCAGCAAGCTGTGGGCGCAAGGTGGGATACACCCTGGACAGGAAGCCAGTCCATCACAAGGCAGACACGCACATACTTTCACCAGGGCCAGTTTTCTCAGAAGCCAGTTAACACACCAGCAAGTCTTAGGACTATGGGAGGAAACCAGAGTAGCTGGGGGAAACCCACACACACACATGAGGAGAACAAACAAACCCCACGCAGACAGCAGCCCAGTAATTGAACCCAGGGCCCTGGTGCTGTGAGGCAGCAATGTTAACCATTGTGCCACCATTCTGCCCCACAGAAATAACTGTGAGGTTTAATTCGGATGCTACTGGAAATGTACACTGTATGCTCCAGTTACTAAACAATGCAAGATGACTAAAGACAATGACATCCAAATATATCTACTGAGCACATAATGACCAGTATGAGATCATGACGAGTCATTTGCTTTGCAGGCAAACAGGTTTCATGTGGGGCACTTGGTCGCAACAGAAGCCCTTTTTGCCTTTCTTTGTTCCACAGACGAAGAGGACAATAGCACGATTGACTGGTAATGCTTGTTTACGCAACAACACCAGTCTCCACTTTTTTAGACTTTTTTCTCTGCAAGTAAAGTGTCTTTAAAATAAAAAATAAATAAAGACGTGTGAGCAGCTCAAGCACATCACCGTGTAATCTTGTGGAGTTGTGCTGGATTAGGAGAGATTTCTTTCCCGCTCAGATTAAACTGAGGTGACTTCATGCATCATGTGGTACATCGCCGTTACACAAGAAGTGACTGGAAAGATTGTTCAAGCCCACAGCTTGTGCACTGTGGCCATCCTGACCTGTTTCTCTTTATAATTAAGTTTTTTATTACTTTTGAAAGTTTGTCTTTCAAGTAATAACAGCAAATAATAGTGCGGAAAATTCTTATTTTTATTCATGAACTCCTGATAGTTAAAATGCTTGTACTGTACCCACAACTAAATACTAAATTGTTCTGATTGTTTTCTATATATATTCAACTCTCAGTTTTTGTATTGTCATCTAGGTATATTACCCAGACTCTTACTTGATTTACTTACTTGAACATCTTGCATGATGTTTTTAAATTGATTTCAGATTTGATTAAAAGGTTTCATAGGAATATGCTATATCACAGAGTTAGCTAGTCTAGACAGAAAAAGCAATGAAAATCCAAGCTGAAAGCAAATCATTCAAATTAGCTTTTTAAAGTGTTTTTTTTATTTTTGACTAGTACAACTAAATACAAAAGATTAGTCAGACATGATTCATTTCATAATGGGCAATTGTGTGAGTAGATCATTTCTAAATTGGAAAAAAAGTCTGGTTGTTTTTGTATAGTTTCTTTTTTTTAACTCTAGTGTGGAATGGCAGCCTAATTAAGTAATTAAGCCTAATTACCGATCAGTTAATGAGGAAAGGAGTGTCAGTCTATTGCTGTTAAACTGGCCAATAGCCCTCCTGCAAAAACTGCCAATTTGAGCATTTAACTTTTACACTTCTATAAGTTTTAATGAAATGGACATCTCATAATGAAAAAGCAGGTGTTTTAAGCCAATCAGGTGAGTCAGTTGTAGTACCCACTGTAAATAGTTATAGTGTATTTTATGCTTCATGCTCCTCTGCAAAATCCAGTAAAACGAGAAAATCAGAGGTCTTATTCTAAATAGATGATTGTATTGGGTTTTGTGTTGTATTAACAACTGAATTGCATGATTGATGGATTTCTCTCCCTAGCAATGTTGCAGGTGTCTGTAAAGCTTTTCAGGCCATTAACCAATTTCAAGTGACAAACTGAGAAAATTGTTTTTATAGGGACACTAAACAATTGATATGAATTTACACTGGAGTCTTGGTAAACCTTATTCTGATTGTACCATACAACTAAAAAAAACCTTTGCCCCTAATTTCAGTTAAATGGGATTTTTTGTTGAAGCCAGGTTTGGTCAAATTTCAGATTTCGAGCGGGTTGTTTAAGCTGAATCACTAAGTTGGTAACCTACAACCACACCTAGTTGAATATTTGAGACTGTTTAACTAGGTCTTTTAATTTTTATAATGTAGTTTATATAAATAGTTTTATACTAATAATAAGGATTTTAATACAAACATTTAAAATATAAGAATGAGTGCAAATACAAAAGTGGAATTGCCAAGAGCTTGAAACTGTTTCCATGAAAACTCTTGCATTTCCTTTGTATTCAAAAGACTTAATTTTTTTCTGCATTCAACATTAAAATGAAATGCTAAGTTGTGCCCAAAGTCACGTGAACTGTTTTTCACTTAGTTGCATCTTGGTTCCTCTTTTTATGTGCACAGGTTTTAGATTTCAGTTTTTGTAAAATGGAAAAACCTTAGGTTTTCTGTATGAAACAAGAAAACCAGGTGCATGTTTGCATACTGCAGAACAGATTTAGTCATTAAAATCTGAATCTTTCTTGGGAGTGTTAAAGATGAGCCTTTATAAAGCCCCACTCCGCATATAACATCCGTTCTAAGCAAAAAGCAGGCATGATGTTGTATACCCTGTGTGTATATATAATACCGTGAATCTCTAGAATCGACTCAAAGTTCTGACAGGTATTTGGATTTTCATTGCACCTTGTGATTAACTAAAAAAACTACCACATGTAGATTCTGATTTTAGAGCAGAATAGCTAGAAGTTTCAGCTGTTGATACTTATAGAAATAGATTTCTCATACAAAATTAGAATGTACTGTTAGTGAGTGACTGATAACATGTTTTTTTTAACACTAGTGATGTTTTAAAGGCCAGAGCTGAAATTAAATAGCTAATAAAATGAGGTTGTTTTTCTATATACGCATCATTTTTAAGCCCAAAACATCAAGCTGGTAATTTATTGTAGTTTTAGAATATATTGTATTGCCAACTTTTACATTTTTTAGTAAGCTTATTTTTAACCTAGTTTTGTTTGTGCAAGGAATTTCCTTGTTTACGTTCATGTGTGCATGCAGTGGAACAGACATCTAGATCTATTTGAATCTGCTTTGTGCTTAAACGAATATACTGTTTTCTTTTACTGAGAATGTTATGCAAAAATCCACATATGAGCATATTATTGCCTTATACTTTTTTAAGCTTACACAACAGTAGCTTTAGTGGAGTGACATTGATAGTAAGAAATTGTTGTCCCGTTCTTATTTGTATTGGGAAAGCAAAAATGTGAAATGTTGCAAATTTAGTGTATTATGTTATTAATGTCTCATTTGCATTTACATATTGTGACATACCCTTGGGCGTATCATAATTGGATCTTTAAAAATAGGCAGGTCTAGGCCAAGAAACGCACCAAAACATAGCTGTGTGGTTCAAAACACCTGTTTCTTTTTATTGTGTAGGGCAAAATCCCAAATGGCACAATCAAATAAACCAAAACAAAAGCCTGAGCTCTTATCTTTTCTGTCATAGCCAAACAGCTACCCTGCTTATCAGCCTCCAAGCAAACCTAGTCTCTCTGAGACTATTCATATTTCACAAAATGATCACAAAAGCCACACAAGTTCTTTTCCCAGAAACTCACAAACCCATTGGTCTATGGTCAGCTCTTCTTTCTCCTGTAAACAACACACAGAGCTGTCCTGCCCTCTGGCTTTCAGGCAGCAGATATCCATTAACTGACCTTGGAACCATGCTCTTCCTATTTTTAAGCAGTCACCTGATCAGTTGGCTTCCTGAAACTGGTCAGGTGACAGGACAGCAACTCATTCCCCCAGAGGAATCTGGGGAATGTGGTCTCTACCGGGACTGTGCTCTCACAATAAGTTTACTGTTTCCAGCTACTTCCAAAGTTATGAAGTGATCGTATGTCTTTTTTTTCTTTTACAGCCCGCTGTTCGTCACATGGAAAATTGGACGGGACAAGCGGTTGAGGGGTTGTATAGGTACATTTTCTGCCATGAATCTGCATTCAGGACTCAGGGAGTACACTCTTACCAGGTGAGTTGTCTTGAACATAAATTTTCAGCTTTGTCTTACTTAATTGTTTATTTTGTATATTTATTTATTTTTACTCAATTTGGTCTCTGTTAAAGCATCAAAATGAAACAAGACTCCCTTCTGCATAAATGAAAATGGTATAGCCTAGATTATGGAGATAGTTCTGTTACATCTGGGCATCTGTCTTAGGGAACTGAGGTTGATATTTCTTTTTTTAAGGATCTTCTATTCTGTGTGAAAACTTGAAACTCTTTTAAAATGCCTTTATTCCCTGATGTTAACTTTGAAATTAGTTTTTCAAAGGATGTGAATTTAAGGTTTTATGGTAGGCTGATAGGGTATAAACTGTCTGCACTTTGTCCTTAAACTGCTTGAAGCACTTTTCAACAAATGTATTTGTTTTAATTTTTAGGAGGTGTAGTAAACACTAATTGCAACCATGAAAAAACAAATCTCACAGTCACGGCATTTCAAAGCATCTGAATTTCACGGTTTACGACATTTGAGTCTGAAATTTCAAGGTGTTGTAACAAAATATGAGCCTAAATTTTGAAGAATAAATGCAAAAAACTTGTGATGACCAGTGAAAAAAAGTCCATCATTAAGTTCCTGTTTGATTGTCATCAATACACAGCAGTATTCAAAAATGTGTGTTGAATAGATCACAGTCTTCATTTCCAAAACGCAGTCTGGTACAAATGTGTTGAATCGTTTCTGCCATCATATTGTTACAAATGACGAATAACAGGAATTGACCAAGCGGGTTAGTCAATAACTAAAAAAAAGCATAACCCCCAACTTGTAAGGATTTCTCCAATAATATACCTGAGTGGCTGATAGAGTTAGAAGCACATTGATTCTTTATTTTCTGGCACATTTGTGGTGAAAAGAGTAATAATTCAGGCATACTTGGTTGAACAAATATTTATTAACAGTGACAATACAAATACTACATAACACACATACTTAACATAAACATACAACACAAGTTTTCCTATGTACAGTATGTACAGACAAGACATTCCAGAGGCCTCAGGTCCTAACCACCCAGAAAAATCCCAGTGTTACCAAATATTTAAGTCACAATGCTTATAAAAGATAAACCGCCTTCTAAACAGAACACAAACTATAGTCAAATCTTTTAAATCTCCCTGTTTTAAAAATGCAACCGCTCAGCAGGAGAGGCTGTTTTAACCGAGGGATTCTTTACTCAGGAAATCAAGTAACTCAAGTTCCCTAAAAAGTACAGAATAGCAAGTTCTCTTATCAAGATTCAAATGCTTTGCTCCAATTGGGTCTTGGGTGATCTAGAACAATTACCTGGTATGTGCTTTAAGTTTTATTCTCCTGTCTCCCTCTCTTGTGATCTGTATTTTCTGTCTTTATGATGCCTTTCTGGACTGTTAATTGATAATTATTTATCCAGAATTTAGCTAAGGTAAACCAAGTAAACTTTGCTATTGCTTTGATCACAGAATCTGAACCCCCTACATCTCAGCAAACATCCCGTTTTGCTTTGAAGCTGGAAATATTTACGCTCCAGCTGTTACACACTTAACAATATCTTACCCGTATCCAAGCATAGTTCTGTTTGCATCATTGAAGTTCAATGGAATTACCTGACCGCACCCAACTAACGTCTTCGTCATGTTTCAGGCACATAGAAGATACATTTTGGATTTGTGAAAAAGTATATCACGATCAACATGTAGTATTCGTCTTCCAAATTCTTTTACATTGTTCTCTGTAGTAATCAATATAATTGTATAATTGTAACTGATCTGTTTTGAACATTCAGATTGTTTTGATTGACATTTGCAGACAATTAAGATCTCTACCTTACAAATAGATTGAGATTTCCCTCCTGCATAATACCAAAACCAAATAGTGCGTGGTGGGGTGGGTATTAGTTTAAACTTTTCTTAAAATGAAATCTCATAATTGTATAAAAATATGAAATGTACCAAACAAATTCACTGGATTTCAATGCTGTAAAAAACATTTCATAGTCCATGCCCCCATTTTGCCTAGCAGTGAATTTGGCAGTGCCCCACCTTTAAAGCTCTGGATGTCAATGTAGTTACGCCAGCACAGGAATAATGTGCCCTTTTCCTTGTGTGGACTCCAGCAGCTGCTTTCTTCACAAGCCATGGCTTGATTCAATGACAGGATTTGATTTCCAAGATCAGAAGACAAAGCATTGCAGTAGACCAGTCTAGATTCAACTGAGGCATGAGCTACAAAATTCTTTGAATAATATCACCATTACATTAATGGCAATTTTCCCATAGAGGGAGTTGCGTTTTTGGATCTTGTTTCACCTGAAGCAGCAAGAATTGTAATAGAAAATTAACCAAAACAACTAAATTTGCCATATAACCTTGATTATGCTTTTACTCTATAATGTACTAGGCAAACTCAGGGGAGTTCAGTAGTTTTAAAAATGCATCATCAGTGTAAATAATTTAGTATCACTTAGCAGACTGAAATCGGAAAGCAAAATAATCCTGTCATGATTAACAGATAATGGATAGGAGCTGTGCAAATTAAGAGAGTAGAACTGAGACTTGATAATGAAAAATAATTCAAATGAAGAGAACTGACTGTGCGTTTTGAGGTAACTGAAAAGCCCCAGAGCCAACTCAATCAGAAGTATGTTAAATATTTGTCTTACAGCACAGTCAACTAGAGGGGTTTTAGTGATGCCTGTGATAGCAACCAAATTGATTGGCCCCTAACAGTTTACTTTGTCAAAGAAAAATATGTCCAGGTTTTAATTTAACAATTTCTATAGCTTGTATTTTTGCATGAATATCTCACCATGGTGGTGCAGTGATTAGGATTGCTACCTCGAAACGCTGGAGCTTCAATTCCTTGGGTACTATCTATATGGAGTTTGTATGTTCTCCCCTTGTTCATATGGGTTTCCTCCAGGTGCTTCAGTTTTCTCACACAGTCCAAAGACATACTGGTAGGTTAATTGGCTTCTGGGAAGTTGGTGCTGGTGTATGTGTGTTTGTGTCTGTATGTGCCCTGTGATGCACTGGCATCCCATCCAGGGCATATCATGCTTTGTGCGCATGGCTTGCCAAAATAGGCTCTATCTCCCCAGCAACACTGTATCAGGTAAAATAGATACAGTAATTGGTGGATGGATTCCTCAGATCGTGTCATTAGAGCAATAAAACCTGAAGTTGACACCCCTGATGATAAGAACAGAAGAAGTGCGAAGAGACCATTCAGGTCATCTAAATTTCCTTGGTTGGTAGTACCTATTTCATTCAATAAAATGTCATCCTTCTATAGATTTGTGGTATTAGTTTTAACACTTGTTTTTCTTCCTTTAACAGCCCTAGACACCTAAATGCCAAATAAACTCTATTCATTACCTGCCTTATTCCATCTGTGGTTTATGATAACACAATCCAGGTCATTCCGAGTTGAAGATCTGTGGCACCCAGCTCCTCCTGATGAGGAACATTTTTCTCTCTCATTTTTCTCTGGATCAGCTGCAGTGTTAATGTTTTTAGGGAAGCCTTGGAATAACATTAAATGGGGCCTGCGAGTGTTGTGTCAACAGAAGGCTGCTTCTTTGTCATTTTAAATACTCATCAGACTGTCATGTTCAATAGCAGTGAGACCAACAAAGGCTATTCCAACTCTGCCTTGATTTTTTTCCCTTTATATATGTGTATTTAAAAAACACCCCAGGCAGCTTTAAATATGTGCCTTCTAGCAGAACATCCTTTCACTCACAAATTACTTTGGACATCTGTTCTGTTGGAGCTTGTGAGTCTTGTGCTTTTCTTTTTGAGCTTTCCTTGTATAAATGTTATTTTTAGGCTAGAGCATTACAGTCAGACACTGGAAAATGCAATTCTGGATTTAAGCAAAGTTAGTTTTGTAAAGGGAGAATAAGCAAAAGGAGTCATGATGCATCTTTAGTATGGTTTTATGCAAGGCATTTTGAACTTTCTTTGCTGTGCCCCCTAGTCGTTTGACAGCATGTAAATGTAACTGTTGATTTGCTTGCTACATCTGGCTGTACTGCATATGGAACACCAACTGGCCTGCTCCCAACACTGCAGAACTCCACAGAACTGGGGAGGGGGAGGGGGAGGGGGTGGCTGAGACCCAACCCTGACTGTTAGAAACCTGTCTGCATGGAACACGCTGACAATGGAAACGTTATCAGCACAAGGGATTTTCAATGCAAGGGTCAAAGGTGCTCGTGAGTTTTGACTGAAGAAGAGGACAGGAGTTTTTTGCCTCATGTACAGTACATGTATTTTGGAATTCTTATTCGCACTGATCTCTCAGGACATACACAGTCCGAGGTGACACTGTACAACAGACAACACCACCCAATATAGGCAGTACATTACAAACAGAAATAATAACAGAACAATAAATTTGGTAGACCATGCAAAACGTGCATAGTACAGATGTGCATTGAGTCTGAGGCATTGCAGTTAGCTGCTGAGGATGCATACTGCAGTAGGATAGAAGCTGTTCTTAAATCTAGTGGTCTGTGCGGTACCACTTGCCAGAGCACAGAGGGGAGAACAGTTTGTGGCCGGGATGGTTGGGGATCCTGAATGATGGATTGGGCTTTATTGCGGATGCTGTGAATCTCACTGACTGATGGTAAATCTCATCCTATAATCTTCTGCGCCATTGCTGCAACCCTTTGTAGTGTGTCATGCATGGTTGTATTGCTGTACCACACAATGATATCACTGGTGAGGACACTTTTCTATAGTTCAGCTTCCCCATACTGCATTTCTTTAAGCACCACAGAAAGTGGAGGCTCTGTTGTGCCTTTTTCAGATGGGCTACAGTGTTGTGAGACCAAGTCGGTGGAGAGCTGCAGGCCGAGGAACCTGAAGCAGCTGACAGTTTCCACTGCTGTGCCACCGACGGTGATAGAGGCGTGACTCCCTCTGGGTCTCCTGAAGTCCACAATGAGTCTTTTGGTCTTGTTGACATTCAGGGCCAGATTGTTTTCAAGGCATCATCTTATAAGATGCTCCCCCTCACTTCTGTATGAGGACTTTTTTTTCTTATTTTCTTATTTTCTGATGAGCCCTACAATTGTGGTATCATCTGCAAACTTAATAATGTGGCGGCTGCTGTAAGTAACTGTACAGTCATAGGTGAACACGTAGTACAGCCTAGGACTGAGGCAGCAGCCTTGGGGAGCTCCAGTGTTTAGGATCACTGTAGAAAGTAGTAGAGAGATGGCATTATGTGAATCAGATGTACATCATTCAGTAATGTACTGGCCTAGGGTTTGTATTTCCTATTAGTATGCAAATGAATAACAACAGATGCTGTTGAGTTTTGTTTAGAATTGTTCAGATCTCTAATCAACTTTCACACACTAGGTTTTATTTGGCTTCCAGACAGTTACTGGAGGCCTTTTTGCAATCCTAAGGAAATTTTATCTTCTTCCCACTTTTAAAAGTAGACTTTAGTTAAGAGGCCAACTGTGCTCGGTGCTTCATACAAGACGAGTGTATTGGGACAGACAAGCCATTAAATTTGTGACATCAACCTAAATTGGGTTCTTATGAACTGCTGCACCGATTAAATGGAAGCAGGCATCAAAACCTAAAACTTTGTGAAATATAATTTTCCAACCCCAAGAATGCCTTAAACCCTGTCAAAAGCATGGCTGCTAAAAAATGTTTGGCAAAATAATACAACACTTTATAGTGTCGATACTTGCACCACCAGGATGAACATACTGGCACTCCCTGGGTTACTTAACATGAATACTAAGTGTGCAAAATTTAAAAGACAAACCACCATAAATTAAAATTTCAGTTTCACCTACTGTTACTCAAAGCTGTGTAGAGTTTCATTAAATAAGATTTAATCTGTGAGTTTTTAGTTCAGTTTAAGTCATAAATAATTTTGAGTTTTATTTTTTGCAGAATTGGATTTATTCAGAGAATAGAATATGACTCTATTACCATCCAAATATTAAATGGTAAATGTGCATATTGATCAAGTAAAACTCAAGTTGTGGAACAGTTTCTGGAACTGAAGTCTACTGCAAGCCAAGGATAGTTTGTGAAAACAGGGTATCCGTTCTTTCAACATTATTTGCTCCATTAGCTCCAAATATTGTTAGTATTTCACTGGATGGAGTACCATTAACACATTCAGCTCTTTCTGTGTATACCAAGATGACCAGGTGGCCGCCATTTCCTTATCAGACAGAGTGGCCACTGTCTTGGCAACCACTGGACTGATTGACATAAGACTTAGCAGGTTTGATGAACATCAGAACCTGCTTCTCATTTGCAGTTCACCCACTGTGGTGATAATTTTTACCGCCCACACCAGGTCAGCAAATACTTGGTGAGATGTTACTCAATCTGCTTGTTTTCAAGGACTCCTTGGCCTATTAACTCTTAACTTGGTAGTTATCATTTTAGTGACAAGACAGTGCTCAAATGGTGAAATGGTACTCCTGCTTGATCATAATGGCTGTCTGACCGCCATTTTGTTTTCAAAATTCCAGCTACCGTCTTGGAACCGCTGCAATGATTAACGACACTGAGCAGGTTTCCTTACAAGCCTTGCCTCAGAGCTGCACTTCACATGTATAAGTATGGCATGCAATACTCTATACACATTCACTAGTTGATCAGGTGCTTGACAAAATGTCCCACTTAACGCCAGCACCTCTTCTACTTGCTGTTTAGCAGATTAACGCCAACCTTCAAGGGTATAATATACGTACTAAAAAGATGAATGCGTGTGAAAACAGGGCAGACATCTATTTTTTTCCTTAAATGTTTAATCCTGGTGTTTAAAAAAGTGTTTTAGTTCTAAGAGTGGTAGGAATAATTCTAGTTTTGTTCTTTCCATGACATCCCTTCACACTGGGATTTTACATGCTTGCAGTTTTTTCCAAGTTTTTGGTTGTATTTCTGATATCAGTTTAGTACATTTCTTGTTATCCTAAATTTTAGTAATAAGTTTAACATTTGATTTTAAATATAAGCTATAAACAACCAAACCTCCGAAACAGAATCTAAAATGAATGAATTCATCAGTAAGATTCTTTGCTTTGTGTGATTCAGGACTCCATAATAGTGTGTGAAGGTGGTCAGCAGTGACCATGGATTTTAGAGGTGTTTTTATAAAGTTGGGAGTTCCTTAGTTGGGAGATGTAAGATGTAGTGAATTCATTTAATCTGCTAATACAAAATTCACTAGTAGACTCAGCACTGTAACTTAAATGGTTGCATATATGATCAGTTTGACAACTTTTTTGAGCTTTGTTAGTGTTGGTGCCTTTAGCAGAATAGTACCACTGTCTTTAAAAAATATGCAAGAGTTAATTGAAACACAGTTGTGAGGAAGTGAAATACCTTTTGCTAGTGCAAAAACTATGAGGGTGTAAATAGATGCTTTCTCACCTTCAGGTATTGTTCTGTCCTCCCCCTTTTTTGTATGATTATTTTTGCAGTGTTGTATGTTGTTTTTTATAATGTTTTAAAAAGATGCATTAAAAAATATGTACCAAAAAGTGGAAATTATGTATGTGTTGCTAGTATGAAAGGGCCTGTGTCTCCTTAGGGACACAGTTCTGTCTAATCAACTATTGGTTCCACTGAGTATTTTTTCCTGTGGGAACCTGAAAGTAGCATATTTAAACACATCACATTATCTTCTGGGAATGTTCCTTATTCCTTGGGCATTTTTATTACTGTGCAATAAGAGAAGTGAAAATAATGTGCAATAATACATCAGACCTTTTTTGAAGTAACAGATGTTTTTCTCTTGGTTAAGGTTTTTTTTTAGTACGGTCTGTGGCATTAAAACGTATACATACTGTCAGATTATTTATAACTTTACCACCTCTTCAGTTTCATAGTTTTGGGATCTTTAGGTTTAAGAGCCCTAAATTAAGAGTTAGTAGTTTTAAGTTTATGACAAGGCAAAATCGTGCTGCCAAAATTTAATTTGGCTTCATTATGACAAATCACTAATAAGTGTATTTATAGTGTGAATCTTCATATAACAAGAGTCAGACCAGTGAGCATGAAGAAAGGCTGATAGAATCCATGGGAGACTTATTCAAAGTTAAGTGAATCGCACTGAGACAGTGTTGTGAAACCCATTCTTTACAAATAAGCAGAAGTACAACATGTCATGTTTTTTCAAATGAAACTGAAATATCGTGCAAAGGCCACAAGTGGAAAACAGAATTAATGTTGACGATGAAGTGGTATTGGCCTAAGAAGAGTACAAAAATGCTAAATTTTGGTTAACCTGAAAATCTTACCTAAAATGGGTTTGTGGGTAAAAAAGTGTTTGTGGGTAGTATGCCAAATGTATACAAGGAGAGAATGCAAATAGTAATTGAAACAGTAAATATTCTTTTCATTTGCCAAACTGCTTGAAGTATTAATGTTACTTCTTGGCTATTTTTATAGGGGTGTTTTTAGTTGTTTTTAGTTTTAAGCATTATCTGAATACATATTAGCATTATCATCTGAACAGACTTTGTTCTGTATGCCTCTCCCATTTCTTTTTACATTTAGTCATTTGAGGTCATGTAAGATTTAAGCTCCTTCTTCAGGGCCCCATTTATCAAATATTCAAGAGGGTGTGCTCAAGCCAGGTGGACGGGGAAAAAATATTGTGACTGCCTGTTCAGTGGAGCAGGAGCTGTTACACGCTGCTACACAGGACACTTTTGATTGGCTCCAGGTTCAGGCTTTCTCTCACCTTCCATTGGCTGGCTCTGTTGCTAGGATAATTCTACACCAAGGCTTCAGGGTAGGTCATGTATGAAAACTGGTAAAGCTCTTTTTTCAGATGGCATTTTTTGTCATTCAGAAACAATATTATGAATTTAATATTACTGGTCATCTCTATTAATAAAACCTATTGGCTTAGGTTGAGTTTATGGCCTGCACTGCTTTTGTTGTTCATTTATTCTCCAGTATACATTTTTATTTTGACCAAATTGCCTAAATATTTCTGGTATTTATGTTGTCACAAATGGAATTATGGGAATAACATGTGAAGAAGGCATGTTTTCTCAATTTGGTTATGGAATGAAAAATAGCTATACTTTTTGTATTTTGTGAGCGTTGTTCTTAACATTCATATCATACCAAACCATTTTTATACTTAAAACAATGTTAATTCTTAGTTTGCATGGAGTTGAGCTCATGAGACTATGCTATTTAAAGCTTTTAGGGGAGAGTAATGCTCTTAAATATAGTGCCTACAGATGTTTTTCAGGGGTGCTTTATTTTGAAAGCTCCTTACAGTCACGAGCAGAGAGTTGAGTCTATGAGGAGGAATTTCTTCTCGGCCAAAACCTCCAGGCCTTTCTGTTGGATAAGGGCCTGTGTTTTCATAAAGCAAATATTTTGGTCTTTTGAAGTAGATAAGGGACTCTGAGGTTCACACAGTTCTGAAAATAGTTCTGCAGAGTTTGTATGTCAGCTGATCTGAAGTCTGTTGATTAGTAATTGAAGATTTAATTTGAATTGTGTTTGCCATTTACTAAGTCTCTCAAAGTACTGCATTGGAAACTTTATCAAAACTTGCGTAGTGTAACAGGTTAGTAATTGGTATGGTACTTGTGCATGACTATACATTTATTTTCTTCAAACAAAAATTTGAAGAAAATCAGTTTTGAGAAGGGCTTATTGCAAAGAAAGCTAAATATTCTTTTGTTCTTTGTGATGTTTTTTTTTCTTAAGTAGTATTTAAGAGTGAGGTTATACTATTTTCTATTAGAATGCATGTATTGCAGTCGAGTGTGTCTTTAGAAACTTTTTTGATTTGGCAATGATGCCTAAAAGTATGCCATGTCTCCTAGCAACACACTGGTTAGGCATAATTTGGAATGCTATTCAGTTTGGGTCACCATGCAACAAGGAGGATATTGCTTTGGAAACAAGACTGATTCCCAGTCTTTTGGACATGTTGACAGAATATTATCGTTTGTATACTGGAGATGGGAATATTAAATTAGTCATGGGGATTTAGTCCAGAAAAGCAACAATACAAACACCTGGGAATACAAGTAGAAATGAAGTTTATGCACATTCAAGGAAGGAAACAGGAAGTATTTCTTTACACAGTCATGCGTTTCTAGAGCAAAGTTCCTTACCATGTTTGTGGAGCTTACACTGTGTTGATCCTTTAGTAAACAATGTGACTGGTTGTATGATTTCAGAATCCAACCAGATGAACAAGAACCAGACCTCTCCTTTGTGACCTTTCGTATGTTTTTATATTCTAATATCAGTAGAATACTAGTGTATGGGTTTCCTGATTCTTCAGGAAATTAAAAATACTTCCTTGTTTAATTTAATTCTCCTAGGTTCATGTCAGTTTGGAAATTAATAGACTTTCTGTTAACGTCACTGCATTCTGCTCTTTGCAGTAAACTATTCAAAACTCAAGCCTCAGAAAAGAGAAACCTATAAGCATTGATATACAGATGTAGAAGCTAGCGTAGGTTATTTTGCAAAAAAAAATGCGATATAATGAATGAAAAA
Organism: Atractosteus spatula; assembly: GCF_055471065.1. NCBI lineage: Eukaryota > Metazoa > Chordata > Actinopteri > Semionotiformes > Lepisosteidae > Atractosteus > Atractosteus spatula. The sequence continues at coordinate 36,977,896 of NC_142714.1, forward strand.
ATAAGGGGGCCTTGGGGGTAAATTCTGAATCCTGGGGACTGTCTGGGTGGAGTTTGCATGTTCTTCCCGTGTTAGAAAAAGTGGTTAGAAAATCACCGTGCCACCCACACCCTTGAGCTTCTGAGTTTAAACCTGTTTAAAACAGAACGTGCAAAAAATCATGAAAAGTTGTCCTCAAGCTTTTGGTAAACAAGTTCTTTGGTGTTGAATGCAGGTTCAGTTTGGCTTCCTGCACTTTTCCAATAAGTTGGTGTCAGTCTTTGAGCACTTCTTTCAGTAGTTCATTGTCCAGGCATATTGTGCTTAAGTGCTAGAACCGATGGGGATCTAGCTAAGCTTTAATCAGCTTATTTGCTGCAAAAGGAGAAGTCGGGGAAAGACAAGCAAGCAAATGAGTAGAAAATCCAATTAAAGGTTTCATTATCACTTCTGCGATGTCTGCAACCAACTTGTGAGTGACCCTTTACGTGGATGGAAGGCCAGGCCTTGACATGGACAGCTGATTGTCAGAAAAACGTATCTGGTGGCTGATTTTTTATAGTCTCTTGATATTGTCAATTAACCTGTGCAGTGCTGGGTTCCTCATTTTTGTCTCTAAATGTATCTAAGATGTGTGATGCTATCAGGGTGAGGAGCTTCCTTCTTACTTCCCATGTTCTGTTAACCTTATTATTTTAGTATTGCTTTTAACCAAAGACATGATAGAAAAAATAAAAAAAATCTAATAAAAGGTGCTTGAATTACCTAAACCTATGCTTTAGAACATGATTTTCTCAGTGTTTAGCTAGTGGATTTTAAATTATAATGGATTAATGGATGGAATCTTAGTGTCTTAAATGAGATCTTTATTAAGACTTATAGTAGGTATGGCTTGCAGTAGTGTTAGGGTTTCCCTTTAAAAACATTGGTCTCTTTTCTCTTTTTGTTAGGAGAGTGGCTATTGAGAGAGACTTTTTTTCAGTTATTTGATTCCATCCTGTTCAGTTGATTAAAAGCTACCTATTCACTTAATTTCGCACCTCTTTATTTAATCAGTAAACAACTGCCTAAAGCTTATTTGTTCCTTAGCACATTTACAAATTACAAAGCCATTAACTTTAATTCCACGCTCCACACTTTCAGAAAAACACACCAGCTGGACCATCATGCACTCAAGTGGTTCATTTTGGGTCTGGGGAGCTCAGAGAAGCTCTGGAGCATCTGAATTGGATCAGTGACGATGCACTGTGATGTGGAGGGAGTTTCTGCCCTCTTTCCAAACAGCAGCTGTCAGCTCCATTGTGCTCATCCGGTTTGCTGCTTGTTTTAAGGGAGCCTGGCGCAGCAAGGACAGAGGAGTGAGAATCCTGCTGTGACGCAAGGCTGTCCTTCAGCAGGAATCCAACCGAGTTTATCAGCCTTTTAGTTTTCTGCTCTCTCTGTGAACAATTGACTACTTTCTCCTGCTCAAGAAGTGGCTGCAGAATTCTGGTTCTCTCATGGTAGCGCACATTTGTTTAATATGGCTTCCTTTACTCCTGGGCTAGATAATCAGAAGGTCTTTTGATTGCCTGTACTCTTTTGTGATGAGCCTGAGCACATTGTCAGATGTACATCAACCCTTTTGTTTTCTTTAAATTCTATCAGGTCTGTGTCAAGCTGTCAGGTCTCCAGTTGTGCTTGATAGCCTAAAATGACCTGTTTTTTTTAACCTGATTTTGTATTGTACATGCATAATAATGCACATTTTGACTTTGATTTAATCATTGTCTTGTATAAATATTCTATGACAATCTTAAGAGCGTATGGGTTTTGCGTATTGAACCTACTACGTTTGACTCACTGAAGCAGGGAAAGTACTAAATTGCTTGAATCATGGGATTGTCAATAGTTTGTGGCATCACCAGAATACTTATAAATTTAGATTTCTAGCATCAATATTTCTGTTACAATTGCTTTACTCCATGACTTTCAGACAGTTGGGAAATGACATTGGAAATTTAACGAGTGCAGTCTTGCATTTGCCATTCTGTCTGACAGGCAGAGAGAGAAAAAGATCTTTTCACTGTTACAAGGTAAAAAAGGGAGGACAAGATGCAAACCCATTGACAGGGCTTGAAACACAATTTATACCAAGCTGGCTCCGTAGTAATTCAGCCAGGATGGTAGTCATTCAGAGATTTATAGCAAATGTTGCTGGTTCATGTCTGGTCTGGGCTATGCCATTGTCTGACTATGCATGTGTTTCTCTTTTTTGAATGCTCAGTACTGGGAGCATCCTCAGCTTGCAGTGTAGTGGCAGCAGCCCAGTGTCTTGCCAGGGATCTGTGAACGTGTTATCAGTGAGAGTTGTATCAATCTGTCATGATGGTTCCTCTGTGGATTGTACAGGTGACTTTGAAAAGTGCATATATTGCACATATATAGCGCAGTAACAGGGTAAAATGTTAGTATCGGTGATCTCCATTAATCCATTGAACACCTGGTGTTCGAATTTGAGGGTCTATTAAATAGAATTTGAAATGTTCTAAACAGCATTAATGATATAATATGTAAGATTTTACAGAATGCATTATAGTGTTTTTTCAGTGAGTTTGTCGTGAGTGCATCATGAGTTTGTCATATTTTTCGTGTTTTCTTTGTGCCAAGCTGCAGGTTAATGATTCTATTGAATAACATTTTTTGTTCTTATCACAGTTTAAGCCTCCACTTTGTGACTGCAATTAAAACTACGCTGTTGCGCTATTAATTCCTACCTGCTGCCTTCTGAAATTGGTCAATAGATTGTTCAGTCAGTAGCTAAAGCTATTTCATAAACCAATTTAGTAACATTCCTTTGATTCAAGAGGGATTGGTGGTGGAATTCATGACTATCCAGATGTTCAGAATCCAATTTTTGCTTTTAAGAATTACCAAACGGGAGAGCACAAGAAATTGTTAAAAAAAAAACATACTAAGATACCAAGGGAGAAGACGCCACACTTCACTAATGGGAACATGGGAGGTTTTAGTTTGCAGATGATCGTGTTTCCTGTTTGATTAGATTTTCTCTGCCTCAGACTCCTACGCCATTTCTTGCTGCTCAGATTTACTCCTTATTAATCATTTTGCCATCCACTTTTTCACGTTAAAGAAAGCAGTCTTTTTAATGTGACAGTGCCATTTACTGCCGATGTGTAGTCTTATGCTGATAATTACAAAAGAACTGATTTTGATACATTATTCCCCTTTCCTGCAAGCTCCATGGCAAGACTAAGTGCTCATTGCAATTCTGGTATCTGAATCGCTTTTTATTGTTTCTTGACTGTATACTCTTCAGAAAACTCAACTTTTCAAATATATTGATTACTATAAAGGTTTTCTGATAGGTCCCGTGATCAAGTAGACCATCACAGATTCACCACTGCAGTCTTCTTCATTGTGCTGTACATAATAGCTCGGAGAAATGGTCAAGCAAGCTTCAGATCCAGTGATGTCAGATTTTTCCTGGAATGACCTCAGTGCTGTCCTTTTTGGAGGTTATGTGAACAGCTGTGAGGCACTGTATACTACATTTCCTTTACAGCAATTACAAATTGTTTTCAGCAACCCTGCACCCTGTTTATTATTAGATGGTTATCTGTGCAGTAACCATGGAACAAAACAGCACTGACTGAATGTCTCGAGTTAAGAGATGAAAGCAGAAATTTAAAGCAGCAAGTGGGGCAGGTGAGGTTCACTTAGAAATTAGTTTTGTAATACACAAATCTTTTCTAGAAAGAATGACACTGCAAAGGTATATCAGTGGTATAACAGGGCCATGTAAGTTAGCTATTGTCATTTTTTTTCAAATGGTTCGTAAAAGCAGAATGTAGTTTTCCAATAAAAGCATTTAATGTTTCATGATACGAATTGTAGTTATTTTCTCCAGAAAATAGGTTTTGCTTTCCTTTGTGTACAAAACGACTTGAGACTAATGTGGATCATTTGTTGAAATCCTGAGACCAAACTGCATAATTAATCCTACAGACTGGGTACTACACCTATTTCAGGCAGTGCTAAGATACCTGCAAGTTATGGAATGTTTTGCCATCGGTGTTGCAAAAGCTTTCTGTTAGCTTGCTGCATAGTGATTGGTTCGGTGTAATTTGTATGACGATACTTGCATTGCATCAGGCCAATGGGAATTATCTCTTAATTATATACTGGATTAGACTGTTTTATCCATCCATCCATCCATCCATTTTTCAGCTGCTTCTTCCAATTCAGAGTCACAAGGTAGCCGGAGCCTATCCCAGCAAACTACAGAAGCTCACACAGACGCACACCAGGGCTGATTTTCCCAGAAGCCAATTAACCCACCAGTGTGTCTTTGGACTGTGGGTGGAAACCAGAGCACCCAGGGGAAACCCACACGAACACGGGGAGAACATACAAAGTCCACCCAGACAGCAGCCCAGGTCCACAGTTGTATTCAGAGCCCACCTGCTACGGTAACCACTGCCACCTTAGACTGTTCCATCATAATTAAAAAATAAAGGTGAACTACAGAACTATTTGTAGGGCATTCCATGAGTATTACTGCTGTTAAAAGTTTTCCACTGTGGGTGTTTCATATAGTTTTGTACACAGTATAGTTTGAGGACGACGAAGGCATCACTTTAGGTCTAAGTTTAGGTCACCTTTTCAGTCCCAGGCTGGCAAATGCAGGGCCAGGGCCTGGTCTAATGTATATTTGAACATATATTATTTATATATATAAACGCACAGCTGGCCCTGCACCACCCAGTAAGAACCTATGAATAATAATCTTCTCCCATCCTATTCCATTTTGAAGATTAGCAGTGGTAAGCAGGTAAGCAACTTCCAACAAATCTGTTTTCGTTATTTAGGTCTATGCATATACTCTTACCTCCTTAATGTACACATTGTGTAATTTTAACGTGGAGAGAGAACTGCTTGTCGTAAAACAATACATTTTCTGAAATATGATTAAATGTAAAACTTGCACTTGCCCGGACGGTTGGTCGCACACTTCTTGCATTGCTACTGAATAAAACGTGTTCCACTTTTGAGACTATGTAGAAATTTTCAGTGACAGTTGTCGGAGCATTTGTAATACCATTGCGTGCCCTGTATATTATAGAAAGCCGGGCTGTTCAGAGCTATCCCCAAATTCACAGAGGCGTAGTCCAGATCAAAATGGTATGCAGATAGACAGGAAAACCTGTGCAGTTATCTCGCGGGTTTTCCTCATACTGCTAATTTGTGGTTGTGGGATTGTGATGCAGTATAGGTGTATGTTGCAGTGTATGCATGTTGCAGCATATGTGAATTGTACTGTAGGTTGTATGTACGTTACATAGTTTCCTCATTGTTTTCCCTTTTAATGGGAAACAAACATTAGAATATAATTTGCTCCTGTTAGGTGTTAGATCAGGGTTTTATTGTTCCTGAGATATATATAGGAATTTAAATATATAGGATTTAGTGATTTCAGACTAACACTTTTTACATTTCTTTGTCAGTACTGTTAAGATTCTCATCTGTGCGATATAAATAAGAAGTGAGCTGGTCCAAACATACTAGATATGATTAATAATTCATTGCGTTTCTCTAGCTGCTTTTCATCCCACAGGATGAAAGAATGATGCGTGGCTGCCATTCTATGCCAGCAGCTCAACTACGCAGCAGATCAAGTGGAGAAGTAAGAAATTGCTTCATCTGTTTGAGAGCCTCCGAAAAGGGTAGCACGTGCCAAGCAAAATATACTCATGTGCCAACTCTGGTGTGCCAGCCTATTATGGATGGTGATATATTCCAATACTCAAACAGTATATGGAAGTAATTACATGGTTTTGTTTTGAATTTGATTTGAGACTTTAATTGTTATGCTGTTTGATAGATTATTAGTTACAATGTTAAATAAACTCAGCTTGCCGTCTGTGTGCGTGCATGAAAATGAACTGCTTTAATGATACACTCTATAGAATGTTGTGCTGTAAAATACTGTATTAAAAAACAATCTTTACTAAATTAATGCTGTTTGCATTCTAACATGACAAGATCCTGTATTGATGTATTTTTTAGATATTTTACATTGAATTACAGATTTTATTCACCTCTTCATTTGTAGTGCACTTCTGCGTGCGCCTCCCTCTTGTTAAAACGAGTTATTTAATAGTGAAGGATGTAACACCTGTGATTACTTTTAGAAATGTGGTGTAGTGTCTTGTATTTTTTAACTTACGAGATTGTTTGTGATGTTATCTGCCCAACTGCCCAAATGTGGTGTGACCGTGGAAGTAGCACTAGGCATAAATCTGTGACTTAAGCTGTGATACATACAGAACCCACCTTTTCAGGCTCCAAAGGCTGCACTGCGAAGATTGACACTGGTACTGTTTCCTTTTTGAAATGTTTTCTAACATGCCAATAATGCCTTTATTATTATTAGGCAATAACCCAATCTGTATGTTACAAGCTGTATCTGGTAGCATTTTCATTTGAATTTTACTCGAGGTTTCCACTTTATATGGGGACCCAAGAAGTAATATTTGAACAATGTAGAATATCTACACCTAAGTTTTGCTTTTTTATTTCACACTAGATTTCTCCTTATGTTCTTGTGTTTCTGTATAGATAATCTCCTATCCCTTCTTTGTGAATTGAATGGTCTAAAAGACTAATGATTGGGTCTGGTTTGTTTGCTGGATGTAAAAACTGTAATAAAGATCTGGTTTGTATAAGTAAATATTTTATAATGCAGACTCTCTGACGTCAGTAGTAGATTGAGGTTTGACTAACTCACTGTAATAGTGTGAGTGTAATGCTCATTGCTAATTACAGAACAGTAGATAAGATTATCAATGTGATGTCCCTTATAAGTAATGAACTTCCACATTTTTTTTTCATTTCTGTACTGCAGAAAATGCTACATCTGTTAGAATTCATGGCTATTTAACTGATATGCTATTTGTTGCTTCATTTTTCTCTGAAACCTTTGGGATTTATTTTATTACAGTTCGCATGTTAAGGTCAGTTTTCCGTTTTCTATAGAACTATTCTGTACATTCAAATTGCAATTAAATATTACACCTCACTATCTACCATATGTTATTCATTTTTTTATTTTTTAAATGCTTGCTTTTCTTGAATAGTGAACAAAGAATTAATTTTCACCTGATTAACAGTGCATTTTGGTAGAACATGTTACCTTAAACTGAATGGCCAAGCAGTGAAGAAAACATTGAAAATTGAATAAAATATTGTGAGAGTAAAGGCTTTGCTTTATGTTAGCTTACAGTATTTCATTTTCTTTCATGTATAAAAAGCTAACCTGTGTGACTAAAGAACAAAATTGCTTTTGTTTCACTTCAGATACGATCCTTATCCTGGCTGGCTTTGCATTTGGAATAGACTTGAATCCTTATGAATTAGGTGCCTGATTGATGTAATTCAGGTCAAGGTTCCAGTTCTTCTGTCTGGTAATTCTTCTGTCTGTTCTAATCAAATTCTGCAATGCACACTGAGATTAACCTAAACCTGCAAGTTGTATCTTCAGCTCTGTGCATTTTCCTACATTTACATATGTAATAACAGTATAGTGACTATGTGTAAATCTTTTTTGTCCTAATTTTCAGAGGAACAATCCATGGCATGGTGTATGAATGTGTACCCACCCTGTTCAGTGCCTGTTAAAGGGCAGCGACATGTTATTTTAGAAGCACTACTTTGGAAACTTGCCTTTTCGCCTGGCATGGTACTGTACAGTAGCTCCCACATTTTCACAGCTTACAGCTTCCTTGGTCTACCAGCAGGTGGTGGTGTTTTTCAGTGCTACTTGTTCATATGCTTGCCATTACAAATGATCAATTCTCGAATGCTTATGGTGGCTTTTGCATTATGCTCCTTTTGAGAGTTTCCATTGTGATAAAAGCTTGTGAGAAGCCTGGTTTCTGTATGTTTTGCTCTATTGTATTGGAATAAATCCTTATCAGTCAAATATGCAGTGTCAAATATTTCACTTCAGTGGAACGGAATGTAAATAACTAAGATTGGTAAATAACGAAGATAAGTAAATAAGACCAAGATACAGCATGTACTGTGTAATTTTTAAAACTGACGTGACATGCAGTGTATTAACTTGTGCTAATAAGGGGTAACTTCTAATAAGATTTAATCCCCACTGAGCAATGTGAGTCATTTAACTTAAATGTTCAGTGTAAGGCAACAGGGGTGTGAAAGCTCAGGTAGGTTAGGTCCCCTTTTTCAGGCCCACAAAGGCCCATGGGAAATGGGGGGCAAGGGCCACCATTTTTCTTAACCATCTGAACCTGGAGGTGGAGGTGATGTGGTCAGCATCACACTCCAGCTGGCCTATTACCCCCCAGAAGGATTAACCCCCGGTACTCGTTTGGAAAGCAGGCTGAGTGGACCTGGGAGCCGTCTGAAAGGAATTAGAGCAAGCTACATCACTTGCCCCTACCTGGGATTAAACTCGGGACCTTCCAGTCAGGAACTAGACACCCCTGCCGTCTGAACTATCATGGCTCCACATGAAAGCTTGGAAAACTTAAAATAACCTTCACATTAACACTTCCTTTTAAAATTTATTTTCCTTTAAAATCTAAGTGCATCTTACCTTTCCATTAATCTAAGTCCTCTTTAATTTTATAAGTGTAAAACTTTACAACAAAATAACTTTTATACCCTCAGTCATTAATATGTTTAAATATATTGTAGTCAACTGCGTCAGGAAGGGACAAACATTAACTACATTCCAATATGTTTTCTTCATAACCACACAAAATTAAGTTAGTATTTGTTAAAGCTGCATTGGTAGATCAAGTCATCTGTACTGTACATTGTTGTACATAAACCTTGCCAAACATAAATAACTGCTAAGTACAATGTAGTTCATACTTCCATATGCTCCCCATAAAATGTGGTCTAAAAGGTCCGTTATGATAACCCTCTGAGTGTTTCCATATTTGACTGGGCTTTCGATCAAAAATGTAACCTCCAATCATTATTTTGTCTTGTTTGACATGAAACATGAAAATATGCCCTAAAAATACTTACTGTATGATACAAACTGTTAAGGTTCAGGAGAATTCTTGCACTAAATGTCCTTGGAAATTATATTTGCCATGTAAAAAAACACGTGTGGGTAATCAAAGACATGTTGTTAATATAATATGTGTTGCTAGGTGAAAGGGGCAAAAAAAATGAGGTCAGATAATTTAAAATCAATTACTGAAAAGCTTTAGCTCTAGGTTATTGTCTGTTCCTCTCTGGTAAGGGTGGTGTCTGTGTCCTCATTGAGTTATTGTACAGTCACAGCTATCAACCAGTAAGAGTTTTTTTTATGATTATTGGTTGGCTTCAGTTTGTTTTCAGATGAACATGTCAGTCTGATTTATTTGATTTGCAACATTTCAATCGGATTGAGACTGTTTTTTTAGTCTTTTTTTTTCTTTTTGTTTCCCCTGGGGGTAGTATTTGATTTAATTTCATACCACAATATCAATGTGGATGGCGAGGGGCCTGTTAATCACTAAATGGGCCTGTGTTGTGTCTGCCCTGACAGCAGCCTCATCTGTAAAATTTAAGCAGCTTGGTCCAGCTCCAGCTGTACTGCTGAAACACAAGCAGCCGCTTAAGAAAGCTCCCCTCCGAGTGAAGCTACCTTCTGCCTCTGTGCGTATTGCAATTAAACAGGTCACTGAGAGGAGCCAGAACACACTAGTACTTTGGGGTGTTGTTTAATGTAAGAAGCTTTTACTCATATCAAGGTTCAGGATTATCAGACCATTGACCCCACTTCCATCAACGTGCACGAAGTTTAGGAACTTGTATGTACATTCCAGTTTAATTTTGAGATTTTGCTAAAGGAAATCTCATACCGCATTTACCACGTTGAACTAATTATAATGAAAATTAAATTCATTTACTTTGCTCATGCTGTAAGAAACTGACGGTTATTGTTTTTCCTAACAAATACCTGTAATATGATCACTTTTGAGGACAACACACCCTTGTAAATTCAAAGTAGATCGGGAATAAAGTAGACTGCTTTAAAAGATCGGCTGCCACAACACGTATTAAAGTTTCTCCTAACTCCCTAATGGAAAAAAAACCCGATTATGTGAAGCATGCAAAGAATCATTCCTCACTTGAACTCCTCTGCTGAAGGCAGCATCCCTGTGTCTAGCTTTTTAGATTTCCATCTGCTTCAAGTCACTGACAAAGCCAGGTCATGTCTTAAAATCAGTCAGTTGCTGCTTAATTGATTATTTAAGCTTTAAATTTTACCAGTAGCTGGCAGTGATTGATCATGATTTATGGCTGTCCAGCATTATCTGTTCCACACAAACGTTCAATTTTTCTGGATTTTATTTTTGTTATTGAGTTTACATTTTTTTCCCCAAACAGAAAGGTCCTGCCCGTTTAAACTCTCAGCTATTTTCCGAGGCTGCCAGACTGAGTGGGAAGTGTCTGTGCACTCTGCTGTTGGATTTCTAATGGCCTGTCTGATCCTCTTTTCTTTTCTGCATTGATAGCATGTGCACTAGCGCAGCTTCACAATGATGAAACTCTTCAGAGCAGTGACCCTTTACCATTGTGAAACTTCTGTTATACCATAGGTGAAATTCAGGGTTTGTTACTTTTTTCTTGAAAATTTATAGGACAGGTATTGGAAATTGTAAGGCTTCAGGCTCCTTTGTGCTCACAGAGAGGGGTGTGGAGGGACATGAGTGCTTCATTAAGTCCCATCCAAAATCTTGGGGGTTTTCTTTATTATAAAGCAACAGATACTGCCGCATATCATACCCAAGTTCATTTTTGAGCTCCAATTTTCCCTGCTCTATACAAATTTAAAAGTGTCAACATTAGGATTTTACCAAAGCTTGCCCTCCAGTGCAATTTTGCCTGCTGTTTATTTGTAATCTTCACAGAAGAAAAATACCCATGTCCCAGGTGCAATCAGGGCAGCTGCAGGCAGGCCTTAGTGCTGCACACCACACTGCAAACATGATAGTTGCCTGCGTTAACACTGCTTTCAACATGGCTGATGAATTATACATAGAAGTAGCTCCAGAGAAAAAAGCAATAAGAAAGGATGGGGTTGCTCCAGAAAAGCTTTTATGTGTTGTTGGAATGTGTGGTGTAGCTGACATTAATCAAGGTTGGCTGGTATAAGTACACAACATTTTACATTTAAACTCTTTTTACTCTATGTATTGTATCTTATTGTCAGAACCTTTAAATGTGTGAAAAGGGCAGTATTTCTATGTTGAGATGATAAAATTAAATTTAATTTGAATGTTTTTAGTTGGGTCTATTTTCTGTTTTACCTAGGAGATGAAGATGATGACATGACTTTTTATTTGGCAGTTTTGTGTTTATGCTGCTTTTGAGTGATTCAAATGGTAAAGGTGCTTGCTTGAACCCTGCAGTCATGTGATCAGCCCTGGACTGTCCTTAGCTCTGTATGACCAGAATTCCCCAAGCATAGGCAAGCCTGTAGCACTGTCAGTAGAAACAAGCAATTGTTCCTGCATTTAGCACAGAGCCTGTAAGACACTGTGAACCTTGTAGTGTGTAAAATACCGAGTGGTTCTACATTGTGTGTTTTGAAGGAAAAAGAGAACAGCCATCATTTACTCCGTTATCAAGTCAAGCATTGTGAGAGCTACACACTGTGAGCATGTGAAAAAGACATTTGGAGTTTTGAATTTAAAATGTTCGCATTTTTATTAGTTATATTGTGCATATATTGTTTTGTAAGTCTAATTATATATCTTGCCCACAGTTTTATACAGTTTATAGCTTAGAATACTGATTTCTGTAAAATGAAATTTCATATTTCGTATCAGTGTATATTGTGCTATAAGATTTATTTTTAAAATGGCCTTTATCTGCTAAATGTTTTTGGAAACCTGCATTTTCTGAGAGCAGGCTCTGGCTGTTTTGGAAGCCTGTAATGTGGAGCGCTATTCTCTGAGAGTTCAGGTGAAGTTATCCCTGCAGTGCAGCAAAGCTGTTGGCCTGGGTTAACATTGTGCTTGTGTAGGGAAAAGGTCAGGGCTATGCTGTGCAATTAAAACCAGGCCCGAGGGCACTTTACACAAACGCCTATAAAACAGAAAATGAATCTGCCTACTGTGTTATATCCTCATCAACATGAGCTCCATGGATACTTTTTTGCTGTGATATAACTGCTTAAACTTACTTTAAATTATTGTGCCCATTTTTCTTATTGTACAATTGTGAAAAACCTGGCAGTAAACTCAGAATTGTGTCTTTGACAATGGTCAACAAGTCCTGACTTGGTAAAACAGATTAGTGCTATTAAAGAAAGCCTGGGTTTCTGGATGCTAAACATACTGTACATATGTGATTGTGATTCCAGAAGGTCTTCTATTTTTATTTTTATTTCACAGTGGGGTGAAGAAGGATTAATTGGGTCACGTGGCTTACATTGAGGGCTACGTCTCACTCTGCAAACGTGTAGGGCTGCTTTCGAAATGCCAATATGTATTAGTTGCTGACATGCGTAAATTGAGAAAATGCTTTTTAGCTCTGTTCACTTGAGTGCATTACTGCAGGGATCACAGCTTTTCTTTTTGCAGCAGCTCTTGACTATCCTGGAAAAACGGATTCCCCCAGTGCTTTTTATCCGTGCTTCAAATCACTTGTGGATTATGGTAAATCTAGGAGGCATGGGGATTTGACATTAAAATGCAAAAGCGTAAAAATAGCATACTGCTGGTGGAGGTTGCTGTCAGGATGTGAGCTTGTGCAGACAAAAGGGAGGAGAATTAAAGCTATTGGTGGATGCTTTATCTTAAGGTGTTTATGGATTAGATATGGAATTAAAGACAATGTATAAAACTGCTTCTTAAAGGGCAGGCATGCCATGGGTGCTAGAGAACTCGAAATCACAAAGTTCCATGTTCCCTTTCTTTATTGAAATGTGGGGATTATTTTGTGACATTCCATAGAGCTCTTAAATATGTGACTTCTGTATTTCTGACCGAATAGAATATTTATAAGAGGTACAGCGCCAGCCATAGATGCTTTCATGTATTATCAATAATGAAAACTTCACAAAACAAAAATGGACTTTTGTTGTATTGTACTTTGGCAGAAATTAAAAACAAGATGCTGTACAAAGGGAAGTCACCTTTGTGTCGCCTTTCAGTTGAGTCCCTTTATCACGGTTTTACAAAGTAACAACAAAAGTTTGAAACTGTGGGACATATGTAAAGGCTGCTATCCCTGTCTTCTCCTTTGCTTTGACATGGGAAATTAAAAAGCTCCAGCGGAGGTGATTCATAAATTCATAGTGCTGGAGGCATTTGACAACACGAGGATAGCAGACTGGCAGAAACAATTACACAAGTGCTTTCTCCACTTGGAGCTCTGCAGTAGTAAGATTAATTATAGTGTGCCCCAACAACAGAAAAAGTGGCAGGCAATTTAAAAAAAAGAAGTGGATGTTGTAAGCACAACACATTTCCTTTCATTATTATAGCTGATGTTAATTGAAAAGATTTTTATCCAGTGAAGACAGACTTAGAAGTAACCAAATTCTGTGTCCATTTGAAAGATGAAGATATCTGAATGTTACCTCCAGGCCTGTGGGTTTCCTGCTCCGTTTCTTTCTTTAACTGGCGGGAGTCTGTTCTTCATGGGCTATGCAGGTCACATCACGCCAGCTTTGCTTCTGAACAGGCTGTTCTGTCTCCCTGTGTCCACAGTGCCCTTAAAGACAGCCGCTTTCCCCCGATGACGAGGGACGAGCTGCCGCGGCTATTCTGCTCAGTGTCTCTGCTCACCAACTTCGAAGACGTTGGTGATTACCTAGACTGGGAGGTAAGAGGAGACCAGAAGGCTATGAAGAAAGATCAGTAAACCAAGCTTCATAAAAGCACTACATTTAATGGAGCAGTTCAATTCACCCGCCTTTTCTTGTTTTTGGTCAAGATAATTCGTGTTCCCTGTCTCTTTAAGTGTGCTGTCAGTACTTCTCTGATACGATTCACCTCTGTATGCCATCCTAGAAAATACAGCCACAGGTAAAAGGGTTTCTTATACTTGATTGTGGGGAATAAGTTGGGGAATTTTACTGTGCTCATCCCTCCATGCTCAGTGCCGAGAACAGTGGACTTCAATACCCCCCTCTTCACCCTGCATCAGCTTTCTGAGCCGTTTTGCTGGGATAATTAGAATGGCAGACAGTGCTGCAATTAAAGCAGATACAGCAGCAGAGAATCAGACAGCACACTTTGTGCAATCAAAATAACAGGAAAATGCAAATGAGTTAGGCTACTCCTTTAAACATAGGATAAGGTGGGGTCAAGCACAGGTTTTTTTTTGGATTTGTGGTTATTATGATTAAATAAGAACAGAGCACACATTTTGATGTTATTAAGTCTCGTGACCAGAGGATTCTGATTTCAAATCCTGTGTGGGAAGCTGCTGTTAAACATTTGAGCCAGTTTCTTCCCTCACATAATTTCACTACTTGACCTTCTGCATAAATGGAACTTTAGCTCCTCATTCTAAATAAGAATTTGTTCTCAGTTTGCTTACCTGGTTAAGTAAAGTATGAAAAAATGAATGCAGCAGGGTGCAAGCACACACCTCAGGTCCTTATGGAGAATTACATGTGTCCCAATTTGGGATGGACAAAAATCAACATTACCGCTTTAAAAAAAGTTGCTGTAGGAAGGTAGGAAAAATCATATAAAATTAATAATGTATAGCTGAGGAGAATAAACTCAGCAAATATTAGTATATAATGCACTAAAAATATAACTTTGAATAAGGTTGAATAATGTAGTGTACACCGTAGATATAAACCTCATAGGAAAATTAAGAGAAGTAACATTTTTACACTAAAAATGGGAGATTACAGTAAAAACGCTCAAGAAGTGAAGGATATATGATGGAATAAAGAGTAGGAGGATGTTCGCCTGTTTACTATAACACATTCCTTCTATGATAGAATTGTCCGACTATGCTGATTTGTCACAGATCAAACTGAAAACTCAGAATCACCTAATACCTTTTTTATTAACTTAAGCCACTCAACACAAAGAGAATAGCTCTGTTACTCTGTGCTCCAAGGTACATGGACGTGTAGCTACTTATGACATCTCATTATTATCTTGTGGAAATCAAAGTCAAAAGTGATACACAAAATCTATTGTAGTTTGCATTATTGTTTGAAGAATGCTCCATTACGCTCCATAATGATGCAGCAGTGAGCAATTTGTGCTAGTCTTACACTCTAGGAATTGACCATATATGTCCTTACAGTCAGTATCTCCAGTCTTTGGGGGAAAAAAAATCTTTAAACTCTTGGGTCATACACAAAACACATTCACATATGTCTGTACAGGCTGCTGATACTTTTTCTATTTGACCCCACCTTTTAAAATGGGTTGATTAGAATGAATACAATATTTGAAATGTACTAATTTGTGTAGCCCAGCTCTTCCTATGCAAATGTTTATTATCTAGTTTTAATGATTGTTTATTTTGCAAATATTGCAAAAGAAAAGGACAGAGCAGTCAAATATTATTAATAGATTCAGTTAAAACTAATGATTCGACTTCAGCATTCATGATTTTTTTTGTTGTCGTTTGTTAGTGTCCCTTTAGTTGTCCATTTTAGAATCTGCTCATCATGGCCGTGTCCCAAATGCTGAATTAAGCCCTAAGCCCTTCTTCCAAGTTGACACATCTGTGACATAATGCAACGTCTGCAGAAACTTTTTAAAAAGAAATTTTCATTCTCCATTCGCAGCTTGACTCGCAGGTTCTTCCTCTTCCCACACCCAAAGAAGGCTCCACAGCCGAAACGTTGTGTTTTCTTTCTTCTCTTTTCAGCATGGAATAAACCTTTAAAAGACAAGAAAGGGAACACAACGTTTTGGCTGTGGAGCCTTCTTTGGGTGTGGGGAGAGGATGAAGGCTCCACAGCCGAAATGTTGTGTTTCCTTTCTTCTCTTTTCAGCATGGAATAAACCTTTAACTTGTTCCTTTGCAGCCTATGCATGCTGACGCAGCTGCCTACTTGAACTAACTTATAGTACTTCTATTATTACTAACTACAGTGCATCTCGACAACAGTGAGATATTGCTGTTAACCCTGTAGCAAAAAAGGTCTCAAACAATGATATGCACATAAAACGTCTAACAATAGTTCACATTTATAAAATTGTTTTGAGTTGTAGCACCAATAGCACATGCAAGCAAGTTGATTTTACCATACTTTAGACTCGGAGCACGGAACTAGTATTTGGGACTTAATGCAGAAAGTATATTGCTGCTTCATGCATGGGCTAATAGCAGGTTTCTGCCAACAAAATTAGCGTGGTTTGTTAAAAATGGTCATCTTGTCAAGTAGCTAAATCCTTGGCCTCGCATCAGAAACTGTGCACTGCATCACTAATTAAAGAAATGTTCTTCTATTAGAGTGGAATTATTCATAATCAAAAATAATCACAGGAGGTAATCTGGAAATTCATTCTTATTTTTAATCTGTGAAGCACCTTTCACAACAGAGTGTCACAGATGGGGTTATAAAGTACAATCAGTCAGAAGGAAATGAGTATAAGTGGATGTAAAGTATTTTAGTGTATGACACAGTAATAGTGTGACAATCAGACAAGGAAGAGAGAAATAATTCTCTGGGGGTTCAGGGGCCAAGGTTTGGCTCCTATCCAGGCACTAGTTGTGTATTGCGGTATTGTTTGAATGACAAGGTTAATGATAATGACAATTTCAATGATAACTCCAGATAATTACGTTGAAAAGTCAAGATAAAGTTGTTTATTGTATTTAAAGACATGTGACATACCTCACCTTGGCAGGCGATTATAATAGGTTGCAAGATCTTAGATTTCATAGCAGTTACCACTGTAACACAACAACAGGTTGTGACAGAGTCACTGGTTCCACTGTCCGTTTTTATATCTTATTCAAATGTAGCCTGCTCGATGGCATACCAGTTGTTTTCACACAGTTCTAGCTTCTCAGAAAGCAAAAGAGAACAATATACTTCAGTGATGTATGAGGGTCTGCAAATGTCCGTAAAGTATGCTCTCTGAATTTCCTTCAAGGGGTGTCCTTACCAACCTAAATTTAACCAGTATCTTATAATGCATCAATAATGTATTTTGAAAAAATAAATCACACTAGCAGTTGACAGTTTCATCATTTGTTTTCCCTACTTTTGGAAGCTGAACCTGTTTATACTCCACCTTAAGGAATTGCTTTGTGAGGTAGGATGTGAAAAATTGCAGTTATACTAAAGCTCCTCATGGCTGAAGGTTTCTATTATTCATGTGCCCACTGGAAGCAATTTGAGGTAGCAGTTCAGCTCAGGGGCTGAAAGTAACATCACATATTCTTTGTAACTTAGATTGTATGAGGAGAGTTTATAGTTTCGTTAACTACTTAGTGTTCCCTTCAAGATTAGTCATGTTTTTAACAAAATGTGCATTGATTTTAACAAAATGTACATTGCGTTTATGTTGCCTAAATGTATATTTTTAATTGTTGGTCAGCACCATGTAATGGCTGAATAAAGGGGGTTGGTGGTTAGGGCTCTAGGGTGCCGAGTTCAGTTCTGGCTAGAGGTCCTTCTGTGTGATGTTTGCCCCTTCAGTTTGTGTGTTTTTTAAATTGTTTTTTTGATTGATTTCTACTCATATTCCAGAGACATGCTAATAAGCTGATTGAGCAAGTTGCCTATTTCATGAGGTATAGAAGTTGCAGATGTAGCATTCTTTCCTGTGAATCCTCCCTTTTAAGTTGCTCTCCTACAGTGAGACCCCAAAACAATCAGGTTAAGATAGATGCATTTGTAAAATGGTCCTTGGGATCTAAAAATGTGACTAAAATATATGCATTTTCTTTCTTCGTGCCTCTGCTGTACTTGGGTAGAAAAAATATAATTATTTAGCTTAATTAGCTAGACTTAAATTTGTTTTGTTGTATCTTATAGCAATATTGTCTCTCTCAGCTCAACAGCACTAGAATGTTTCATTTAGCATTTGTTGAATAAAACGTTTACTGTTATTACTGTGGCAGTGTTAACATCTGTTCACAGTGACACTCTTATGAAAAAAAATAAATTTATGCTTTACTGTCCAGAATGCCATTTCCAGATTTTTCCTTGCTTTGGCTCCATTCAGTGTTAAGTTTTTCCTTGCTTACATTCTTGATGGCAGTTACTCAGCCCTGAAGTGGGGACTGGTTTCAAAAGCTTATTATAATTAATAATGTGTGTGTGGGAAGGAAAGCGTTATGATAATGTTCTGACAGAACTTACGTTCATGTGCTTATAAATGCCACCTGCTGACATTTACACTAAATAGAGGCCATTATCCTGTTTGGCTAATGTTTGGTGGAGGTCTGTCTGAACCAAATGAATTAATTTATACAATTTACACATTTATACAATTTATACATTTATACTTTTTATACACAGAGTCTTTGGATGCAAATAGACTCTCTTGGGTATTATACACTGACTATTCACATGTGAAAACAGCAAAAATGTTTCTTTGAAAGTGATATGTAATAGAAAGTAATGAACGCTATAATTTTCAGTATAGTGATGAGGGTGGGTACATTTTTTATGTCAGCCTTTGTTGGCATTTGATTAGTTGGTCATGGTTAAAAGTGACTACAGTTCTGCCATTTTTGTAAGCGTCTTTTGAAAGGATCACAGAAGGAATCCTTAGAAACCAGCATCATTTAAAGTTCAAGTTAAGAAATTGTCTGTGTAAATTTACTGGAAAAACCTCACAGTCTCTTTAACTACACTACTAAGTAAATTGCAAAAGTTACCTTTTGTATGTGGCTCATTAATGCTGCTGTGTTTCTCTCAAAAGACCCTGACAATCTTTTCATTTATGATCCAGCTGTTGCTGGAGGAATGTGTGATTAAATAAGAAGACGACAGTTTTTTTTTAATTGTACTATAATGTGCATTGTACAGGGCTTATTTCTGGAATGTAGATTCTAATACAAATATTTTATTTTACAGGCTTAACGTGTGAGTTTAATTTTGATTTAAAACGCTGCCCACTTCTTGCAGGTGGGTGTACATGGAATTAGGATAGAATTTTTCAATGAAAAAGGATCAAAGCGCACCGCCACCTACCTTCCAGAGGTTGCAAAGGAGCAAGGTCAGAGATTTTCCTTTTTTAACTTCACATTTTCTCTCAGTTACCCCTTAAGAATCATAACAATTGACTTGAAAATGTTGTGTGAAAGGAATAAGGCTGGGGGTGAGCAGATTGTAAAGCACATAACTTAATGTTAACCCCCCTTATGTGCAGAATATAGATAGGTATCGAGTTTTCTATATAGGAAAGGAGGTTACAGCAAGAATTTTCTTGCTAAAACCAGTTGATTTCTGAATATTTGAGAGAAACCTGCTTGACCAGTGATCTGGAGTGTTATTTGCATGTTATTCTTTACACTTTCAAAGAAAACTGCAATACCCCACTCTTTAATCTTTCTTGCTGTAAATGTAATATTTTGTATTATAGAATCTAAAGCATATTTTGAGTTACAGCTCAGTATTACACTCTACATATTACAGCTTGTCATAGCTATTGTTTATACATGCAAGTCTGTTGCTGTGAAACATTCACCATTCTCTGACATTATAGATATTAATGATGAGAACTATCTTTCTATTTCTTGACAATCACTGTAGCACCAAGTGTATTATTTGCATTCAGAGTAGTCCACATCCTAGACTTCAATGTGATATACAGTGCCTTGCAAAAGTATTCAGACCCTTGACCAATTCTCTCATTTTACTGAATTACAAATTCTACATTGGAATTGTATTCTCTGTGATATTTGTATTCCAAAGCACTGAAACTCAAAATTAATGTGACATTGTTTTATGTTAGAAAATAAAGAAAAATTAACTGAAATATGCTGTTTGCATAAGTATTCAATCCCCTCATTTTAATATATTGTAGAGCCACCTTTTGCAGCAATAACAGCTTTAAGTCTTTTGGGGTAAGTATGTACCAGCTTTGCACACTGTTCAGGAGTGATTTTGGCCCGTTCTTCCAGGCAGATTTGCTCCAGGTTGTTCAGGTTAGTTGGATGATGTTTGTGTACCACAATTTTCAAATAGTGCCACAGATTCTCAGTTGGGTTGAGATCAGGGCTTTGACTGGGCCATTGTAGGACATTCAGCTTTTTGTTCTTGAGCCACTCCAGTGTTACTTTGGCCTTGTGTTTGGGATCATTGTCCTGCTGAAAGATGAACTTTCTCCCAAGCTTCAGTTTTTTAGCACACTGAAATCAGTTCTCTTGCAGTATTTCCCTGTATTTTGCACCATCCATTCTTCCTTCTATTTTAACAAGATGCCCAGTCCCTGCAGATGAAAAGCAGCCCCATAGTATGATGCTACCACCACCATACTTCAACGTACTGTAGGCATGGTGTTTTTTTAGGTGTGGGCAGTGTTAGATTTGCGCCACACATATCGCTTTGAATTTTGGCTAAAAAGCTCTATCTTGGTCTCATCTGACCACAAAATCGTTTCCCACATTGCAACTCGGTCACTATCATGCTTTTTGGCAAACTCCAGACATGCTTTCACATGGTTCTTTTTTAGTAATAGCTTCTATTTTGCCACCCTCCCATATAGGCCAGTGTTATGTTGAGCTCTTGATATGGCTGACTGGTGCACCTTTACTCCACTCTCAGCTACTGAACTCTCTGTGGCTTCTCTCACAAGTCTTCTTCTTGTTCACTCTGAGAGTTTTGAGGGATGACCTTTTCTAGGCAGTGTCTGGGTGGTTTGATGTAGTTTCCACTTTCTGATAATTGAACCAATAGTGCCCACTAGGGCACTCAAACACTTTGTACCCCTTTCCTAATTTATACATTTGTTTTACTTTATCTCTAACTTCTTTTTAATGCTCTGTAGCATTTTCACAGCGGTCCTTCAGATTCACAACCTGAATAATGATCCCTTAACTGTGGGGTTTTTATCCAGAAAATGTGGCAGTTATTTTAATGATTCACGGGTAGAGGCCAATTGTAAGGCAATTGTGTCCTTGTTAGGGCAATTGTTTTTAACCTATGTAAACTTAGACCTTCTGCAACACAGGGATTGAATACTTATGCAAACAACATATTTCAGTGTTTTGTTTTTCTTAAGAATATTTTCTAGCATAAAACAGTCACATTAAAATAATTAATTTTGAGTTTCAGTGCTTAGAAATAAAAATGTCACAGAGAACAAATTTTCAATGTAGGCTTTGTAATGCAGTAAAATGAGAGAATTGGTCAAGGGTCTGAATACTTTTGCAAGACACTGTAAATCATAATACTGAATTTACTATTTTTTATCTGAAATTTGTGAAGCCTGAAATAAGGACCAGTTTCACATAAATATTTCAGCAATGGACCCTATTTCAAATTCATGTTTCTCTCAAAGGGGAGACTGTTGTGTACAGTATATTCTTTTTTCATTTTGACACGGAGATATTTCTTTCAGTCTTCTTTTATTCCAGAGCAGAAAAGGGCACTTCTTTACCTTTAATTCACAACTCACCCAGACTTTGCCAGTTGAGGATATGAAAATTAATATCCCCCATGTTATCAATTATCACTTTCTGTTCAAACCATTGAGACTTTTGCTCTAGGTTGTACCTCGACTAGAACGATGGTTATGTGCAAAAGCCACCAGTCCCTCATCTCTTTTATGTTAATCCTCATCCTCTTTTCTGTTTTATTTTAAAATATTAAGTTGCTCCCAAAGAAAAATGTTGTACTATTATATTTAGGTCTGGTCCTCCCTACCTCTTTTGCTCAGTCTCCTGACAAGCCATGTTTCTGCAATGCTAGTTTTTTATGGTCTTCAAACCTTGTTTTATTGTTGATGCATTTAGAATTCAAATATGAAGTTCCTCCTGTTCCCTTCAACTGTAATCTTGTTTTTATAAAAAAAAAAATTATGATTGGCTGTCTTGATACCTTGTTCTTCCCGAGTTATTTTTGAATCACCTTATGATTGCCGGAACATAATGTACTTCTCGTTTGCACTGCAGTCAGTTGCAGATTGTCACAATTCACAATAATCCAAAAGCCAGTCTGTTCTTGCGAACATTCATCTTCTAGCCATTTCATCAATTGCTGTAATTCTGTGGTGCCTCTTTGCTGCTGTCTGTTGCTGGTAATTAACCTGAAATTGTAAATTTCTATTTGAATTCCAATTTCTCTTTAAGATTTCATTTTATTTTTTATTTTAGCTCCACCTGAAGCTTTTCAAGAGTCTGCAGCTAACTACTTAATGTGATTCTAAGATTAGTGTTACTGGTTAATAAAGCTTCTTAAAGTTTTCTCTGGATATTGTTAAGCTACACTGTCACTGGGATTCCACTAGTAGTGGCCATCTGTTGGCCAAGTTCTGAGGGGATTGTGGGGGTTTGGGTATCTTTTGCCTCCCATGCAGCAGTAAACTCTACTATTTTTGCCTGTAACCTTGCCGCGTTGTTAATGTGAGTTGCATCACTCCTCCTGCTGATGCTCTGGTAACTGCAGTAGGCACTGTGGGATTGGCAGTGTGAAAATAGCAGATGGCTTTAACAGTGTTTCAGAGATAAAGTGCAGTGTCTTCAGCCTTGCCATGCTGGTATGAAGGAAGAAATGCTGAAGTTGATTTTATTAACAATTATCACAAGTAAATGGAGAGGTTTTAAAATACTGTTGTTTCTGTTTCTTTTCCAATATAAGCTTCTTTTTTTGATATCCTGAATTTGTTATATATAATCCTGTTGTGACTTGTGTCCCGTTCAGGGTGAACCCCACCTTGCACCTGTTGCTTGCCGGGATGGGTTCCGGATCCCCTGTGACCCTGTATTGGATAAAGCGATTAGAAAATGGATGGATAATCCTGTTGTGTCTGAGACAGTGAAATTGATGTGACATGAAGCTGGTGCACTGAGAAAGAGATTAAAATGTTCATCTGGAATTGTTAATTTCATTAAGGCCGGCACTGATGAAATATTTTCTTCAAATATTGTTCTGGTTCACAAATCTCTGAGTTCACGTTTGTTGTTTAAAGCAAGCTGTTTTGTCAGATGAAGTCTGGGTTAAGGAACGTGGTATATCTTTTTTAAACAGTTTAAAATATTTCCTGTCCAGAATCTGAATGAGACGGTTGCTTCCACTAATGAGGAGAGTTTACATTGTTGTCAAGCTGGGAGAACACAGCCTCATCATTCAGTGTTGCAGCACAACCTTTGCTGCCACAGCAGCTACAGGCCACAGCCAGTCCCATACACCACCACAGGCAGTATCATATCATAAAGGTTCTGTGGTGTTTGGATTGAATGACATTTGTGCCTGTTAAAAGTCACTAATGGTAATGAATGTTTCTATTTTTTAGGATGGGACCACATTCAGACCATAGATTCCTTACTAAGAAAGGGAGGATATAAAGCTCCCATTACTAACGACTTCAGGAAGACCATTAAATTGACCAGGTAAGGAAAGCTATCGATATTCAGAGTAGAGGAGTCAGAAGGCTACCGCTGTATTCCCAATTTTTAATTGATTTTGATTAAATGTCCATTAAAACAATTGGAATCCAGCAGTACTGTGTGTACCAAAATGAATATGCATACATTTGATTCAGAACAAATTTTATAAATTAGCTCTTGCTAAGACTACTGTCCTCATAAATTAAGAACACCGAAGTTCTTTAATTTAGTCAGGATAATTATCCTAAGCAATTGAAAATTGAATTATTTTTTCTTCATTTTTCACAATAAGTGTCTTTACATGGTTACATTGTTAAAGCTGCATTTCTAAACACTGGGAGTTTTGTCATTTGAAAAACTAGAACCTCAATTGTTTTTTCTTGGTCAGTATTGATTTTATTCCAAACACTATTGAAACAAGCTGCATGGAATTTTTATTTGTATGAAGACCACAGGCTATAGAAATTACTTTATGGAAGGTTGGAAGGTAGGTATAAAGAGCACACCAAGTAGGTATTGACCAGAACTCCTGTATCGAGGTTGTGTTCCATATTCTGAGTATTAAGGGACTGTTTTCAGTTGAATGGCCTGTTGTCCAACAGTGCCTTGTCACATTAACAACAAACTGAGGAGCTCCTTTGCTGGGTTTCTCAGGAAGAGAGGATAAGCTTTTCAAAGAGCTCAGTACTGGAGGAATTATGACTGCCATGTTTTTAACTGTCCTGTAATCTTTTCAGTTTATATCCACATGAACATTTTAAATTACGCATCACATTCTAACACCTTAAGATTTACTATTGGACAGTCTTTCAGGAGTCACAGGTGCTGTTGATTTCACCACTGAATCAGCCAGTCTAAATACTTAAGTAAGAAGCAAAAATAGGGTACTCTGCTTAATCACACCTCAAGGAGCAAGTGAAATGCCAGCTGCAGCAGTGATCTTATGTCCAAAAAGTGCATCATTCTTGCATATCACCTTAACCAACTGTAGTAATGTTATATTAAGTATAACATTGTAGCCACTTGAATCTGAAATTTTGTACCCAAGAGGTTGGGCCTCAACCAGCTGGCTGGGAAGCCTAATCCAGACACCCACACACTTTGTAAAAAAGTTTTTCCTGTTGTGTATCCAAAACAAATTCCACTCAAGTTTCTAGTTCTGATCCTGTGGGTTGAACTCATAGTATTTAAGACATTGAATCAAATCACCTCTTAGTCTCTAAAGTTCTAGACTGAAGGGACTTGGCCTCCTTCACCAGTCTGTATACAACAGTTCCATGATAACAGGAATAATTATTGTTGCTGTTCTTTGAATGCTTTCTAAGGCTATAATATCTTTCTGTAGCATGGTGAGCAAAATTGAACACAGTATTCAAGATAGATAATACTTTATTAATCCCGTAGGGAAAGATGAGGTCTTACTAGTACATTGTACAGCTTAAGAATGATTTTCCTGGAGTTAAATTTCACTTGTTTTGCTGTGTACCAAAACATTCTGTTTGCTTTCTTATTGCTTTCACCCATTGTCCTAATGAGGACTAAAAGAATCTACATAAACACCTAGATCCCTTTCATGTCAAACTTGCTGCAGCTCAGAAGGACCCATGTGACATGTGGACTGCTTTACACTTAACAAGTATAATGTACTTGAAGTGTATAGTATGTATGGTTAAAAAAGTAGTCCTTCTTTATATGGTAATTAAAGTGCTAATGCATTGGCTTCAAGTTAATATAATTATCTTTGATCAACTAAAAGAAGCAACAGTAATCACAAACTTACAGTAATCAGCGAAAATAAACATGAATCTGTCCTCTGTGTCCATCCTGCACTTTCTCCTATTGCGTGATTATCACACTGCACTGTAATGAAATGGGCAATAAAACTGTCACAAAGCTGTAAAGTCATCTTCAGCCTGTCATACCCCACACTGCCGACACAAACAGGAGCGTTCGTTAAATTATCAAAACAAGACCACATTGGGATAATGATGTAGTAGTGAGTACATGGGTGGTGGTAGGGAAGGCTCACTCACTAGCCACATTCGTCTCACGATCCTAGTCTGTTGCACTGCTGAAAGTTGAGGTTAACGACTTCAGCGAATTCGTGCACGTTCAATTCTCAGATTCTCAGATGTTGAGACCCTACTGTATAACCATCTTTCTTCTGTTGACTTGCTATCTCCCTGTTTCCAGTTCACTATTTGTAAGGTCTGCCTCCTTCCTTTATGGTCTGCTTTTTCTGCAATTATAACCCCTAATTTAGACTTCTGTTTTATAGGTTTAAAGTTCTTCAAACGCTACCTGTTATGGTCACAATTTCCCTGTTGTTCTATTACATCTATCACCTCAGTTATATCCTGGTTGTTTAAAAAGATTGTCAGTAGAAGCACCTTGCCTACTTGGTGCTTTTACACACTAATTTAAGAAGCAATCATTAACCATTTCAGCCATATTAATCTTAGTGTGTATATTCCCCATCACAATATTCCAATTTATGTGTAGAAAATTGAGATCTCTTAGCAATCTAATACCAACTTTGCTACATACCTTCCTGATTTCATCATTCAGTAAGCTATTTGTATCCAGATCTGCATGAGTCTATAGCTGCACCTGTTGGTAAGCCCTTTTTAGCCCATATAGATTACAAAGAGCTTGTACCCTCTAACTCATGTTCTGTTGCTTGTAGGTTAGATCTTAGATGTTTGATATACAGTGTATAGCCCCACACCACCACCATCTGTCTATTTCCCAAAAAGTGTGTACCCATTGATTTCTTTCTCTGTCCTCATCCTCACTTAACCATGTTTAACTTCCTCCTGTAATGTTGTAGTTCCAAGTCAGTGCAATAGTCTTAGGCTCTTGAATTTAATTTCTTATGCTTCTAGCATTAAAGTGTAAGCATTTAAGAATGCGTGTTTTGTTCTGAATTTGTTCTTGGACTTGACCAGGGCTTTTTTGATCCCTTCAGAACTGGCCTGTTTTAAGCTCCCTTCCCACCTCAGTTCCCTAGTTTAAATGCTCCTCAGCTATTCTACACCTACACTTTCCCAATACATCAGTGCTCCTCTGGTTCAAGTACAATCTCTCCTTCTGTGCAGGTCCCATCTGTTCCTAAAGGATCCCTTCTCTGCACCGGTCTTTCAGCCATGCTAAACTTCATATTTGCTCTTGCTTTCCTGGGCTTGCATTTGTCACCGGTAGACTTCCTGAGAAGCCCACTGCAGACAACATGCTCATTACAAATCTGTTGCATAGATTCTGAGCTGTATGCTGTAGCAAATACTGCATATCCAGTGTACTGGAAACATAAAATGATTTGAGCATTTATTTAATAAACTCAAAAGTGGAAGTAGAACATTCCTCAAGTCCGCAATCTAGTCACTTTAATTAATACTATGGTGGTTAATCACTAATCAAATGATCTATGAGCCCTACCTGTCAGACAGCTGATTCAGTGAACTGCCTGGCAGCATTGTTGATTAGTCTGATCAATAATGCTCTTTCCTCTGGCTAATGCATCCACACACCGTGGAATGCAATTTATAGAGCCTTATTTTCTGCGATCCCTTAAATTATCTTGGTCTTAGATGAAGTTTGCTCCTGTTATACTGTCACATAGATTTTATGTTTGGCGTTGTTCCAAACTTCTTACTAAAGTAAAGACAGGTACTATTTTATGATTTCCTCGGAGTGAAGCTCTATAAAAATCTATGATGAGCAGAAAATTAAAATACTTCTAATCGTAAGGCACTTTACCCACCAAGTAAGATGGCATTATGGGCAAAAGGGGCTTTTTAAGTTTTCAGAAGTATTAGATTTCAGTCAGTTGAAGTATTTAAAACATAATCTTAATGACTCACCTCATGAATATGCCTATAAATACACTTTGTAGCGGAACAGCCTATTCTTTTTTGTGCCTTTGGACGTGTGTGCCTTTTCATTTTCAAGGAGGCCTTGAAAAGTTAGTGTTGTGTAAATTTGAAAATTAGCTGCCACCAAAGAAGGCAATGTACAGAAGAACTGCGATATCAGCTCCCAGATTCCCTTGACCAATTTTTACTCAAATTTGCTAGAGCTCACATACCTTGATAAGTCCTGCTTATTGGTGCAAAGTGCCATCTCTACTGCAGAGTTCAGAGTACATTTTTAGATACTGAAATAAATGCTATAAAGGCAAAACTCAATACATCCATGATGGGTATATTTTCAATTAATATTAGTAAAACTAGCCTTTTGTGTTTAAAGAAAAAATGCATTGAAATAACTATCCTTTATTTTTAGAAATTAAGTACATCTCTATATAATACACAATTTTCTGTCATAATAAGGTGAGTTGTTTTATAGTATGATACTTTTACAATGTAATTAGCTGTCCATTTATAGTCACATGTTTGGAAATAGTCTTTTGATGTGAAATTCAGTTTTTAAAATGTAGCAAAACATTGATTTTGGTATAATGGTGATAATCTAATTATATCCAAAGCTTTAAAACATTAAAACATAATTATAAACCATAAATATGACTAATGAAAGTAATTCACTTTGAGGTCGGTGTTACTTTCAGTCATGATGAAACAGTAAACCAAAAGGAAGTGGTATCAAAGGAGAACCAACAGTGTTACACAAAAATGAAAATGGCTAAGAGGTTGTGCTGAGGGGTTAAATAAAATGCTTATTAACTCCTAATTTCTTACCCAGAAAATGCGTCACTTTGCATATTAGGGTACAAACACCACTCAACACCTATTTTCAAGTGAAATATGTAGAAAATTGATATATATACAGTTGTATGCAAACGTTTTGGCCCGCCTGGCCAAATTACGTTTTGTTGATTTTCTAACAGCCTCTGCAGCAAACAAACTTAAACTTGACATATTTCTGCAAATTTTAATGCACAGTTACTATTTATTGGCTGAATTTAACAGATTGGAAAAAAAAACAGTAAATGTGGCATGTGCAAAAGTTTGTGCTCCCTTTCAGTTGATACACTCTCGTTAGGCCTTAATCTAAGTCAGGTGATGATAATTCCAGAGTTTAATAAATTATCTGACTCTTTGAACCTCTCAGGGTGTTGTGCTTATACTCAACAACCATGGGCTCTTCTAAGCAGCTGACTGAGGATCAGAAAATAAAGATAATTGACTTTTACAAAGCAGGGCAAGGCTATAAAGATAAAGATATCAAAATGCTTCCTGCTTGCAATTTCCACTGTCCGAAATGTGATTAAGAAATGGAAGTTAAGGGGAACTGTTAGACAAGTCAAGACAAGATCTGGAAGACCAAGAAAAATCTCCAATAGAACTGCTCATACACTGGTCAGGAATGCAAAGCAAAGCCCCCATATCACTGCAAGGGACCTGCAGAAAGGTTTAGCTGCACGGGAGTAGTGGTGCAGCATTGCTTGGACAAACATGATCATGGAAGAATTCTCAGAAGTAAACCTTACCTGCAATCTAATCACAAAAGTCATTGTCTGAAGTATGCAACACAACACTTAGATAAGCCAGAGGAACAAAGTGCTGTGGTCTGATTAAATAAAAATTGAACTATTTGGCTACAATCACCAAAGGTACGTTGCAGTGCATGCAAGACGAGAGTGAGAAAAGCAAGAATAGAAAGACTGTTAGCTGGCTACAAGAAACTTTTGGAGGCTGTGATATCTGCCATAGATAAGATAAGATCACTTTATTAGCCATATACAATTTCATGCATTAGGAATATGTTTTTTTCGCATACCCCAACTTGCTCTCCATGAGACACACAGGCACACAGACGGGGAGAGAGAAGCTTGGGGTCAGAGCGCAGGGTCGAGAGGGGATATTAGTAAGTACTGACTGATAGGGTCCCTTAACTTTTGCACATGCCACGTTTACTGTTTTATTTTTTTCAATCTGTTAAATTCAGCAAATAAATAGTAACTGTGCATTACAATTTTTTTAGAAATATGTCAAGTTTAAGTTTGTTCGCTGCAGAGGTTGTGTTAACTTCTTTTCACTTAGAAAATCAACAAAACGTAATTTGGCCAGGGGTGCCCAAACATTTGCATACAACTGTAAAACTGAGGAGTAATAAAAATGCTTCAACTGCAAAATGCTCATTTGTTGCATTTTTAATGTTGGTAAGTACGTTAGTTTCTTTCCAGTTAACTTGTATGATAAATCATCAACACATTTAGGATCCAGATCAAATTTGAAGACTTGTTAGGAGGTTTGCAAACTTATACTACTAGGTAAGATACCATATAGCATTCATTACCATATAGCCAGTGTTAGTCCATTTATTATATGAAAATACTTGTTACTTTAATTTATTTTCCAATGAATAAAAGTAATAAAGATAAGCTTACCTTGAAATATTTTATTTTCCAAATGTTCCCCATAATAAAATTACTTACTCTGACTTTATAAGGTTTGTACACTTTGCCTGACAATTTACAACTTTAGTTTGCTGTCAGTCATGCTGTTGCTGCAGACAAGCTAAAAGCTGCTTAATTCATTTGCTTAATGTGCTTAATTTTTAAAATTAAGTTTAACGTTTTAATTTTGAAAACTTCTGAGTTAATATAGATGTAATATAAATTCAGTCCCTCTAATAGACTCAGACAGATGAGTATTGTTAACTACCTTTGCTCTTACAGATAACACTCTTGAATTTGTGTTGTTTCTGTGTATGTTAGGGTCAGTATTAATGCTTATGCTCTCCTGTAGGTTTTGCATACGTTTTTAATGATTAAAACTTAAAGCAAGAATATCTGCAGCCAACTTTGAAACATGTTTATATGGATATAAAAAGTTATCTCAGTTATTGGGGTCAGAAAAGGAAGAGAGCTTGCCAAGAAAAAGTTTGAGTTGATACATCCTGCATTTCAGTTTGTAAATGCTCTAAAAATGGGTTTATTTTTCAACATTACAGTTGTACCAGGTAAACTGCAAATACCGATGCATAAGCATCATGTGAAACAAGACCTAATGTTCTCTGGATGATTAACTCAAACTTTCACAAATAGACCCACCTATCATTACATTGCTGTGTGCTGTACTGCATTTCAGATATATCACAGCAGTGCAACTGGCTCTGTATTTTTGTATGATCTGCCTGAAAGTACCATGTTTTAACTGCTGTAAGTAGTGTTCTGCAGTAGCATGTTACTTTCAATCACAGCCTTGCAGCTCACAGTGGTTGTCCCTTAAGGTTTGTAAAGTCAAACAATACATTTAAATGCTTATTACAGTCATCAAATAAATTAATAGAATTCCTATTCTGTTATGTGTTTTTGAAAGTTATCTGTATGTGTGCATTTTGAAGTATATATTATTTGCATGGCAGATTTAAGTTGGACCCTAATGACCCGAATAAGAAAGTACAGTGAGCTATATTTCTTCCTTATTTATACAACAGATTTGTAGTGGAGGGCAGCATGGTGGCACAGTGGTTAGCATTGCTGCCTCACAGCGATGGGGCCCTGGGTTCATTTCCGGACCTGGCATGCTATCTGCATAGAGTTTGTATGTTCTTCTCCTGTTGTCATGGATTTCCTTTTGGTGCTCTGGTTTCCTCCCATAGTCCAAAGATATATTGGCAGGTGAACTGGATTCTGGGAAAATTACGCCTGGTATGACTGTGTGTATGTTTGCGTTTGTGTGCCCTGCAGTGAACTGGCTTCCCGTCAAGTATGTACCCCACTTTGTGCCCATTGCTTGCTGAGATGGGCTCCCTATCCCCCATGACCCTGAATTGCATGACACAGAAAATGGATGGATGGATGGATCTGTAGTGTGCCTCAGTTTACTGAGGGAGGGCTTTTGTATCAAAAGAAATTTATTCAGATCCTTGCAAAATTATTACTCCCCGCCAATAATATCCCATTTTGTTGAATTAAAAAAAAGCATACACTATTTTTAAAGAGAATATTTTTAATTGAAACTTGAATGCTCAAACTGTGCATTTAAAGCACTTGAACTACAAAAATCCAACAGTGAGTACATGCTACTAGCCTCTGACTTTTCACCCCCTCTTCAACTCATCCACCATGTTGAATATACAAAATAGATTTTATCCTTTTCAGGTTAAAACATTTGTGAATTTGTTGTGGTTAAACATTTCATTTAATGCTGATTGTATTTGACTTATTTATAAATGCTGAAAATAATATATATAGGTGTATGGGATATATATAATATATAGGTGTATGGGAACACAGAAATACAATTACACTTGATAGAAATGTGAAGTACTACAAAGAGGATCGCAGGCTAATTCTACTCCATCTTGCACTGTAATTTGTTTCCACTCAAAAGAAAATTGTGACAAACTTGTGGTGCCATTTATGTAGGCGTTGTAGTAAATAAGGGACTAAGACTTTCCATGGTAAAAAATGAATTAGCCCTGCAGTTAAAAAAGGGCTCTGAAAACATTACAAGTCCCTGAGAGTGTCCCGATGTTCTGTAATAAAACCAAATTATTTTCGAGATTGCAGGACTCGGTACATAAATGGGTGTGATTGTGTTCTAGTGCCTTTGATTACTGCAAGATTTACAAGATGAGCAGGTGTGGGGTTGGCTGCTTACAAATGAGAATATTTGCCGAGTTGAAGACATTGTTAGGAAAGATGCATTAAATTTGCTGTTTGACTCCGCATTTCCCTGATTTAAGTACAAAATGTTGTCCTTAAGCATTAAAGCTACCAAAACACAGAAATTCACATATCTAGGTTAAATGTTCTCTGCTGCATTCTGCACAGTAGCATGCTGAATGGTTGTGGTTCTTGCAGTGCTTGTTAAAGAAGAGCAGGTGCGTGGATCCTGTGACACTTCATCCACCTCAGACCCCTGACCTGGTACTTTATGATTTCCATCTCTTCAGTCTCTTATAAAAACACCTATCCAGCAACAATTTACTGTCAATAGCCAAGTATATCAGGCAGTCCATGTTTTTATCTTGGAGCTTGCCATCATTTCTGCTATAGTGGATTTGATGTGCTGGTGTAAAAGGGGTCACATGCATAATGGGTCTGGAAATGCGTATTAAATTGAAGTTAGTTAAGGTCTTTAATTGCTTATACTTACATTTGCCCTTGAATAAGCGCAGTACAGTGGGACTGCTTGTTAGCCTTATATATTGAACTGCCTTCACAAATACACAATTAGTAGACAACAAAATTAAAACACCAATGAAATAATGTGTTGGGCCACCACATCAGCCAATACAGTCTAGTATCTGACGTCACATAGTCTTCCAGCATATGGAATTCTGTAGGAGGGATGTGGCACCATTCTATCATGAGAAAGTTAGTGAACTTATGCCTGGTTGTCTGAGGTTAAAAATTGTGTCTTGCTATTTACATATATGGATAACATAAGTGTCATCCTGGAATACACCTTTCTTATTAGGAAAGTAATGCTGTAACATGGGGAGAAAATGATCACTTGGTGGTTCTATTTTCCATTTAAGGGAATGGTTGAACCCAAACCATACCAAGAAAATGTGGCCCACAACGTTATGTAATACATGAAACTTTCCATTATTGCAACCCAGCACTCAGGGTTGTGGAGTTCTTTTTTATTTTTCTCCACTGCTCAGTAGTCCATTGCCTGTGTATTGCACCACTGAACTCGGAAACACTTTGCCCAGTACGATGAGAGGTTTGTGCACTGCAGCCAGGTTATAGTATCCCACTCCCTAAATTTCCCAGCCAGCCATTTTTGATAAAACTGTCTAGCCAGGTTAAAAATGTGATTTGTCTTGCACTTCGACTTAGTGCACAAATGTCACAATCCTGGAGTATGAGCTTCTGCCCACTGTTCTTTTTTGCTAATGTCTTTCTGAGAGTTTTGTGCTGATATCACCTTAGACACTGCTGCTTGTGAAACATCAGCATGTGGAGCTGTCTTGGATACTGAAGCTCCCACAAAACACACATCAACCATCACCTTTCGTTCCGAGTCACCGAGGCTTCCTCTTAGAGACGTGCTAGTCAGAATTATAGACACCCAGGCATGTCCAGCATTTTTATACATGATACTAAGCTGGCTGGGATGTTATTAGTTTCATTAACGCATAAGCCACACTTGCATGGAAGCTCTTGCTTTCTATAGACTTGGTGCCCCTCTTTTACCCAAGTTTCCATTTTTTTACATTTCCTGTATGTGCCTAGTGTTCAGAGTTATTTTACTTGACCTTTTTAGAAGAAAAGGTTTACAAAAAAAATATTTGGGCATTTCTGGCTTACATGCAACGTAACATTTTTCAGTGTCCCTTATGCTAGGATGTTCTAACAAAGTTTTAAGTTTGAAAAACCAGATAACATGGGCCAAGTTATTCTGTTTTCATACATGAACACATTGAGTAAGGGGAGTATGTGAAGTTTCTATCCACCTTAAGATGAAATACAGTTTTGTGTGCTCTCCTTCCTGGCTTAGTTCACTCTACCATTATCTAGACAAAGTTCTATAAGTGAATAAGTCGATTTGTTAACAAATTTGTTAACTGTATTACAGTGATTAGTTATTCAATGAATCAGGTCACTGAATTAATATAGTATTCACCAAAGATTCACTGTTCACTGATTATTTAGTGAATTTGTATCCATTTCAACCTGTGTCTCCCACCACTCTCTCAATGCTCACCCTTACGAAATTCAGTGTATACAGAATTAATTAGCTCTTTATGCCCTGGCAGTGTTTAAACATGCAGATGGCTGGTATATAGCTAATCCACAGGATCTTCCATCTGCTTTGATCAATTTAAGGGACCAGTCTTTTTTTTTATTCACCATTTTTTCAACATTAAGCTTTCCTTAGCACAGCTTTGAGAACACTGAGGAGCACAGATCTGCTAGGTATGCAGTAGATAAAACTTCCTTTATTAAAGAACTGTATTTGCAGTGTTTCCTGAATTCCTGAAAGGGGCATTTAACTCTAACTTAAACCTCCTGTTGTTGGCTGGATAATCCTGCCCATAGTAAACTATCACCTTGGCCAACAGTAAATATGTTTTATAAGGTGTGATGTTACGTATTGTAAAAAAAAATGTTTTTCCAAGATTAGACCCAAGCCTCGTTTTCCACATTAGTGCTAATTGAAAAATTGTTTTTCACTATGCTTTGGTGCATGGATGCATTAATACATTTCTTTCTATTCCTCTTCAAAGGCACTTGCAAAGCTTTTCCTGCTGAATAAATGAAATTCACCTTCTAGCTTAACTGTGTGGATAGCTTCAACATGCCTTTTCCCCTGAGGGATGGGAGAATCTCTTTTTTGTTCTCGTTTAGTTCTTTAAGGATTTAGAGTAGAACATTCCTCTGCAGTTATGCCTCGGAAAATGAGTGTCCTTTTCTTTTCTCTCTTGTAATTGCTTCTGCAGGTATCGTAGCGAAAAGATGACAATGAGCTATGCGGAATACATCGCCCACCGCCAGCACCATCACTACCAGAATGGCATCGGGCACCCTCTCCCACCATACAACCATTATTCCTGACACCGAGCCGCATGACCAGTCACTGGACCTCTCTGCGGACCTCTTCCCAGGAGAACCCGCCCCTTCCTGGTCTAGTTATCTCTACTACTGTACCATTTTATGATGATAGTTTCCGTTGCCATGGCGTCAGTCTATGGACCACGCCATGGCAACGGGCGGCAACACCATTTTTTTGACTATGACAAAAAAAAGAAAAACCCCATGTCATTTCTACCCTTTTCGTTCTTATAAGTTAGAGTTTTTGCAGCATATATAATCCCTTTTAATAAGTAATAGTTTTCTTGTTTTTTTAAATAAAATTCCTAATCAGGTTATTGTGTCTGTGGATGGAAGGAAGTGTTGAATATATAATGGGTTAAGTTGCTTAAGTTTTTTGCTTTTAGTTTGTGTATGCTAAGCTTAATATTGCAAATGCGTATGTAGAGGATTCTTCGTTACTTTAATTTGATTTTTATTTCTGTTTAGATAAAGGTGTATCTTGAGTGATGTCCGTTACATGCGATGTTGGCAAAAGACAGGTCAATATTTTTTTTTAATTTGCTGTGTAGAATTTAATGAGTTTTTGGTAGAAGTTGAACTGTTGGAAAGCAGGCTATGTCATTTTCAGGGTAGCTTGTTACAGAAAGCCAAGACTGTAGTTTGTTTAAATTAGACCTGAGGTAAATTTTATTTTAATTCACAGTCATCTATCGGTGTTTGACTTTCAGTTTCAGAAATTGAAAGCTAACTACAAATTAAAGCCAAAAGTATGAGAGGAGAAAATTAAATTAGGTTTTGGACATCGTCAAAATGTCCTATAACATCTGTTATAAAACTTTATGCCCCAGGCAGTAATTACATTTTATGTGCTTACGTTTTGAAACTTTAAGAATAACTAGGTCAACTCGCATGAATAGTTAGATGAAAACTTTTTCTAAACACATTTTGCATCTCTCGAGTTCCTCTTTCTCAAAAAAGATCATTTGTTCTCACAAGTTTTTGTACATCACGCAGATCAAGAGGTGTTCCATTCGACAGATAAGAATAGTGTCTTAATATTTTGTATAGCACTATTCTCAGAAAGCATAGTTGTTTCAATCGGGTACATGAATACCAATGTTGCCTGAGACGATCGGAAAGGAAACACTCCTGTTGTGTAATGGTTCTTGTGAAAGATTGTATAACCACTGTGTTTCCTTATAGGCTTTCACCTAATCATTCAGCAGTGCAGTTAGCAGGGAAGGAAATGAATGCGAGATATTGAGTATAAAAAGAGGGACAAACTTAAATATACTAAAAGCCATATTCTTTTCTAATGCATGCTTCTTTTAAGGGTGATCAATGGTTCAGTTTTTAAAGACGTGAGGCAGAAGCTTTGTTTTTATGGTGCGTTTACTGGAGTATCAAGGATTTTATGTCGTATGCCTTGGAGGTCACAACAACTTTAAAATTGATACGGTAATCCATTGGGTATGAACAGCTGCTAAGGAAACCAGATCTTAAATGATATTGCTAACCCTTATTTGAAGAGGAACTAAGATCAGGTACATAACCCACTGTCAACTTGTGCACGACATTTGTTAGATTTGAACCATCTCTTCATAGTTACTGATTTCTGCGGAATGCCACAACAATCACCCAAATTCTCTGCTGATTTGTTTTTTCCATTGCTGAGTAGTTAATGTGCTAACATCTTTTTGTCAGCCATCATGTTTTTAGAAATCCACTGCATATTGCAAGTTTGTAAGATGTAGTCTGTCGTGCTTTCAGAAAAAGGAAGATCATGCATTTTTGTTTTTCTGCCATGCAAGCAAAATAAGTTGTAGCACTCTGGTGGTATATGATATAGGAGCTAAGGTCCTTATGATAGTGATGTTAGGAGAAAGGGAAAACAAGGGGTGAATAAGGTCTCCTAAGTGGACCGAACCTTAATGTTTAAGAGTAATAGATTGTAAAACCGTCTCTTAAATCAAGGCTAAAGAATGTTTACTAATGGGAACAATTACTTTGCGGTTGAACCTGTCATGTTCACTGTCCATTTTGCTGCTCGCTATATGTTGAACCTGAACATGCTTTTTTTTGCCATAGTAAAATTACAAATTAAGGCTCAACTAGAACTGGAATATCGTTTATAGACTTTGCTGGTTGAGGGTTAGAAATCAAGTCGTTATCTTCATGGCTTTAAAAAAAAATCATGCCTTAAAACCGGTGGTCCTTTTAAGATGGCTTATACACCCCTTTGCTGAGAGAAATTTTTTAAATGTTAAGGACTTTTGGTATTCCATCCACAGCGATCCTACTGCTCCCCAAAAATTAAGAAAATAACCTGTTTCAGTTGTGTTGCCTTAATGAATGATTTAATAAATAACCAGTAGAATAGTGCCTTGGGGCTCTTGAACATGAAAGCATAGGCCTTCAAGTAGGCTCTCTATTTAAATGCATAAAGTTAATAAAACCTCAAATCAGTCAGATCTGTTTAAAATCCAATTAAAAAATATTTTAAGAATAAAGTTTAAAGAGCACCCAGGCAAGTATTTTCTGGTTTGTTCTGAAAAAGAGCACAAACTGGGTATTTTCTGCTGCAAAACCAAGTCTACAAGATTACTGAATAAGACATTACATATATATATGCATATATCTACATTGTATATGTGTATGTATATATAAAATGTGAATGAAAATTTAAATCTATTTTGCCTCGGCATGCTCATCCTACTGCTAGAGATTATTATAGAACTAAAAATTATGGTGCTAATGGACCTCATGTTGGGGGGGTCACATGACTGGTCATGCGGACTCATCAAATCATATCAAAATATAATCCTTGATATATGCAGATCTGTTTTACAGGTGTTTCTTACCAGTGTAACGATAAAATAAAATCCTGCAGGTTTGAAAGGACAAGGACTGCAAATCCTCCCCTCCATGGCTTGGGGAAAACGGCATAGCTTTTAATTGTCTCTCATGCATAGCGGCATCAAGGGGCACATTCATTCCTGGATTTAAGCATCACCAGATTTGAGAACTGACAGAGGTTACTTTTTTCTCAGACTGTTGTCTGAGGACAGCTTCCTATTTTTTTGTGTGCAGTGGCTTTAGATTGTTCAGAAAATGCTGAAACCACTGTATGCATACACTTGAGCATCTCTCACAAGATAGTCATTTTGTGTTGTCTTTTATGTTTATATATCATTTTTGAGGTGTTTCCTTCCTGTTCCTTAAAGTCTTCTTTACAATGTATGTGCTAAATTAATGTATACAAGCAAAAGATGCAATATTTTACATACTGTGATGCCCTCAATGCATTACAGCTCTCAAGGGCTTCAGTGTGCTTTTGACATCAATTAAAATGCAGCTGTTCTCAGTTTAGCAGATTCATCAAAAAACGTATGTTGGGACAGTTCAGTATTTCTTCATGTTAAATATGTGCAAGCGTCAGCCCATAATTTTAATTTAAGTTTATTTGGTTTCACAAGATGTGCATTGGATCTCAAAACCGATGTGTTTCACATGGCTTTAGAAATGCACCTACTTGGAGTCAAGGTCAGTAGAGCTCTCAGGCATCACTGGGCTCAGTGTGGTGTTGACAGTAAAGAGAGCTCAATCTCCATCACTCGCATTGGGTGCAAACTGACAGGAGGAGGAACAATTAATGACATTCATCAAGATCATTCCCTCCCTCTTTGATGTGCAATAAACCTGCCTTTCTGTGGATGGCATCACAGTATCTTTAATTGCTTTTTCCACTTTAGCTGGCGTGTGACACTCATGATGGTGTAAATGCGCCCCCCCCCCCCGATCAGTAAATCTGTTTAACAATACACTGATAAAAATATAAAAAATATTTTAAAGATTTTCCAGACAGGAAAAAAAAAACATTTCATGGGCTGTTTAATAACTCCTTTGTAGACTGTTCTGGTTGTTCAGAGGAACGCCCGTGTTTTTATGACTCCCGCATAAGGGCAGACCTAAAACCTCCTCTAACACAAAATGTCGTTTTAGAAGAAACCAGAAACGCTACTATTCTGTCCTTCGACAAGTCTAGCTTTCCTGTGATTTAATATAAAATATCACTTTTACTTTTTCCCAAAATGTATGAGAATTTATTGTGTGTACAAGTCAAGGGAGAGTTTATGTACATTAAGTTTTGGAACATATTTTAAGGTCATTGTGAATGTGATCAATTTATTGTGACTGGTGGGCACATATTGATACTTCAGTGGCAAAAATATGTTACTGTCCATCTGCTCACTAAGTTTCCCCACTTTTCAGAAATGAATGTGTTTTGAAACCTTTATTTGTTTCCAGTACTAGTACACTTTAGCAAATTGATTCCAGTTTCTGAAGACAAAACTGTACTGTATCGTTATTGTTACAACAACTGTTACCATTGTTTAGATACGATCTTCTGGTCTTTGAAAATCGATTCAGTTCTTGGACCTCATGATGTTTGAAGTGAAGCTGGCCCTTTCATTTAAAACTGAAGCCCGGTTCAGTTTTCTTATCTGTCCAGTTCTAAAGTTTATCCCAGAAGCTTTTTGTTTAAGGATCAGTGGCATTTAAAAGCTAGATACCATGCAAAAACGTATGTAGAAAAGTGCAGAAGGACCCAAAACAGTATTTCTGTAGGAAATGGTAAACCAAAACATCATATTGTGGGAGATGCCATACGTACAAACAGATGCTGCTTAGACATAATACTGTCAGTTCCTACAAATACTAGAATATTGACAAGAAAGAATGAGATTTTTGGTTTGCCTGTTCCTGCTGAGGAGCTAGCTCCGTTCTGTGTTTTCCGCATATGTTAATTTCATACTTGAAGGATCGCGTGGGGAAAAGCAACATAGTGATCCAGTTCAGATTGCACTTTGTGAGCACTGGTTTACTAGCATGGTCTCTAGCTTCCTCGTTGTGCTGGAGGGACCCATTTTTGTGGGTATTTGAAGATCTGTGTTCTTTGAACATTAATAATTGGCTTATATTCTTTAAGAATACCGTTGATTATTGACATGGTGTTAAGAAGTCCAGGTTGTCAAGTGGTCAAGTATCTATATTTTACGATCTGTCTTTAAAATGATAGAATCTGATTTCAGTAAAAAAAAGTTGATCAGAACAGGTTGTATAGAGCTATGTATTTGTTTTAATTTCTTTGTACTTTGTGCAACACCATTGTCGTGTAAAATGCCCTACCAAAAGTTATTACTGATGCAATGTGGATAAAACATACAAGAAATGTATCTACCATATGTAAAAATGTATACGGTAGTAGAAGTTTGTGGGTTCCAATCAAAGCATACAAGAGTTTAGTTTCTTGTTCTGTTTCCTTCTTTTAAGTTTGTCTGGAGCATGTAGGCATACATTACCTTTGTGTGTTAGACCGAACCAAAGATGCCTCCAGCCATGTTCAAATGCTGCTCTTTAAAACAAAAAAAGCCTGCCTTCCTGTCCTTCCAAAAACACCCTGCAGGATAAATGTTTAAACTTTTTTTGTTTTTTGTTTTGTTTTTAAAGCTATTTTTTGTACGATTTCTAACTGTTTTTTGCTAGCAACCTTAATTAAGTGAATTTTCATTTTAAAGTCTGATGCCTCATAAGGTGTCAGATATTGAGAAACTGGTTGCATTTTTTTTTCATTATTCTATTTTTTTTAAAGAAAACCCCATAGCGTGCCTCTTAGATTTATGGGTTTCTTAATGTGTTTTTTCCTAAAGACCAGCAGTGATACTTTATATAAGAAGATGCATTTAACCTTATTTTTATTGTTGTTTAAGAAGAAAAAAAAGCCTTTTTTCTTTACTCTGGACCCAGTAGCTGCACTGGTATACAATCGCACTGATAGAGTTATACAAAAAATAATAAATAAGAACTACAATAAACTTGTGTTTGGAACTTTTTGTAAAAAAAAAAGAAAATATAAAAAGAAAAATGACTTTTTTGTATATTGAAGTTAATTCTTTTCAAAATATTTTGGATCTAGTTTCTAAATTATTTTAGTGGTTTTATATGTTCTAAAATGTAAACACAATTAGTTGGAATATATCACCAGCAAATAGAATGATCTATAATGCTGAAGTGATATAGAAGGCTTTAGGGCTGCCTGGTGTAGCTTCTATGGCCCCAATTTTTGTTTTGTTTTTTCCTTTTCCTAGCAATTTGAAAAAAAAAACTTTAAAAGAAACAGTTTAAAAAAAAGATAATGGCCCTTTCTTTAGAACTAGATCCTCCTTCCTTCCACATTTAATTGCTATTAGTGTGATAAACTTGAAATGGGCAATTAAAATGATAGTAAGGTTCCAAAAAATGGTAAAAATGGAGAAAATCTCCTCTAGATGGATTATAAGTGGGTATGTGAGATATG
The DNA here is from genome assembly GCF_055471065.1 of Atractosteus spatula. Taxonomy (NCBI): domain Eukaryota; kingdom Metazoa; phylum Chordata; class Actinopteri; order Semionotiformes; family Lepisosteidae; genus Atractosteus; species Atractosteus spatula. The sequence goes on from NC_142714.1 coordinate 37,019,217, forward strand.
GCTGTGGCGATGATATTGTAGTTTTAAACACTATTGTTATTACCTTTTAAAATCATTTATCCAATAAAAAATAAAAATCAAACTCAAAAGGACAAAACTGCTGTCTGGTCTCATTTTCTTTCTTCGCCTTGCCTTGTGTTATTGAGTCTGATGCATTTTGTTTTGAATATCCCTACAATAAGATGGAAGCTACTACATTAGCAGCTGATTTTGATTGTGTTTCTGTCATGGGTATTTTTAGTAAACGTTATGGACAGGTTGCAGAAAACAATTTTGATGGAAAAAGTATGCAGGTAATGTAGGTTTTACTACGTCAGTACAGAAACGTTCAAATACCACATTAAGCAACACAATAGAACTTCGACTACTGATATAATCAACTGTAGTGTTTAAAATAACCATTTACTAGTTAGAGTTTTTGGAGATTATTCAACTTACTGTAAGTATGACACTTGTATTTCAGTGAACTTGCCAGCCAACTCTTTATAGCTGGGTTGTTTAGAACATGTAGGCTAATATTAGCAGTGTCAAGAGCCACTTTAAGTTGGTAAACCTCAGTCCTATGATGGCATCTATTCTTTGCTCCTTACAGTTAACAGCTACAAATTTAGGTCCTTGCAACCTCATGTTCATGCAAAGCACACAGTTTGCATTTCTCTTATGATCTAGAGGAACATTACATACTGCACAGAACAATAGTCTACCTCTTCCCTTTAAAAGTTTGCTCTCTTGTTTGAAATGTTTCCTTTTCTACATCTCCTTGGCAACTGTTTTCACCACTGTGTTCCTTGCTGTCTTTGGCATTGCCATGAATTGCCATCGTTATTGATGAAAATTCAACATTTTCAAGAATTCACTGACATTTCTTAATCATTCTTGACCTCCATATCAAGACCCTCCAAATTATGACTGGAATTGCAGCAGCTGTGACAGTTACTTGCTGTCCAGTGTTCTGGAAGGATGGTAGGGTGGGAGCAGGTGCAGAATCAGTGGTCTCAGAATCTGTGGAGGTCAGACTTCAGAAAAAACATGAAGTGTGCTGTGTAAGGAGTATGGTACAGACCATTGGACATATAATTATAACTCAATAATGTTTGAATAACTTCACTATAATTTCAGTAATGAAACTAAGAATTGAGGCTACTGAAGGTCAAAGTTCTATATTAAATAGTACTTGCATACAAGAGGTGGAAGTGTAAGAGGTGTTATAAGCACAAGATTAACGAATCTCCAGGATCTAATTGTATGTTATCAATTCTACTGAAATTATATATGTAAGAAACTGACACAATTCCAACAGTTGTGGAGGACTAGGGTACTACCCAGGGACATGAAAATTGTTAATATTGGGCACATCCATGAAAAGGGTAAGAGGACTGAACCAAGTACTTATGACTTATAAATTAGACTCCTATTAGATGTGTAAGATTATGGAAACAACAGTTAAAACTGGACTCAACATCGTTTTAGGAAAGATGGGTCTTGCCTAACTAGAATTCTTTGAATGTGAAAAACACCAGGGTATACATACAGAGTATACAACATCATATATTTAGTTTTACTGAAGGCTTTAAACGAGGTTTATCGTATAAGATTAGCACACACTTTGAGAAATGGTTAACACAGCATATGGAAATGAGTACCAGAAATGGTGAATGTTTGGATTGGGGTGATGGAGTTAGTGGAGGTTCACTGCTGTTCCCAATTTATAACAAGGAGATGATATATTCTGGTATAGTTAATAAACTGATCAAGTTTGCATAAATCATAAAATAAAGATGTTTAGCAGACTGTTGAAGCAGCAAAGAAATGTAAAGGGTGTTCAAGACTTTTAACACTTTGCAGATAATGTTTCATATAGAGAATGTGCAGACTGATTTTATATGCAAGTAGAAATACATTATAAAAACAAAATATATTTTTTTTCTATTGAACTTGATACTTAGGAAAAAGACTTGTTTCTGTAGTGCCAAACAAATAATATTAGGATGTACTGTATAGTTACAACGTATAGCTTTAAGTGCAACATTGGCACAGTGGTTAGCAGTGCTGCCTTGCAATTCAGGGGCCCTGGGTTCAGTTCCTGCGGTCCTATCTGTGTGGCTTTTGTATGTTCTTAACTTGTTTGCATGGCAGGTACTCAATTTCCTCCCACAGTTTGCTATAAAATTACATCTATCTTAAACACGATCTGTTGGGATTAATTTTACTGGTATGTGTTGGAGCAGCTAGTATTTTATTGCTTCCAAGATCATATATTTAGTTTTGTATATAAATATGCAAAGAACAGCACACATTGTTCTTTGCATATTTGTAAAGGATACGCATGGGTTTCCTCTGGGTGCTGTGGTTTCCTCCCACAGTCCAAAGACATACTGGTAGGTCATTTAGCTTCTGGGAAAATTGGCCCTGGTGTGAGTGTGCGTTTGTGTGTACTCTGCCTTATGCCCATTGCTTGGTGGGATAAGCTCCGCCTCCTCCACAGCCATGCATTAGATAAAGCAGTTAGAAAATAGCTGAAAATGCAGAGCTGAAATCAAGCAAGTCCTTTAGACCTTGTTTAGAATATTCAGTATAATCTCACTCACAAATAAAAGAGATCTTAGTGTTCTGAGATAAAAGAAAGCAAAACAAAAGCAACTAGATACACTGCCAGGTTTAAAGAAGTGTCCTACAGTGACAGGATAAAAGAACTGAACTTTTTTCATTCCTAAACGGAGAAGACTACAAGGATACCTGATTCAAGTATTCAAAATCCTCTCACATTCAAAGGGTCTGCTCAGTCAACCCTATGGACATCTTCAGAAGTGGCAGTTAACCCCATGAACCAAAGAACACTTGGAAACTATGTTGAAGTGCTTTTAAAACCAAGAAAGGGAGCACATCTTCACGTAAAAGGTTATGGTATGTTTTCACAGATGTTATATACCTAATCTAAGTAAAAGGTAAATTGGATTCCTCAGGTGTTGTCAGAAAGTCCTCTTTCACTCTTATGGATCCTCTCATTTATTTATGTGTTCACTGCTCACTACAGTGTCATTATATCCGTTTAGATCAGTTGTTCCAACTGATCCTTGTTCTGGAGGGACCACTGTCTCTTCTGGTTTTTGCTGTAGCAAAATTTTCTATTTTGGGAATGTTTATAAATTTGCTTTCAGCTTTTAAAAGCCTGAAGGGGTTTGTAATTAGTTACCAGCCTCGCATCAATTTCTGAATTTCAGAACTGCCCTCATTCAGAGGTGCCTGAAATGAAACCAATTAGACCTTTGCAGAATAAAAAAAAATTACTGTGGAAGTGTTTGACGCATTGTCGTTCCTGTGTCTGTTCATTATGCATTGACCATCTATTAAGAGGTGTTTCATCAGACATAAGGGGAAGGCTGCTTAAGGTTCTCTGTGCAGAGGTTTCTGTAAACATTTAGTGTGCTTTTGAAACTCAGTACTAAGTGCAGAAATGAGTTGACTATAAGTCTACACTGATTTAGAGTTCAGATGAAGAAAAAAACAGCAGACAGGTATTTTATTCTTTTACCATTTATCTCGATGTCTCTGATCTTTCTATGTATGCAGCGTCCACTCAGGATTGTCTGAAATTTCTGTGTGAAATTGTGAAAATGTCTCATTTTTCTTCATTTTCATACCTAAAGTCTAAATAATCAGTCTTCTGCATGACTGTATCAGGTCCTGTGGAGAGCATATGACTACTTTCCCTGATATGAATTGGATTTTGTCTGTTCCATGTACAGTACTGCTGAAATTGATCTGTGTACCTCTTATTTGGTTTTAATATATGCCATTTGGATTGTAGAAAACTAAGGAATATCAAAATCACTTTCTACCACCTCCCAGTTACAAGAAAACAGAACATAAGAACATTTCATCTCTTCTTTGTAATTGAGGGCAGTAGCTAGGACAGAATAAAAGAACAGTAATGCTTTGAAGCACAGACTGTGTTGGCTTAGAAAAATATAGAATTGTTTCAGGGTACCAGTAATAATGAGAGCTTCTAACAAATGAAAAAAAAAACCCTAAGGACACAAAGACCTGACTTCCAAACCAGAAAAAAATGAGGAAGAAATGACTTCACTACATTAAGGGGAAATTAATTTTATAATGTATTGCATTTTGTGCAAGCCCAAAGTGAGATATTGCCTGGATCCCAGAGTAACACCTCTACTCTTATTAACTATCATAGGGTCTTCAATAAACAAGGACCATTTGTTAACATCTAATCTCATCTCATAGCGGTACCTCTTCAACATAGTTACCCTGATCATCACATTGAGACCAGAGGGAAAGGGTCTGGTCTAGACGAACGAGTGACACCTAAAAGATCCCCAAATACAGCAGCAACTAGCAACTTGGGTTTCCTTAGAGGTCTTCCAGCTTTAGGGCAACTTTCCTTAACCTCTAAGACCAAATGACATCAGGCTACAGGTAAAACATCTGTCAAACAATGTTGTAGGTGCTATCAGGCTTATGAACAAGCAGATAAATAAGCCAATTTTAATTGTTCAATAGTTCCTCTCCCTACCTACATGAGTGAAGGCATTACTGCAGTAAAGAACATGACATCACTTTCAGTAACCAGATACATGGTGGCTCAGAGCCTATCCTGGAAGCATTGGGCTCAAGGCAGGATACAACCTCATGGCAGCACAGACAGAAAAAAGCATACACACACCAGGGTTAGTTTTCCCAGAAGCCAATTAACCGGCCAGTCTGTCTTTGGACTGTGGGAGGAAACCCATGTAAACATGGGGAGAACATACCACCTCCACACAGATGGAGAATTGAACACAGGGCCCCAGCACAGTGAGGCAGCAATGGTAATCACTGCACTGCTGTTCCACCTTAGTAGAGAACATAAATCGCTTAATATTGTGTGGAAGCTGTGGCAATGATGACTACAAATCCCACCATCATTTAAAAATGTACAGTATTAACTAATGCCAGTACCTGTGTTGGTGAACTTCTACCTCTGCACCATTGAGAGCATTTTCACCAACGGGATCACCGTGTGGTGCGGCTACACCTCTTCTCGAGAGAGAAAGGCACTGCAGAGAATAGCGAATGTGGCCCAGAAGATCATCGGCCCTGGTCTCACAGAGATTAAACAGCTCTATGAGGACTGCTGCCGTGGTAGAATTCTGGCCATCACAGAGGACAGTAACCACCCCGGGCATGAGCTCTTCACGCCACTGCCCTCAGGCAAGAGATACAAGAGCATACGGACACTTGCCAATAGATTCTTTAATAGCTTCTACCCACAAGCAGTGCGATTGGCGAACACATTTGGCCATGCCTCTCGGACCACACCTACACCATCTACCTCATTGTAATTTTATTTATTGCACATCTGCAATCATTGTTTATGTCTGCTTTGTTTATATTCTACTGTTTACTTGTTTACTTGTACATTGTCTACTGTTTGTTTATATATTGTCTTGATGCACTGCCTGCACTTTGTGTTTTACACTTTTTTAACAATCAAGAGACTTTCTGTAAGAATTCCATTGTAAAAGTACATGTACCAGCTACATATGGCAATAAAGTTCTAGTTCAAGTTCAACTATTATTTAATACAGTATTTTTAATACAGTCTTTACAGGTATGCCAATATGAACAAAATATTTCAGGAAATTGCTTGAAAACAAGTATAGAAAGTCTTTTTTTAATGTGTTATCCTTTTCGTTGTGAAAAAAGTCTGAGAAATAACTCAAAATCTGCTAGGAGTTTGGAGGCTTCCAAATATCCAAGTTCCATTGTCATAAAATATTAAAGCAATATGGCAGTAAGCTTTGCAAAGAGGAGTTGTTTGTAGCAAAAATATCTAAGAATACTCTTCAGTAATAATAAAAACCAATAAATGTTCCTGTTACAAAATGCCGTAGTAAAGCAATGTGTTAGATAGGTTGCTAAAATATTATAAGTGGCAATTACAGTTTTTAGCTGTTGCCCAATTACAGAGCTGATTATTTTATGATTGCCAGACCCATTTTAGATGTCTTACACAGGGATTTGTCCTTTACTCTTTTTGATCTGTAACATTTTTTAGAAATGAGCTGTGAAGGATTTATGCTGACCTCCATCAAAGGAAATCAATATGGTGACGGCCCCTACGAAATGAGTGAGATCAGGGATCAGGGGCCAGCACAGACAGCTTTGATCACAATCTGGAGACAAAAGGATATGAGCAGCAGGAAATGGAAGTGAAGAAGACACCAGATCTTCCCTGAAATTTGCACTGCCTATAAATTCTGATCCACGATAAATTCTGGTTAAGGCGGTTTTCCTTCTTCATTTTCCAGCTGTATGTTTGGGATTATAATTAATTATATATGTTATATTTATAAGTCATTTCTGGATTCTAATTATCTAGTTTAAGATTTTTGTCTTTAAAACCCTAAAGATATACTGTACAGTGTACATATGCAAGTCAAAAGCAAGAAAGCAAGAAATGTTACTGAGATACCTTCAGCTTGTACTTCTAAAAATAGCCTTCTAAAATTAATAAAAGTAAAATGACATGAAAGAAACATTAGATTAACAAATGGGGGGTTTAGGAAAATGCTGGAATACAGTTAAACAGGATTGGTTGTAAAAAACAATAAATATCACCTGGTGACAGGGTCCTTGCAGTAATGGGATATGGAAAAAGACAGATATGGAATAAGTAGAGAATGTAAAGCAACAGTTGAAAGATATTCTGCTTGAAGCATGAAACAGATTAATTCCATAAGTAAATCAAGGGCTTGATAGCAGATGCTCAAATTGTTTAATATCATTAAGGTTATGAAAAAATAATAACATAAAGCACTTAACAAAGGTGTACTTTAATTCTGTATAAATGCAAACAAGACATACAGTATAAAGAGACAGGCAAAATGTGACAATAGTGGCTAAATACAAAACAAAAGTGGGTTTTGTTCTGTTTTAGAACAGAAAAAGAAAGAAATAGGCTCAGTAAAAATACAGAGCAGCTTTTAGATGATGAAAGGAAAATAGTTGATGTACTAAATTCATTTCACTTACGGGTTTACCAAGGAACAAATCACCAACATAGCTCAGGCTTAGGAAACAGAAGTTCTGTATTGAATTAGCATTAGCATAGAAGGCATACAGCAGGTACTAAAAGGACTTAAGATGAATAAACTTCAAGGGCCTGTGGTATTCTACCAATTGTTCTGCAGGAAACAAGATATATTATTCATAAGCCCTTGGGAAAACTCTTCCAGCTTAAGAAAGTTATACTCATCGATGATACCACTTATCCATGAAAATGTAAAAAAAAAAACAGAACCATGCAACACCAGATACCAACATGACAATTCAAGACCCCCAAAATAAAAAGAAATGTGCATTTCTGTTACATGTGAGGATAAGGAAAAATAATTAAAACTAAGGTAGTCTGATTTTAAAACTAAGGTAGTACCTAATTCTAGGTAATTATAAGATTTTGAAAAAGTAGGTCTTATTCAAACTGTAAGAGTTCCGAGCAACCGTTAGCAGTTACAGATTCAGAGAATGTGATATGGCATGTTTAGATTTCCAGAAGTGTTTGATAAAGTTCGTCATGAAGTTTTAATTCTAAAATTGAAGGTAATGCATGTGTTTGGGTGGAGAATGATTTCTGATCAGAAAAGGGGTGAATGCTTAAATTATGTTGAAGTTGTTAGAAAAGTACAACAGGGATTTAAATTATGTAGAATCAGATATAATTAGTTATAATAATTAAGATGTGTTTGCAAAAGATACTAAAGTAAGAGGATTAACGAACGCTGCAGAGGTAATTCAAAAACATTTAGTATAAATATCAAAACTGGGCAAGCAATGTACTCAAGTCTGGAGTGTTACATGCAGATAGAAGAAAAATAAACTATAAGAAGGAAAATATTGAGTTTAAAGAGGCAACTTATGAAAAGATTTAGGTCTTCTATAATTATTGTGTTCATGGTGATTCATCGTGTATTCTAAATGTTGACATATTCAAAATGTTTGCATTTTTTCTAGGTTTTTGTTTTTTCATCCTCATACATTACCTCCGCAGGTATACTTCCAAATCTCTTATTTGATCATGCCTTGGTTCTAAGCTCATTTAACTTCCAGGACCCACTCATGCTAAACCTGGCATTTTAATCATTTTGCTCTTCAAGATTATGCTCTTTTAAAGCCAATCTGCCAACTCCAAACCTTTTGCACCCATTTGACACCATATTTACTCGGTGAGTAAAATAATTGTTTCAACAGACACTGCAAGAGATCTAGTCTCTTCTCTGTATGACCTTTTCTAAAATTGATCAAATTGTCTAAAATTAGTCCTCTCCCACATACACATTACATGGGATGGAGAACTAGAAAAACAGGGAGTTCTGATTAGGATGCAGTCTGGGACAAAACTCCCTCTTTGACACACAGGCAAATCCATTCCATACTTCTGCTTGACATGCAGGCACTATAGCAGCAGTTCTTGATGGATTGCTTCTGGTCCAGGCTGTGACAGATACACTCAGGACGTAAAGGGTACCTACCGATACATATTTTTGGAGTGGCCTGTGAAAGAATATTTTTGTGTAATTAATGAGCTTTCAAATATGACTGTATGAAAGGCCATTGGCTGGTATTCGCTAAGGAAGCCGCAGCTGTCGGGAATCGATGTCTTAATGACCTCTCGAGAGAGACTGCACTGGTTCTCTGGGAGGGAGAGAGAAGAAATAGTATTCCCCTTAAAGCAGTAAGTTGTGAAGGTGGAGAACTCTTCCTATCCTTCTGTCAATGCGTCATTTGGGCTGGCCAAACGTGAGAGAGAAGCAGGGTATTTTTGAGTGTTAGCATGTGCTGGAGAGAGAGGGTAGCTGGGTAGCTGCTGGTAGTTGGGTTGCTGACAGCCACAGGACTGCTGAGGGGCAAGAAAAGCAAGACAGTGTGCTCGCTAAGAAAGAGTTCAGAAAAACAACCACCCAAAATTCAGTGAATTGAATGGTGTATTTTGTGTTTTAGTCACAATAAATGTGGCTTTACCTACTCAGCTGAGGGTCATCCACCTGGCCATAGGACAAGGAGGCTGGGACCCCCATGCAGAGTGAGAAGGGGGATAGAGTACAGTATTTATCATTTTTTTTACGTGAGAAAATTACATCGGAAAATGATAACAAATTGCTGATAGCTGAGGCTGATTGAACTTGTCATCCCTCTCAAACTTGCGTTGTAAAGTCCATTTTGTTTGTGTGTAGGTGCAGCTGCAATGGTGTCCAGGACATCTTCCGAGCCTCAGAAGGAGAGCCCGGGAACATGCAACCTTGCATGCAGCAGGAGACTGACAGCTGGAATTGAATGAGATACTGTACAATACAGAGGCACAGAGCCATGTGCTTAGGGGTGGTACAGGTACTGTATTTGTGAGAGTGAACAGTGTGCGGGGAAGACAGCAGTTGGAGAAGAATGAGCTGTTTGTCAATGTTAGAAATCATGGAAAATGGAAAAAAGGGCTTTCAGACTGCAGGAGGTCTCTCCTGTCTGCTCACACCCAAGTGAGAGAAATGTGAAAAGAGTGGTTGAAGTGTGTCTGAGAGAAAGTGTTCTGTAGTGAATGTGTAAATGTGAGTCTGGAGAGCAGGAGATTTAGCTGTAATATCCTATCCCTGAGGTAGGAAGGAGGGGGGGGGGCTGATTATTACTTGCCATCTCTGCCAGTACATCCGGATGTAGAATCATAGGACAGGATGTACAGTTGAAAGCACCCCGGCCTCTGTGTAAGAAGAGTGGTACAGGAGGCCTGTCCAGAACCTGTCTCCACTGGTTTGTCTCCACTGCAGGGATAGAGAAAGACCTTGACAGGGTTGAGTACACGCCAGACTGAGTGTTGAATGAGAAAAAGGTTAGTAGGTAAGAATAAAGTGAGAGTGAAAAAAAAATTGTGTCCAGATGGGACCCGTAATGAGAACCTAATGGGGTGTGACCTGTCTAGTATAGACTGGTATGACTGTACCCATTCACCATGAACAACGTGTCCAAGAAGATTATTTTGAAGTTATTATCAATCTTCAGTCATGGTGTATTCTGGCGAAACGGCCCAAAACCCATTTCAGATAGAGGACGACGACAGAGAATAGGCAGGAAGCAAGTTTGCAGCTATTCACCAGGAGAAATAAAGAGACAGAGGGACTGCAGGTAGAGAGAAAGGGGGAGGACAGTTTCCCCTAGCTTGCCAGGCTGTGCAAAGAGAGCGAGTTTTATGAGGGCCCTCCTTTTATAGAGTATAGTGGGGGAGGGGGAAGCTGCTACACACAAGGTCATGGGGCAATGGCACAGTCCATAACTTTGGGGGTAGAGGAGCACTATAGTATTCCATCCCAAAAAAAAGTGGGATTGAGACTAACACATCCCTAATTTTGTTTGATTTGCATTTATTTACAGAAATCATCCTTATGCTTATATAAGTACATTGTATAAGTTGTATAAGTACAACCATCCATTTTCTAACCGCTTCTTCGAATTCAGCAACTATGGGGAACTGGAGCCTGTCCCGGCAAGCAACGTGCACAAGGCAGGGTATGTCCTGAACAGGACTCCAGTACATCAGAAGGCAGACACACAAACGCTCACAACTTTTCCCAGAAGCCAATTAACCTACCAGTATGTTTTTGGACTATGGGAGGAAAGTGGAGCATTTGGAGGAAACCCACTTTAATGCAAGGAGAACATACAAACTCCACACAGACAGCACCCCAGAAATTGGAATCAGGGTCCCAGTGCTGTGAGGCAGTAATGATAACAACTGTCTCACAGCGCCACACTAATTAGAAGCACAGTTAGATTAAATCTGATAGCATGAGAACTGTGACAGCATGATGCTTTCCTCACATTTTATTAGCCAACTTTTTTCCATTTATTGTGGTTTTTACAGTATATGTTTATACTATACTTTTGTTTCATTGTGTTTTCCAAAATTAAACAAACATTTGTTCAAAAGCAGTAAACACAAATATCACTTTTACTGTATGCTTCAGATGAGAATTTTACAACTGAATTGGTTTTCTCTCCAAATAACCTCAAACATGTGAACCAGAAATATGCCTTTTCTTACAAGAAGTTGAAATCTTTTAATTCTTTGGCAAGTCCCTTCAAATTAGATTTTCTTTTGTTTCTTTTTTTCTGTTTTAAAAAAATGTATTTTGTGTATTGAGGTCATAAAAAACTTTGCATCCTGCCTTGTACTGTTATACAGTTAAGCTTTGAAAATGTTTACATTTATGTTTTATTCTTCCTGTTTGGAATATTAGATTAGATGGGTTTGGGGGTAACTGGTTTGGTTAATGGGTATTCTCCTGACCATAGGATGAGGAGCCTCAAACCCTATTCAGACTGAGTGAACCAAGGGGTAGCTGCAAGATGGAGGAGGTATGCTTGAGATGAATGCAAAGGGAAGGTGTTTATTTCTGATAGACTGTATGTACTGTATAGCTCATTTCCATAATGCAGGTACATCTGTGCAAGATTGAGGTGTCATTGTTATCCCTCCCAAGCTTAAGTTAATAACTTCCATTTACAGTAGATTCCTGAAATACAGTGGCTATCAAAAGTATTCACCCCCCCTGAAGTAGAAAAACACTTACATATTATTGATGGAAAATATAAATATAATTTATCTGTATTCAAAAATACAGTGTTGGTTCAGGTGCATTGTGTAATATGTCGGCTGTTTTAACATATCTTAAGCAGCTCCAACAATTACAGCTTCACATCAAAGGACAAGACTTGGGGCAGGACTTAGCAGGTCAACTCATGTTACATATCAAAGGACAGCTACACATCAAAAGACAGGACTTGAGACAGGAACAACCGGTCAACTCATGCTACATATCAAATGGCAAGATGAATACACATGAAGTGGTGAAACAAAACATCTTTCTGAGATCGTACTGTATGTAAGAGCTGGGAAACCCTTGCGGTTGGTTTGTCCTGCAGGGCAGACCCAACGCGCGTTGATGTCATTATTGAGCTCAATAAAACAACTGAATCTGCACAAGACTGTGTCCTGCTCCTCTGATGAAGAATTTCCCATAACACCCCCCCAACTTTTTTACGTTATTGTTTTACAATATGGAATCATAATGTATTTAACTAGGAGTTTTTGCCATTAATTGACAGGAAACACTCCTTAATGTCAAAAGGAAAACACAATTCTACTGATCCTCCTAAATTAATTATAACTATACAATGGAAAATGATTGCATAAGTATTCACCCCCCATTGAGACAATATGGCGGAGGCATGTTGGGCAGACATTATAGCCATAAGTCTACTTGGATAAGTTTCTAACAGCTTTGCACATTTGGCTACTGAAAATTTGCCAGTTTTTTTAGATGTCTTTATAATGGACTTTGCTGTACTTTGGGTGATATGTAATGCCTTGGAAATTTTCTTATACCCTTCCCCTGATATTGCTTTTCAATAACTCCATCCCAGATTTAATTTGAAAGTTTCTTTGTTTTAATTATATATTACATTCACTTGTACATTCACTTATAGACTGTAAGTCTATAAAATGAAATCTATAAATAATACTAGCTTCCCCCCCACCAACCTGTACTGATATTTCAGTGGATAAAGGTGTCGGCCTTATAATAAATATAATACTGCACCTCATCTGACATAAATGTTCAGTTCTGTGAGGAATAAATACACATGAAACATATTTACAGATTTTAAAAAAGGGTTTCTTAAAAAACTGCTAAACTAATTCTGATTCCAACACTTACAGATGAGAACTTCACTTTAATATCTATTATTTAAAAAACTGGTTCACTCCTATAGGAGATGTTTGTTTGGTATATAATTCAAAAATTTCATTTATTACAATGCTAAGCTGCTTAAGAATGTAAACATTAGAAACAACAGGATGTTCGTTGAGTGCTAAATTATATTTAAGGATATTTCAACATTAGCCCTTCCAGTCCTGTCAATTGTTGGATTTTAATGTGATAAGCTAATTAGTCTATTGAATACTGTTTCATTTCAAGGAATTATGAAGCTGACAATTATGACAGTAATGAAATAAAAGAGCATTACAAAATGTTCAGCTCTTGCCTAGTTCAGAGAAAGTGAAAATGACAGTTCTTTTAATTGTTTTTCAAGGTTGCATATGAAGAAATGTAAAGAAAAGATCTCTGGGAAATCATCATCATCTGGGAAAAATATAAAAGCTTTTAGAATTTCAATTCATGTGAAAACAGTGTGTTCTTCAGCAAGGCCATCGGAATTAGTTGATGAGCAGAGGGAATGCTTTTGTAAAGGAAGAGGTTTAAACAGAACTGCACCATATTAGAAAAAAAATCAAAACACCACATTTTAATAGCATTTCATTACAGCAGCATACAGATTCACTTGATGTACAAACAAAATGCCATCTTAATTTTTTTTTGTGTAAACAAGCTGTATATACTGTTCCACTAGCAAAATCTCTTACCCTTTTCAAAAGATTTGTTTTAAAAATGCCAAATGGAGAACAGGTATTATGTTCACAATGTATTAAAAAGAAAATTGGAGAGCCCTGAGTTTGACCTTTGACACTTTCAACTTGGGATTTTGGTTTGGCTGAACACTCAAGTAAATGCCACTTTCAATGGGCTAAAATAACAGCTTAATGGCAGTGGATTCAGTCACTTCTCCTTTTTTACATCCATTTCCTTTCAAAGACAGTAGTAGAAATAACCGGATGTGCTTTCTTCCACCTTGGCTTTTGCAATTACTTCATTAAATCGACATTTTCACTTCCTTGGTCAAAATAAATGTCTTTTCCAGGAATGTAGCAGTTGTTTTAATCGAAGTGACCTGAAAACCTTACGTGTGACATTGAGAACCAGGTCAGGACATTGGTGACCTATTAGGAAAACTAATTTTAGTTTTAGCTTCACGGCCATTCATTAAAATCAGCAAGCCTTCAAACTTTCTCAGTAAATAAGATTATCTAATACAGTACATATAAAACAACTTCTTGTCAACACTAAATGTTACAGACATCTCATTTTGTACAAATTTCAAAAACTGGCTCTGACAGCATTTCCTTTTTTTCTTCCTTTCATTTTTTTTTAAATAACTCCAATAGACAAGCTGGACAAAGAGCATTATTTACAGTAACAAAAATGCAAGTATATATATATCGCCTAAAAGCTGGGTTGGCCCCCTTTTCATTGCCTGGTACAAGAAACTAATAAATCATAGGCTTCCTGAGATGTGAGGAGCCATTTCTTTTGTCTTCAATGAAATTCACTAAAGGAAACAAAAACTGCACAGTCGGTTCCTATTTTATCCCTTTTTCTAATGGATTAAAAATACCTGCCTTACTATTGCACCACCCACCATTCCTACAACTCCCACGTAAAATCCCAAGTAAAACAAGTACATCTTCAAGTGTCACACCTGTGTTTGTCCACTACAACACTACAGGCATTTACGCATTAACTTTATTGATCCTGAAATAAATTAGAAATAAACAAGAACTAAAGTAATATGGTAGAATTCAAATAAATAAACAGAGATCGACGGTTGAAACGGTGGTTTTTTGTTTTCCTGTTTGCAGCTGATCGCTCAGTCGACTTTCTTTGTTCGCAGTCGGGCCAAGTCCAGGATGTACTTGCAGGTGGGGACAGCAGTGTAGAACAGAAGAGTGAGCAGTTTGCCGTGCGCCATCGTCAGCAGGGACTGGTGGCCGGTTGCCCACACACGGTACCAGGGACCATAGAAAGGATCCGACACCGCTGGGCACAACATGTTGTTGAGATTCACCTCCGTGACCTGCAGGTGACACCAGAAGTGTCTGGATTAGACTGTGAGAGATACTGGACTTTCTACAACTCCGAAGGGACAAAAGCAGAACGGTTTCCGGCATTAAAGCATTCTGTCACAGCTTGCCATTTTCCAACATAATTATTCTATTCCAGCATCATTTCATTTTGAAAGATCTCAGCCTATTAACTGAAACAACATGGATTGATCATTTTTATTCACTGTCTAAAAGGTTTTTGTGTCAAATGTTAGATTACAGCTCTGACATGGAGGTATTATACCGTGTAGCAGATCCTCCAGTCAGGTGATGTATTTTGGAGGACCTACTGTTCATACATTCACCGTATTACTTTCTATTTATGGGAAATTAAGAGTTTAGGTTGGAGCAACCCAATATTAATTTCCCTAACCTTCCTGATTTTGGTTTGTCTACCTACAGCTATTTTCTAGTTATTGTGTCTTATTCAATTCCTGGTTTGGCCCGAGGTCTAGACTTAACCTTGGTTATTAGACTCTTGACACAGTAATCATCTGTCCATGTTGGACATTCATGGAGAGCACTAAGCATCGGAATTTTTTTGCAAGCCAAGTCTGTTGCTGAGCTTTAAGGGACGTTTGTGCTAGGTTGGAGTATAATGGCTAAGTGTTCTAAATTGATCAATGGTCTTACCAGTCCCAGTGCCTGAAGAAAGGTGAAATGATAGAAGAACAGGATGCCAGTGGAGAGAAGAGCCCACCAGAAATCCCCCAAAGGCTCTGGCGTGTAGACACCTGTAAGAGATTAAAGCACATGCATATACAGTATGAATGTGTATTTATAGGTACATACTGAGCCAGCAAATAAACACAAACATACTCTCATGTTTCACAAGTAGAAACTCTCAAAGCTTTCAGTGCTCTCAGTAGTTTTTATTAAGGTAATTGTCTTTGTGTCTTATACACAAAATCCCCATACATTTTCTGCAACCAGTTTTCACATAACCAGCCTCTCCTGGGAATTATTTATGCTTGTATTCAAAGCACTTTGGCACTTTATTTTTCTATGGGGATTAAATTACCCAAGTGTGTGGAATATAGGGCTCAAAGTTGTCATTGAGGACACTGCCTTAAAAACACACACACAAAGCAAAAGTAAAACTATGACCCTAGACCAAAGAAAGAGTATTATTTAAATTTCAGAAATCTTTTCAAACATCTAACAAAAGGAACAAATATTTAATATGTCATTCTTGTCTTCCACTCTGTGTCTCTCATGCCTCATGCTTTGCAGCTACACATTATGAATGCAGGGATGATAAAACAGGGAAATATTAATGTGACAGATAATGGCGATAGACTAGAAAAACAGTGGACGGAAAGCAATGGAGAATATTCTGTAAACTTGTTCTCTATTTCTTCTGTACTTTTTACACTCATTGTTACATGCAAACATTCCAAATTGTAAAACACTGTTTCACTGTCTGCCCAGTATTCATTTGGAGAAAGCTTTTATCTCAACAATTCATGAGTAGGGATACAGAATAAAGATAATGCAAGATCATACAGCTGTATTTGACTAAATTAATCTAACAATAAGTGCATCTGAAACATATTACACATATACTACATACAATACCACAACAACTTCAATTATGTGATTTCCAGTACTGTGTATAAATGAAATCATGTATAGTTTATTGACATATAAAAATTTTAATGCACTGTAGTCTAAATCAGCTATGATGGATTCAGATCTGACTGATTTTTTCACACCTTTTATTTTCCAAGTTTCAGACTTTTGTTAACCAAGGATTCGATCAACTCCAGATTTCCATCGATTACAGAGACACTGATATGACATGTGATATGTGAAAAATATTTTAAAATCTTCCTCTTAGGAAACTGTATCAGTAAATAGATTTAATTGAAAATTTGCAAATATCATCAACACCCTAACCTAATTCCGATTTGCACCACACAAGTTACTGCAATAGTTTTTATGTCCACATCACATCATAAAAGTCTTATTGAGATATGGCCTGTTTTGCAAACCGCTCTTGTTCAAATACAGTTTGGCAAGTTAACTCAAAACTTGTTAGGCTTCAAGGATATTGAAGTAACAGAATACAATTTAAATATATTGAAATGGGGTTCCTGCATAGACATACTGTAGAGATGGCTGCTTGCCTTCCATTTTCTTCCCAAACAAAATATTTTGCAACAACTGCTAGGCCAAATAAATCCAAAATCCACAGGTATCATCTAGGGCAAAAATACAAATAAAATATAGTACAATGGTCCTCCTATGTGAAACTAGATGGCTTCCTGTCTATACTGGCCATTTTTATCATTGTATTTTGAACATTCAAACTGCCTGTATGAATGAACAATTGGTTCAAAAATTGAGGAGTCATCCTGGATAACTGACTATAACCTACGCATGGTTCCAGTTGAGAGGAGACCACTTGGCCCATTTAGCCAATTTGGTGGGAAAAAATAGGTAATAGATCCAAAGATCTCATCCACCTATTTCTTGAAGGAAGCCAGGGTATTGTCTTCAAATACATGGCTGGGTAACTTGTTGCATACTCCCACCACCCTTTGTGTAAAATTGCCTCCTGTTTTATTAAATGCACTTCCAGTTTCCACTTGTGTCCTCCGCTTTGTGTTTCATTGTTTACCCTGAGAAAGTCAATGAATGTGAGGAGGTGCAATGACAAAACATTGCACCAACATCAACCTAGTGTCCTGAGCTGCATTTTCAAAAACATGCCAAACTTTTACTACTTCAGAAGGACTAAACCATATATTTAAAACTTGCAAAATACAAGTAACAGTGTGGATCAGCGTGGCTCAGCATTAGATGTTGTGAAAAATTTGAAATGAACTGCAACATCAGAGTGATTTTTACTATGGGGTAGTTTGTTCTGTTATCCGATGAAAAGCCCAAAGAACTGAAAAACATTAAAAAAAATAAAGGTTGTGGGAATTCAGGAGAAACTAGCAGCAGTAAGGCAGCATCAAGGACACTAGTACACTAAAAATTGAGTGATTAAAAGATTTCTAAAAAATGCTTTCCAATAGCCATAAAACACAAATTCACTTTTCCAGTTTATAACTGTTCAAGTGTTACATTACAACAGTATTGTGTACAGATCTTTATTTGAACCAGTCAAATTCTGACTAAAACGTTGATAAGGTCCTTAGCAATTCTAATTTTTCCCCTGCAGCATCAATGTAGACTTCGTCTTTTGCCAAACTGACAAATTTCATTGCTCAAGGGTTCTACAGCTATATACAGTAGTGTCTCAACATTCATAAGGGTTTGTTACAGAGAACAATCGTGAACAGCCAAATTTGCAAATAACCAAATCCACCCTTTAACATTGCGTAATTTAATATAGTATACAGTACAGTATGTATGGTTAAAATACATAAGTAACATTCCCTTATATGATAATTAAAGTACTAATGCACTGGCTTTATGTCAATTAAAATAACTAAAACAAACAACAGTAATCACAATCTTATAGTAATCATTTAAAGTAAACAACATGAATCCCTCCACTGCGTCCAGCGGATGCCTGCACTTTCTCAGTCTTCCCTGCTCCATGTTTAGTATGCCCCACTGTAATGGAAAGGGCAATAACTCTGTCAGCGAGCCTATAAACTGATCTCCAGTCTGTTATTCCTTATGCCACTGAGACAACAGAGACCCTTTGTTACAATGCAAAAACAAGACCACACTGAGATATGGATGCTGAGTAGAAGGCAGGGGACAGGGAGAGGCTCATTCATTTGCTAGATTTACCTCACAATTCCAGTCTGTTGCACAAATAATTTGAAGGGTTTGCTTATTTGAAAGGTGTGCTTTGGCTCAGTTTCATCCCCCATTGTTCTTCTTCCACACAAAACCCCCTCTACCAGACTGAATTGCGAAAAAGTGAATTTGCTAATGTAAAATCTGGTGATGCAAAGATCCTACTGTATTTTATTTCAATATGACTTTCTGCTACCATGCTCAGCCAATAGGATGTTTCTTTCCATATAAGGCATGCTTTGTGTGTGACTATACATACTGCATTGATAATCTCAACAGTTGTAGCTGCCAGTGTTACTCTGAATTGAGTATACTTCTTAACCAAAAACACCCACTAATTGTACCGGGAGCTTTATTTAATTGTTTTACGTGGGTAGCAACATCCTTTTTTAACATTAGCATTACTTTTAAAATTGACAAGGTTAGGGAGAACTTTTTTTTTTGATCTGTTGCATTGACTTACTGTACGTAGTGTGGACATTTAAAATGTATATTAATACATTACCTCTTAAACACAACTTTAAAGGTTGCTTTTAAAAAAATAACTTTCCCCCTAACACAGGTTATACCTACAGTAAAGTACTTTGCAACCTCAGAGGTTTTAGGTTTTGATTCACACTCCAGAAGGAATTTTTAAACTGATTTAAAAACTGATTAAAAACTCGCTGACTACTAAATTCTTGGATTTTCATAATTGGTTTAACAGAATTCTAATTTAAGGTTTACAACTGATCATTCCCAACATGCTACCCATGTTTTTGGATATATACTGTACAGTGCTCTTGAAAGATATTGGGACAACAAAGTCAAAACTGTTATTTTTGCTTTACAGTTACACAAATTTTATTTGTGATTATTACATCAATATGAATGATAATTAAAGTATATGTTTTATTATATGATGTCAATGATGAGTTAATGAGGGCAGCAGCAGAATATGTTATGATGCTTGCAGAAACATCTTGTCTGTTTATATAGAAGAAAAGGGTGGCACAACAGTACAGTGGTTAGCACTGCAGGGGCGCTGGGTTCGATTCAGGACCTCGAGTCCTATCTGCATGGAGTTAGCTCTCCCGGTGTTTGTGTGGGTTTCCTCCAGGTACTCCGGTTTCTCCCACAGTCGAAGGAATGCTGGAAAATTAATTGGCTTCTGGGAAAAAAAAGCCCTGGGTGTGAGTGTGAGTGTCTATGTCTCTGTGTGCCCTGGGATAAAAGGGCCAAAGAAACTAAGGAGATCATGAGGAGAAAAAAAGCGGAAAAAGTTAGACTAGTCAAGTAAATCACCAGATTTAAATCCAATTGAGCATACATTTTACATGCTGGAAAAAATAAAGGCAGAACTCCCCAAAAACAAGCAGGAAAGTGGTTACAGCAAAGCCTTGGCGAAGTATCTCAAATTATTACATAAAGATTTTAGTGTGCTCTGTGGGTTTCTACAGACCAGTTTCTACACCATCAACACCCCAAACACCTTCACCAATCCTAACCTTGTTGTCACTATACGTTCTGACCTTTCCCTTTCACAGGATGAGCGATCCCTCCTCAGCAAAGGCCTCAATTTTGTACCAGTTCACAGGAAGCTGGACATCCCCCAGACCAATGTCGACCTTAATCGCTTTTACCGCAGGATCCATCTCAGAGCACATTTTGCTGAAAATTCCTCTTCACAGGCAGCTGACAACAATCCGGTTATTGATGTCATTAACAACATTAATCCCAAACGGAGCTGTTGGACTCCCCCCTCTGGCTGTTTTCCACCAGTTGATTATTTCATTAACCAATGCACCAATCAAGCTCCCAAGACACTCTATACCCAGTAAACACAGCTCCAACCTCACCCAAGGAGAAATTCAGGCTCTCCAGTCTCTCCGCAACAGAGATGATATCGTCATCAAACCAGCGGACAAAGGAGGCGCTGTTGTGGTGTGGCGTAAGGACCTATATATCTTTGAAGCCTCTAGACAACTAACTGACACTTCTGCCTACCTCCCTCTCCAACAGGACCCTACCACTGACTAACAAAAGGAAGTGGTTTCCACCATCTCACTTCTTATCAGCAGTAAGGAGCTCCTCCAGGAGGCGAACCGTCTCATTATTGAACATCCACAGGTATCTCAATTTTACCTCCTCCCAAAAATCCACAAACCGGACACCCCTGGACGCCCCATAGTATCAGCATGCAACTGTCCGACTACTTACATCTCGGCCTTTCTCGACAGCCTCATGAGACCGCTGGTTGAAGGTCTTCCCTCGTACATCAAGGATACCAACCACGCGCTCCAACTTTTTAATGATTTCCAATTTCAGGGCCCCGAATGCTACATTTTTACCATGAACATCACATCTCTTTACATCGTCATTCCCCATAATGACGGCCTTACAGCCCTCAAGCACACATTGGACAAACGCACAGTGCTTGATCCACCCACCCACACCTTGGTACGCCTTGCAGAATTGGTCCTCACACTGAATGCATTCTCATTCAATAACCTCTTTTACCAACAGGTGAGTGGAGTTGCCATGGGCACCAGAATGGGACCCAGCTATGCCAATATTTTTGTCGGCTGGGTAGAAGAACACTTCTTCGCTTCCTACACTGGCTATGTCCCTGACCTCTACAAGCGATACATTGATGACTGCGTCAGTGCCGCCACATGCTCCAACGACCAGCTTGAGTGCATCATTTCACCAACTTCCACCCGTCCCTCAAATATACGGTTAACATATCTTCCACTACTCTTCCGTTTCTTGACATCAACTTCTCCATCAACTACCCCCGACTCTCCACTTTTTATTACAAACCCACGGATTCACACAGCTATCTCCTGGTTAGCTCATTTCACCCCAAACACACTAAAAGCTCTCTCTCTTTTTCGCAATTCCTTCGGCTATGACGATTATGCAGCGACAACATCGACTTCCAGAACCAAGCCCTCAAAATGTACTCCTTTTTCATCAACAGAGGATACCCCAGCAGTGTTATTGACAGGGCCCTTGCCCAAGCCAAAAACACCCCTCGGAACAATAACTCAATCAGGAACCCCCACCATTACAACCGCATTCCTTTGGTGCTTCCCTACCACCCCAACACACTTCCTATCCCCAGGACTATTAACGACAACTTTTCCATCCTACAGGATGATCCCTCCATTGGGGCCCTCTTTTCTGACCGCCCCATCATCTCATATCGCCGACCACCTAATCTGTGCAACCTTCTTGTTCACAGCTCCCTTGACCGCCCTCACCAACCATCCACACCAGGCACTTTCCCTCGCAACAGAGCTCGCTGTATCACCTGCAAGTACACATCTAACACCACTCTCATTCAAGGCCCCTCAGGACAATTCCGGATCACCCAGATGGCATCTTGTACCTCCAGCAACCTTATTTACTGTATCTCTTGCAGTAAATGCCCAGCCATCTACATTGGAGAAACAGGAAGGAGACTCGGAGACCGCTTCAGAGAACATGTTAGGGCTGTGAAGATTTAAGATCTCTCCAAGCCCATTGTTTCCCATTTCACCTCTGATGGCCATGACCACTCTAATCTCTGTCTGTGTTCTCAAAGACAGTTTTCCAAACTCATACATCAGAAAGACTACAGTAGCCACAATTATCCTGCAGCTAGGATCACACCTTCTAAATTTCTTCTAAATTTTCTCCATTCATTGGAGATTTCATTTCACACCTCTCTACACCTATTCTGACTTCACACCTCTTGATTGGCCTCTCTTTCTGTCCCCTGCTCCCGCCTCTCGCTCCTCCTCTCTCCCAGCCTTTGTTCTCCCGCTTTGCTTACTGCCTTGTCTTTCTCACACCTGAAGAAGGCTCCACGGCCGAAACGTTGTGTTTTCTTTCTTCTTTTTTTCAGCATGGAATAAACCTATTACTTGTTCCTTTGCTAACTACCTTCTCTATTATTTCTCATACAATTAATCTAGTTACTCCAAAATAATAGGAAAAGTTGCAGATTGATCTCGCACAATATAAGGTTTTCAAAAATCTGTAGTACTCATTAAAGAAATGTAAGTAATGATTTAGAAAACAGTTGTTTTTTAAGAATACCTTACATCAGGAAGGGAAAGATGGGGCAACTGTTTGATGCAATAATATTTACAAAACATTTACTAATCCTACTCTACTGATCTAGTAATTTCTTTAAATATCCAAATACATTTGCTTATGTTGATAAATGAGTCATACTACTGAACAATGTAGTAGTAGCATAAAAGAAGATACAACTTAAAATTTTCATTCAAAATACTATTTTACTTAAAATATAAATTTGTGGATTTGGGTGGCAGTATTTCATTAACGTATTTTATTGATATTCAGCATAATAAAGCACCTTTAAGAGGAGGTTACAGATAAACAGTAATTCTGTGATGTTTTATGAAGGCACTTAAAGTACAAAATGTATTTTTCATAGTCTAGCTAAGTTGTAATTAATTGATAACAGCGAAGCAATACCAGCATCTGCTACAAATCAATCATAACTGGTTTCTTGCAAAGGATGATAATGTGCCCTTTTACTTGCTAACAAGATAACAGAGATAACTAAAATAAACTGCTTTATTAAAAAGTAAAGATGCAATTTTACTTTATCAATGTTACTTTTGTGAATAATTGTATTTACTGCTGACCATATTTGTGCGCATGGTAATTGTTTCTGTTATCATCTTTAGAATAAGTCCTGAGGTAAATATAGATAGAACAGAAAGGTTAATATAATTACTGGTACATCTTAGTACCTCATAGACTTGTATAAATCAATTTTAAAAACTAATTGCACTTTGGGAATGGAATGAATTATCCTGTTAATCCTCATTTGGTGTTTTTTTATTACTGTGGTAACACATTATAATATATTAGTTACTGTAAGCTAGGAAATATGGAAAAGGAGCTACTCTGGGTTGTGAATTATTTTTATTGCTCTTTGAAGTTCAAGAGCTAAAAGTAGGCGTGTCATGGCTAGCAAGATTGGGCTACCCTAATAACTGTTAAGAATCAATCTATACTAGTGTGAGTGAGTTAATCTTTTGTTCACTGTTCTGTTATTTTACAGTGGTGCTTATACACTCAGAGATACCTTCTCACCTGGGCTGCCATATGTGTTGATTTAACTTCAAAGATCCCAAGGTAAGATGTTAGTTTTATTTGCTTGAATTTGTATAACACATGCACACTCAAAGGACTCCAAAGCGTCACATATAGGGGATCACCCACTTTACACCCATAATGACCCTGCAATGTCACCACAGTTCAGGTATAGAAGTTAGCAACTGCTTCACCAACCCAATTCAATCAAGGGGGGACTTTAGGTAACTCATATTGTACAGTACCAGACTGGAATTGTACAATATGGGCCAGGCTACTGGGATGTTGAAAAGTGCCATGGAATATTTAATGATCAGTCAAGACCTTGGTTTGACATCTTATCTGAAGAACAGCACCACAAACAGCACTACGTTCCCAGTCAGCATACTGGAAAGCTGTTTTTTTGTTTTGAAAAAGTTCCAGTCCAGAGGTAAGAATTACTAATCTTGCAGAGGGAAATTTTTCTTGGAGCTCTCACACCCCAGTACTGACCAAGCTTAGCTTCTTAAATTTGACAAGATCCAGCTACAAAGTGGTGATACTGCTGACTTTCCTAAAGATGATATTTATTACTTTCAGATTGAACATTGATAATTACAGTACAAAATAATACAGATAAATACAGTATATAATTACAGATCTTAAGCTCCTAATATTTTTCATAGCTTTTAATAAATTATTTAACCACTTCCAGAAACTGAATTTAGATTATTTTAGAACAAAAATACAATTCATAACTGATTTTTAATAGTAATTAGAAGAAAACGTCCAACGAGGGATCAAACTTGAATTTTTTAGATTACGAAGCAAGGGCAATACTGAAAGAGCTACTGCCTTGTACAATACTGATAGAGCAACCTTTATCATGTGCAATACTGAAAGAGCTACCTGTTGCCATGAGCAATACTGACTGAGCTATCTATTGCTTTGTGTAATACTGAAAGAGCTATCTTTTACAATGCACAATACTAACAGAGCTTTCTACTGCCTTGTGTAATACTGATAGTGCTATCTTTTACCATGTGCAATACTGTCAGAGCTATCTTCTGCCATGTGCAATACTGATAGTGCAGTCTTTTATCACATGCAATACAGACAAAGCTATCTACTGCCATGTGCAATACTGATAGTGCAGTCTTTTATCACACGCAATACTAGAGCTATCTTTTACTCTGTGCAATACTAACAGAGCTTTCTACTGCCTTGTGTAATACTGGTACTGCTATCTTTTACCATGTGCAATACTGTCAGAGCTATCTTCTGCCATGTGCAATACTGACAGAGCTATCTACTGCCATGTGCAACATCTCCCACTGACTTAAAAGAAGGTGTATCTCTGATCAAATTGTCAACGTCATCAAAGTCCGTGTACAGTTACTAATAATCAGAAAATCTGTGATGATTTAGATTTAGGAAAAAATGTTCATGGTGTATGCTGGGTTCCCTTTGATTTTTTGTGAGCACAACAATAGCACACCAAGAGAAGCCTTCATATTTAACTAGCTCCCATACAAAGCACCATCCAAAATGCATGTACTGTAGGAGTTGAGTCTGTTGAATTTTTTCAACAATCTGTGACTTTTGGATATGTACCAGTGCTACCTGTTGGAAGGGAACATCATAGGTAGAAAGATGTACTTTCTGTTTTCCGCCTTAAATGCTTCTTAATTTCTGGTAAGTCCTTAGTGCCTTTTTTTACTGCTAGACCTCAAGCAGTCCACTAAGCTGGCTCTGCAAACAGTTTTTAGGAATCTAAATGTCAGCCAAAACTCTTGTGTTAACTCAGCAGTTTGTAATCAAGCAGACAGGACACTGAATTTGTGTTTTGTACTCCGGGATAACTTTCTAAAGTTGTAATTTATATATTAAGTTAAATAAATGCTTTTTATGTGTGTCACTACAAAAGCACCTTCTGTGTCACCCTGATGTACTGTATGCCTTTATTTAACTTACTTCATATTTGAAGCACTTCTACATTTTTTCTCATGCTTACCTGCAAAATCACACTTGTTTAATACTTGGAAGCAGTTAATTCCAGTAATAATATAGTATATACCTGTAGCAGTGGAAATAATAATGAATCTTCCTTAAAGCTTATTCTAATACATCAATGGCAAACACCATGAGTTTCATTTTCCACTTCTTAGGCCTTTCTTTTCCATAATTATGTATGAGTAGCCCTTTAATGACAACTTGCGGTGGTTAATGTTTCTAAATGATATTTAATGCATCTGAGATCGATACTTAATCACTAGAAGAGAGAAACAAATGCAACCTATCATGCTGTACAAAATAACTGCTCACTGCAAGATAGCTTGGCACACCTACTAAATCAGATAACTCCCTATGGTACAGCACTTACTAAAAGGATGGGAAAAATCTATTGACTAGTGCCTCTTTTTCAATAATCAAGACAAACAGAACATTAAATTCCATATAAATGTCTGCTATAATTGTCACAAAAATGAAACATCAGGCAGTCCCAAATATATACGGCTATTAACATTACAAAATTATTCCTTTATAGTGACCTACAGCCGCATATTCAACAGAATAAGTAGATAAATAAAATAGAAAAGAAAATACAGTGAATCACAAATTGTGATCATAAAAATACAGAAACAAGTACAGTTGGTTAATGGTAGGGTAAATAAATGCCCTGGGTAGAAGAGGAACAGGTGAAAAGGAGATAAAAACATTCAGGACAGCAACAACATGCCTTTCCTTTGTGTCTCAAAATAACCGACCTTACCGCAACAAGACTTGGTTCTAGTTTTGGGTTATTAAGCCCACTGTACATGTGTATTTTTGTCCATACATTTATTTTCTAACTGCTTCTTCCAATTCAGGGTCGCAAGGGAGCCGAAGCCTATCCCAGCAGGCAATGGGTTCAAGGCAGGGTGGAGTACACCTTGGACAGGACACCGGTCACACTCACACTAGGGCCAATTTTCTAAGAAGCCAATTATCCTACCAGAATGTCTTTGGACTGTGGGAGGAAACCAGAGCACCCAGAGGAAACCCATGCGTATCCTTTACAAATATGCAAAGAACAGTGCGTCACTTTGTATCAATCAATCGTAACAATATTAGCAAGTCTTAATATTTTCTATATTTTACTTGTCTTTTACTTTATCTATTTTACTTAGTGATAGCTATTCTTATTTTAGAAAACTGTTTTCTGTGGCAGTATAAGATTTTCTCTGGTAGTTTCCCCATATAAAGAGTTCTAATTTTTTAAGTTGCCTGAAACAAATCTGAACAGTCTTTAGCTTAATAAAGATTGAAAATCAAAAAGTCATAACTATTAAGTACACTCAAATAACTCAGCCCTAATATTCAAACTTGACCTTCTCCTAGGTTGTGCTTTGTCTTATGTCCTGAAATATCTCTACTATGAATTCCAAAAATAACAAAAATACATTTTGCATCTTCACATTTGTGATGAATTTGTGATTTCTATATGTACATACCTATATGATACAGAGCATTCAAATACTTCCATTTAAAATACTTTGAAACACAGCGTGCAACCTAAACTTACAGGTGGCACTGAATTTACAGAAGAACAGGCAAATGCCTTGAATAATCTGTGTTTCTCCTCTTGTGGAGAAACAGTTGCACACCGCCAGTCACACATAAAAATCATGACAGATTGTGATCTTAATCATGGAGACCAAGACAACTATAGGCCTTATTCTACTGCAGGCCTTGTATATTCACAGTCATCAAACATGTGGCAGTCAGATTCTTGCTTGCTGAGTATGGAAGATGCAAGAACCCCAACAGGCCTTCATGGTAACTGAAGAGTCTCAGAGACTGAAGGTGTCTGTGACAGACCCTATCCTTAAATAAGATGGCTCTGAACACATACAGAAACATAAAGGTGACACTGTGCAGTACAGGAGGCTCTCTTACAAGTTTTTATATACATTCTCATCAGAAAGGACTCTAAAGAAGCCCCCCCAAATACTACTAATCACTAAGCTACCAGCTACCACAGTGAAACCCTTTGTATCTCCAAACATACCGCTAATTAACCCCATGTGAGAATGTGAAATTAAGCATCACCAATAATCTAATTCATTGACTAAGTGTCATCCAGTGTGTCTATTGATAGAAGTCAACCCCTAGAGGCAGGTCTGCTGTTATTCAAAGTCCCTTCAAAGACCGGTCTGCCAGAGAGTTCTTTCATACTTCACCTTGTCAATGCAAACCCCACATTCATCAGCTACTCACTACCCGAGTCTATGGAAACTGAGAAAACTAGCTGTGAGATGATAGGATCCGTCAGAGTACTGAAGAAAATATGGCCTTTTCACAAAGGTATTAAGGAAGTTATACTGCACGTGGTAATGTAGATATTGACTACAGGTGTCCGGAACTAGGAGAGAAGGATAAAAAGACCACTTTGGAAGTTGTTGACCAAGAGGCTCACAGGCAGACAAAGGAGCCAGTGAGAAGGCATTGACTGGCAGCTGGCAGGCAGTGCAGCTGGAATGGGAGATGTATTTAGCTGTGAGGAAGACAGTGAGTTTAAACAGAATAGCAGAGAAAATGCCTCACTTTTCTAATTGTCAAAGCATAAGAGGCTAGCTAAGGAAACAGAGTTAGTAAGCTACACATCAAAGTAGGGAAATCAAAGAAGACATAAAAAACCATCACCCTAAGAAATACTTAACATCTTAAGAAATCCTAAGAAGAGATGGCTACGATTTTGCTTAACCCTAATTTCCCTAAACTACAAAAGTTGTTTTCAAACTATGCCTAAAGTTTTTATAACTTACAAATTGGTACATGACCATATTCATACCTCATAATAACCAACTGAGGGAAAACTGTTTTTATTCCACTGCTACACTTTATGACAGCTAATAGTACATAACATTCAGGATTTTTTTGTATTTGAGCTAACATATATAAAAAAATAAGGTCAGGCAGGACTGTGAATGTTTTCAGGATTATTTACAACATGTCCTCATTTTAACACTGTTCTCTGAGAATTCATTATTAAACTATTGAAGAAGACATTCCCAAAGAGACTTTTAAAAAGACAGAAATTAACGGTTAAAAAAGCAGCTTTGGATAAAAGCACCAGTTAAATACATCAATAACAGTCAATAAAGTAAAAAAATAAAGTAAAAAAAAATTACTGAAATAACTAATCAAAAGTGAAAATTGGCAGGCAACATAGATAACTAAGTCTTTGACACAACTTTTACACTAGATGGCAGCACTGTATCATATTTTATTGACAACACCTCACTACAGTATAAAGAACACCACACAGTGAAGAGATTTTCAATCCAAGTGTGTTTTACTACTGTAGATCTATTGTTTACCGCATACACTCAAAATGAATCTCATTATAACAGCAAAAATACCTCTTTGTACTTCACCTAAGCAGGTAATGATTTGGCATGTTCAACATTAAATGTGGATTTAAGTGATCAACGATTAGTTCAGATGTGCATTTTACGGCAAGACCTGCTGTGGAACAGACAGAAAAGATGGATATTTGAGCAGTGATGTCCTAGGAGAAACAATTAGGCTTGAGCTACTCTTTTACAGTTAAGCTGGGCACATGACACAAGCAGAAAATTAATAGACGTACCTCCTTTTCTAAACAGGTAGATGGGAACCATATAAAGTATGATGTGCTGGATATAGTAGACCTCCATTTCAAAGGGGAGCTGTAAGGAGACAAGAAAAAGAAGCATTTTACTAAAGAGTGAAGTGACAACTACTTCTTCAAAAGTTACTACTGGTGCACTACAATTGTAGTGAATGTTGGAGCCAGTAACACACATTGAACATGCAATCAAAAAACTCCCAAGTGCCCAAGGCCTATCAAGGTATTGTAAGTCTTTTATATTGCTTCATTTGAGGCATTATTTTGTATATAATGGGTTTTCTGCTTCACTTTGCATCAAGGGCATTCGTCTCTAAATTTCTCCTAGAGCAACTTCTGAAGTGATTTTGGACAAGACCTAGGCTCTTGACCATCAGCAGTGAACAAACTGGGATGTAACCAGAGAGTACAAGTCATTGACAAATGCACAGAAAATGTAAGACATATTAATTAGCAACATGTCAAAGAAATTTCCAATTTTACAACATACATCCTGTGTCACCAGTATGGATAATGAAAGAGGGATAAAGTCTAGAATATCATTACTTCAGAACTTACGTAATGTGTGATAAGCTGTATAAAACAAAAAGGATATTGCGTGCAATGCGATTTTAAGAAAATGCTAAAAAGGATTGCTTTTTTCCTGGGACTTCACTTTGAAACATCAGTGTGTCGTTTGAAATGGCAGATTTACTAATCTCTTGCATGTCACAACCAAAAGCAGAGTGAAGCAGCCTAGCACAGATACAGAAGACAGTGCTTTATTTTGACTTACTGTAAATGCTAAAAAGTGGCTCCTCTCCTCAGCCACAAAGAAAATTATTAGAATTTGATAAAGGCAAACACAAGAACCAGGAGGTGGGTTATGTTCTGAGAAAAGAAGAAACTCTGGTGAAAACTAAATAAACATCCTGTGGTTTTAATTTCCTAACCACCTCCCAAAAAGAAATCATTGTTGCTTAATGCAATGAGCAAAAAAAAATGCAATGAACAAAAAAAAAACATTATCAGCAATCATAATAGATATAAAATATTAATTCAATGAGATACAGAGAAATTAAGTAAAAACATTTAACATGGAAGTTCCTATAGTACATTGAACAATTCCTTATTACGAAAATCAATGCTTCATTTATTTTCATTTGTATTTGTTATTGGCATAAAGATGAATGGTAGCTCTGTAGCTGTTGATTTTCTGTTTACCTTTAAAAATCTTTACAAATTAACAAAAAAAGTCAGTTAATAACTGCAAATAATGAATTTATTTGTACAACTGAGTGCACATGAAACACAAACACGATAAAAATACAGTACATCACTGTCCTAAGATGTACAAAAACAAGTGATCGAGTACATGGAGCAGTCAATCAAGTGTACAACGTGACAATTTGCTCTGACCCACTGTATTATCACGTGAAACAATAATTAGTAATAATTCCTATTAAAAAGCTTGTTTGCTTCTAACATTTAGATTTTTATTGCATACAGTATAACACAATACAACACAGAAGAAAACTTTGAAACCTGTTGATTGCTTTGTTGATCTGATTGGGTGGTGGGAAGATGGTGTTAATTGCTGATTTTGTTTTCTAAATTATGAAAATTTAAACTGCTTGAAATAACTTTGCTATTTCACACTGAGAATGTTTTTAAAATATGTAACTATACAAGATTTAGTGCATGATATGTTTTTAAAAGGCTGAAGACTTTAAATAGTTAAGCTCAGGTTTTGGATGGTTAAAAAATAATATATACTGTAGTGTATTAACAAATTATTATGACAATGCCAATTTTTACAGTATTTTGTGTGTAGCAAAACACATGTAAAAAGTAAGTAATCTTGCTTATTATTTTCTTCCTGTTCCTGCAATGTTTAAATTTTATTATTTAACTTAAGATTGAGAAAGAAAGTGCACCAAAAAAGGATTCTACAATCCATTCTCAGTCCATGTTTTGATCACGAACACTGTAAAACTAATTTGGCGATCGAAGCTGTGGCATTTACTTCCTTCTCATTTTGCTTTAGATATCACACATTTCTGGTTTAATGGAAATGACTCAGCAGAGTCATTTTTTTTGTCTGGCTGTTTTCCTCTGCAAATGGTTCTGCAAACTTCGAACTGTTGATTCGAATAAACTGAGAAACATCTATAACTCACCACCAACAAATGGAAGTTTGATTGTGTACTCGGATGAAAAAACATTCTTTAATGTCTTTACACAAGATAGCAGAAACTCTGAAATAAACAAATGAAACCCTACATTGAAAAAAAGTCTATGCTATTGTTTAACTGCAAGTATTTTTTTTCCTCTCTTGGATGGAGTTCCAGTAACACTAAATAACTTTAGGCATGAACATGCCACAAATGATGAACAGACGGACCATTAAACCACAGATGAACACCCAAATTACTCAAAAGCAAGAAAATACTGCCACAAGGAGTCAACTTGTGTTGACTCCTTGTGGCAGTATTCAGTATTTTCTGAGGCCTTGAAAGCCTCAGCTTTCATTTTTACGCTGACGATACTCAAATATACATCCATACCAAACCTGACACTGATGTGGCTGTCTCTATTCTATCTAATTGCATCTCTGACATAAAAATTTGGATGACTCAAAACTTCCTTCATCTTAACTGCGACAAGACTGAAGTCATGCTTATTGGTACCCCCCATCAACTTCGTAAAGCCAGTCCTGTAACCCTATCTGTAGATGGCTCTGTACTTGAGCTTCAATCTAAATTGAAAAACCTTGGGGTTATATTCGATTCTGGCTTAACATTCGACCCACATGTGCAGCATACTGTCAAAACATCTTTTTTCACCTCAGAAATATCACAAGACTATGCCCTATGCTATCATTAACTGTGGCTGAAAAGCTGATCAACATATTTGTATTCTCTCGAATTGACTACTGCAATGCTCTACTCGCTGGGGTATCTAAATCTACCCTGAACAAACTGCAGTATGTCCAAAATTCAGCAGCCAGAATCCTGACCAGGTCTAGTGCAAGTGTTCACATTACTCCTATCCTGGAGTCCTTGCACTAGCTTCCGGTCAAATTCCGCGTAGACTTTAAAATCCTCATGCTCACCTATAAGGCTCTACATGGCTTGGCACCTCAATACCTGTCTGAACTATTATCGCCCTACTCCCCACATCGCAACCTCCGCTCTTCAAATTCTGCCCTCCTTACTGTCCCCCAAGCCCATCCACATTGTATGGGTGACAGGGCCTTCTCCTGTTATGCCCCCAAGCTCTGGAATTCTTTGCCGAAGGATATCAGAGTCACCTTCTCTAAACTCCTTCAAATCCAGACTCAAAACCTTCTTCTTCAGAAAAGCCTTTTCTTAACTGGTCCCATTCTTCACCCCTCTGCTCTTCTTAGTACCACCTTCCACAGTCTCCTCTATTGTTATTGTTGTATTGTTGTAATTGTAATTGTGTCTTATCTTGTGTATTCTTCTTATTTATTGTTGTATTCTTCTTATTTATTGTTATTGTCATCCTGTAAAGCGCTTTGAGAAGCCACCTTTAAAGGTGCCATATAAAATAAAGTTTATTATCATTATCATTATTATTATTATTATTATTATTATTATTATAACTCAACTATATAAAATATCAAGCATAAAATGGACCAGACCTTGTACATTAAGAAGTGCTTAAAAGAGAAAATTATGTAGAAGGCAGATATTTAATCCATGGAAATGGAGGATAATTTCATAACATTTGGACATGCTCATTTTAATTTCTTTATTAGAAAACACACAAGAAACACACAGATTGTATAATAGAACAGAACAAGAGAAGGACATTCCAAATTTGCCTGTTTGGTTTTTAGCTATTTGATTTAGCTATTGTAGTTGAGCCGAGGATTTTCTAAATGAAGCCATGGGCTTTGACAACATATCTGGGAAGCTTGTTTCATGCTCCCACAACCCTTTGTGTGAAACCATGCCTCCTCTTTCCCATTTTAAATGCACTTCTGCTTAATGTCAATTGGTGCCTGCTGGCTCACATTTCCCCATGGATTCTGAAGAAGTCCATTAGATTGACCTTATAAACGTCCTTTGAAGGTTTTTAGTACGAGGGCCCTCACATAATTCTCTTTCACCAATTTAAATAAAAAAACAGACATAAACCTCTCCTTAGTAGCAATATAAACACTAAAACCTTACTAAAACTTAACTTTTTAAGAGAAATAAAAGAGATATACAGGTACATACTTTGATAATGGCAGTAATTTACTAGCATTGTCTTGAGATAGAAACCACAGGTGTCTGCTCGGCATGGTGGTGTGTTCTACACTTGATGTGTCTGGCACAGTACAAGAAGATTCTCCAGCACAAGGGCCCAGTCTGTATAACAAGACTGATAAACACCTCATCTTTGTTTCCAGTGTAAGAGGCCATTCATCTATTATTACTATGGCTATTGACATCTCAGCTGGAGTAAACACCTTAACTTGTTCCTTCTCTGCTACACATTGTTTAACGGTCTTAGTACTGTCAGAGAGATTTTCTTTCTGAAATTCAAAAAAACACTACCCAAAAATAATGCATCATCACCTTAACCATGATATAGGTCTATAAGGACTATCTGAAACTTTTAAATTCTCTGAGCCAATTTTGTGTGAAATTAACAAATCATATCTTCATTACCATCTGAGACAAAAAATCTGTTGTTTTTTTTATTGCTGAAAATATTACAACGGAAACAAAATTAAGTTTGTGGTAAGGGATCTATTAATGCATACCTCAGACATCCTCTATTAAAAACTGAATTCTCCTTGTTTTTTAAATTGTGTTGCTAAAGCCTTTCATGGCAGCTGAACTCTTTTTAAGGTCTATTACATCTTCACTATAAAAAAAGTTTCTGCGGTAAAACTTTTCTCATTCGTGGCTTGTGGCTTGGGCAGCAGGTTCATATTGTGACAAGAAAAGGATGATTTGAATTACTTTTTGTTTTAAAAAATGTTATTTGTTTGGCAAGCCTTCCTCCTCTAGCAAGTGCTGTTTCTTCAGTGAATCCATGAAATATTCATCAGCCCCTTGCTGGAACACTTGGGTGAAGACATGCTGAAGCCTTGGTTTGTCATTAACAGCCTTGGCTGCTGAGTCTGATCACCTGCACATGACAGGCAGCTAATTCAGAAGGGGGGATAATTAGAGCATGAACACCAAAATGAAATATCTCAGGCCCGTGAAAGACTGAAAGGAAGAAAACTGTTAGAGATGCCACTGGGAAGCCAGTGTAAGTGATTGGTTGTACATACGGGCACATAGTACTGGAATAAGTGCCACACTTTCCATCCAGAAAAAAAAAATCAAACTTCATCTTCAGCAAGAAACTGCAGAGCAGGAGTAAATTAGTCATTTTAAAATATTTTTTTAAAATTAAAAACAGAACAACGACACCAAGAGGTAGCCGTTTTCACTGTTGTGTTGTTTTCAATGTCGTACAGCTGAAAGGCTGCTAAATTTCACATGGTAAGGATCTGACAATCTCTTCAACCCTTCAAGTGAGTGGTGCCACAGCAACCACAAACTTTGAACACTGAGTCTGCTTTCAAAATCAAAGCGGATCTAAGACGCACAGGCCTCTTCCAGGGCTTGTTTCAGCAGTTCGAGAATTTAAACATTGTAAAATAACTTCAACTTTATGTCCTTCATCATACAAAGTGAAAAAAGCCAACAAAAAATGCAGAATTGTTGTTACTTTTGCTAACTTAAATCATCATCTCCTTTGTCATGAACACAACCTGGTTTGTATCCGTCTTCTCATGTGACACAGCTGCCAGAATATCAGGTTTCAGGAAAGAGATGAAAGCACAATCTAAATCTCTGGAGGTGTAATAAAAACAGCCAGCACTGCACCTGTAGTTTGCTTATAATGCAGCTGCAGATGGATATATTTAAGAAGATAAGTTTCAGACAGTGAAACACAATTAATCTGGAGCCAAGCACCTGTTAATAAAGGGCCCTATACAGACGAGACACAGCATACTGTTTTTTGAAAGTAAAACATAAGGCAAATACAGAAATGAAACGACATTTTCTGGAGATGCTTTTCAAACCCAGGTTTATCCTTGTAAACCTGTCCATCTCCAATAGTGGACTGGGGCAGATAAGCTGAGGAAGCACAATTAAAACCCATTTTGGGAAGCAGTTAGATGTAAAAGGAAAAAAATCCAAATTTTAACAATTCATCTCCAGTGAATTGTGTAATAGAACAGGGGAAGTAACCTTACTCTTCAAAGGAGTTTGTTGCTGCTGTTCAGTGTCCAAACAAAGTGTTTAATTACATAACCTAAAAGCCCCCTTCTTACTCCCACCACTTTTTCCCTTACAGTTTTACAGTTTTGTAAAGAAGCCACAAGGAGTTGGGCCATAGCGATTGTAATGCAACTGCAATTTTGTGTTAATGCTGAACACTGGAAACTAGGAGGAAAGTCAATTTTAGCTGGGAATCAAAGACATACTGTCTTCTAAAGTACCTATTCTCTCAACAACTGCAAATAGTATTTTATTGTGACCAGAATGCCTAATGAAATTATTTTTTCTCACAAAATACATAACAAATTAAAGGGGCAAAAGTATTTTTATTATGTAATAAAAATTTATGAAAACTGAAATGTCTTGTTTAATGAAGCATTCACCCCTCTGAGTTAATAATTTGTATAATCATCTTTTGCTGCAATTACAGTCCTGAGACTTCTTGGGAATGTCTGTACCAGCTTTTTGGGGGATTTTTGTACATTCCTCCTTGAAGATTTTCTCAAGCTCTGGTCAAGCTGGATGAGAAGAGACGGTGAATCTTTGTGTCCATCCTCAGATTCTTAATTCTGATTCTAGTCTGGGCTTTGACTGAGCCTCTCAAGCACATTCACCTTCTTGTTCTGAAGCCACTCTAGTGTTGCTTCGACTGTACGCTTGGGATTTGATACACTGCTGGAATATGAATCTTTTCCCCAGTCTTGGGTCTTTTGCCAACTGAAGCATATTTTCCTCAAGGTTTTGCCTGTATTTGTCTCCATTCATTTTTCACTCTATCCTGACAAGTTCCCCAGTCCCCCACTTCTGAAAAACATCCCCCATAAGATGATACTACCACAGTGTGATTCATGGTAGGGATGATGTTACACGAATGATCAGCTGTGTTTAGTTTGCACCAGCCGTAGCACTGCACTAAGGCCAAACTCAACTTTTGTTCAACAGACCAGACAATCTTTTGCCACATGGTCTCAGGGTCTACAATTTGTCCTTCTAAACTCTAGGCATGCTATTAGCTTCTGTCTAGCCAATCAACCATAGTAATGCCTCAGAGACTGTTGTGCTCTGGAATGGTTCTTAAATATTAGTCATGGAACTCTGTAGCTCATAGACAGGTGTTTTTCTTCTGAAATCCATTAATCCATTAATTTTCCAACTGCTTCACCCAATTTAGGGACATGAGGGAGCTGGAGCCTATTCCGGCAAGCAACAGGAGTAAGTCTGGAAACACCCTGGACGAGATGCCTGTCCATCGCAGGGACATACTCACACTCACACCTACGAGAAAGTTTCCCAAAAGCCATTTAACCTACCAACCTATGTGTTTGGACAGTGGAAGGAAACTCACACAAACACAGGAAGAACATACAAACCACATGCAGAACACATGCCACCGAGCCACCCTCCCTGAAATCATATTGAACAGGCCACATGTACAATCAGGTTTTAGATTTATCTCACAAGGAAATTAGATGTACTGTACCTGGGCTCAATTTGCAAATGAAGTGAATACTTATCAAGTGAAGAGATTTCAGTGTTCTCTTTTAAATTATGGGCAAAAAGAATTCCAGAATCCTTGTACCTTTGACGTTATAGATTATTTTGTGCCAACCAGTGAAAAAAATCCCATATAAATGTATTTCTATTTGAGACTGTAACAAAATGTGAACAAATCCAAGGGGATGAATACTTTCTGAAGGCATGGTAATTTTTTCACTGGGTGTCATCGTAGGCTACATTGCAGAGCACACCACACTTACTGTACAAGAACTGTCACACAACGTTCTCACTGTAACACTTGCTACCTGCCCTTTCACATGGTACTTCTGGATAGAAGTTATTTGGGAATTTAATTTGATTACTCGGACTCCTGAAAAGTACATATAAATAAACATCTAACTGAAATGAATATTTCAAGCTCCATAATGATGTAAGGACCAAAACATATGAATAAATAGTTGGATAAGTGCCAAAAAGGACCCCTCTACTTTTGTAAAATTATACCATCACTTCTACACCATTTTTAAATCACCCTGCAAGACAGTTTATATGCAAATACCACTGCTCCTTGAAAACAGAAAAACAAAAGCCCTCCTCACTCAAGAGAAACAAAAAAGACCTGAGTGGTATGTCAGATTCATGCCTGGTTAATGATACAAATATCTGAACCATGGCTGACTGCACTTTTCCCTCCTGCTGGAAAACTCAGTAACTAATTCGAGAGTCACATGCTGTTGTGCACCAAATAAGACTATGCCACTAAAAATGCAATAATTAAATAATTGACCAGGACCATAAACTAACTGGAAACCTACATCTATTTTGTGAACTATTACAATTAATAATCTCTGGTTCTGAAGGCATTTTCTCAGGGAATAATTTCGTTAAGGTTTCTTTTTACACAAGAGAGGTGTCCATGTCTACTACAGCAATATTTTGTCAGAGCAACAGAAACATAGCTTTTGATTGCATTGTCTCTCAACTGCTTTGAAGAACCATATTTTTACTTAATCAACATGGGCTACGGAAGACAACACCACACAGTTTTTATCCAGAAAATAGTATACCTAAAAATGCTTGACCTACAAATACTGGAGACACTAGAATATAGTGTGTGTGAGTTGTGTGTTTCGTTCTTGGTTGGCAATTGCAATTAATGTTACCTACTTAGCCAAAAGAAGAGAAAAACTTCTGAGGTTGTGTTTCTCCACAAGATACTCCAAAATGTTATGACTCTATCATTATTGTTATTACTGCAATTTTTTGTGTCTGTGGAAGTAGTATAAACTATACTTTTCTCACTTCAAAATGTACTAAATGTTGTCCTCAATCAGACCAGCCACAGGACAGAAAATTGTGGGTTTCTGTAATTTGCCACCTACATATATAACAAGCAGAACTATCCCAGCTAAGAAAATATTTAGTTTAATTAAATAATTATGAGCTCTACTGGCAAGACTAGAGTTTGCCAAGACTTTTGTAGTGGATCTTTGGCAGGCTGCTATTGTTACTACTGGTGCTGTAAGAACCTCAAATACTGTTCTTCATATTTTACTGTTCTTGACCTTAGTACTACTAAGAACATGACATTTTAAATGACACCA
This sequence comes from Atractosteus spatula, assembly GCF_055471065.1. Lineage (NCBI taxonomy): Eukaryota > Metazoa > Chordata > Actinopteri > Semionotiformes > Lepisosteidae > Atractosteus > Atractosteus spatula. The sequence continues at coordinate 37,057,911 of NC_142714.1, forward strand.
TGAGCTCTGAACATTTTTTATGTTCATATTACTGTAAACTTACAAACTGGATGTGCCTTCTCTTAAATTTCTAGTCACTAGTTTTATTACTTGTGGTTTGACAATGACTTGGCAAAATTCTTTCTTGTGTACTGTTACCACCAGGATCAGCCAATCACAATTTAGATAGTCAGCATTGAGCAAGTGGTTTATTTTCGCAGCTACAAAAATGATAGCATGTTGCAAGTTTAGTTAAGGAAGCTAGGTTTTTTTTGTGTATTTCCTTTACACAATTATCTCAGCTTCTCAAAATCACCTTCTCAGTAGTACATGCAACTGTGATATTTTCTCTAATCAAACTACAACTTGTTTTTTCATTTCAGAACTTTCACAATACTAGAATGATAATGCAGCTGCCTAGTGTTTAAATTCTGATAAAACTTCCCATGCTTTCAATATTTATACAATTAGGTAGGGCACTGAAATGAAATAATAAGAAACAAAACTCCATATGCATTTATTCTGTATAACTTATTCTGCTAGTTACATGTTGACTGTAAATGTCATTTTTATATGTGCTATCCTATAATGTTTCTTTGCTTTGTTGCAATTTTTTTTTAAACAAATAGCACTGAAGCATTTGCACTGCATGATTTCATGGACAACAGTTAACAATAAACCACTTATGATTTAAACCACTCACTGGAATCTCATCAGAGCCTAAAACAAATCTGATGAACTCTGCTTTGGTTCATATTATATTTACTGTTACGGGGGAACTAGTACTATGAATTATAAGCTGTACAGTATTTTTTATTTGCAAAACTAATATCATCACAAAAAAAGATAAGTAAGCCATGTCTATCAGAAGGTAGAATTAATTATCTATACCTTCCTTTATGGATTGGTCTCAGGAGGTTTAAAATGACCTTCAGCAACATAGAAGAAAACAAAGTCCTTCTGTACACTTCAGTAGTTCTTTTTCTCATATACAGATTCGTTTTTAGAATTTTAGGATTTTGTGACTGAATTTTTCTTACATTCATAAACAGCCATGTGTCTAGCTGAACAACAAAAGTACAGATTAATGGGACGGTGACAAAGAATCTAGCGCATGTAAAAAGACAGCCTATCTTGGGTTCCATTCAACATGCTAAATTTAGTAAATGCCCGTGAACTGAGGGAATACTCACCAGCCGGGTGTTGACAACAGGGAAGAGCAACGCCAACAGGGCCCCATTCAGCATGTGAACCTGCAGCCTGGATACCAAAGAAAAGAAGAACAGGTCAAGGTCAACCCAAACCACACAGCCACTACATGTTTTTAATGGCTTTTGGCCTCACTCACAGCCTCTGGTTATTATTGAGTTTCCAGTATTACCTGTATATTGTTTACTCTCTGTCTATAATAGGGACACCCAGCTCTGGACTTGGATTCTGGGTTACAGTAGGTTTTCTGGAAAACTAGTTACATTGTCAACAGCTCAAGTATGAGAAATACTCTTTTCCAGTCAAAGTATAATTAGATCAGTTAAACTATCCTCTTTGGTGAAGAGCTGTTGGTCCCCAAGGACAAAGCTGGGAACCAGTGGTGTACAGTTACAAGTTTAGTGTCAGAAATTTGGAATTACCTGTGGTCATAACTAAGTTCTTGTCAAGGACATCTCAGAGCCCCTGCAACATCAGAACAAATTAACTGCTCAGGATAACACTTTATTGCTCTTTTTAAGTTCCATTCCATTTATAACATACTCACTGAAGCTAACCTATTGAGCTTAAACAGCAATTCGAAACCAACTTGAGAACTAAACCCAAAACCTAAAGAACTGCTTTAACATACACACCTAAAAAGTAGATCAATTTGGATTCAGTTTGGATGTGTAGGTCAATATGAAATATGAAAAATACAGTAATTTCTTCAGAAAGAAACTAATTAAATGCACTTTTTAGTTGTAAAAAGGTCCAAAAGTGACAGGTGATTTTAATTTCGACCTGCAATTAGTGAGAAAGTGAAGTGTTAAATTGATATGATCTCTGTTATGGCTTTCAAAACAGTGTTTATCATTTTAATGCAAAAAAACAGCCTTCCAACAATAAAATTTGTTACTGTACATTATTTTAAAGCATTTAGGCTATATCTCTTGGAAGGTAGTAAGAAAACTACTTCTGTTTCCCTGATCTCTAGTTATGCAAACATTCCTCACTTCAAGCTTGTTACTAGGTTAGAAATGTGACACCATCACTAGATGTGCAAGTGGAAATAATTTACATTTCCAGAAAACACCACTCAGCAGATGTAAAACTGGGAGGAGCTGACACCACACCCTAAGAGAATCCACCAGATTACACTGCCCTGTGCACTGCCAAAGTAAAAGTCAGACATCAATACAAACAACAGACCTCTTGAAAGGATTAGAATAGCTGCATTACTTTTAATGAACAATTACCTGTTTCCCCTACTGTTTCTGATTATTTTATTTTTTACCTTTGAACTTCGTGCTGTTTTCATGCCAAGCTTATGGTTTTGTCCTTATTGAACTGACTGGAATGTTGTGTCGACAGCATTAGAGTACATGACTATTTTCAACTCTAGCATGTTCACAGCTAGACACTGTTACTTGATAATTATTCTAGTACAGACGTGAAACATGTAATAATTCCAGAATATCTTTTTGAGGTGAAACATATCCAGAAAGACAAAACCTCTTTTTGTATGAATTTAAATAATCATGCTAATGTACGTGACCACGTGGGGGGCAGTGTAGAATAGGTGATCTGTCTCTGGACTCAAACTAGTGGGTTCTGGGTGAGTTCCCACTGCAGACTCTGTGATGGACTGATGTCTCATTCAGATGGTGAATCGTGTGCTGTTTGCTTAACAGCATAGAAAACACAATAAGCTCTGGACCGATGGGCCATTATGGCTGGAATGCCATTCTCATTACGAGAAACAAAACAACTTTGATTGAAATTAAAAACATGATCATAATAGCCATAAGCATCACAGACAGGTATACAACATATACAAACAGGTATAACCTGTGTCAGGTCTGTAAACGCTTATTACTGTATTTTGGTTGTGAAAGCCATGTAGGAAAATGATATATTTTTTTCTTTCTCAGAGTGAGAATTTTAACTTGTGAATTACTTCATATTGCAATCTATTGTCTTTATTTTTTATTGATTTTATTGTACTTCAAACAGGATATTTTTTCAACCTCATATAAAGCTGAATACAATTCTGTTTTTAGTTAGCAGAATGCATTTGAGGTTAGTCTGGTTTCAAAGACATGCTGGTCCGTCTAATGAAAAAGTTTTGTTTTCTTTTGCTGGCACTGTCTTGAGCTCTTTTTCAGCCAAACTCAGTCTCCAATTGAGAAGATAACATTGGGAAACTTTCTCGCATACACTTTTTCTTTCAAACTGAAAAACGCCAAAGAAGTAGTGATTCTATTTCAATTACCATCTTCCTTACTTCCTTACTCCATAATAAATTTTGTTAAAAATCTGTTGGATGATTCTTGTCTATTGGGCATGACTACCATGACCAACGACTATCCACAGAGCTTTTTTAATGTCCAAGACTAGAATCAAAATAATTAATCTGTAACCTCCTAAATAAAAGATATATACTGTAGAAACATTATTTCAAGACATGGGTACCCTTATAAAAGGGTATGCTGGTAAAGGAGGCACAAAACACCTTGCAGTGAGGAAGCTATCCCAGAAGGTTAAAATACTGATAAACACGAAAGAAAAAGCTCATTAACTTTCAGTCAACAGACTGAAGCACTTTTACAGGTAATAACTAGGAGAGTGTACTATATGATAAGCTATAAAAAATTAAACATTTATGATTTTTGAGCCATGTACTGTCTGATGGGGTAGGAACAGAGGCTTTTCCTCTCTTTGAAGATAGTATAATTCAGTTCCCCATAGAAAAGGACCAGCTGCTGGTTTTCATTATTTATAGCATACTGTGTATTCATGTGAAGCCACATTTCTCCTGGAATGCATAATAACTAGGAAACTAGAAAAATCTTCTAAACAACTTCAGGAGGGGATCAAGCAAATTAGTGAACAGCCTTGAATGCAGAAAAACAGATATGAATTCTGTGGTGAAAAGTGGGCTAGTTTTAAAAAACGAAACCTGAAAATAAAGATATAGTATAGAGCATTAAAATCCTGCAGATATATCCAGCGAGTAGCTAGATGCGTGCTTTTTCAGAGCTTGTTCAGCGCAATGTTCAATGGTGTTGAAATGAGATACTATGCATGCAAACCTTCTCAAGGAGAAAACACTCCCCTGAGTTCTACCGGTTGTTTTAAAGTTTAGTATTAGAAACGTCACACATAGTTGTTACAACTGAAAAACCTTAGCCTGAGAATGAAAATAACGACTGCATGTAAAACTTCATGACAAATCAAGGAATAAAAAAGGAAAGTCACATCAAATCACATTTGACCTACATGCTGGTCTATTCAAAGAGATTTACATCTAAACCTTTTAGTATTTATACTGCACAATGAGGTCAGGTTCTAAATACAGCCTGTCACAGAGAATCTGATTGGCCAACATTTCCTCTCAATACACTTATGTGTTCAAGTCAAACTGGCAAAATGTCACAAGAATTAATTATATCACAAATTAATTAACATAACTCTGCATATATTCCATTTTCATTTTTGTAATCTTACTCTTTTTGTGTCAGGTCAGGTTTTTAAGATTTTGTAATAAGTCACTGTCAATGTCTAGTTAAATTTTGAATAAGATTATAGTCCAGCAATAGCTGGCAGCTGTACATAAATTCTTAAGGAAGACAGAAGCTGGATTTCACACATAAGCAATACCTAGATGAGATTTTTATACTCGGCAAATTGTCACTGAACAGTGTGTGGAGTAACAATGTCGAGAAGGAGTTTGACAGTCTTCACAGGGGTAGTCTCTAAAGGAACATATGGGTTGCTACTCTGCATCCTGAATATTAACAGTTTTTAACCCAACTTCTTTTGTAGTGTTGGTCTGGGTGACTTGAGCTTTAAAGTTATGGCAGCCATCCTTCTGAATATTGCCACTAACTAGGTAATTTAAAGCACAATAAAGGACATGCCTAGGATAGTGAGAGGGATTCTCTTCTATACAATTCACAATTGAACGTGCTGTCCTGTCACACTTCTTAGCATTCATGGGAAAAGCATTGAAATGCCTTTGGCTAGCAAATTGGATTAATGGCTCATGATGTTTCGTCCCCATCATCTATTGACAGACTGACAGACTGTTGGTAACTGACTGAACAAAGCTTGAATTCCTTCATGAACTTGAAAGCGGTATGGAAGTCAGCCCAGTGCAGTACTGAAAGAAAGCTTTGAATCCATAACAGCTGTGTGCCCTTATAAATCAGAGTGCTGGTAGATGAGTGAGCATGACTTCACAGAACTGTACTCCTTCCATACATCCAGTCTTAGAAAACAAATATCCTGGCCAAGAACCAACCCTCCAACCAAGAGACTCAATCAGAATGATCAAGACTTCATTCAGACCATCATTAAAAGAGGCAGAAGATGGATTAGAGGAATGAAAGAGTCATCACAAAGACAACATGCTCAGTATGCCTGAGGGAGAAAAAAGGTTATGTTTCACATAGCATAGAATCAAATGTTATCCAAAACCTGGAGAGACACATCAAACATCTTCATACAGTAGCTGCCCTTAATGACAATTGACATAAGAGGAGGTACTGTAAGTAAACAATTTCACAAGAAAAAAATGTCTCAGCGTTTGCTGTAAAGGCCAAAGTAAACAGACACCATTTAAAGTACATAAAACAGACAAAAATACTTAATATATCATCCTCAAGCATTGTTTTCACTGTGAAGATCACAGGCTCTACACAACCAAAAATAACGTTTCTTCAGACCTCCTTTGGCATTGTACTATTTCAAATTCTGCACTCTGTGCACTTACTCACCTGAAGATGATCATTGCAGTTTTACACGGTGGACAAGCGAGTAGGAAGATCTGTGAGGAGATAAAGGACAAGTTAAGGGAATGTGTCAGAGATGGAACTTAAATAAAAGGAATGATTCTGTTCACAAACTGTCATGTTTGCTCCTGCCCGAGCACTGCGGAGCAAGCTAGCATCACTGCAGGAACTGGCAAAGCCTCTACTCACCTGTCCATCAGCCAGTTGCTGTGAGTATGGGCTCAGGTGTGACATCCATTCTACCTGTGCATAAGTTACCAGCACACCTGTCTCAGTAGGAACACACTATTTAAGATCTGCCTTGGAAGTGTTCTGTGCTCTTTTGTTCTTTTGCTCTGAGCCTACTTGTTCCCTTCCAAGTTCCCACTTGTTCTGGTGTTCCTTGCTTTGTGTTTTATCTGGATTCACAACCCTCGCTTCATCCTGACCTCGTCTACTGGACTTTGCTTGACCACAGATTTAGACCGTCAATCCTGCTTGTTTTTCTTCCATGCCTGGCTTTGCCTGCTCTCTTGCGTGCTCCTCTATACATGACCCACAGACATAAGCTGTGACAATACACAAACTACCCAAGGCTGTGAACAAATGTTCTGTGTGCTGCAGGTTTCCCAGCAAAACTAATCAATACTATCAAGGTAGGCCGCAAAGTAGGTCTGAATATTACTTTAAGCATGACAATTGTGTTTCCTCTTGTTGTTTAACCAGGGCAAAAAATAGTGACTCTTACTTTATTTCCTTTCTCTCAACATTTTTACAATATGTCCATATTTCTCCTCCAACAAAAATAACCTGAAAAGGACACAAATCTTTTAAAACTTACAGTTACTTCTCAACTCATTTAAATCTCATTTTTACACATTTTCGCTGTACTGTCGTCTTATATTACATAGTATAAGTCTTAACGCAATTTTAATTAATTCAACTAAAGCAATACAACAAGCAAATACAACTAAGTCATTGTTAAAGTTTTCAGCAAGCTGTGGTAAAAGATACATAAAATATGGGATGTAAAATAACTTGATGTGCTAATACTACATTCAATAGCACCAAATTCGAGCAGAAATGTATAAAATGAAAGTTTTTATTGTGTCTTTCTAATTTCTACACTAGTTTATAAATAGTAATTATAGTCTAATACTGTTTAAGGTAACTGACAGAAAATGGTTTAACAAATGTATTGTGGGTTTGAGATAGATTTGTAGTAGGTATACATTTACTTCCTTCTTAAGGACACGGCTAATTTTTTATCCTATATTTAATATTACAAAAATGCATTCAGTGTACATTTATCAAAACAAAGAGTTCAGTTTCAGAGACCATTATCTCAAGAATTTGACTAAAATACACTAAGATGTATTCACTGTTAACAACACTCAACACTTGAACAGACACTGAAACATGTATGAACCAAAAATAAATGAAACAGCGGCAGACCTCTTCTTGAGTTTACCACATTCAAACATTACATTTTCAAGGAGAAATGTAGAAACAATACAAGAGCTATGTTTAAATACCATGAGGTGACTAACTTCTATCTAACACTGATCTCCGTTAACTGTTTTTTCTCAGCTGGAAAATTTTGCTGTCCTTCCCCTGGGTCTTAATGTGAAGTCTTTAATCTGACAACTCACAGAGGATGTCATTGCATGACACAATCCAGCAAAACTTTAGTTGTCCATTTGTAGCTGCTGTCAGCACCAATGAATTAAGCCACGTGCAAGGCATTCCTTGAGCCAGAAGTAGCTACTGGCTCAATGGTACTTGGCAGGCCTTCACAAATGGCCTTGTGAGCCCTACCCTTTTCCCATAAGGGGCATTTTGAGCCTTAATTGAGCACAATTAAAACAGTGTACATTTTAACCTAACAGCCCACTGGACACGTTCCAGTAATATTACTTGCATTTAAAATAGTGAGCAGACAGGTTTGCTAATCATTAGATTAGTACTCTTCCATGAAATGAGAGAATACCGAGTACAGGTTATGCGATTTCATACAAATAAAATGTATGTCTCCATTTGGTATTTGAACTGAGTTAATATGGCCAAAATTAATTGATCAAGTACTTTTACAAATACATTTATTTTTAAATTGCCTGCATTTTAATACATATTTCACACACACACACAAAAGAACATACATAAACACTGAGACAGCTTATTACAGAAACAGGCCAGACAAAGGGGGCAACGAGAAATAAAAGAAAAAAGAACAAAGGAAAAAGAAAGGTGGAAGAAGGGCTCTTGGGAGATGAGGCTCCTGGAGCTAAGATTAGACTACTGAACACAAAAGCTGCAGACATCCATTATAACGGCAGGAGCTCGGTGCAGTGCGCTGTGGACTTATACAAAGCAATAATATCCACATGAAAGACTGGAAACTGCGAGGCCAAAGGCAACTACTGGATAGTCCACTCTCCACCCAGTCCATCATAACTGAAAAAGATATGGTTTTAATTAAAGGAAGAAGAGCAAAATATATGATCGTCACTGCTTGAGTAAGAAAGATCACAGCATGATAGAGGACAGACGTCACATGGGGAATGAGACACTATGCAGTCAGATATCTGTCCAATTAAATCAGCTCTGTGAGGAACACGACCCATTGTGAAAGGCAAGAGGGCACTAGCCCCATCAATCCATTCTGAGTCATCGTTATAATCTTTTTTTGAATCTCGGCGTCTACGGCATCAGAATTTCCAGAAAGAAATATCCGTTGCATTAGCAGAATAAACGCAGCTTGACGTCAGCATAGAAATAATCAGCAGGCGCAGTAACCATTCAGAGTTGGCATGTTAACAGCTGAGAGATTATCGCCATCTTCTAAGGGCTAAGAATATCTGAGGTGGGGGCAGAGAGAGTGGTGTGGTGGGGTGGATTTTGTCACTGGTGAATGACATTTTTCCTTTGACAGAACTGATGGAAGACCATGTTGTGATGTTGTAGTATATTAATGGTTGTGTTGCCCATGCCAACAGGTGGGGTCGTGGAATGCATGGAAAGGAATCTACCCTTAATATCAGAACGCCATTGGTGAGGGATACAATTCCACAGTACATTGACAATTACAAGCCATTACAGAAATGTTGATTTTTCAGTAGAACAATATGCAGACTTTACAATGCAAAACCACACAGTACTAGTATTACAAATAGTAAGACTTCTCAAAAATAATGTAATGGTCTTACCATGGCCAGCTTTTACTTCTGACCTAATTCCAATAGAACGGAGATAGAACCATAGGACCAATTTGCTACTGTCACATCTACGACCAGCAAAACGTTGACAGCTGACTGCAGCTGCACAGGAAGAGTGGTTGAACATCCCAAAGGAGTCGGTCCACAGGCTGATCAGGTGCCACAACTGTGATAATACTATCAGGAGATCATACCTGAAACTAACTCTGAATTTAATTTCATGATTAATATTTAACCTTACAATGATTCCTTGATCTGTATTTTGCACATTTATTCCACACTCCTAGGACAATACTTGATTAAAATTCCCAAGTCTCTAGTACTTTCCCAAGTCACCAGGAAACAATGAAAGTCTTGTTACTAATCAATTCAGCTGTAGTAAACTACCTACAGAAACCCATAATTTAGATTTTCAATGACTAATAACATGTTCTTTCAAGGCTCAGAGTAAGAAAAAATATTTCCCTTATGAGGAGGTGAACGGATTGGAATAATGTCAGTGTATGGAAATAACACTCCGCATCACAGCTGGAGCTATTCCAGATTTGAAATAGAAGTACACTCACGCTTCTGTGTGTCTTTATTTGTTAAGACCTGAAAAGCCTGTAAATGTAACACTATGCAATTAAAGCTTTTTCCCCCACTCATTAAGTTCTCCTTTAGCTCCATTTAAACAAGTATCGTAGTCAGGGTAAACAAGAATAAACCTTGAGGTGAGCAAGGTATTTCAGATCTTTGCATGATTTGCCTTTTGTATAATATTGCAGTTAGACCATTTAACTTCAAATTTTAAAATAACTACGTTTTAGGTGCATTATTCTTGTGTATAGTTATAATACCTTACCACAAAATTAGGGAACACCTCTAGCACAATCCAGCCCTAGCTGTAATGATTAGCTGCACCCCCACATATTAATGTTTGAATAGATGTTCAGAGATGTCCGTTGAGATACAGGAGCACAACATGCTCTTCTCACAAGACATCAAATCAAGCCATATGTCCCTTTAGTTCAATGATTCCTTGCAGTCTGAATTTATTTCCTGTCGGTTTCATTGCCTATAAACCCCTGAGACTCAATATGCCCCAGTGAAGCATGCGGAAAAACATGTACCTGAAGCATGCAGAGACACATTTCAACACTTATGTTTTCCTTTACATCATCATTCTTTCTAACAACACAGCAGACTGAGTTCGATCTGCAAGTTCTTTACACAGAGTATTCATGTGATTTGAAGTCTGGGTTACATTATTGTACACATCTACTGTGTGCATAAAAGACAACTCAATCACAAACTTTAATTCTATCATGCTATCATGTTTAGACGCTTCACAAATCAACAATAAGTCGGACGTTTAGTAAGCACAGTGTTGCCTTAATTGGTGCTTATCAGTGGGGAGTAGCTCTTGTATCTATTTTGTCTTTGGTGTGAACTGGCAGTTCCATTTCACAAAAGATGCTGTGAGATTGTAATCATAAACTATTTTAAATACTACGCCAAAATGACTGCAGAACATAAACCTAATATATTTTAATCTCAATTATAATATCAAGCTAGAGTAATGGCTCAATTGTTAAGCTTTAATGTTAAAAGAATAACTATTATGCAAGTATTTTCTTGTAAGGTCTCTGGATCTGTAATTACACACATAACTTAATACCCGCATATATAGATTTTCAAATACTACACAAATGTTATAGTACTTAAAAGACCTTCATTATTTCTGCTGCACACAGCCAACAACCAATTGCCAGATATTTGTGTGAAGTTTACATTTGTTTAAATAATAATTCTGTGAGCATGTCCGCACTTCATAAGAAACAGGATGCTGACCAATATTGCTCTACTGTTTCTTCACAGTGCAGCCTGTTATTTCTTGTTTGGATTTGTCAATGCAAATTTTAAGCAGCTGAATCACAAAGCTTACCGTTCAGGTATAGAACAAAGCCAAAGAAAATAGTTCATGAAGAAGCTTTAAAAACATGCACATGGTGCCTTGCAAAAGTATTCTTCAGACATTTTCTATGGTGTCCCATTTGGTGAAAGTACAAAATGATGCAAAGTCTGAATACATCAACTGAAGACTTTGTAAGAGTAACAAACGTTACAGTAAATGTCAGCAAAAACTAAATATGTTGACTGCCTGTGAACTCAAAATTTTGTGTAATCACATTTCGCGGCAAATTTACAGCCACAAGTCTTTTGCTCAAGTCTCTATCAACTGCACACTGGCTTGATGCAGTTTTTGCCCATTCTACTTGGCAGCTTTGTTCAAGCTTTCTCAAGGTGTTTGGGGGATGCTTATGAAAAGCAGTTTTCAAATCTTTCTCTCATATTCTCAGGATTCAAGTCATGATTTTTACTGGGTCACTCAAGGACAATCACTTTCTTAGTTTTAGGTACTCCTGTGTAGCTTTGGGATTATTGTTCAGCTGCAAGGATAATTTTTGTCCCAGTTCTAGGTATGAAGCAGTTTATTCTCTAAGATTTGCCAGTAGTTTGCTTCATCTATGATCCCACCAGTATTGACAAGTATCCCATTCCCTGCCAATAAGAAGCAAAACTATAACATAATGCTGCCAGCAGCCATATCACCCTGCAACTCACAACTGACAACCCACTGAAGCTAGGCAGGTGTAAGCCTGGTCAGTACCTGGATGGGACACCTCCTGGGAAAAACTAACTTTGTTGCTGGAAGAGGTGTTAGTGGGGCCAGCAAGGGGTGTTCACCCTGTGAGCTACCTGGGTCCTAATGCCCCAGTATAGTGAAGGGGACACTATACTGTAAAAAGGTGCCATCCTTCGGATGAGATGTAAAACCAAGGTCCCGACTCTCTGTGGTCATTAAAAATCCCAGGGTGTTTCTCGAAAAGAGAAAACACCGGTGTAACACCGGCGTCCTGGCCAAATTTCCCATTGGCACTTACCAATCATGGCCTCCCAATAATCCCCATCTATGAATTGGCTTCATCATTCTGTTCTCCTCCCCACCAATAGCTGAGTGTGGTCAGCGTTCTGGCGCACTATGGATGCTGTTGCATCATCCAGGTGGATGCTGCACATTGGTGGTGGTGGACAGGAGTCCCCATCACCTATAAAGCACTTTGAGTGGGGTGTCTATATAAGTGTAAGCAATTAATTAGCACCATGCTGGATAGCATGAATGGTGCTGAGTGAGTGATGCACAATCCTGGGTTTGTGTTAGATTTAACACTTTGCATTCAGACTAAAATGCCTGATCAAGACAGTGTCTGGGTACTTTTCACTTGCTCAAAAAACATTTAGGATCCTGAAATATGTTTTACCCCTTTTCCTGATCTGTGCCTTTTTACAACTCTAATGTTGATTTGTTTCAAAAACTGCTTGGCCTTTACCTGTAAAGCGCTTTGAGTAGAGTGTCCAGAAAAGTGCTATAGAAGTGTAAGTAATTATTATTTATTTAGTTAGTTGCCTTAGCTTTACTTCCACAGACTGTCAGCGGGTGGTTCAGTCTGTGGTGGTTGTAATTTAATCTGCCTAGTTATGAACTTGCAGTGAGATGAAACAGGATTCTTTCTACAGAACCTCCTGCCAAGCCACTACAAAAGAATGCAGTCATTTGCAAGAGATACTTCTGTGCATCTAAAACCAGGTACAAGGGAAATGGTTTCAATTTAGTTTTAGCTTATAAAAATATACATATTTTGTAATTATGTGATTAGCAAGAGCTCAATTGCTAACACTTTTATTGATGGTGAAAAAGGTACAAAAGGTTTATTTTCCACATATTCTTCCAACTAATATTTAAAGGTATACATATACAAATATATTTTGAGCACAATGGTGATGTACTTTATAGTACATCAAACCCTATTTAATACAGGTAAACTTTTCAGAATTAAAAAAATAATTTATTATGTTGCTTTCCAGGTGGTTCACATGATACATTTCCCCCCCCTATACGAAAGCCGATTTCTATGCTACTCTTCGGCAAAGAATAGCTTGCAGATACAGCATCCCAGGTACACAATGTATTGCCAAAGTGATTTTCATTAAGTAGCACTTCAACTTCTCTGTACTGTATAATCAGGACAACATGGCCCAGTTCTTAGTTTTTCACAGTAAAACGGGTCACCAGCTCATGGTCTATTTACCTTATGATCAAGGAAGCACAGGCAGTTCTTCTAGAAAAGGGATACAAGTACAGTACATTTCCTTCAATAACAAGAAAAAAAATAAAGCTTTCAAAGAGAAAAGGTCTTTGGCAAACCGACAGAGGGAAAACAACAGAATAAGAACGCCTGATAAATACTGCAGTTATTCCAAGCAACTTTTTGCTTTAAAAAAAAACAAAGAACTATAAACAAAAATTATACAAGATTCAAACAGTCCACATACCTGGAAATTTTTACTATAAATACCTTCATTTAAGACTGGATAGTTAAAACTATTTAAGGATGTAGTCAGATGGCTTCTAAGAAATGTTCTTCACCATGCACAAATGCACTGCTTGCACCTATTAAATGTTAAATTATTCATCATATCCAACATCACAATCACAGTTCTCACAAATGGAAAAAGAATAAAAAGTGAGTGGGAGGAAAGAAGTACTGTATGCAAGGAGGTCTTGTATCTAAGATATTTTGGAGAACTGCCTGGCATCTACTATGACAACTTTAAATCCTTCACAAATTATTCTCAAGTGCTCCAAATGGAAGACTTTGAATTCAAAGCAGGATTATGCCTAAAAGGAGGTTTCACACTAATTCTGTGACTTTTGCACTCAGAAATCCTTCTTGTCGCACTCAAAGTCAACATTTACTTAGAAACACTATGATTGTGTCATGGTATGAGGTACAGTAAGTGTACGTGAAACTGAATTTTAAGAAGACTGCAGTGGTGAATTTAAGAGGCACTGTAAAACCACATCACAGCATCCACTCCAAGCTACTTACTGTATACTAATAGCTGTCAATGAAAATCAAGATATACCTATTATTTCTCCAAAGAGGATATTATGAATTATGACAGCTGTTTGAGGAAGGTAAATGCTAATGACCTTACATACAGTATCTGTAAAAATGCAGCTTTGGAAATATATCACTGTTTTACTTATGTTTTAAATAATTCATATTCAATAAGAAAAACACATCTTAAGTTATAAACACCCCAGACTTCTTTTTATTAAACAGCCAGACCTGTTTTTTGTTGCTGTGGTTCACTCCCATTAATTGTCAGAAATTATTCTCATTTGTTACTCTCTAAAACACAAACCATTCACCAACCATTTACAGATGAGAGGAGGCCATGATCCAGAAACCACATAAAGACTCTACTCAAAATACTCCCAGTGGCTCACACAGGACAGTTTGTTCCACACACCCATAACCCCATGACCTTCTGAGGAAATGAGTTCCTCCTGTTCTCAGAATGTCCTTTCACTTCCATGAATTTACAATTATTACTCTCAGCTCTCACCCCTTTGAAATTTATAAGTCCGCTTTTGATTCATGAACAGCTCAAAATACTCTTTCTTGGGCATTTTACAGTCTGCAAACGCCAAGACTTGTCATTAGAATGATACTTAACAACTTGTCTCACTTGTCAGCACTGAGATGGATGACTTTTAAGGAAAACCATGTTGGTGCTGTATGTGTTTTGGTGGGCTAGATGCTGACACTCTTCCTTCTGGACAACAGTTTTTATACCAATGCCACAGTATGACAGGGCAAATACTGTTGTAGGATACAAGCCACCAGATGAAATGTTAAACTGAGACTCCGATTACTTGGTCATTATAGATCCCATGACAAAATGTGCAGTATACGAGAGGGGGTATTAAAACTGGCGTCCTAGCTAAATTTCACTTTAGCTCCCTAAAAGCCCCCTTACTTCAATTGGCGAAGTAATTTCTCACTTCTCCACATACCTATATAGTGGGACTGTTGGTCTTGCTTTCTCTGCCAAAACTGCACATTGTGAGACCATCAGTGTGTTGTCTTATAATTAATTTGGGATGCTTTCAAATTAAAAAATGCATTTCTTCTGGCCTACTCACAAGGTTACTTCTTTAGCTCTAAGTCTTTAGTTTTAATTACTAAGCCACACAGATTAACAAACTATTTATCCATCCATTTTCTAAGTGCTTCATCCACATTAGGGCTGCAGTGGAGCTGGAGAATGTCCTGGCAAGCAATAGGTGCAAGGCAAGATACACCCTGGATGGGACATCAGTCCACTGAAAGGAAAACCCACAGACATGCACATACTCACACCTACTGTAGGGACAGTTTTCCCAGCAGCCAATTAACTTACCGGTATTCCTTTAGACTGCTTGAGGAAACGAGAGCACCTGGCGGAAACCAATGTGAACACAGAGAGCACATACAAACTCCACCCAGACAGTATCTCAGGTCTGGAATTCAACCCAATGCCCAGTGCTGCAAGGCAGCAATGCTAATCACTGTGCCACCATGCTGCCTGAAACTGACATTTTTCTTTAAGGACGGTTCATAAAATGCTGAGTTTAACTGATCATAATTTTCCCTCCAGTTTACATTCAAGCTCCACTGTATTGGCCTTCAATTTGCAGAAATTCTCACCAATTCCCCCACAGATCTGACCTCTTTGTAACCCTACCTGCCTGGATTTCTCAATAAAAGTGGCAGAGGAAGTAAAGAGAAACGGCAAACTGACTCGCAATATCTCTGACCCACATCCTAAGGCCACATAAGGCTACTCTTGCAGCTCACTTGAAGAAGTCATGCCTTAGACGCAAAAGCTTACTGCATAGCAATAGATTTTGACAATACTTCAAGAAGCTGGTGGTTTTTTTGCTTTCACTAGTTTCCATTTGAATTATTAAAATGTTTTGAGATACCCGATAAATATATTTCTGCAGATTAAACAAAGTCAAGTACAGGCAGCTTCATAAACACAGTTAATAACTGTAAACAAAAGGAAAACTAAGGGATATTTGTGTATATTGTTACAAGAATAGAAAACGTGTTTCACTTTTAATTGCTCTGTCACCAGAGTAATTACCTCTCTGGTGGTAATTAGTAAATCACTAACACTTTGTAAGTCACCACTCTGTCAGCCATTTATGTTCAGCAGGATTAAGAGAAAAAATATAATTTCCAGACAGCTCCAGTGCCAGACAACAGCATAATTCTTAAACACTATGCCCCTACTAAAATTGCTTTAATTTCCAAAAATCAATTTTAAGCTCCAAGAAATTGTCAAGTACAACAGAGATGTCTACTTGCCTCAAAACAATTTGCTTTATTAAAACTAGATTTCTAGACTAGATTACAGTACATTATGAGACTGTGAAAACTGTTTTCTGATTACTTCCTTAAATATGCAGAAGAAGCCTTCCTGGACCACATGAAATAATTTTAGCAAACTATAAGTAGCTGCAACAGTCATGTTCTGATGTACAAGAAAACAATTCTTTCAAAACAAAATAGCACCCTCAAAACAGAGTGCTCTACTGTGGTTAGTTCTGTAGGTTTTTAAACTATTTCTATTAAACCAGCTTTTTATAATCTGATGTTTAGGTTCACCTGCCTTACAATTACTTAAAATACAGTGGTCAATTCAGTTTAAAAAAATGCCTTGAACCATACAGTATAGGCTCTGGCTTCCTCACTACCTTGTAGTGGATAGGGTATTTAGAAAATGGATGGATATCATCTTAAAGCACTCATTAAAATAAGAATTATCGCTATATTTTTAAAGCAGTCTCTGGTTTCCTTCATTAAGGACTTCAACTCACCTAAAGATTAGGTATGTCATTTTATTTTTTAAAACACTTTTTTAACAATGACGAATTGACAAATTATTTGTTACATCTAAAGGCCCAATTTAAAACCTATGTTTTGAAACCGTGCCAAAGCCATTGTTCCCATTCAGAAAAGGTCTTTAAATTACATTTAGCAAAAAACCAAATTCCATTAGCTATTGACCTGCACTAGACAAGCATTCCTTATTGAGTACCCATAGCCATCGGGAGCACTTCCAATCTGGAAACAGCAGGAAATACCATTTTAAAAAGTCAATTTGACTTCACCATATCTGCTCAGCAAGCATGGGTAAAAAGATTAAAAACATATTTTAAAATGTAAGCCCTCAGTGAAATTTCAGACAACATTCCTTTTATTTTTTATACTATATAATTAGCTGGTTACTACACACATTACCCACACTGAAACATTAATTATGCGTTTGTCATTGAAACAGTAGAGTAAAAGCTTGCATTGACCTCACATTTCACATTCTTCAGCATTAACGCTGGTAACAACACATTTTGATAAATGATAAATGATGATAAAAATAAACTCTGAAAACATTAAGAGGCTCAGGATGTGCTGGGTTTATTAAGCTGTTTTCGCTTTTTAAGTGGATGACAGTGATCAACTTGAGAACAAAAGCATATTGTGCTGCATTATTCACAGAAAAACCCATCAAAGCCTTCCACTAAGGAATTTTTGCCAGACTGAGTTCATAAGTAGTGTCAAGAATTTATATGCAATCGTTCAACTATTCCTTATTCCTGAAGGTCTGAACTTGAGCATTCTATTCTCAATGGGCGGGGCTCTGCATTTTGCAGCAACATGTCCCAGAAATGGCACAGACTACAACACAGTACAGGATTTTAATGTTCTCATGCCTCCTCTTGCATTTTCACTGAAAACAGAGTGTTTAATTTTAAACAAAACATACAAATACAGTGCTGAACTGCAGAGGAAGATATGGGCTTTTCTAAAAAGGTATACAGAGAGACATTAAAAATGCAACAAATGTGACTGAATTCAATACTCATTTGCTGTATTCTTAATGCTTCTCTGTATATTATCCAGAATGCAGACATTAGATAATAAAATGTGATACAGACTGGGGCGACACTCAGCTCAGAAGACACACACGCAGGTGGCAATAAGATAAACTTTGTTATACAGAACATAATTTAACCAAAAGAAAAGCCCTAACTCTTATCTGAGCTATAAATTATTACTTCCAGCCTCTCTGTATCAACCACAGCAGCTAAGATGTTTACTGGTCCACATAATAAACAGAAACAAATCACAATCAAAACAGTTAAACCGAATGCTTTGCCAAGGTGCAATGCTAAACCTGTAATCCAAAGTTCATTAATTATCCATGTGTCTTTGCCCACTAACACTCATTCTAGCTCCCAGTCTCTCTCTTGCTGTGGTGAAGCTCTGCTCCCTTTTCTAGAAAGCAGGTACAGATCTCTTACCCACCTGCCCAATTATTGTAATTGTACTGGTCAGATCACTAGTGGTCATGCTGGTGAATGCAGTAGAGGAAAAGACTGATTTCTTGCTCCCTCCTTCCACCCTGTTGCAAGATATACTGAGCTTCAAAAGAACCTTATCGTTTATGACTGCATTTATGAAAGCTATTATGAAAATTACAGTAATAGTAGATGCACAGACATTTTTATTGTCCATTTACATCTGGTAAACTCATTACGTTGATTAACCTTTGTCATCAACATAAGCGATCAACTGAGGATTTACTATGAAAGTCACAGACTAGTAGACTTGCGTTGCCTCAGCTGGAAACAACTATACATCAGTGAAACATAATTTGCACAAGGCTGGAGATGCAATTCTGTTCCAATTCTCTTATGAAGCCTGTACAAGCATGTATTATAAGAGCAGCATAAGGACATGGTGGAATGTTGGAGTGAGGTCCCAAGACTTGATCCATGTAGCAGAACAGCATATGTAATCACTCCAGAAGCAAAAGAAATGTCAGTGCGCATTCTGCACACAATAGTGATAAACCAGAAGACCCTGCGTTTGGCTGTAACACCATGCCGAGTTAGAAACTACTGGCTGTGAACACCCCAGTCAGACAGCAAGAGAGCAAGCAGTGTACGTTCACTCAGTCCAACATGCTATTGAGTTGTTCTCTTTTATAATCAAAATGACACCAAAAAGGTTAAAATAAAACATTAAAAAACATTTTTTTAAATGTATTTAAAATCTATACTTTATTATTCAAAGAAAAGAAAATGTCTAAATAGCAAGAATGTACTTTTGATTCACTGGTCTATGAGCCATAGATGCCACTGTTATCCCAGCTCATCCCACAAATGTTTGATGAAAAGCAAGTCTAGTACAATAATTAGGCTTTCCATAGGCTTATTTTGATTTGATTATTATAAAGAAGGTCTCATCGGTTCAATTGAATTTGAGGCAACAGAGCTATGTATTTGAGGCAACAGTATTTATGAAAATATATCATAATCCCCAAAACGACTATCTATTGGACCCTTAAAGCTTTTTTTACATTTTAATTTAAAACACATAGACTCAAAAAACAGCTCTAATGTCTTGATCACTTGCAGCTTTAAGGAAGGAACTGAAAGAATGATAAGGTCTTCAAATGATACTTACACTACACATAGAGAGGTGTTTTGTTAGATAAACAACTGATTACAATCCTCCATGAACAGATTAGACTTGCACTGTGATATAGATAACATACGATCAGCAACAGAGCCAGGCCCCATAACACAGTCACATCACTCAATCACTAGCTAGTTGTTCTTGCAAAATCAATTCCAATACAATCTGATATTTGCTGATGCAATTTCCACATCACCACTGTATGTCAAAGTATCTTGCACATGTACAGTTACAGCACATTGTGCTATAGTGGAACTTCCATATTTGTCATGTCCACTTGTAATCCTTAAACAGTTAAACATTAACAACAGTCAGTTTTATCGGCACCACATTAATTGAGCTAAACAGGAAGCAAAGGCCTGAGAAAAATTAAAAAGCATGGAAAAAATAAGGCCTACTACACTACAATTTAAAATAAAGGGCTCCTATGAGAAGTAACCAATGGAAAAATCTAAATCTAAAATCACTGCGCATCTGCTTTTGTTGGACATTATGTTTAGGCTAACTGTTACTCCTTAATACCACATTGATGCAGTCTACACTGGCAGTTCACAACAGAACAGCAATGCGGCTATGCAAATATGAGTGAGCTGCCACTTTCTACGAATTGTTGGCCTGTGCTCAGTTTACACACACCACCCACACCTTGTAGGTGGCTGCCATTAAACAACACATCATTGTAAACCGAGCAGTTGGCCTGCAGTGAGGTCTGAGCTAGAAACCAAGAGTCTGTACAACTGTCTGGCTAATATTAATATCTTTGTTCCAAATGTCTTTTAAAATCTTTTGAGGTTTTGTCAGCAAACACAAATTAGTTGCCTAATTGTATTTTATCTGATGAAAATCATCAGACTGAAATTTAGCTCTAGGCGGAGCAATATCACTTTTCTAAAGGTTTATGCAATCAACCAATTGCATTCACACTGTATCAGAAATGCATTATTCACATATTATAAGTGTAATCAATAATTCAGTTGGCTCTTTTCATATGCCAAAACACATTAAAACTGATGTCCTTTTACCATTACTGAAACTACAGTACAGTATCACAAAGGTGTAGACATAATTTTAAATAATATAAAAGAGAAAAGTCAATTAATCTTAACATTTGTAGATTATGTTTTCCCCATATGTATTCCTTGCTTTCAAAGAAGTGGAAAAAACACACTGAGGTCAATAGCCAAATGAAGGGAAAAAGAATCTTAATTTAATACTTGAGGGACTGAAAACATAAAATGTTACATGCAACCATGTACAACTATGTATACAGTATTTGTACTGTAATACTTCTTATAAAGCAATGTTATTTTGTATTCTTAAAAAATCTAAAGAAAACAGAAAATGAGAGTTTAAATGTTACCTTACCTACTTCTACCGTAACTTGAGCTCATCAGACCTCAGATGCTAACTGAGGTTTGGCCTTCTCACTAGTGGGATAAACTGGAGACCTCTAAGGAAAACCAGGCTGCTGCTGTGGGTACTGTTGGTAGACCAGTTGGTGGCACTCTCCCCCACCCCAGACAGGAGTTTTTTTAAACCCCATTATAGTGCACAGAGGACAACAGCATGGTCATTAAAGATCACAAGGCAATGTTCGTGGGAGAAGGTATTTCAGCTCTGGAGTCCTGGCTAAATTAGAATGGCTGCCATGAGTCACCTGGATAGGGGTAAACAAAGTGAGTCCCTTCCTGTATGGAAAGGGCTTTGGGATCATTTGGGATGGAAAGCATTACATAAAGCAATCAAGAAATTCATTCCTGCTCAAGACAAGTCAATCAAGGCTACTTTTACCACACAACAACAGAACCCTGGCCTTCTTTCAGTTTCTAACACAAGACTCTGAACACTGGGATACGAGGCTGTAAGTGATCTCCCAGCCTAAATAATCTTTCAAACCCTATCTTAAAACATTTAGGCTCTAGTTTTTAAATTGTTTACTGTATTAATTTAGGTACAGTGTAGTACCTCTGTCTTTGGTTGGATATATTTATTGCAAAGTGCCTAGAAATAATGTACCATGAAAGGCACTATGTATAATAAAGTTTATTATTACTTTCACACAATTAAAATTTAATTTCCGTCATTTACTAACCAGGTCCACAGAAGGCTGAAAGCATGTTCCAGTGTGCTGTACGTGATTAGTACGTTATCATGATCTAAAAATAAAGAACTAACAATAACACAGGTCGCAATCCCGTCTTTGACTGATTAAACTAGTTCTGCTTGCTGTAAGGGATACACTGCTGCGACAGTGATAACTGTTCACTGGATTAAAAGGTCCAGAAGCAAGGCAAATTGAAGTCATATCCCATTTCCCATTTTTGGTTGGGTTAGTTGCAATATTCCAGATCTTCAATGCAAGCCTTTTAAAAGCAGCTCTGATCTCTAAAATTATATGATTTTCCAGATTTTATGAAGTGTGGTCAACCCCATATTAAAACTGCCTACTGATTCATTCACTGTTTCACACAGTTTCATAGTCACTTAACTTGTACAGTATGTAAAAGGCAACTGCTGTTCACAAATGGCTCTGGGAAGTAAACCTATTGCAAATGCACTTATAATAAGTAAATATAATATATATTGCCATCTTTTTTATTCACATTAAAAGCATTTTTTTCCTGATTATCATGCACAACTTTCGAATGTGTTTGGATTAAAGATTCAATTCTTTTTCGGTTTTCACACATACTGAAGTGCTCCCTATATAATAAATCCAGACTTATACTATTAGTAATAGCTACAGTATATAATGAATCCTTGAAACTGCTGTTCTTACTGCTTCTGTTTACTTTTTTATTAAAGGTTTTGTTGAAGGCTTGAGTAATGAACAGGTCATATGACTCCACAATATGCAACAAATGCCTTAGAATGCCAGAGTATTTTAATGGATCACTATTTTATGTGATAATTGTATTATTCTAAGCCAATTAATGGATACTTGATAGCAGGAAAATGTTATTTATGCCTGCAAGTATTTATTAGGAAATAGAAGTAAAAACTGAGAGATCTTTCTTTTGCTGCTTAGTTGATTAACAGAATGTGGTTTCAAAACGTAACCAAATGCTCTGATGCAAAGCCAAGGAGATGTACCAGTGTGATCACAAGAATCTAAAAGTAGTACAACTGATGGAAAAAAAAAACCTTAATCTTTGACAGCAACTATTCAGGTTTGTTTTTTATTATGAATGTGTGCAGCACCGTTCCTCCAGAAAGAATCCCTAAACTGTAAGACAAACAAATGTAATGACATTCAGTAAAATTAGGGTGTGAAAGTAGTATTATACTGTAAGTACTCTATATTACTCATTCTTCCCATCTTCTATAACAAAATAACTTTGATCTTGTCACCTACAGGTAAGTGGATTTTTGAATACATTTTGCCGATTTATTCCGCAGTATTTGGAACTGTTCACGTCTTTCTATACTTTTCATCTAAACCGAATATAATTTGCATTTGTGAAAGGTGTAGCAGTTTTGTGGAGGGTGTGGGATGTGGAGTGGAAAAGACCTTTAACCAAATTTCTGTAGGTTGCTTTATTGGCAAACTTACAAAGCCTGAAATTTAACAAGTGTAGCCAACTAAATGTATACAGTACACAGCATACTTATTCTGTTATAGTCTAAAATGTTAAACAACTCAAGTATTTTAAACTTTCCTCAAACAATTGTTTCAC
The DNA here is from genome assembly GCF_055471065.1 of Atractosteus spatula. Classification (NCBI taxonomy): domain Eukaryota; kingdom Metazoa; phylum Chordata; class Actinopteri; order Semionotiformes; family Lepisosteidae; genus Atractosteus; species Atractosteus spatula. The sequence continues at coordinate 37,081,169 of NC_142714.1, forward strand.
TAACATATGGGCAACCTTGCTGTGAATTATGTTAAATTCAGTCTACAACTCAACGTAATGTTTTACGCATCCGTACGGGTACATGCATAACGCTTTTAAGGCGCACAAACACTTGAAACTTCACCATCAAGAGCTATTGAATGTAACGTCAGTTACACATCCTTCGTTTTTTTTTTTAGATTACAATTGTAGTTGTAAGTAGATTATTGGAAACCTTTCTGGAAGTCACATCTGTAGAAATTCTATAGTCAATAAATACTTTTAATAGTAATTATATGCTTAATTAACACTTTTATTCCAGCTATTCACGACACTTTACTGGACTAAACGCTTGCTTGAAAACGGATGAATGGATTACGTCACGGGACAACTGGTCGTAAGCAATTGTTAACTTCAGATAATAAAACACGGCGAAATACACATTAACCCCATGAAGATCGCCAAAATTAAACTGGGACAGAATAACACTTTTTATTACCATACCTGTATCATAGTGACAACATGACAGGGGTTGAGGAGATAGATGACCGTCTTGGTCGCAAACTTGAACCCGACCTCCACTCCGAAAGTCAGACACAGAGCAACGAGCAACAGGTTCTTGCCCCAGCTGTCCTCCTTCATCTTCTCGCCTCCCTTTGCAATCTCCTTCAGTTCTTTCGAAAGGCTGATTTTCCTTAGAGCCACAGTAATTTCTATAATGGACACCAGAATAATTACCAAGCTCTCTCCCAGGCGCTGTTTCGGGGAGAGAAACGCCGCGCATTCGGGGCCCCCGTTGCCTTCAAATTTCGGGTCCACCCCACCGTAAATCCAGTCCAGGAGGCTGTATATGTTATACCTCGACATGTTCCGCTTATCGTATTGGAAAAGGTACGAACAAGACGGGATGAAAGCTAATACATTGACTTCTTGGCGAAACATCAAAAGCAAAGTTTCCTCTGTAAAAAAAGATTTTTTATTCCCAGTCAATATCACAACTGAGAAAAGAAGCTACAGGTGGAATGAAGTCAAAAGCTATACAACATCTAGTTCCGATTTAAATTTCATTGGTGACGACACAAAACGTGAGCAACTGCAGGGTTAATACTAGGTGTATCCTAATCCAAACGAATGCCACGACTAGCACTGCTCTTTATAGTAAATTACGACAGATTACGACATACGAACTCAGATTCATTTCCTTTTAAAAATGCTCCAAAATATGCAACTGTGTATGTATAAGCAAAGCAGTGAGACAAATATCCAAGTGACTGAATAAAATCCTGCCAAATCGGTAAATAGCCGGTTTGTCGTAGAAATCTGCAGACCTGACAAGAAAGCGTGTGCCACCGCGCAACCTGTCCGAGTCCCAAATTTAAAAAATGATGCTTCGAAACTCCAAAGCGGCTCTTTTATTTCACGAGCAACAGACAAAACAGGGGCCCTGCGAGTGAAATCCGATCGGAACCATCAGGCAGCAGCTTATGTGCAACGAGGACCAGCGTGGAATTATGAGATCCAATTTAAAATGAAGAAATGGCCAACTGCAGTAAAAAAAATAAAAATAAAATAATGATTGAAGTTCAGTCCTTGTGATGCCCGGAAATCATTTTACATGTATCTCGGATTAACATGTAGACCATTTCCATTTGTCTTGACTACCGGAACACAATTTTCTGTTCAGTTTCTCTCTATCCATATTCATGAGCATCTCGGTCATGCCAAAAAGGACTCACTAGATTGGTTTACACGAGAGAGTGAATCCGCCCCTTTAAAACGTATTAACCCTTAAAACCCGAGTTTTACTGCCACTTGAGAAAGTGAAAGGGTTGTTCTTTTAATCTAGTTTATGTGTCATGTGGTGCAATAGCTGGCTAGTACGATCAATTCTCTATGTGTGCACTGATATAATAAATTGAAAAAACCCTAAAAAGATATAGGATTAATTACACTTCACAAGCCATATTTTCGTCATTTATTTTATTATTGCAAGCAATTCATTTATCTTGATAAAATATATTTTAAAAATCAGTAAGATGGTAAGTACTGCAAATTGTAAACAGTATTTGAACCATGTGATCATATAGCTATAGGTTTTACAGGTTTGAGGAAGGAACGGGTTCGCAGAAAAATACAGGTTTATTTAATTAGATTTTTTTCACGTTACGAAAGTGAATTGATACGCAAACATTACTAAATTGATGGTAGTCTTGACATCACTAATTTTACACAAGCCTGTTGTCTTATTAGATAACAGACAACGTTGACATTAGACAACAGACAACTGGGGCCCTCTTTTCTGACCGCCCCATCATCTCATATCGGCAACCACCTAATCTGCATAACCTTCTTGTTCACAGCTCCCTTGATCACCCTCAACAACCACCCACAGCAGGTACTTTCCCCTGCAACAGAGATCGCTGCATCACCCGCAAGTATGTATCTAACACCACACTCATTCAAGGCCCCTCAGGGCAATTTCGGATCACCCAGGCGACCTCTTGTACCTCCAGCAACCTCATTTACTGTATCTCTTGCAGGAAATGCCCAGCTATCTACGTTGGGGAAACTGGAAGGAGACTAGGAGACCGCTTCAGAGAACATGTTAGGGCTGTGAAGATTAAAGATTTCTCCAAGCCCATAGTTTCTCATTTCACCTCAGACGGCCATGATCACACTGATCTCTCCGGCTGCATTCTCAAAGAAGGGTTTCTTAACTCCCATAGAAGAAAGACATTAGAAACAAAAATATTCCTGAAACATGGTTCACACCTTCCCCCTTCTCTCAATGACAGACTTGTTTTTGTGTCATCTTCTCTACTCACATGCAGATTTTGACTTCACACCTCTCTTCACCTCTCTCCACTTTGCACCACCTCTCTGCCTCTCCCCTGCTCCTGCCTCCTCCACTCTCCCAGATTTTGTTCTCCTATGCTATTTAATCTTCGCTGTCTGTCCTGTCTCTCTCCCGTTGTGTTTTCTTTCTTCTTTTTTCAGCATGGAATAAACCTATTGCTTGTGTCTTATTAGAATGTTGATCAGAAGGTCAGCTGTCGCTGCGAGTTGCGAGACGAATGTGAATGTTTTTCACAAGGAAAAGTTCAATGACATAGAACCTACTATTGTGACTGCTGTCTTTTCTTTAAAATGACCACTGAAGTAACCTTTTTGCAAAAGCAGTGTAACCGCTTACTAAATGCCCCACCTTGACTGTTAAAGAAGGAGATTAATAAATGTCATTAATACAAGTAGCACACTGACTATATTTATACCGCATGCACCACTTTGACAGAGGACTATAATTCTAAAATGAGCCCTGGTTGTGAAGTGTTTTATGGCCATTCATCCAAGAACATGTGTACTAAATATTTTCTTCATTGTTTATAAAATGTATTACATAAAGGCAGGATAAAGTAGGTCATTCCCAGATTCACTAAAACAAAATCTTCAGTGTATATGCATCTCAGATAAATTTAGCTGATATTTCTGTCCTATATCATCTGGAGATACTCTTAGCAGGAAAGCTAGGACAGCTGTAGAATTATGAAATATGTCTGTTTTGGAAACCGTAGCTCATCTTTATGACTGGTATTATTGTACTGCATTCTATTTAGTTAATTTACAGAAAAACATGAACTCCTGAAAGTGTTGATGAAGATGATGATGCTAGGTACTGTAAATAGGAAAAAGATAAGTTGGGAAGAGTTTTTTGCAATGGAATCTTGCGTTCAATTTATAGCATATTGGCTCCGAACATTTTTTTGTAATTGGAAACAAATCTCTCATATACAAATTTGCAAGTGTTGGGTATAACACACTGCAGTTGACAATTGATTAATTGATTTACTTAGGTTTAAATGATAATAATTTCTTGATGGAGTTTTCTGACGTCTGCAGTAAGCAGGTTGAGTTGGGAAGCTCTGAAGTTGTCTTCATGTATATGTTAAGCGTAATGACAACTGCACCACCTGGTGATGAAACTTCAGTAAAGCTACTATTCCACAAAATTCCAGAATGAGCAATTAAGCACCTAAATTGACTTACAGTGATTGAATTGACAATACTGGCAATTGCTAAGAGCTTATTTGATAAAAGATTCCCTAGCAAAAATGTTGAGACTTTACAGTTTATGTATGGTTTTAAGAAATAATGAAAAAGAAAAGAGATGGCCACCCTGTATTAATGAACATTTTTAATTATATATAAACATATACATAATTCTCTATTCATTTACAGGTTTCGACTTCACACCTCTCTTCACCTCTCTCATCTTCGCACCACCTGAGTGCCCACTCTGCTTCCCCTCAGCTCCTGCCTGCTTCCCGCCTCCTCTACATTCCCAGCTTTTGTTCTCCTGTGCTATGTCAGCTGCTGACTTCCCTCTTTCTCACACCCGAAAAAGGCTCCACAGCCAAAACGTTGTGTTTCTTTTCGTCTCTTTTCAGCATGGAATGAATCTGTACTTGTTCCTTTGCAGCCTTCGCATGCTGACGTAGTTACCTACTTGAACAATGTATAAACATGGTTAACATTTTTAACAATATGCTTATTATTTTTCCTTTTCCTTTTTTCAGAATTATCTGCCTTTCTGAAGCAAACTGACAAGTCAGGCAATGTGTACTGGTTTGAATGAGAAACATGGATTCTGGTAGATGTGAGTTGTTCTTCACATATGATATGAAGACAAAAACGTGTGAGTGGGAATTAGCAATTAATTTGAAAGTTTGAAGAAAACAGTTTTGTAGAATGTGGTAGATTAAAATTAGAACTGAAGTAAATGGGCTTTATTAATGAGGTCAATTCGACAGCTCTACACCGTTTGTGACACCTACTGTGGTGAGAGTGATTCTTCATTTGAAGATGTAATAATTAAGAGATCAATAATTAAGCAATAATTAAGAGATCACTCTCTTCTGGGTCCATGGGTTCTATTTTTATCCTTTACTTTTAGATTTGGAGATATTCAGACAACTATTTTTCTAATGTTATTAGTGCATGCCTTGCACTTCTTTTTTATTACAGGGATTAGTGTTTTTGGCTCCATCTGTCGGTTTGTTTTAATCAAAGTTAAAAATATTTGAATACAATTGCATAGCTTAAATAGGGCACAAGCCAGTGTATTGGGTCACAATAGCTCAGATCCTGTTACGGAAGGTGATGTCAGCCCCATCGAATCTAGATGGCACTGAAAAGCCATGTGGAGAGAAACCCATGACAGTTTGCATAGAGTAACTATGACAATTTCCACCAGTTCTATGCTCAAAATATTCTGAATGTTTAAAATACATGGCACAAAAGAATTTAAGAGAATTCCCCAAAGGTTGAAGACTGAAATAGACTACTTAAGTATTTTCCCTAAGCTAGTTAAGGTTGCATAAAATAGCTTAAGGGGAAACTTAAATGTAAACACTTACAGGTTCACAGACCCTGTAAAAAAACAAAACGAAGAGCTATGCTTCTTTAGTAGTGGCAGTGCTTACAAATTAAGAGCAGAATCAAGTCACACTTCATTAAAGGGGCTTCAGAAACAGAGAAGATCATCTGAGTACAATGGATTATGAGATATACAGTACAATGAAATTAGCACATATTTTTGTAATAATTAGAGAATAAAAGTAAAACAAATTCCTGGGAATGAAATGTGTTTTATTGAAGAGAATTTCTTTAATCTATGAAGTAATTTGACTCTTAATAGTTTTGCAAGTTCAAAGAACAGCATCAAATCGCTCCCTATGTGACTGAAACTGAAGCATAGCCTTAGTTCGGTGGTCTGTCAAACAAGAACCTAACCAAAGAAAAGGGAGAACGTATGTCATTACAAGATTTAAGACAAAACTGAAAGCAATATTAGCTCTCATAATATGGCATGCAAAGACTTATAAGTAGTATAAGTATTAGTGACTACTACTACTATTAGGCTATTACAAAATACTTATATATGAAGGTGAGTTAATAATCACTATACATTTGTGTTTACAGTATTGAATTATCCATAAATATACTTCAAAGGCTGGAAATACAGTCTTCTTCTGTATTTGTGAAGTGTATGAGATAATTTAAGAGTTCGCTTACTTGCACTCGTTCTATTAATTGTACAACTGCATCGTGATACATGTGCACCCTGCAAAGTTCAAATTTGGTAAAGAGAAGGTCAAGGTTAGTTCTATGCTGAAAAGCTAAAAGAAAAAATAAAGAACCATATTTCTGTTCAGGTGCCATTTCGAGTGTGTGGAGGCAGGAGGGCAAGAGTAGGAATGTCAGGTAAGGGCTGTTGAGTAAGAAGACAAAATAAATACAATTTTAAAAAGGGGTAGGTTAGGTGATACTTTATCCATAAAGTATGGATACAAATTAAAACATTGTAAACGTTGCCGTGCAGTAACACCAGAGGGCACTAACAACACTGGTGTCTTTCATGTTTTCTATACTAGAAGGTACAGAGATGCAATGCTTTCTGGTATGTTTAATTTCATACCTAAACATAGCACCCTGAATAGTGCATATTTGTATAAAATCAGAAAATCTGATGAAGGACAGCAAAATTCACGCAACATATTGATCCATATTTCAAAGTATGAGGGCATGACTGCAAATATGATAAAAATCCCATTTTACTACAATACAAGTGGAGGGAAGATAGTGGGATCTTCAAGTATTGGCTTGATGCTTAATTGCTTCATATATCAAAAAAGGATTAGTACTGATGGGCTGAGTGGCTTGTCTTTGTCATTAACATTTCTTTAATGTTCTTAAAAAAATTGAAGTCTTGAAAAAAAGTCCTAATTTTTGGTCCTTAGATGCAAAATATAATTTATAGATTCATACTAGGTATGTATTAACCGTGTTTGTGATGGTGGTTGCATCTTGCCTTATATTTGTAAGTGTTTGCTCAACCGTGTAAGTTTAAGAGGATTCTAAAGTATTCCAAAGCAAATTGAAAGGGCTCTGGAATTTCCTACAAAATAGACTACAGCTATTAGCTCCACCCTAAGTGCTCCTGGAAAACCATAATAAACAAATTTAGTACAAAGCTTCCGGATCTAAAGCCAAGGTCCACACTGGATCAAAACAAAACTGGGAATGAGAGGATTAACGAGTGTTCTTTTATATTATAGTGGAAATCGTACCACATTCCCACTGGACTTGTATCTTTGTTATGAGCTATTACGAAAGTATTCAATAATAAGGTGATAAAACAGGTCTGTTTTAACAGATATCGTGCTGGTAAAAAAAACACATTTTAATTCATCACAAAAAAATCCCAATAGGAACAAGCTGTGAAAACATTGTCCAAAACTTTGACAGCAAGCAGAGTGGAAAAAAGAAATCACAAAAACAAGGCTGCTGCCAAATTCAATATACTCTCAAAATGTACTGTATAATGGTACACAAAGAACTCATCTGGTTTTTGTGTAAGGAAACATCAGGCTTCTCCTTTTGGTGAAGGAGGTGCTCAGTAAAGTAAATATTGACCTCTTAGCGAAGGGGAAAGTGGAGCTCACTGGTTCAACTAAAATAGTCAATATGCACATTGACATCTTGACATGGGTCCCCATTAATTTTTATATTAGTCTTAAAACAGATTTGAATTTCAACTATTCTGTAACCACAAAATTAGGAAACCTATTGTGTTTGGAACTGCATTGAGTTGATGTTGGCCAATTAATGTTGTCTGGAAAAGAGAAAGCAATAAAACAGTAGTCCTTAATGTTTTGTGCCAAAACAGCCATAGAGTGCTTAAAAAAATTATATAGCAGACACGAGGGAAATCTAGTAAGTACAGATACATTTAGGTGTATTAACACAAATTGGTTCTCTTTCTCACATTTATATTGATTCTGTAAATGCTTATTTTAGGCCGGCTGGAGTGTGATGCTGACCACATCACCTCCACTTCCAGTGTCGGATGGTCAAGAAAAATGGTGGCCCTTGCCCCCCATTCCCCATGGGCCTTCATGACCTGAAAAGGGACCTACCTACCTAAATGCTTATTTTAATTTGACAAAAGTTATATAGACAGCATTTAGAGAATCCCCATTTCACTTAAAAAATGTAAAAATATTAACATGGTCAGCATTGAATGGTTACCACTTACGTTAGGCAGCATAGCCCTGTGATTACTACGAAGTAGACTGGAACTGCAAAAACAGCAGCTCGTGGAATATGAAGACGAAAATGATTAAACATGTCAACCAGGAATTCTGTTAGTCCCCTTTTCTGTCTGTGATGATGAGCTAGCAAAAAATAAAGGTAAAAAATGAAAAATAAATCACACTTGTCCGCCACCTTAAACAATTCACTCTTCATTGTGTTAAAATGAAGGTAATTAATCTGATTTGGTATACATTTCCCAGTGCAGATTGAAATTAATTAATGGAGATTTTTTTTCACTTGAGTTGCGTCTTGGTGTCAATTCTGTCTTGAAGTCACTGTGTGTGTGAAGTTTAAATGTTTTAAGTTCAGACAGACCCCGTTCTTACATCCAAGAAGGTGGCTCCAGAAATGTGAAAGACTTAAAAACTCAAAATTGCTGTACAGTATAATACAGAAGGCTTTATTTCAGAGAACCTGTAGAACTTTACTACAAGTAGGCTATTCAGAAACCTCCCTCCAATTAATTAACTAAATAGTACCCAGTTTGTCTCTTAATAAATGATAGAGGCCTTTGTTGACCTCTAGAGGCATGACAGCTCTGAACAGTCCCATTAAAGACCCGGACTGCCACACTGGGTCTGTGTGGGTTTTAACCAGGTGTCCCAGTTTCCTGCCACCTCCCAAAGACATTCAGGTTAGGAGGTTCTGGTGATTCAAACTTGATTGCCTCTTTTCATTGGTGACCTTTCTGATGTTCTACATAATATACATTAAATAATACAATAAGTGAGTTTATATGTTCTCCCAGTGTTCGTGTGGGTTTCCTCAAGGAGCTCCAGTTTCCTTATAATCTCATGGTCCAAAGACTGTCCAAATACTGGGAGGTTAATTGGCTTCTGGAAAAATTGGCCATGGTGTGAGTTTGTCTGTGTCCGTGTGTGCCCTGTGATAGACTTGCGTCCCAGTGTCTCCTGCCTTGTGTGGATTGGTTACCAGGCTAGGCTCCAGTTCATCTGTGACCCTGATTTAATAAAGCGGTTAGAAAATGGATGGACAATAATAATTAAGGTCTGTGTCCCTGCCTTACCTGAACTTTGACTATCGTTGTTTATGCCCTCGTTAATGAAGTGAAATTTTTCTCCTGATGCTACCTGTGCTGTTATACCAGGTCCCTTTGCCTGTGAGGCTGTGCAGAGGATGGCATTCCGCTTGGACACATTTTCATCTCTTCTTAAGGCCAACAGTTTTGGAAGGAAAAAGGGTTTTGAAAAGCGCTTTTTAAGCAAGCTTTCAGGCCTGGAGCATTCAGCAAAAGGTAGTGTTAAAAGGGCAATAAGCCACAGAAATCTTCCAAAATAACGCATTTTTTAAAAATGTCTTGAAACTCTGATTGTCAGAAAAATACTTGATTAGCTTTGTTAAGAAGAAATAGAAAAAGACAGTCTTAACATAATACTGACACAAAGCTATAGTTTTTGCAGTAGTTTTTGTATCATGCAGAATTTGCATAATAGATTTCCAGTTTGTGACATCAGCAGTTTGATTTGTGACATCATTTACTTTGGAATGCAATAAACATACTGTATCCTGTGGCCAGTTGCATTAGCCACTTCCCGTATTTATCTGCTGTAAGCTTCTCAATTTAATCTCTCTTTAGCACCTGAAAGCATGCAATTAAACTTTTTAATTAATTATGTACAATTATTATCATTAATAATATGTAGTGAAGCTATAGCATCTACTGGTTTCAAATTCATTTAAATTCCCTGCATACTGTACATATGCTTTGTTTAAGCTGGTGATACTACACAGGATAAACCTGTAGATCTAAATGTAGTTTTATTTTATTAGTACTTATCCCCCTATGAAATAAAGATTAGAAGCAATGCATTTTTAGTTTTTCATTTACTGAGTGCAGCAGGTTATAAAATATGTACTTAATACAGCCAAACTAGTAAAAATGCTCAAATATTCCCCCCTATATGAACAAAACCTAAAACCATTTTAAGAAGAAGGAAAGAAATTACAAAGGATCCAATAGCCAAAGAACATGTTTGTGTCACTTGTTTACATATTGCTGCTCATACAGCAAAAAGCATCTGGGAGTTTGGCTAAAAATGTTCTTCTGAGTATATTGTTTATAAATTAAATAAAATATGAAAAACAGAAACCTGTTCTTCAGCCCGTCTTTTATCAAATACAACATTCAGCTTAATGAACAAATACTAGGAGATCAAAATGGAAAACAAACAAACAAACACATTATTGAATTAAAGCATTGTGAAAATAAACACATACACAAATATATCAATATATGGGCAACATTTTCCTTGAAGTAAACCTTTGTAACTTTGCAACTAATGTTTTGTCATAGAAAATTATATTTTTGGAGGTTTTAGCTTTCTTTTTGTGAAGAACAAGAATATTATTTGTTTCTTCCATTATAACATTGATCTGACAGATCTGAGCAGTACTGTGTTAAGTTATAAAGATTGTACACTAGATAGTATGCAGCTTCAAAAAACATGTTTTCATTGTTGTAGTAAATGAAAAAGTCACTGTTGTGTGTCACATCCCAGGAACTCCACTCTTAAGGCAATATCATTATACCAGCCTTTAGGATGAATCCTTATGTATCTGGTAAACAATGGGGGATCGAAAGTGTTCAGGACTTGATCTTGGTTTTTGGTATTCCCTTGGAACACCTAGACAAAAAAAAACAGAAAGAAGCACACAATATTATATCACTCGGCAGCTACTCTGATTACAAATTTCACCCCTTTAAATATAAAATATAGGACACAGATCTCTGACATAATCCTGTGTCAAATGTACATTAGGCAAAAATTACTTTCCTCAAGTTCATTCAATTCTTACATTTACAATGTTTGTATTACCATTAGAACACTGAATCTACATTTCACAATCATTCAAAACTCCCCAAACCAAACAATTCTTATCCCTTCCAAGCAGAATATAACATTATAGAATTAAAATGGCATTTTTTAAAAAAAATAAATATGCACTGCTTCCTGAGAATCAGCCTCTAGGATCTGATTGGTGAAGATTTGTTAATTCCAAGATTAGATTCCCTGAGTTTACCTATAATCCAATTATACATTGCTTTATTTGTGTTTTTTTGTTACAGGAAAGACATAGTTTGACAAATGGAACTGTTTTTACGAGAAAGACTGTCATTGTTTCCTAGTGATAAACGTGACTGGTAACTGTTTTTCTTTCTCCATTTATGGTGCTGATAAAAAAGCATATCTACAGACATGAGATGTCTGATTCAAATCGTGAAAAGGAAACAGCCCATTCCAACACAATTCAAAATGATGGAAAAGGCAGCAGGAGAACTATCTTGCAATTAGCAAGATTTTTTTAACATGCTCTATGTTGTTTTAATTGATATCACACAGGCTAAAAATTGCAAGTGTCAAAGCAAATCCCAGCACTGTGATATGATTGGTGCAGAGTTAATCTTTGCCAAATTGCATATGTATTTGAGTCTTATACCACTGGAGGTGTCATGAGTATCACTGGAATTGTGAGGAATAGAAATTCGATTTAGTAATCGAGTAGACACAGAGAAACAGACACTGCACTCTTCTAAACAGAATAGACAGCAGGTTGCATTATCTGTATGGATTATATACTTTATAATTACATTAATGTAAATGTTTTATTTATTCAAATTAGTTTTTTATTTACATGAATGTTGTCTACAGGCTAACGGACTCCAGAACACAGAGTTATGAAAAAAGTACAAAGATATAATAAATGAAGCAGGATAGTTTACATTATAACCTGTATTCTGTTTTTCAGTTACACTGTTCTGGTTGCAATTACTAGTGCTACTACTCAAATGTCTGGGATTTATTTAGGCAGTATAGCTTAGGCTTTCTAAATCAATAGTTCTTTCCCACAGGCTTATGTTTAATGTACATATGAAATAAATAAAAAGCACAAAAAAACAGAAATTCAATTCAAGTTGCCAGATGTTGAAATCCGGGGAATAGTTCTGAAAAGCAACTATTTAGAAAAGACAACTATTTGTTTTTCTAACAAAAACAAATTGATGAAACCTATCTGATGGGGTAGTAGCAGCCTAGTTAATTTAATAATTACTGTACATACAGTATATGGGGCCGGAGCGATGGCACTGTGGCTAAGGATCTGCTGGCGGGTTGCCAGTTCAAATCCCACGGCCAGGCAGAGGAATCCTACTCCGTTGGGCCCCTGAGCAAGGCCTTTAACCCCACCTGCTCCAGGGGCGCTGTACAATGGCTGACCCTGCGCTCTGACCCCAAGCTTCTCTCCCTGTCGGTGTGTCTCATAAAGAGAGCAAGCTAGGGTATGTGAAAAGATGAATTTCTAATGCAAGAAATTGTATATGGCTAATAAAGTGATCTTATCTTATATGTTATTGTATAAGTTACACACCTTCGTGGATATATACAAATATCTCATATAAGGGGATGTTATACATGTATGTATATATATAAAACACCTGTAGTAGAAGAAGCTAAGCACTGGATAACAACACCTTTTCTTTTGAGCTCATGTCTTCCTGAACAGCCGACCAGGCTGCCCCATCCAAACTGATTGAAATCGTGAACTCCGTCACCATCATGTGGCTTAAAAAAGATTTGGCCCCCTGGGTGATGATTCCTGTGATCTTCTTCATCTCAGCAAAGTCCACCTGCAGCCACTCGTGTGGGTTATTGGCCTGTTTCAAAGACATATTCTGTGTTACTGAAACAACTGGAACAGTATACTCTGTGTTCCTGTAAGTAAACAAATGATCACAGAGATATCTGATGGACATCAGCCATCAAAGGAGTAAGGGCCACATGGCTTCCTGCTGTTTGTAAGCTAAAAAGCTAGGATGTGATTTTTTAAATTAAAGGGCTCCTGGGCATTATATCAGACCACTTGAAATACAAACTAACCACTGTTTCTTTATATGCAATGACACAATGATTCTGTATGTAATGATATCTAGTACTGCTTGTTTGCTTTATTGCTATCTATAGCTCAGTTTTGAATGTATAGTATTTTGTTCATATAGCACATCCTATGTTCAATGATTCAATTCAATTCAGTGATTAGGAATACTATTCCTAATACTACACCTGTAAATAATAACACAGAGCACTAAGCGGTTCACTAAGCGAGCGTTTTAGATTTTATTCGTCCATCCATTTTCTAACCACTACATCCCAGTCGGGGTGGTGGGAGAGCAGGAGCCTATCCCAGCAAGCAGTGCGTGCAAAGCAGAATACAACCTGGAAGGGACGCCAGTCCTTCGCAGGGCACACACAGACAGAAGCACACACACACACCAGGGCCACGTTTTCTAGAAGCCAGCATACCTACCAGTATGTCTGTGGACTGTGGGAATAAACCAGAGCACCCGACAAAAACCCCCATGAACATGGGGAGCACATACTCCACGAAGACAGCACTCACACCAGGGCACATTTGTACAGAAGTCAATTAACCTACCAGTATGAGTTTGGATTTGTCCTCGGTAACAGGGCAGTTGGATGTGGAGTGTCAGATAATGGGGTTAAGCCGCCAGAGGGCGGTGGTGAGACACTCCAGATACAGGCAGAAATGATTAAATAAGCAAGACGATATGAGGAGATTGGTGTCGTCTGCATGTGAAGCCAGTGTTCTCTATTTAAGGGTTTAGTGAGCGGACAGTCCTGGTTGGCTAAGGGGAGCTAGACCCTCACTGTTAGGTGTGGCAGCAAGACAAAAAGATCAAACTGGTTCCAGCAGCAGCTCTGGAGGGGAATGAGAAATTGTATCACTTGATAAGTATATCACTATAATGAGAGATTATATCTCTCTGAGGGAGAGAGAGAACAGGGCTGTCTGAGTCAAATATCTCTATCTGGTATCTTCTCGGGATTAAGTGAGCCAGCCAGTGGTGTTTCAGGGAAAACTCAATCTCACGGTGAGAAATTATTTAGTAGCGAAAGGCTCCATGGTTATGGAGGGAGTAGTCTAGGAGCAGGGAATCTCCTAAACAAAATGGTTAATCAGAAGAGGGAAGTCTCTCACAGAGCAGCAGCTCTCTGGAAAGAAGGAAGACAGGTAGGGCTGACTGGCCTCAATGAGATTGACCAGGTGAGGTATTCCACTGGTACAAATTTTTAAGAGTTAAGGGAGGCATGGAGTAATGGCCATATTTAGGATAAAAATGGTTAAATACAGCAATATTGGTTTGGGAGCTGCCTTATTAAGGTAAACACAGGGGTTAGTTGCAGATTCCCCATGCTTGGCTACCATCCAAGGGAAACTCCAAGTCAGAAACTGAACCCAGAACTTCAGCACTGCGAGGCAGTAATGATAACCAGTGTGTTACCAGCTGAAATAGTTGGGATTTGGTTTCCAATGATCAGTACTCGTTAAACTACCCACTAAGGGTAAGTCAGGGAGTAAGCCAGAAGTGGACGAACAGGAGTCAATTTTGTTTTGCCAAGTAGCTCTTTTGGCCAGCAACACACATGCAGATCTGACAGAGGAAAGAGCAGCTGGCAGTGTATTGTGAAGAAAAGACGAATCAGCCGAGATGGTAATAAAAACAAAGAAATATAGTACCTTAGGTCTCCAAGCATTGACTCTTGCATTTAAATTCAAACGAGCCAAAGAAGGCTTCCAAGATGAAAATGTAGCATCTAAAAATGACGAAGCAGTGATTTGATTTGCAGGAATCAGGCCTTTCTCCATCCCCAAGGGCAATGAACAGCCTAATGAAGTAAAAAAAAGACATGTTGTCCACCTCTAAGCAGTAGAAAGCAGACCAATACAACAACAACACTGCATTTAAAGGAAAAAAACAAATATGAATTATCCTTTTAATTAGTGACAAAATTTCATTTCACTCACAAAATGGGACCTAAAATCGGCAGTAGATTACCAAGAACAGAACTCCCTAATTTCAGAAATGCAAATATATTTAGAAATTAAAATAGAGTGAAAAGTTTATTGGCCACCATGACACACTTGAACCTGAGGCAGCAAGTAGATAAGTATGTTGTCCTTTCAACTCAAGAAGCAATTACAGCTTTAAGTAAATATTCTTTACAACTCTTCCATCTTTGCAGAGTTATTTTCAGGTCTTACTGTTCAGGTCACAGCCAATTAATTCCATGCGAAGTGTGGGACGCTTCTGAAAGTTCACAGGATGCAGTTTGATAAAGCGGCCTATTATAGGAGGGGAAAAATAGTTCTCCTTTATACTTGAGGAATCAAAATTTCCTCCAAATATCTGAAAGAAGCACACAAAAATGAGGAATTATAAAAAAGGAGGGAGTTTGACAGTTGCATACTTGATGTTTCTTGTTATGCTTTAAAAGGCTACTGACCTCTTTATCTTTAACCTATTTCTGTTATTTTTTTGGACTCACAAAGAGGAATTCACAGTTCACATGCTGCACATGCATAGAGAGTTAGTTCTGAGAGCGTTAAAATGCCGTGTACACCATTTTGTGTTCTGAGTGTGATATCACGGAAGAAGGCAAACCCTGCTTCACATGCAGTCTCTACACATTTCTATATTTCTATATGACTGAAAACTGAGCACTCAAATGTGATAAAGTGAGGAAATGGCAAAATAAATTAACACTAACAAGGAAATGGTGTTCATTAAAAAGTGTTCATTGCTATTCATTGAAAAATCACTGCCTGTGATTTAAGAAGCATGTGTCACATTTATGTGTTTGTTTCACTTACGTACACTTTCTTTCTTTAATATGCACATTATATGCTTTTAGTCGAGACTAGGTTATAAGCACCAGAAACTGCAGTTTATCTTTACCAATGAAAGGATTTTTTTAAAACATTAAAGAACAGCTTCCAATTAAAAGGATAAATATAAATATACAGTATACTGTATACCATAAATACAAGAGTGCAATAAAAAAACTAAATGTACATTACATAAGACACATGCCACCTAAAACATACTTAATTTACCAATTATTTTAGAACAATAACTAAATGTGGAAGTATGAGCACATTTATATACCTCTTCAAAATTTGAATCTGGGCCTGTTCCTTCACAGAATGTCATGCATGAACTGTGTGTACATTGCCTTTTGGAAAATTCACCTGTTCTGAAATTGTGCTGTTCCCTTTGTAGGTTTTCCACACTTCACCATCCAAGCTGTGAGATATGACAAACTGAGAAATGAAACTCTCTGAGAAACGTTGTCTTGCACCCTGGGTTCTGATTCCATGTATTATTGTTGGTTTCAAGAGGTCAACCTAAAATGACAGTAATAAATTTAAACATTCGATTTGCATAATCTGGGCTTTTCCATCATGCTAGAGCCTGTTTCAGTAGCCAGATCACTTGAATAGTAGAGACTCCATATTCTAAGGTGATGAATTTCTTTCCTTTCTACTAATCATTTTCATTCTGATGCTTGCTGTTGTTTCTTATACTGCTTGAAAGAAACTAAAGTTAAATATTGTAATTATGTTTGCTTCAAGGTTTCTGTTAGAAAAAAAAAGTCTGATGAATTGGCATAGCTTTATTTTTCTTTATTTGTCATACTGATTTTAAAGAAGATCTTCTCTCTTTTACTGCTTTACCTGAATCCATGACGTCTTGTCCACTCCACTCCAAGCATTAACTGAGCCAGACAATTCCAGTCTCGCCAACCTGGGCTTCCAATCATCTGTAAGAACAGAAATGAAAGGCACTTACAAAAATTTAAGAGGCTAATTATTGTGTAAGATCTCATAGTCTGTAAGCCTTCAAATTAAGTAATTTCATATTACTTAAGATTTAGGGAAAAATCTTAAGACAAATCTAGGGAAAATGTCCACAAAACACAACTTGTTCTGCAAAACAACTTTTTGGAATGTGCACTTCATTCTGTTGAAAGATTTGTATGCTTGCCACATAACTATTGCTGCATTATATGTCCTTTACAAAAAGTCAAAATATGAATGACTTTATATGAAAAACCCACCGGAAAAATCAAGAGGAGCTTCCTGCTTTCTTAAGGTGTGTTCCAGAACACTGATGCACATCCTTTCTCTGTGTTTATCTCCCCTGTGACCTGAGCAACTACCCTTACCATAATTCCCAGAGGAGATGATCTGAGAGTCAGTTATCCTCCCGGTCTGCATCCCCAGAGGTTGGGCACATCCTGAAGCGAGACACCTTCAGGTAAACCTTGGAAGAAACTGCCTCAACAACAGTATATTTTGTCTTACAAAGCCATTTTAAAAATCCAATTACAAATACAATTGCCCTGCAGATGGAATTTAAAGCAAAATACAATCTCTCTTCAGCCAACTCTGTCAAAATACTAAGATTATCCCCTTTCTTAATTTATTACCCTTATTTCACAGGAATGTGGAAACACGTGGGAGTTATAGTAAAGATTACATACTTGGATTGTAGACGAGGACCTTTGCTCTCATTCCTGACAGCTGGTATTCACCAATCATGCATTCTACCAGCCAGGTTCCCACCATTGCTGGCCTCATTTCGACTGTTCCAAAGACACCTGGGAAGAAAAAGGCATTCTGAGATAAAACATGAGTTGAGTCTTACTCTGGTTCCCAATCCATACTTATACACAAATGGAATGAATGAAACATTTGCTGTAAGTAGTAGAAGTTCAATAACATAAAAAAAGATGCAGAATATTAAATTGAATCACAATCGTGATTAATTTATATATTTCCATTCTTACTTAAATGTACTTCTATTTTTTGTGAAAGTGTCCTCACCAGGATATAGGGTGTAGACTCCCATCCTGTGTTCTTGGTCAGTTCGTTCTGTGAAGGGGTTCCCGTGAAAGTGTACAGCATGAACTTCACCACTGCTGCCCATGTTAAGCAGATGCCAACGGACAGGGTGATACTGTGCCACTACGAGGCCTGGGAGAGTCTCTGCAACATACCCATTGATCGCTGAGGGAAGAGGATTGGATTGACAGATTGGATTTGGTCAGTGAAGATCAGACAAAAATTCCACCCCCTTAAACCATTATATTTCTGTGCATGATTAATATTTACACAAAGGGTAATTATTTTTAGATTAAACTGAAAGCACAAAAGAGTGCTTGGTTCTAGTCAATGCCTTATTGACACATGAAAGGTATTTTCTACAGCCTTTATATCTGAAAACAGGAGCCACCTGTTGGTTGAGGGAATCTGGAATAAGTTGCTCAGCCATGTTGTCAAAGTTCATACTATTCTTTTCTCAGGAAATGTCTGGATGAGATCCTCAGATCAATTAGCAACTAGTAACCAAAAGAGTTACATTGCCCGTTGTTGTTTTGCACATTGCCTGTTGTCTCTGTCTTTCTTTTCTTATACAATTGTTTTTTGTACTACTTACTGTCTAAGAGCTAGCTAAATAGCATTTGGTTATACCATATACCTGTGCATGAGTATAATGACAATAAACTTGAACTTGATATGGGCCAAATAACCTCTCATTTACAAACTTCATATTAATGATGTAATTAATAATTTACCAAAGGCTAATAAGAACCTAGTCAACATTCATAGAGGGATTGTCCGGTGTTCAGTGCCAGTATGCTGTTCATGCCTAACATTCTTTAGAGGCATTTCCTATTCTAAAAGATAAGCTAAAATACTTTAACTTAGACATATATTCAACTAACTGCAACAGACTCCACATTTAAACTGATGGCACCAGGTGTCTGATCACATAAAAACTAACAATGACATTACTGGGCAGTGCAGGAGGCTTTACTGAAGATCTGCAAGTCTTTACTGCAAAAAAACAACAACCTAGCAGCCTGCTACTTAACAAAAAAAAATCACCAGCTATTACTCTAAGCCCTTCATATTCCTAAACATACCAATAATTAACCCCATGTAAGAATGTAGAATTAAACACCACCAATGATAAAACATGAACTAATTACAACCCTGTGTGTCTATGTAATAAAGGACACGAGTCTTTGGCTGCCTCTAGCAGGTCGGCAGGTCAGTTGTACTCATCCAAATAAGTAATAAAAGACTTTGGAATTAAGGTAATAAATATTTCCTATATTGATCACTCTTGATCGATTACTTCCTTTGATTTCCATATTTTAAAGCTGTAATATACAAATGACTTGTATAGAACAGTACCAGTTAACTAAGCCTGAATGAAACCTTACAATAAGAATGTTGTTTTATTTTTCCTCATGTAAATTGAATCTACTAATGTAAATAAAAAATGTAGGAATACATTTTCCTACATTGGTGGAAACTGGTGAAAAACATCGTTTCTTTTTAAAAATCTGACACAAAAACCTTCCGATATAAAACTGCCTTCTGCATTGAGAACCATTCATCCCGCTGAAATGAGGTTTTTACTGTAATGACTGTAACTATCGTCTTACCAGAAAATGTGTTGGTCTTTTGAAAAAGGGGATCGTTTCTTTTAGCCTTGCAGGGTGGCAAACAGAACTTCTCGATGTTCTCATCCATGTACCAGCTCTTGGTTTCATCGAACACAGTGAAGAGAAGGGTGAACTCCTGAATACCTAGTTGACGCTCATAAACCCTGCTGAGGGTATTGGGTTTGCAGATCAACAGAGGACCAATCAGGCCAGAGTTGATATCCTTCTCCTGTCACACAAAAATACACAAGTATATGGGTGTCAGAAAACCAACTCCAAAACCAACAAGATCCTTCAAATCAACTTTAGAGCTTTATGGTCGTCCAATTCAGGGTTTGGGATGGGGGGCAGCTGGAGCTTTTACTGTACATTGTGAAGTTTCCAAAGTTTCCAAAGAGTCAAAAGTTTTATCATTAATCATATTTTCTATTCCAGATTATTTTTATTTTGTCTTCAGAAAATTGAGCCTAGTGTTTTATAAATGTGGTAAAATAAAAAAAAAGCATAAAGCTTCAAAGGCTAATGGAAAGCAAAACAATTATTCCCATTTTGACATTTCTGAAGAAGGCTCCCCTAGAACATATGTAATTTTGGCCAGAAAATCTTGAACAACTTCTTTCAATGTTTAGGACATCATGGTTTCCATGGTCTAGCCATGTTCTTCGATACTTGGAAAAAGCCGTAAACAAACCTACCATATCGAGGTTGGAGTAATATGCCCAGGCTTTGCAGTCAAACTCCTTTGCAGAAGGACCCTGTGTCCTGGTGACTTTCCAGCTGTATGTTTGTATCTCATTCGGCTGCACAGCCTCTTCATTGTCTCCTCCAGCCTTCCCATGAAGCTCATTTTGCATTTTATCGTAAACACCATGAAGATGGAAAGAATAGGGTCTGGAAGCCAGATTCTTAAACGTGACCTTAAAAAAACAATATATAAATATATATGAAACTTCATGCTGGTAAATGCAAAGGTGTGTATACATGCTATACACTGAAGCCCTACAGTATATTGCTGGAACTGAATCCCATAGAAATGTTGTGTGTTGGCTTTATTGGTTGCTGCTGCAGCAAGGAAGTCAAGTTCAATAGATGAACATAAAGTACAGCTTTGATGAATGTGAAAAGACCCACATGACCTATGTGTTTGATCAGTGCTTATGCTTTCATAAAAGTCAGTAAGAATAATAATAACAGTAAGTTGTCTTAAAATTTATTTTAAGGAAATCAATTGTGTAATTGCTTATGTAGGGCCAACGTTACAGAGGGGTGACAGCCCAAGGTCTATAACCAGGGGGGCACAGAGTTCAAGAGGGTGTGTATCCAACCTTCTATTATCAGAAAGCCTCTTACTCCAAGTTAGAGTAGAGGCAACCTGGAGACTATCCTGGAAGCATAGGACTACACCCTGGACACAAACACACAGAAGGACAATATAGAGACATCAGTTAACCAAGCCAGCACATCTATGGATGGAAATTGGAGCACCAGGTAAACAAAGAGAGAGGATGTAGACTCCGCAGAGAAGGTGCCCTGGTTCGTGTTCGAAAAGAGGGGCAATTAATGAAAAACAAATCTTGGGAAGAGGTGAAGAACGCCAGTCCATCTCTGATAATTTGGCTTTACATCAAATAATCAGCCGGTAAACAGGAATGCAAAGAATAAATAGGTCTGGAGTAGAAACATCCTGTTTAGGAGATACAGGCAGTCCTCTATTTAAATGCACAGATGCTGAAAGATGCCATGTAACTGAAAAATGAGAAAATTCTAAACTCATTTCCCATAAGAATGCATGTTAATAGAGCGTATGTATTAAGGTTTCACTCTCAACTGGAGAGTTAAAATCCCCCCAAAATTAGACATTTTTAAACATGTCAAATGTTTATATATTTGTAGTTTTTAGACACATAAATGCGAGTTAATGTTTACCAATTTCATGTAAAATGTGAAAGGAAAATTGCTGTTAGTGGTGGGTAGTGCACAGTGTGGAAAATGCATGAGTCATGTTCCCATAGACGCAACTGAGCTGCAGTAAATTTTGTTCCTTTGACTTTTTTCCTTATTTAGATTTCCTGATGGTTATTCATTGCATAGTGTTTTGTTTAATTGGTTCATTTATTCATTGTTAAGGCTGACAGATTTTTTGCTTCATTGTTGTTTCGTTGTTTCTTTGTTTTTTAAATGACATGAAATTAACAGCATTTTGTTTACAAATTCAATGCATTGAAAATTCATTTTAAAGATTTTTCTTCACTCATTAACTTACCTGTACAGTTTAACAGATTTTTATTGGAGATTTTTTAGAATAAAAATATAAGGTACAGACTAGACAATAAAGGCTGTAATTACTGCCAAAGATGCTTCCACAAGTGTTAAGTTAATGGGTTTCCATACTTATGCAATCAACATATTTAAGTTTTAGCTCTGTAGTTTTACCCTTAGAAATCTTCAGTTTGAGCAGTCAGGTTTGAATAAAATATTAAGTTTAAAAAATGTGTATGCATCATTTTGTAATGTCACAAAACAGGACACCACGGGAGAGGAATATTTTGCAAGACACTGTATATTTTGTTATTATAAACATAATATTTATCTATTTCCAGCTTGAGTTTTACAACTGGTATTGTATGTATATTACTTTTTTTAATATACATTACAAACTGGATTGAGGTGTAAATATCAACTTGAAATTCTGGAAACAGTTGGAAGGTTGCATTTTAAGTCATAAATATGATTAGATTATGAAAATATTCATAAAAGTATAAAGTATTCACAAAAACAAACTAGCAAATATAATTGAATTTGCATCGTAGTCTGGGCTTGCTCTAGGGAAGAGCTCTATCTCCTCTTTCTGTGAGCACTAACAGGCCTTGGGCTAAATAATAATAATAATCATAATCATAATCATAATAATAATAATAAGGATTATGTAATTTTTTTAAGTCTGGAAAGTGTACATCAAGAAATTAGGGAAAGAAAATGCAGTCGTGATCAGTGCTGCTTTGCAGTGTTGGAACATGTCATCAATTCTGGACCTGGGGTGCTATCTGTGTGGAGTTTGCATGTTCTCCCCCATGTTAGAGTGGGTTGTTTTCCCAGTGCTCTAGCTTCCTCCCACAGCCCAAAGCTGTACTGGTAGGTTAATTGGATTCTGGGAAAACTGGCCCTTATGTGAGCATGTGCATATCTGTGTTCTGTCTGCCCTGCAATGGAATGGAGTCCAACTTTGTACACTGATTTGGTGCAATCCTTTTTGGCAGATTTCCTTAAGTTGCCTCACATTGCTCATTGACAGCGGTTTTCATGTCTTTCCTCAGATTCTCAGTAGGATTCAGGTAAGGACTTTGACTAGGCCACTCAAGGACAATCACTGTCCAGTTCTTAAGCACTCCTTTGACTCTGTGCTTTGGGTCATTGTCCTGATGAAAGGCAAATTTTGTCCCAGTTTTAGGTCTGAAGAGGTTTTCCTCTAACATTACTAGCATCTGACCTCTAACATTTGTCTACCTATTCTCCCATTAGTTTTGACAAACATCCCAGGCCCTGATGATGAGTAGCATAACTATAATATAATGCTGCCACCACCACACTTGACAGTAAGGATGGTGTGGACTGAGTGATGCACTATGTTGGGATTGCATCAGATGTAATGCTTTGACAAAAAAGCTCTGATTTGGTTTGGTCTGACCACAAAACCCTTTGCCACATGGATCATTTGCAGTATCATTTAAGTGCTTGGTTGGAAACTCCAAGAGGGGCTTGTAGTTGGTTTTCCACTCTTCTACACAGGCAAGCTTTGTAGAGTAACAGTGATATTGTTGACTGATCTGCATTTTCTCCCATCTCTGCCATTGAACTATCTTTCAGAGCTCTTTCAAAGCCACCACTGGTCTCATAGTTTCATCCCTCACCTGTTTCCTCCTTGGGTGTTCAGTTTGGAAGGACAGTCTGATCTAGTTGGTGCTTGGCTATTATAATACACCTTCCAATTCTTAATTATTGACTTCATGGTGCTCAAAGGGATGTTTAGTGTGCCCATATTTTGATCTGTGCCAACTTTATCCCTGAGTTATATTGAAAACCCCTCCGTCTTCATTGATTCTTTGCTTGAAATTCACTGCCTGGTTGATGGAACTTACAGAGACAGATGTATTTATTCTGAAATCATGTGAACAATTATTATTACTGCGGCTCATTAAGGTAAATTTGTGCATTTAAATTAATTGAGATTTACAACAGCCAAGGGTTTGAATACTTATGTAATTATAATTATATAGTTTCTTATTTTTGTCTTTTTGTTTTTAATGAGCGGAGTAGATTGTGTATATAACAATTATCAGTACTTTAAAGTGTCAAGACTTTTTGTTTAAAACAACAAACATGTCCAGGATTATTGCTAATCTTGTTGTGTGAGTCCATTCTTAGGAGCTTATTATCAAGAGATGTGTTAAATATTTTGCTTTTGTTTTTGTTTTCTGACAAAAAGTCAGATGTCTTGCAGTGTTTTCCCAATGTACTTTCTTCTGGCTTAACACATTATCTGTACTTACAGTTATGATGTCATTGATTTCAGCTCTGATAACTGGCCCTAAAATTCCAAGGTGCTCTTCCAATTCCCCACGAGTTGCTTGCTGTTTGAAACTGCTGTCTACATATTTCCTGAACACCACTTTTTTGTATTCTGGGAAAAACTTCTGCCATCCCATTCTCATCTCTCTGTTGATGAAGATCAAAGATATTTATTATTGTCCACTGCACATGTATCAAGATTCCCACATGCCAGAACAAAGACTTATACAATAGATTTCTTTTTGATCAACATCATATTATCAAGTCTTGCAATTCCTGCATATTTGATATTATCTTAAATCCATGCAGGTACAATATATTTTATGAAATTATGTTTCACCTTGAAGCAGGGGGTTGTAAAATTGACAATTAAGGGAACTTTCTTCAGGAGAATGTATGATGTTTTTAATACAGTTAAATAAAGTGTTCTGTTTATACCTGAAGTAGTATTAAAGTATAATTAAGTTTACATGTTATAAAATTGTTTTAAATACACTTTATGTCCTGTATCTGGAAGAATTTTATACACAAGCCTCATATAAAATAAATATAAAACAAGCAATCATTCATTTTTGCATTATGTTTTGGAAAGCTTCAAATCGTGTAGCTTACATACATTCAGTTTTAAAAATACTGTGTATTTTATGTTTCACCATTTGAACATTTTAACCTGGCAGTGTTATACAGTATCACTATCTTTAGAAAAGAAATGTTTCTTTGTAGGTAGATCAATAAATCACACATTTGGATGTTAAAAAAAAGTATTGGAACAATTATAAAATACAGTGACATACCTGGGTTTTATAAGTTGCTGCGGTTTTTTGATGCCATAATCCCACATCACTTCGACGGCAGCAATGAAAAAATTCCGTGATATCCCATCTGAAGAACGTACATCTATACCTTCATCATCATTGCTATCATAGTCATTCATAGTATCATTTTCCCCTTCATTATAATCATCATAATCAGAGACAATGCTTATGTTGGAATAGTTGAGATTTGGTTTCTCCTGTGTATGTTTTTGTGTGTCGTGGGAACTATTAGTGCTTTTTTGCATTTTACCGGACATGCTGAAATTTTCCGGCTTGTGAGAGGGCTCGACTTTTAAGAACTGATTCTCATGAGGCTGCTCTGTAGTTTTTTTTACCTCAGATTTGTCCTCTTCTCCGGTGTCTCGTTTCAGCAAGTGCTTTCCACTTAACAACTTATATAGCTTAGCACCCACAGATGACTCTTCAATCGTGTTGTACCTAGCCTGGCTGCTGTGTTTACTCAGGTAAGTAGTAGAAACTTTACTTGCATTGCTATGTGGGGGAGCAGTGGTGATTTTTAGACTTTCTGACTGATCAGTTATATCTCCTTCTCTTTTCATCTTTCTTCTGCTGTCGAGTAGCATTAGATTTTCATCAAGTGATGATTTCCCCATATCTTGCACCTTTATAGTGGGTGGCATGGTTACATTAGTGTGTTTTTTGAAGAGCTCTGTATTTTCTAACACCTCATCAGATTCTATGTGATGTATCACTAGAATCCTAGACCTATTGATGTGACTCTCATCAGAAACAGGCAACGACATATTCTTTGGATTCTCTTGGAATTCTGCACTGCTTGGCTGGAGGTGAAAAGGCTTCTCTTCTAGTCTGTTGGCATTTCGGCCTTGCTTAGAATCTGTTGAACTAACTGCAGTAAAAACCTGGTCCTTCTCAGAAGACGACAAATTTTTTGTTAGCTCATCAGATCCAAATCTGTCCCATGAACCAGACCCTAGTTTTTCTTTAGCGACCACCTCACCCAGATCAGTAGGCTTAAGGTTAGGAGTCCTAATTTTGGTTATGCCTGTCTCATGCATTTGACTGTAGATGGATGTTAGAGGCAATGCAAAGTCTTCATCCATTGAAAAAGACTCTTCCATCTCTTCCAGGTTAACAGTACTGGTTGTACTCTCTTCTGGTGTGTCCCTTTTTTTCACTTTTTGTTGAGCTGCATTGACATTACTTAGCTTTTGTATGATCTCTGAAGGAATATCCATTTGTTCTTTTAAAGTCCCTGCCCGATTCCCTTTAAGAGTCACAATGTACTTTTTTATTTCACAATTTGGCTTACTGGTCACTGCTGTGCTATCTATTGCTTGTTGTGATTTATCGCTGCTGGCTTTTTTGCACACTTTGATGGACAATGTCTTGTTTCTCCTGCCAGCTCCTCTGGGGGAAATGTCTTCATCAATGTAATACTCCAGGTCATAATCGTAATCTCCTACAGGAGGATCACATTTCTTAACGATATATTTGGCACTCATACCTCGTTTTTTAAAATTGTCGTTAAAAGCTCCTATCTCCCATTCACCTGCAAACACAAAAATTGTAACCCCATTAGTATTAGTGCTAATGTAAGCAATTTGATTCCACACCTTATTGATTGCTAACAGTATAGTTGGTACTGTAATATCTGACTTTCTACATGTGACATATACTGGATGAGCAATCAGCAACATAATACTTTAGAGGTGTATAGAATTAGTATTTTAAATTCATGATTCTGACATGATGTCTGACAGTTAAACCTCAAAGATGATCAGAACTTGATGGAACTAAAACACAGCGATCAGCAAAGCTTCAACAAGGAAACTCCTGGTAATTGTATGCTGTCATTAAATACTGGAACACTTAGATAGAGCTTCATTATCTTTGCATTCGAATCCTTTATAAGGTTTCGAAAAGGACAGGATCATGTTTAATGGGAATCTTACCTAATGTCTCAGGTTCCATACTGACAGTTTCCCCTGTCATGGGGAAAAGGGTTAAAACTGTTTTATACACCTTGTCTTGTTCAAAAGTGTTTCCAGTGAAATAGACTGAGAGAAAATCACTCTCGGTTCCTACATTCACTGCATGCCAGAATGCAACATCTTTCAGACAAACTGTGAAACGAAGGTTGTTGTACATATAACCGTTCACACCTGCAAGAAAAACATGGTCATATTTCTATGTTGGCTTTTTTATGCAGTGCCTCAAAAACCACTTAAATATTTCAAAGTGAAACAGGATATTACGCTTTAATGATTTATATCTTAATCATAGGTGACAGCTCTTCAGGTTTTGGGGAATCCCCAAGATGTGTATCATTCCCAGTGCTGCTAAACACCCACGTTATAACACTAAAAAATATGAACTTTACATCAGTCATTTCAAAAAGTCTCTACATGCATTATTAGTGAACTAATGACAACATGTCAGCAGTAAAAAGACTATAGTAATAAACCAACAAATTGAAACCATTTTTTCTTGTTTACAACATATAAGCAGTAGTCTAACTATTCAAAAAACCAATTGCAAACTACTGTACATTATTAGATACCACTTTATAAAAATAAAACTCTTGCACAATGATAAGTCTGCGCACAGCAGGCCCAATTGCTAGTATTGTATATCTGATATGGTGTTAGAAACAGTTTTTGATATTTAATATCTGTTAAGTTGGTTGAACTGACACTTTTACTTCTCTTGAAATATTTCTAATTTACTCCTAAGTGAAAATCTCACATACTGTAGCTTTCTGGACATGACTCAGAAAGGAAATGTATCATTGAACCACTGAGCAACACAGACAGCACACTGGCCTATGAGATGATGAATAAGAAAAAAATTAATACTGAAACATGTGTTGTATAACATGTTGCATGTGGAATTCTTATTTTAATTCTGAGTGAAATATTAGTAGATCGCAAATGAAACCAATCTTTATATCAATCTGAACAAGTTTTAAGAAATTTTTTAGTCAAAAATAATTACTAAATTATACCTACTGTACATCACATTAGAGTTATAAAACTCTGGATCTGTTAGATCAGTACTGGAAGGCGACTTGCAGTATTTCTGAATGTTTTCATTGATATACCAGCTCTTGTTTTCATCGAAAATGGAAAACATCAAGTGTCTCTCTCGATCTGTTGATATCTGGCAAAAAGCAACACAGAAAAATTCTCACATTTTCAGATTTTCACATTTTCACATTCACTCCAAAATATTCTTAGATCTTTTCATCCAGTAGCCTGTGCCTTCAGAAAGAAGATATTTTGCATTTCAAAATTCACATTGAAAGGACATGCATTCTGGTCTATGTGTAGAAGAATCATAATTACTCCTCACCACATTGCCTCGCATGTCAAGGGTTTTCTTGGAGCAGATGATCAGTGGTCCCAAGAGCCCTGATGCTGTGTCCCGGATGGGGTCAATGGTGCTTTGGTAGAAGCGGGTCAGGCACTGAGGGTCTGCCTTGGTTGGCCCATCTTCAGTGGTTATTTTCCACACGTAGGCGAATGTTTCATTAGGCTGTATGGCATAACTCCTAAGGTCCTTTCCTTTAACGTTTACCAGAACCTCAGTCAACATACAGTATGATGTTCTCTTCAAAATTACATCCAATATATTTTTATCTCAACCAGCCATGATAAATTATTTCTTTTGAAGAAAAGAATTACACTGGAAAAGGAAGCAACTCCACCAATTCTTATTACTCAAAATGGCCCCTGTGGAACTGAGTCGTCTGCTTTTTGCTGACATTCTTGATAAACAATAACAGAGAATACAGTATTATCTACTGCATTTTGTCGCATAGGATCCCAAATTGCTTTACAAACAGGAGAGAACACACCACTGAAATGTAGCATCCACATGGATAAAACATGTAAGGCATTCTGTGCTAAAAGTCTCACTTCAGAATAGGTCACATGGAGAAATTAGAAATTGCTTCACAGACTGGATTTAGGTCACCTATAATGAACCAGAGCAAAGCTGGCTTTAGCCAGAACGATGGAGTTTAATGTCCCTACTCTTACAAACAGTGTCATCGGACCTTTCATGACCAGGTAGTGAAAATGTTGGTTTTATGTCTCATCCAAAGGTCAGCACCTTCTATAGGACAGAGTGTCTTTAACCTTTAACATTGAATTTTAAATTCAAGACAAGTAGAGTAATAACTGCTGGCCTTGGCTTCTGAACAGAAAGGATCCTACCCTTAAGCGACTCCTTTTCCACACGTGGATGGATGCTGATGAGCCCTTGAGGGTAGATGTTGAAAGGGCGACTGGCTAGGTTCTTAAAAATGATCTGAAAGTTATTCAGCAAATGAAATTACACTTTGGAAACAAGGTAAAAGATGTAAAAGTATGTAATTTATTGGCTTTTTTCTCTCTCTTTCAGGTTCATAGAATAGAATAATAGAATAATGTCTGCCAAGTACAGTATGTATGCCTATATAGTTGATTATTTATGCTAGGTTTACAATACTTAGTACAATCTATATGAAGTCAGAATGAAAATAAATGAAGTTTTCATGGTTGATAATATAGTGGTAGAGTGTGCTTGAAGTATGTTATACAATAAAGTATACATTTATCTTTTGTATGCTATTATAAGAATTTAAAATTATCATTTACAAATTATCATTTACCTCAAATTCATCTTCAACTTCTCCTCGTAAAACAGGCCCCACAATTCCTTTTTCTCCTCCTGTAGCTTTAAGCTTACTGAAAGTTTTATCTTCATATTCAAAATAAGCAGCTTTCTTATACTGTTTTCCTATGCGATGCGGACCTCTCTCTAAATACTCAGATGACAAAATTCTGGAACACACAAACAGACTTTTACTGTAGAATCCTACAGTATGTGCCAAAAGACTAAATAATAATAATAAAAGACAAAAACATTGATGCTGCTCTGAGCGCACTCAATAAATTTAAAAGTTTGAGAATAAGAACATCTTTTCAACAAAATATGAGGGAGTTTCAGTAAGTAAGGTAATAATCATTCTTACGGCAATGCATTCATTCATATAAAGCTGAAAATAACATATATTTTTTGTTATACCAATAATATAATCAACAGTATAATGAGTCCATGATACACATCCATGATATATGAAAAGTTACACATTTTCATAAAGTTTTTCATATAGTTTCCGAACCTTTCTATGACTGTAGAAATATTGTATTTCTGCTAATATCTATGCCAAATTCCTAAAGTCAAGACTCAAATATCTGCTTTACTTCCTGATTCTTTGCTAGACAGGTGCTTCATTGAGAAGCCAAATAGAAGGAAATTGTTGGAATAAGTAAACTTGGTGTTCAGAAAGAGTATAATAATCTTCCTGTTGCCTTCATTGGAAAATAATGAAGTACAGATTAGCTCCTGTGAGTTATTTTCTAAGGAAAGCTGGTAAGATGGGCCCGTAGTAAGCAGAAAGCATAAATTGAGTCAATATGTCACCTGCACTGATGAACTATTTATATTGGTGCCAAGAGGCAGGTATCTGGATTCAGAACCTTAGCTGAAGGTCACCTGTCAATAATCGTCTGACAAAACTAAGCCCCCAATGAGAAACCTGCTAGGTGGAGATGTACATTATGCTACACCTGATCATGACCAGTCACCACTCATGATGTCTTGGCTTAGAAGATACTGTACAACAGCTGGGAACTGATCTGTCTCTCTTGCTAAAAATCTAGCAACATGACTCACATGACTGCATCTGCTACTTCCAACTTGCAACTGATCCAGATAAGCTGGATATAAGCTGCCAGACTGCAGGAAACTCTATATATACCATAATTCTGCTCAAGACTTTTCCTGCAAAGAGATGTTTTGGGCGACCCAATATTAATTTTGTCTGATGAATTAAAGAAACTGGACTTTTGCAGACATCACTGAATATCAACTGATAATACGGTTATAACCAGTAATACATTTTTTTCAGAACAAAGTAGACTGGTATCAGTTCCACAACGTGCCTACCTGTCTTTTTCACTGGGGTTCTGTGGAGCATAATCCCAAATTACTTCTTCAGCTGCTATGTAATGCACCCATTTCTTGGGTTTTAGTTTTGCTGAAGATCGTATTTTTGCCTGTGGATTTGTGACGTCTATGACAATAACATTAGACAGGCTTTCTATGTCAAATTCATCTTCATCAAAATCATGGCTCATTTTTCTCACCATCTTCTCCTCAGGACAGTTCTCCACACTGAAGTATGCACTCATGCCAGCTTTAAAGAAAGCAAGTTGAAAAAAATGGTGGTTATATACAGGTAATATCAAATACTCAGGGCTTTAGTCAAGACATTCATATTGGACACAGATGTAAACACACTGAACCCACAACTCTGGTACCACAACTCTCTCTCTCCATACTGATATCATTTTGAAAAATTCATTTGAATATCCTCACTACTTCACTGTGTGATTCAAACTGTCCTCAGTGTAATTCAGGATGTAATGAAGATCTTCATCTATACCAGTGGTCTCTAAGCCCAGTCTGGGAGAGTCCCAATTCAGTAAGCCTTGTATGTTGTTATCTTATCTCCGGTGGCACAGTGGCACAGCAGTTAGCAGTGCTGGGTTTCTTGGTTCAACTCCAAATCTGGGGTGCTATCTGTAAGGGGTTTCTATGTTCTCCCCTTGTTTTTGTGGATTTCTTCTCGGTGCTCTTTTTTCCTCCCATAATCTAAAAAACCAAGTGGTAGGTTAATTGGCTTCTAGGACACTAGGCCCAGGTGTGAATGTGTGTCTGTATGTGCTTTGCAATGGACGTGTGTCCTGTCCAGGGTGTACCCTGGTTGTGGCTGTTTTTGCAGAGATAGGCTCTCGCCCCCTGTGATCTGGAAGCAGATCGAAAATGGATGGATGGAAAGGATAGTCTAGTCTATATTACTTCATTTAATACTTTAGCTAAAAAACCATTTACAATTATTTTGTATCAACGATTTTTCAAAATTAATGAGTTTAAAGGGACCTATAGAACATGCTTGACTGTAGTTTTCCTGATCTCAGACATCAAGGCACTTCTCTTTCATCACAGTTGTTAAAGAATCTTTTTATCTAGCTACAGTAGGTCTTTTAGTAACAGTTCCATTTCTTGCTTTTATGTTTTGGTCTACAGTATCCTTCAGCAATACAAAATATAGAGTTTGAAAAGGTTTCTTAGTGTTGCCGGCCAGGAAATGTGAAGTGTTGCACAATGTTGAGAACAGCCAGTAACTTTCAGATCTTTTGATCTTGAATGCTTTTATGTCATAGTGCGTTTTTTGTTATCAGCTGCTTTTAACATTTTAACATCACAGATGCATAGGATCGATGTTGCACAACAAGGATTTGGTAAGATTGTGATGTCATGTGTCATGGACCAATCTTTAGTCTTTCTTGCCCAAATGTACTGTATAAGGTGGGGCAATAGTGTGGTTGTTTTTCAGTATTACAATATTGGGGGGAATCCCAAGTGTCTTATCCAGTAGAAGGCACTTCTACCTAAGTGCAGGTGATCCAGACATTGCAAGATTGGGTCACGTCATGTAGATCATGACTCGCATTCACCATATGGGCTCAGGCTTTCTTGGTTCCAATGAAATTGTGACCCCTGTGAGTTCCTGTGTGCCTGCAGGCTTCTGCTGACACATCTATATGTCATGCCTCTTCACACATTGAACCACCTATACTGTACATCATTGAAGGGCTTGGAGCATGTCCAAAAATAAATAGTTTAAGGGGTGGGCACACCAGAGGAGCAGAGAAGCATTTTTTCATTCTCCCCATGTGGGTACAGTTGTCATTGCTGTCCTTCTGAGCCAAGATGTAAAGACACAACAGGCAAGTCCAAACTCGGAGTAAAGGCAAAAAAAAATGGCAATTCTACATTTTTCCAAAAGAAAAAATAAGGTTCTTCTTTAACTCATCAGTGTGATCTCACTGTTTTACTATTTTAATAACAGCACACAATAATATTATTATTTTCCATTGTGTTTCCCAAGCCTGGGTGAATCCCAATGTACCTTGTTGGTGAGAGTGTATCTGACAGTATATAAGGAACTTCCCAATAGCCATAGGTTTCATCTCTGCTGTGGTGAAAGTCATGGATGTGACATCCAAGGTCATTTTCCTGTGGTTATTCACTTGCAACGTGTGATCCTGGAATCGAATTGAATGGATTCCTGGTGTGGCACCCATGCCAATAAAACGCCAAATGATTTTCTTTTTCAGGCATGCTTTAAGACCTAAAAAATAAGAAGGTAAAGCATTTTGCATTAAAAAAAACAGTATTAATGTTTTAGAGATTTATGTGAATACAGTACTTCAAGTTTTGCAGATGGTTTGAAACACCATTTGTAAAGATTCCAGGGGAGAGGACTGTTCATTCTTCTTCACTATAATCCCTTGATTCATTAATATCTTTGCACCACTGAACCGCAGGAAATAGAAATGTAAAATGTATTAATTCCTTAAGCCTTAGAAAAGCATAATTAATATAGAAAATGAGTTTGGATGCCTTTAGAAGATTCATTTAATTTAAATAATAGAGACATAATATCTATATACGATAAATAATAATTTATACATAAATTAAGAACATTAAACTTTACTGTAAATGAGAAGTGGCCATTTGTCCTATCATGCTCATTTCATTCTGCCTTATTCATATAATCATCAGTGGTCATGCTAGAAAGAAACGCACGCAAGAAATGGACTATTTAAAGTAACCAATCAAACCTACTTTGCACGTGAAACCATTACAGACAATATTACAATAATGGAAGTGGATCCATTGTTATTATATTGTATATATTGGTTTCGCATGTAGAATCATCTCAGATATCATCTTATTCATATAACTGACTGAGATGTTAATGACAGATATAAAGAAAAGAAATAAATATGACCCCTCCAGTTTGGTGGAACTGAGGAAAGAGTGCAGAAAATGGTAAGAAATTCAATTCACAAGACTCACAACAAAAGAAAAGAACCACAACAGGTTGAAAGCAGTTATAAAGGTGAAGGAAGGGCAAACACACCATTGAAAAAAAATTGAGGATAACTTTTACTCTACTACAGTGCCATTTTCTACTCCAGGAAAGCTTGTTTTTATATTATCATTACAGTCTATTTATATTTGTACAGTCACTGTGAATGGTGAATACTGTTGGAGAGTATCTGAATTCTTAATACCTTCTGCAACATACTGTATATGCTCTCACATGAGTGAGTAAATCTTGGACAAATTGTATGTCTGCATATAGATATTTTTTTTCATATGGGAATCCAGTCTTTAAATATCCTAAAGTGCACCTAAGGAAATAATTGTAATCATAAGCTTTCAATGGCATGGAAAATTCACATACAGTACCAGGCAAGGAAGCGTTGACATATCCATTGATAGTGTGATACTGTTTTTGAATTCTGGGTCTTAGATTCTGGATTTTTTCCTTGAAGGTCTCTCCATCTCCATACCAGCTTTTTGTTTCATCAAATACAGATAAAAGCACAATGAACTCCTGGACGTTTTGATGTCGATCAGTGTTAAGTGTCCCTGTATGCCAATATTGAATAAGTGAAGAAACAATTAAAAAAGGAACAAACTGACATTTTCCAATCAAAGTCCAGAATAGTTTTGTTCACATTTGATCATTTAAGAAAGCATAACGTACCATCAGAAAAAGAAAGAGTAAAAATATTTGTCTAGATTGTGAGCTACAAGACACTATCATCATAGTAAACAGAAATGTGATGATCTTGTAAGGCCTTTTCAATTTCTAAAATTCAGCTTTTACACCAACAATTGTTGTTGTTTTGTGCAATGAAATTTAAAATATATATATAATTTATATACAATATTTAAGTTCAACAATGTTATAATGATGAACCTGCAAGTCTCCAATTATCCAGAAGTGCCAATATGTAGGCATTTCATTTCAATCATATCATGAGTATGATATGTATAAGTACAGGTTTTTACTTCCTTTTCAGAACATAGACTGAAGCAATGCCATTCATTATTTTTATTCTTTGGTTCACTTTTTTTCATCACATTTGTTACAAACGCAATGTCCAAAGAGCATATCATAAGATCAATACATTATATGAAATTTGATTAGTGTTGTTTTCAGAAACAAACCCACCATCTGGGTTTTAATTGGCTTTTTATAAAACAAACCTATCGTAGTAATGAGAAAAAGAAATTATGTTCTCTGTGGTGAGTTATTTCCTGCTGTGACAGATGACTTTCTGTCAAAAGACCTTTCAGAATAATAGGTGATTGCTCATTTTCTCTCACGGGGCTGGTTCTGGTGTAGATGGACCTGAACATCATTGCCCAATACTGTCACACATGGTGGATGTCAGTCCCTCAGTTTTGAGAACCTTAATAGTATTTAGCTTACAGCACCTTACCTGATTTGCAGATGAGTAAGGCTCCGATGAGACCGGAATTGAAGTCCTTCACAATGTCTACATGTGAAGAGTAGGAGTAAGTTAGACAATCTGGATCCTCTGGTGTGGGTCCAATGGTAGGTGCAATATCCCAAACATAACGGTAATAGCCCCCAGGAGCTACAATGTCATCCTCTTTCTCCTGTGTGGATGTCTCATCATTATAACCTGCACCTGGATGATAATGACAAGCAAGGCAAGGACAAAGATTACTTACAGTAGGCATCATTGGTTCGTTTGAACACAGGAGTTCATTTGTGGTTTACCAATGTTCAAAGAATTTTCCACACATTTTCTTTGGTCCTGAAGCAGTGCATTTTTTACAAAGCCATATAAATATTGCAACTTGAGTGACTGGGGTTGACACTGTGACATACAGTGCAAAGAAAGAATTTTTAGTGTAGAGAAATGGCTATTCCCAACCGAACTGGAAACTCAAAAATAAAAGAAAGGAGAGTAGAACAATCTATTTTGCTGATGGTCAATTTGGCACAAATGGCACGAATGCTGGCATGAATACACACGCATGAATACTTCACTTAATTTCTTGGGTGACCACACAGCGCCCCCTCTCCTTCCTGGAGATATAGCAGCCCTAACCCCAGGGTGTCTCCCTGCCAAATGTCGGGTGAGGAAATGACGATCGCTACAATATACAGTAAATGATATATGATGAAAAATAAAAAAAATCTATTATCTCAAAATATCATAAACAGGGCTGTAACATGCGTTGGAAGTTTCATTCCCAAACACAGCAAAAGTCACATGGTTTTCCTAAGAAAATGACATTGTTGGCCAGTGTCCATTCTTAAAGACCTATATGATACAACTGAACACATACCTGTACCTGTAAATGACATTTCTGGTAAATCACATTGTTTATGCTGAAACAAGAGTGCACTTGCTGAATGTAAGTTAAAAAATGAACAGGTGGCTTGAGCCTTATGGCCCGGGAGTGCTGATTTGAGCCTTGTTTAGTTGTTAAATTGTGGTGAATAATTGTCTGGGAATGGGTGTGTTAGATTCTTTCCAGGATTTTTTCATTTGGTTCAGTGACTCTTGAGACTTGCTGAGTCCTTGCAATTTTGCAGCAGTACCAAGGAACTGTCCAGCTCTTCTAGCTCTCACATAGGACCCTATGAAGCTTGGATTTTGTCAAATGGGTAATGTCTCTGACAAGTGGGCATTGAACACCTAACAGCCCATGTAGCTTCTTGTAGCAGGTGCTATCTTTAAAGAAAGAGAATGACTACAGAAAAGATAAGTGGTCTGCAGAGCTCACCCTCTGATTGTTTCCAGTAGGAGATCCCAATAGGATGAACACTGTAGGGACGGGAAGCAAAATTCTTAAAGTGAACTACAACTTTGTCCATTACTTCAGCAGCTATCACTGGACCTTGAATTCCTATGAAAAAGCACAGTTTGAGAATACATATGTCACTTAGTCTCATGTTCTCTCTTCTTAACTGCTAGTTTGTTAAAGGCCTATATGATACAGCTGAACATGTAAATGACATTTCTCGTAAATCACATTGATTATGATGATGTAACAAGAGTGCTCTTGCTGAATGTAAGTGTTAAATCATATGGTGCTACTTACATTTTACTTTTAATTCAATGAAGCAAATTATTTAATTCCAGATTTAACATCTCTTTTTACCCATTGCAGTTTATTTTCATTTTGCTTTTGCCTCAGCAAGACACAATAATATTTGATTACAAAGGGCATTTAGTATTAAATGATAAATTACCATTTATAAGACTATGGACTATCTGGAGTGTAAAATGTCTTTCAAAATCTGCAAGGTTACAATGTCTTTCAAAATTCCAGAAAATGTCTTGGGAAAGATAATTATGCCTTGTTTTATTAGAAATGGAAACATTCAATCAAACTTGTTTCTTTCATGAACGTTCCTACTACAACGTATGCAGTATATTATGTAATATAGTTTATAATATAGTTTCTCTCAGATTGCTCTTTTATTAAAGTACTGACCCATCCATGACGGCTTTGCTTTTGGTGTTGAGAATGTGGAATCTGTATATTCCCAATAAGTGGCTTTCTTGTACTGCTGTGATCCCTCTTTGGAAAAATGTATCCTTTTTTGGTTCCTAACAAAGTATAAAAAGACACAAATTTCACTACTAATTTTCTTAAGCAAGAACATAAAGTATATAACTTTGAAGTTATTACACTTATCAACCATTTGCATTCCCTGTCTGATACAGTAATACTAATGAAGGAAGACTTATTAGATATTTGTAAATGGGTTAGCTCTCTCTTTTTGATTTTTTTGAAGTGCAGTAATGCTGTAATGTAATGCAGTAACACTGAAAATACTTGAGTAATTGTACAAGTGACTATGCTTAAAAGCAAGCAAAATGAGGTCATTAATGCCTGGAGAGGGTTTGTTATATTCTATTTGTGGAACTAAGGCAAATGAATTTGAGAATAAATTATAGCTGTCTGTTAAGACCAGAAACATAATAGTCTAATAATGTGTTAAAAATGATTTAAAAAAATATATGTAAGGAACTATGCTTCTACACCAACAGTAGAGATAGCAGAAAGATATGATGGCACTAGTGAATAAACATCCAAGATTTTCTGAATGCAATTGAAATTTTAACAGAAGAATGTTAAAGGTACTATATTTACCCTAAATGCTAGGTATGTATTATGAAAGCATTTTCTTTTTTCTATTAGAATAATCTTTACAAAGTAATAAAACACACTACTGATCAAACATACATTCAAATAAATTAGTTATTACTGTGTTTGAAGTGTAAAAAGGTAAATTGTTTATTGAACAGCTGATTAAATCATAAGATATGTGTATCTTCTAGAAAGCAAATTGACTTTTCATAATTCAGATAAATTAAAATTAATGATTAAATAAAGAATACTACCTGGGACACAGAGGTAAAGTAAATTTCTTTAAGGGTAATCTTACATAGATTTAACTAAACTGTTGTCAGATTTGAAATTGACTCTCCAATCAATAAATCGTGAATCATAATAAAATTGCTATTACTTTAGCAAGCTTTAGTAATTGCTATAACTTTAATTATCACAGCTATAGCTACCAAGGGTACTATTGTTGATACCATTATAATGCTCTTCTAATGCTAGTGCTACTTCTGTATTATTGCTACTATGACTACCACTATCAATAATATTGTTCCTAATATTACTGTTATACAAATTAATAAGCAATATACTCAAATTAAAGTTGAATAAAAATTAAAACAGTAGCTTTTTAAAGACTATGTGTAGTTATAAAAAAAGAAACTCCTTGGTATATACAGTACAACACCATTTTTAACATTAAGTATTACAACATTAAAGTCATCTGGAGAACAAAAAGGTTTTCTACATATTTATTAAGACAGAAATTGGAAATAGAGTAAATAAGTTTAAAAAGTTGCAAACTATTACCAACAAGAAGAAACACCTGAATGTTTGTGTTCACCTATTTTCTTTATTATTTTGTGACTGTTTGAACCTGCTGAACTATTGAAATTGACCTTTTAAGACAGAATATAGGATACTGGAAAAATATATTTCCCTCATCTTGGCACCCTTTAAAATATTTTAAGAGCATAGTAAGAAAAAAACATACTGTACGTACTTGCTTTGTGATGGGAAAGAATCCAAATATTCACTGTGCAGGTAATCCCATTCAAACTCCACCGCTGCAATGTAGAATTCCCTGATTTGAGTGTGGGGCTCTACAGCAATGCCGAAGAACATGAGAAAGGAGAACAGCAACAAATTTGCTGGAACTTTTTTTAGCACTTCCATCTTCACCTTTGAAGTCACGCAGTGCTCCACCGATTTTTAAACCTATTTAATAGCTCTGGACATCTTACGCAAGAAGAAAACACAGCTCTAATTACTCAAGAGTAACTCACAGAAAGAAAAAAGCAAGATTAGGAAATGGGGGAGGAAAAAACAGAAATGGAACACTGACTGAACTCTTCACCTTCCCGCAACTTCAAACAAGCAAAGGAAATTCAGCAGGGAGCACAAATCCAGATTTCGGCATATGCCATGTTACAGATTGCAGAATCTTATCTCGGGCGCATTTTGAGAAGAAGGCATGATTTTTTTTGGCTCCATGAAACAAAGGAAAACTAAGAGTAAAAACAGCAAACACCTCCTTTGCTTCTGTTTCGTGTGACCTGATCGGTGGCTGGCTTCTGGAGAGGCAGGGGTTGGACAAATCAAAAAAGATGCCAGAGAGCAATTGTCAGTTGCAACACAAGAAGTCTTTATTAACTCAGAAACACAGGTGCAAGAGGGTCTTTTATTTTAAAAAAAAAAATTACTGGCAAAAGACCATATAACCATATAATAAGGGTACAGAACTATGACCTACACAGGAGCTCAGCTGTAAAGTCTCAAGGGAGCTGGTTTAAATCTGGAGGTTAGCCTCACAATACACTATCTGGCTGATGGGTTGTGCACTGAGGACACTCTGGGGCAACCACGTTCTCATGCCAATCAATTGGTCAAGCAGCTTTCCAAGAGCCTTTAGCTCCAGTACAGGGCAGTGTTCACGCTACCACATCACTACATTGAGGAAAGCAAACCTATTCTATTCTGCCCTCTCCAGGTTGTCAATCCACATAAAGGAACATAACCCTCAGTACACATAGGTCTGAATGGCAATTTCAGGTGCCACAAACACTACCAGCTAAGACCTGATGAGATCATCCCTTGCATCAGGTGTGCAATCTGCCTGTTAACACAAACCACTGCAACACAGAAAATGGCACCATTCGAGAGATCATTTAGTACATTTCATCAAGCTCATGTTCAATGTGTGTTATTTAGTTCCTATGTTATTAAATGTAGATACTGTATCAGTCATTCCAAAACAGTCATGGCTTTTTCTGGGGTGGTATGAGAGCAGAGCGTCTGAGCTTCACACAGCAAATGGGCGTTATTCCAGCAGTCTAGCACAACCAACTGTGTGAATTGTAGCTCAATATGTTTCAAGCATGAGCCGAGAGTGACGGTACTCCCTGCTGCACTAATTCACCCATTAGATTTCCAGTGCAGGTGCTATCTCCCCTGAGGACAGCCCAACCCAGTTATTGGAAATGATGTGGTGTTAGAATGACACATGTTGGTAGGGGCCAATGTAGATTTCTCAAGATGAGGTAAAGTACTCCTAGTACTTTTAATAAGCAACCGTCACTTATAAGAATGTTGGAGACCTACAGCTGACATATACAGTTATTACAACACAACTTAACACAACACTATATTTAAACAAGCTTTTTAACTGTGAGAACTATTTGCATGTTGTGAGGCCAGGTGCTGTTTATTGAACAATTCTGAAATTACTGAAGCAGTAGAATTGCTGAAAAAGCCTTGATCAGGTATCACAAGTGTTCGTTTAATCAAATCATTAAATATTAAAAATGAAATTGTTTATCTGTTGCCATGAATCAGTAGAATTTTTTTTCTCAGTAAACTAATAAGAAGTAACTTCAAGTATACAAATTTGGTTCCACATACTGTACAGTACATCTTATACTTTCATGAATTTCCTGAAAAAGTCAATCTTTTAGTCTCTGAATATTTCTAATTTATGCAGAAAGCTATATAAATGAATGTCTTTTAAGTTTTTCAGTAAGTTATTCTCGGCGAACACCGATATATTTATGTAACACACTGCATTTACTGTAATTTACCAAGTCATTAATTCACCAAAAAAGTACAAACTGAAGCTTTTTTTTTCTTTACTTTCATTTTGTACTCCACTTCTGCTGATTATTGAGCTTTTCAATGTAGTAATAATTTATCAGGATGTCAAAAGTCAGCAAAAACATGACATTTAAACAGCTTTAAAAAATCAGGTAGGGCTGGCAGAAAAAATGCTTACCAATGCAATGAAGCACTGAAACTTAAGGATGGCTTAAGCAAAATACATAAGGTTCTCTTTCTCATCATGCTGTGTCACTGATTATGGCACAAAAGTAATACAGGGAATTAAATTTGGTTTTAATCTAGCTAAGGGTGTCAACTGAGGAAGTGTCAGAGGACTGAATGTATCAATAACTGCAGCATCTGTATTTCCCTTGGCTCTGTAATTATTCTTCTGCTAAACAAAACTGATCAGTCTGGCTTTCTTATTGAATATTTTACAATAATTCACTAATCTCTGCAATTCTGTTAGGTATTTGGAGAAGAGTGGTGGAAAGGTTTTTTTTTATACATTTGTGAACCATTTCTACATGGTGGCATAGTGGTTAGCATAGTTCTGGACCTGGGGTGCTCTCTTTGTGGAGTTTGAATGTTCTCCCTATGTTTTGCAAGGTTTTCCTTGTATAGGTTAATTGACTTCTGCTTAACTGGCCCTA
This sequence comes from Atractosteus spatula, assembly GCF_055471065.1. NCBI lineage: Eukaryota > Metazoa > Chordata > Actinopteri > Semionotiformes > Lepisosteidae > Atractosteus > Atractosteus spatula. The sequence continues at coordinate 37,122,830 of NC_142714.1, forward strand.
GGTGTGAGTGTGTACATGTTTGAATGTCTCCCCCCCTGAGATACCCCACCTTTCTCAAACTTTCCTGTGACCCTGAGTTGGAAGAAACAGTTAGAAAATGGATGGATTCATGAAAATTTCTAATTACAGTAGGTATAAAAGAGAGGCTGTTACTAATTCCAAATGAAAACAAAAAAAACCCCATAAATGTAAAGCTTAAAATGATAAGGGAGAAAATAATTAATGAATTATTGTCATTTAACAGGAAAGCTAAACTATACAAGATTAGTTTTATGACTGCTATGATAAATTTGTATTTAAAAGTATTCAAGCTAATAGTCATTTTTTCCTTCCCCTAACCAAAATCATTCACAGAAAGAAGAAATATTGTATCTGAACACTGCTTTGAAACTTTAGCCACACACTATATAAAGGTGTATTGTATAATTATTTTATTATTATTTAATATATACATTTTTCTTTGTGCACTTCATTTCAGTTTCATGTTACCCTAATATGTAAACCTTATATGGGCTACTAGAACTTTTCAGACAATCACCATCATAAATCAGTACAGAAATATTTACAAAATCCATGTAACGAACAAGTTACGTCTTTGAATAGATTCAGTTGAATGTGAGTAAAATAGTGTTACATTTGCATAAATATGCATAATCTATTATTAAAACATTTAAGATCTTAAAATAATAAGCTGAAAGTTAATGCAAAGTGTTACCAAAGATGTAAAATGAAAAACATTTTTCATATGAAAATCACTGTGATAGATTTCCATTTTTCTTTTGCAGGACTGGAGATTTTTCTTCATCTTGATCAACATCCAAAAGCTGCCAGACCTGGGGAGATGAGACATTCCAGGGATAGCACATACTGAAAAAACAGGATCAAAAAGACTAAAGAGTACTGCAAAGAAAACCAAAAGACAGCAGGTGCCTCATTTTAAAAATAGAAGACCAATTTGACCTGACTGGTATGAATTGTTTTGAAGCATTTTCCCTAACATTGACTTTGGTACAGCATGGTACTTAAAAATAGGTCCTTCTAAAACAAAATGAAAAATGCAAGATTATTCTTTTCAAATGTAGAGTGTCTCAGGTCTGCTTCAGTGAATTAATGTGATGAAGTGGTGAGGAGCTGGGAAAGAGTTTTAAATTTTTTTTAAAGTGTTTAGAAGAAATCCACACAAACACAGAGATGACATACAAACTTCTCACCTACAGCACCCCAGAAACTGACCCCAGGGCCACAGTGCTCCAAGGCAGCAATGCTAACCACTGTGTCACCATGCTGGCCTGCTTTGGAATCATTTGGGATTAAAAACTGCTATATAAATATATTTGCGCAGTTACAAAACATCAATTTCAATTCAATTCAAGCTTTATTGTCCCATTTGGGGAAATCAAGAAAGTGACTTGTGCTAAGGAAAAATAACAATTAAAATAGCAATTGAGGCTTATAGCATAACAACAACATACTAGATAATACTTACAAAAAAGTTTTTTTTTAACTGTAGTTGTCCACATCGGAGAATATTTTAGTAATATACTTATTACATGTTTTTGAGCATGACTTTATGGGAGATTGTCATATTCTTCCAGAAATGAATTTGATCCTCCTTTTATATAACTATATCACAGGACGGAAATGTAATGTAAGGTGTCTTCATGATGTTTTCATCCTTTACGCACACACCCTGGAAAAGCTGGTGACAGGAGCATTACAGTATTAATTTGTAAGGGTATCTATCCACCTTCACTAGAATCCAGCAATGCTGCCAACTAACAGAGAGAAAATTGATTGATGTAGATCTTCCCAACACACTGAGAAGCATGGACAACCATAACTGCATTTAAGTCAGATGATTCAGAGCTTCCGGTATCTGATGCAGGTGCTTCACACTGGTAAAAACATTGCCATGACTCACTGTCACCAGGATGCTCAGCTGGATTTTGTTAGAAGGTGTGTTCTGGTGAATCCCCTATGCTCCGTGTTTTATTTTGGCAGTGTGTATTCAGGAGAGGCTATTAAATGTGTTCCTCTAAAACCAACAGGTGTTTGAACCTCCAGAAGCAGGGTTGGAAACAACATTGGTATAAAAGTGACCAAAACTTATTTATTGAGCTTAAAGATGAAGTAGACTATTAATGTCATCTCTAAGCATTTCTTAAGATCATTGCTGTCCAATGATCTGCATTAAGCTGACAGAATTCAGCACTCACAGCTGTAAAAGAGCTGTGCTTTACCTGTTTTTACGATAACATGAGTTAGCACAACAGTGAATTCATTTGCTTTAAGAACATATTCAGCAAAAAGGAGTTGGAAACGATGTTGTACTTAATTAAGGATATGAGTACTTATATATCCTAAATGTATGCCTTGAAACGTATTACTTGAGGCTTTGTTTTGCATAAGTGCACACCATAGTATACAGTATGTATCTAAATGGACAAATCCAGAGTGAGGTGTGAGATGTTGTTTTAATTGCATAACTCAGTAAATCATGTTTCCTGCACTTAGTTTGTGTCAGATTTATTGCATCCTGCTTTGGTAAGTAATCTTTCTAAATTTATTGCTTCATTGTTACTGTTTGTATATGGAATGGACTTCCTTTTGGATTCAGAGCTGCTGATGGAGAGATAGGATTAATTTGATTCAAACTGGTTGACTCGTGAGTCCTGCTTTGTAAATCCAAGTACACACTGTATAAGAGGACAGGGGCTCTACCCAGGATTTTCCACAGTGTAGTTCCCAAACCGATCCTCATCCTCCCAAAGTCAGACCAATACTGTTCACATGCTGCATTGTTTTGTCTTTGTGTGTGGAGGGGTAGGGGGCACAACATCTTTGCATTGAACATGTTTCACAGTTTACTGGCATGTTCTCATAGAAATGAGGGTGGTAGCATACAGTAAACATATTGCATTTTGGAAAGGATGAAGTCTTTTCAAGGAAAGCAACTTTCACTTTCATATGTTAAGGGAAACAGCCTCTTCTGTTGTTCTACACACTCATAAATCTGGACTGGTGTCCCTACAAATTAAAATGATGAAATATCACAGGCCTGTAAAAACACTTTCAGGAATAAATGACATCACACTGATAAAAGCAATTATTTCATCAAGTTATTAATAATACTCGGGATAATGAATACAGCAATTGCAAATATAAACACGTGTGGTGCCATGCATGTTATTAATAAAGTTTCCCCACCTACCTTACCATTCAAATAATTACAAATGCAGCAGACAAATGGATCTATATTGTTTGTCAAGCGCAGCAGTAGCCAAGTCTGCATTTTGATGTCTATGGCATGACATACTTGTTGAATTGTGACCTGTTTTATGTATGCAGCTTTGTATGCTCAGGTCTTGAAACATGGTGTTGCAGTTTGTCTTATATCACCCCTCTAATACTCTGAAAAACAATAAAAACTGGAGATGCACTTCAGAGTGGGGGCCATTATTTACTCTCGTGTTTTTGTTAATAATGTAGTGTGAAAAACACATTTGTGAAAAATTTTCTAATACATTGCATTCTGCACTCAAAAACAGGCAAGTGCTTCATTTGAACATCAAAGGCAATGCAAGAGTAAGCAGAAAAGGTCCCACCCACTTGCAGGGGAAAGAGGAGACTTCCTGTACAATTGCTACATAAACTTCCCCCTCCTCAGAGGGTAAAGTAATATGATTCACCAAAATGTTTATGCAAATGAAGGGATTTTAAATGGTTCAAAGTGGCAGATCTATTTATGTGTTTCTTTCTTTCAGTCAAAGCAGAATGTTTCTCACTGATGATGTCATTAGACAAAAGAACAAAAATGAAGATAACATGATGTCATGCTTTTCCAGCAATACACATGCACAGAAACAGAGACAACGTTTTTAAGGTGTTTTGTATTATAAAGGATTAGGCTTACTAACTAACCTTACTTCTGATTAACCAGAAAAAGGAAAACACAAGTATTTTTAAAAAGTTAAAATGTATTCACCTACTTAAGCAAAATAGTAACTTTAGCGTGTACCATCTCGTTTCAGGTTCTATCGGGATGTTACAGCATCAGGAAAATACTGCCATCTAGTGATGAACACTTGAACAATGAGTGATAATCTAATAGTTTATTGAAGATTTCTTTCTGTGTTCAAACGATTGTGACTTGATGCAAAAAGCTTGTTAACAAAACAAATCATTCTATTGTGTTTAGAAATTAATTACTAAGTTTATGTAACTAACAGTGGATATTAATTGTAAATAAAATGGTTGTCAAAACTGAACACAGTACAGTCCATACAGTATAGGCAAGTCATACTTCTATTACTAAATTCTATCCTTAAGGTTATGAAAATTCTATTTAGAACTACAGGATCAATGATATGGAATTAGGATCTTAGTGAAGAGTTAACGGGATTTAAAAATAGTGGTAACTTATTAGTTATTTAAAAAAACAACAGTAATAGACACAGAACATACAACATGATATGTTTAGATTTTCTAAAGTATATTGATTAATTCTGAAATTACAGGCAGTAGGCATTCAAGGTAATGCATAAATTTGGTTTGTGCGCTGGTTAATAGTTAGAAAACAGTACAGATGATAGGTGAATTCTCCCACTGGGGTGATGTACATAATAGAGTACTTATATACAGTATCCTAAAGGAATGCCATCATACATAAAACTATAAGATTGAATATGTGATTGAAGTAAGAAGCTTATAAAATCTTTAAAAAAAGACTGAAATTTCCCAGAACTGCATACTCATGCACAAGGTAATCATCAGAATGTAAGAAAGTTGTTATCTTATGTTTCTTGACGGTGACATTATTTAATCTTACAAAAAATCTGATGAGAAACTTCAAAAGTCACATATGGTATGCATAAAGACAGATGCCCCTATGTAAGTGATCAGGACCTGACAGGCCACCGCTATCTTGAACACAAGAGTGCAATCAACATAGCTCAGGGCTGCATGTGAACTACAGGGATTTTCCTTCACTCACTATTGTGATGACATTCCCATATGCAGACCTCAGCAAAGTTGTTATCTGTAATGTGTACATTACTTAGCCAAAGAGTTTGGACTAATCAGAAAACACCATTGCAGCCCAGTGAGGTTGAGCCATTATATTTTTCTTAAAACATTATATAAAAATTCACATGAAGTTGTCAATTAATACAACATTATATAGATGGGGATGATCTGTTTTGTTGATAAGCATTTTATTAATCGGTAGTAGGAATTACTTTGATATGTAATAAATGCTCTGTTAATGACCTGTGGATTAACTATGAATTATGACGACCTAAAATAAGAAGTGTAACTGATATCTGTATAAGACAGTGGATCCCAAACCTGGTCCTTGTGGAGTATTGTGTCTGCTGATGTTCTTTCCAACTGAGCTGTTAAACACAAGGGCAAATTGAAGCTTTTGGTCAATCTGCTTATTTAGGCTTTTGTTTACTTGTCAAAAATACCAAAATACTCTACTTCAAGTCCAATGTTCCAGCTGATTCCCCCCCCTTATTTCTGATTAAAAAGGACTTCATAGGTTCCAATTTATGATGAATAGTCACAGGTGGGAATGACAATGTGTAATCTTTTTCCTTTTTGCAGGTGTCCAATTAGTCATGTCAGCTAACACATCTGAATGGAATTAGATCTGAAACTCAGAGACTGAACCCAATTAATTAAATACCAATTCCCAACTCCATTCAGCTTTTTAATAGATGAATGTAGTGCATACAAAAATGCCCCAGATCTAAAACTGAAATAAATTAGCCTGCACTTAAGAACTTTGTTTGAAAAAAAGCAGAAGACACAGGGGTCCCCATGGACCAGGACTGAGAAACACTGGTATAAGTTATGTCTGTCCCAAACTCCCCCTTTATTTAGTGTTATGATGATGAACTGTCTGATGAAAAAGGGATTGATATTAACCTTCTCTTGAAGCTTCATACTGTGGCAGACAACAAAGAGGGTGCTAATCCCAAGACTTGTGCCACACATAGGTTTCACAAAAAAATTAACAAAAAACTCTGTATGTCTTTGAGGATTGAACCTGGGTTTCTTTGTTGTTTTAAATCAAAGAACAGTTTATCCAAGGTCAGTTTAATGTGCTTGTGACAAAGACAAAACCATTCCAGTTGAAAAGTTTGGCAATTCACTGTCACCTTGTTTTATTGAAACTGGTCATGATAACACCAGGTAAAAGGCAGATTTAGATACAAAAACATTCATCGCACATTTTAAAGGAAACAGATCTAATGCACACCCTTAAAATCAACAGCCGGCATCACAAATTCAGACACAGCAGTCTGGAAGTACTGGCAGAAAGAGATCATGCACTCAACAGACACTTCCCGGAGAAATGTCAAAAATCTGTGCTTAGAATTAAATGTTTTATGGTACTGTGTGAATCCCCATTATTAATAATTTTTGAGAGCATTTTGTCTTACTTTTTCTTTTCAGAGGATAAATGAGCAGCTTCAGTAATAAAACTAGTGAGATGGATACTACACATTTGAGATGTGTATATTAATTTGAATTTGGCACAGCTAACTTTTGAATGCGGTTGCGTATCATTTGAATTTGGTAAATCTTCTTTCAGTGAAAAGTTTAATCTGCTGTGGATGGGTTTAATTCTCAACTTTCTTTAATATCAAAAAGTGAAACACATTTCTAGTCACAAAGGAGATGAAAGTTGTATGATGTGCGAGGGACTCCAAAACCCAGTCTTGGGTGAAAACGGAGGCCTGAAAATGAAAACAGGAGAACCCCCTTTTTATGAATCCTGCTATGTTGTTTTATTGGAAAAAGGTCAGGCAAAGATAATGCAATTCAGAAAAGGAAAGTACTTTTTTTGCTTTTGGGAAACCGACACAGTCACTTTCACAAAATAAGGTCATAAAAAATTCCAAATAATGAGGAGAGAGACAAGTTAAGTGTGTTCCCCCCCCACCCTCCAGCAGTGAATGACCATGCTATGTGCACTATTGGTGGGTCCTACATATTGCCACGTGGGGAGAGAGTTTAAATTATTCAGAATTTAATATGTATGTTCTGTTTATACAAAACATACAACTAATTATAATAATTGCACGTACAGTAAGCCAGGAGATAAATTATATGACGTTCCTCATGGGGACTGCCCCTGAAGTGATTAACGTTCACCATAATTCCCACAGAGGTGTAGGGAGAGACCCAGGGGAATTCAGAGCATGCAACAGTACTAAAACCAAAGCTCACACTCCTAACTCTGCCACAGCAGCACTGGCCAGTTGTCTGTAAGGAGCAATCCATTTTTGACAATGGCTTCCAGTTTTTGCTTGTTTTTCAGCATGCTGCCAGAGCAGCTAATGTGTGTCAGTTGAGGAAGTTACTTTACATATTCTTAGAATTTTGTGTCGCGTGAAGCAGGAAGGATGTGATAGCCCACAGTCTTTTGAAGCGCTGGAGAGAAGGATGTTAAAACAGGTATTGTATAAATCCAGGTAAGTTTTGTACAAAATTATTAGGCGTTTTTATTGTTAGCTTGCGTCTTCAAAAACCCTAAGCGACTTGGTTAAAATGACAATAATGTTTGACATGCTGTACAGTGGTTGTGGCATATTGAGTCGTTTAATTGGATATTTTCTTTAGCCTGACGTGTGCATGTGCAGTAAGTTCTATTTTTTTGCAGGTCAGTCTATTTAAAATGTCTTCTATTAATTTCCTGAAATAATTCCATACATTTTGTATAGATATATAAATATACAGAATTCGAAAAACAAATCTCAGATAACTTCTAAGAATTTCAGTATGTGTTGAATGTGAACGCTCACAGGTTGTTAAGTGTCACGTTATAATTCACATTCAAGATATTTTTCTGTACTGTGCGGCTTGTTGCTTTTGAAAGAAACTGAAAGATATGAATTTCTTCCTAAGAGTGTTGTGCAGGGAACTGACAAACACAGTGTATTGAAGAACTGGAATGCCACTTTTCAAATTGTTGCAAATTTTGCAGTGGCATGAAAATCCCTTCTGTTGAACAGATATACATCAAAGGGCAGAAAATGCAATTTATGTGAAATGCTAAAAGGTTTCAGTTATCATTAACGATAATAATATCTTCTTGAAAACAAATTAATTAAAACAAGTTACTAAATGGTAACTGTATATATATAACTTTTAAAATTCAGAGTATTAAAAAAGAGGATTACATTGCAGGAATATTTTTAGGCTGTAACATTTCAGAAGTACATTTTCTAGGCAGAAAAAAATCAAATGCAATCGAAAGCAGATTTGGATTGCCAGATTTTTTTTCAATAATATGCTTTATGAAAGCCTTAACTTTTTAGTAGGGCAATACTCCACTTGATAATCAGAAATGTATGTGAATGTGTAGGGTTGTTAAAAAGTAATGTTGAAAACAGGAGTTCTTTAATTCTTAATCCTTAAATTCGTTAATCATCAAACAAAGTAATGGTAGTCAGACTGCACAAAATATCATTTATCAGTTTCTCTTTTCTAACTTGAGCACCTGAAATGAGTACTTTGCTACTCTGTGCTGTGAGAGCAGATTGGCTTAAATCCAGGTCATGTGGGCTCTGTGAGGAAACAGCCATGTCAAATTCATGCATGATAATAAGGGTATGGTATTCCCCTTTGATTTAGAAAAAAAACCTTTGCAGCATGAGAAGTCTTAGTTTTATCAGTAAGAGAGTCATTTCACAATGAATGTAATCAGACAATTTTTCAAGGCATAGGATTAAAAATGACTAAATATTACAAGAACAAGCCTCATGAAGACTGATGAAGCAGCCAGATTACCCCATAGATCTGAAAGTTACTTTTTTTTAATTTAAATGTCCAGTTTTAAATTCAACCAACAGCTCAGAGAAATAAGTCTTTGAAAAGGTTGTGAAGGGACATCTGAGAAGCCATTCAGATTACATTGCGCTAAAATAGAAAGTAAGTGCACATTATTTTTCATTGCTTGGTTGGAATGGGAACATTTTCAAACTGTATGTAGTGATTTTGTCAAATTAACTTTAATATTTCCAAAAGGGCCTTTCTTTTGTCATATTTTGGTATGTTTAATAATGGACACTGCTTTGATTTTTTGCTTTTCTGGTTATTGTAAGGTTTTATTCGACAGATCGTTGCAGAACAGCAGTCACCTGATCCAGATGATCTGTGATGTCCATTGCTAGCTCAGTATTCAGTGTAGAGTCTGTGTGATATTCATACACAGCTACATCTGATTACTGGGTCAATAATGACATCATAAGCAACCTCTAAAGACAGAAAAGGCTGAATGTCAAATATTGTCAATGTTTTCTATTTTTCTCCTTAATAAAATACTATAGAAGACTTTTGGTTTATTGTCTTTTATTTTCACAAAGCACATAAATTACACCTATAGTGTGTAAATCCTGACATTTGTACGTGCAGTAATACTGTGAGATTTTCTCAAGTTTTCTGAACCCAGTGCGATATTTTTACTTTTTCTTATGAGAGAATACAAGCATCTGAAGAAAGATGCAAGCTACTTCATTGATAAAATGAACAATAACCAATAAACTGGCCAGGTTTATTATTATTTGCCACACAAACGTGGGCTTGTTTTTTCATGAGAAGGCTTTTACATTGGAGTTGTATAACCATTCTGTGAAAAACACAGTTCTATTAAAATATTAAGTGTTTAGCTGCATTTTTAGTTAGGGGATGCAAAACTACCCTTTAGAAATGGATAATAAACCATATATTAAGAAAATCATGACTTGTTATAGCTGGAACAAAATTACCTTCTGCAACTAGGGTTAGGGTTTGGAGTAAGGTTACGGCTAATGTAGAGATTCATTATAACAATTTATTATGTAAAATATTCTACTAAAACTTAACCAACACATTCTATTCATTAAACACTCATGAATGGCAATTTCAACCTTTATGCGAAGTGGTGCCAGAAAAAAGGAATGGAATGTCTATGGAATGTCTTATTACATTCCTCCCTTTTAGAAGTCCAATTGCTTTTTTCAGATGAGTTCAGATATTTTCTTTATTTGACAAATCCAATTTTGTAAAAGTCTATCCTCCTAAAAATATACTTTTAATATCACCACCTTTACTGGAGATGTCTACTTTTTTAATACCCACATTTCTTCAACAAATCTAATGGAACTTCGATGTTCAGAAAATATATTTTTTGTCATCAATATATGCCTTACCGTAGGGCCAAGTTATCATATAGATTACACCTTGTGTGAGACAGGGCCCTTTATCTTCTTACCCATATGGGGATAATTGAAAAGGTTACCCTTCACAGTACTGCTACATTGTGCACAAGGTCCACATCGATAATTGCCATCTGGTCGAAGTTTCAATAAAGTTTTTTGAGATTAAGGTAAACAACCAGTCTTAACCAAACAATCATTGAAGTTTAATCCATGCTTAAAAACAACCATGGGTAACTCCAAGAGCATATCTTCTAATGTTCTATCAGTTTGCAAAATGTACCTACTATGTGTTTGTATATTATCAATAAGTATCTTATTGATACTTTCTCAGCCTTAGGTATATTTGGAACTGAATGTGGTGTTATCCATTTTGTTTTTCTGTTCTGGTTGTAAAACTTATATAATTTTTAATTTAATTAACTTTTTCTATAGTTTTTAGATTTTTTTAATTGCTCATTAAATGACCTTGTTCTTATAACATCTGAGTTGAAATCTTTCTTTAATTTATAAAAAAATCAGTTTGCAATCAGATTTCCTTTGGCAAATTTGCTGCACTCAACAAAGTTGGGTATTAAGTAAACATTTATGTTGCAAAGGATGTGTACAATCAGCACTCTAAGTATTACAGTCTCTAGGTTTTTATACAAATCTGTATACAATGTACATTTGTTTTACATAATACAAAAATGTAAGAAATTGACTCTCTCAAATCATCTTCTGACAGCAGGTAAAGGTATTTATAAAATAGGAAGGTCCAGGACAAGGGACACACAAACACAGCTATAAGGAAAAACCAAGTGCTTTTTCTTTCAAGTACATGGAAAATTAACAACAACCAAAATCAAACTAAAGCCTAGCTCATTTGTGAGGTTCTACCCTAGACTTCTTTAATAATAACTGGCAGCTAAGTTGCTTTAACTTTTTCGGAAACACACAAAATCTGTCACGATGCGTCTTTCAGGATCCTATGCAGACAGCACAATCTGGAAGGGAGTGAACAGACACAGGGAGGAGATGAGGAACTGGGCTGGTAGACGAACAGGGGGACGAAGGTGCTTGGTGTTCGGGGGGGCGTGGTCCAGGCAAACAAGTCCGAAGGGTGATCATAGAGAAATCCGTAGGGAGGCAAATGTCCTGAGCCGTGTGGTCCATCCATGACAAAGACAAACGAAGTTAAAAGCCGGAGCGGGCTTGGGATCCGGCGAAGTGTCGGGGGAATAAAAAAGGGTAACGGGGCCAGTCGCTCCAAGCCCCGGACCCAGATGGTCAGGACGCCGGGGAAAAGGCTTGCCTTCGGACAACCGGGAAAATAGGCAAGCCTTGTGGCATCCATCTTCCAAAGCTGAGCCCGGAATAGTAGTGCAGGAGATCAGGCAAAATGCGAAAGAGCCGGAGCGCCCTTAAGATAGATAGATAAGACTTTATTGATCCTGAAGGGAAATTGATGCGCTACAGCAGCCCAGCCCAAAACAAGCAAAAAAAACAGACATCAGAATAGATGAAACATTAGAATATGGACAGTAAAACAAAATAAATATAAAATAAATAAATAAAAATAAATACATAGGTGTGTGCAAAATATGATCATAGTCACTATAAAAACAATAAAATATGTACAAAATGTGCATAGGTATATACAGATTGAGTGTCCAAAAAGTGCAATGGAGCAACATGCTGTCCATAGACGATGAAGGGCTAACAGTACTAGCCTAGGGCAGCATTATATACCCTGACAGCTGCCGGGAGGAAAGACCTGAGGAAACGTTCCCTTGAACACCGTAGCTGGAGCAGTCTGTTGCTAAAGGTGCCCCAATAACAGTCCCATGAAGCGGATGAGAGGCGTTGTTCATGATGGCTGTGAGCTTGGTCAGCATTCTCCTCTCAGCCACCACCTCCAGGGGGTCAAGGCTCAGCCCCAACACAGAACCAGCTTTCTGGATAAGTTTATTGAACCTATTTGCATCTCTTGTCATGATGCTGCTGCCTCAGCACACAACAGCGTAGAAGATGGCCGCTGTCACCACTGATTCATAAAAAATGTGTAGCAGTGTTCCACACACACCAAAGGACCTGAGCCTCCTAAGAAAATAGAGTCGGCTCTGACCTTTCTTGTACAGGGCGTCAGTGTTACCAGACCACTCCAGCTTATCATCCAGGTGTACCCCTATGTACTTGTAGGACTGCACCCCCTCTATGTCCTCACCCTGGATGGAAACAGGGTTCAGCGGAGACTTATTCCTTCGAAAGTCCATGACCATTTCTTTGGTCTTGCTGGTGTTGGGCTGGAGATGGTTAAGATGACACCACTCCACAAAGTTGGTAATCAAGCTCCTATATTCCTCCTCCCTCCCCTCTCTAATACACCCCACAATTGCAGAGTCAACTGAAAACTTCTGCAGATGACATGCCTCAGAGTTGTACCTGAAGTCAGAGGTGTAAAACTATGAACAGGAATGGAGCAAGGACAGTCCCTTGTGGAGCCCCAGTACTGCTAACAACCTGTTTGGACACAGCTCTGTAGCCATACATACTGTGGCCTGCAGGTCAGTTAGTCTATAATCCAGGATACCAGGGGAGTGTCCACCTGCGCCGCCCTTAGCTTATCTCTCAGTAAAGGTGGATGGATGGTGTTAAAGGCACTGGAGAAGTCAAAGAACATAATTCTCACAATGCTCCCCGTCTTCTCCAGATGAGAGTTAGCTCTGTATAGCAGATAGATGACTGCATCCTCCACTCACAAGTGTGACCGGTAGGCGAACTGCAGGGGGTCCAGTGCTGTACTCACCAGGCTTCTGAGGTGGTCCAGTACAAGCCTTTCCAGAGTTTTCATTAGGTGTGATGTCAGTGCCACTGGTCTGTAGTCACTTTAGGGTGCTCTTTTTTGGGTACTGGCACCAGGCAAGATGTCTTCCAGAGCACCGGAACCCTTTCTAATATCAGGCTGAGGTTGAAGATGTACTGCAGCACTGAACCCAGGGGGAGATTACAATCGTGACAAAATCACCCAGTTCCAAAACTCTCACAACATTCTTTTCTTCCTTTGGCCAGTCTCTCCTCCTTCCTTGGGTGATTGTGAACCATAGAGGATCTGCTTTCTCTCCTCCAGAAAGCAGACATCAGCAATGGGATAGCCTCTGCTTGCTGCACTTTAAACTGAACTAGGGCAGCAGATCATTCCACACATCTTCAAGGGGAATGCAGTTCACACAAGGGCTGTCATCTTATCTGAATCTGCTGCACTCTGACATTACCTTATAGTTAGATTTGATTTTTTAAAGGAAGAATTAAAAATAAAGAAATGACTTTATTTCCCGAACATCTCCTTCCCCCGAAACAAGAATGTCAATATACAGTATCGCTTCCAAAGAATGATATTAGGAAAGACAAGATTTTATATCCCAAATCTGTGTACCTTTTTTCCCAGTAACTCACATACAAATAGACATAATTTGGCACCATGGATGAACCAATAACTGTATCTTTAAATTAAAGAAAATAAACGTTTTCAAACATAAAACAATTGTGTGGAAGAATAAAATACACTAAGGTTTGAATAGAAGAAGTAAAGGTAATACATTTTGATCTCAAGTGAACAGGAAGTGTTCAGAAACCTTTAAACCCTCCTACAGTATGGTGTATATTTGTACACAGACTTTCTACATCAAAAGTAACCAAAATCATTTCCTCTGAAACAAAACCAAATTGATCAATAATTCTGCAGACAAATTAGAAGAGTGAGAATAAATTCCACTTATGATTTTTTTAATTTAAATTTTTTAATTTTAGGAGCAGTACAGATATTGGTATTTAAGTATACTTGATCATCAAAAAATCAAATTCTTTTTTACTTCTTTCTCCACTACCTTACAATCAAGAAACGATTTAAGGTAATGGTCAATGCTTCTAAGAATGTTTATCACATTTTTTATAAAAGGCTCGATCTCCTAATTTCCTTGTACATTCCCTAAAATTCTATCATGAATAACATTACAATCACTTTAATCAGATGGTTTTAGAACAATAGACAAACCACCCTTCAAATTATACAGGGCTTCTTTTTGATCTTTTGGTAAATTGTTTCTCTCATGAATATGTATAGTTTTCAACAGTTTTTCAATATCATTCTCATCATGCATACAGGTGGTATGATGTTAGGTTTTTATCATTTTATTCACATAAGAAGGAGCTTTAAAGATACTTTTATTCCTAAAAAGTATATACTGTATGTCCACCATCTGTAACTCGGGGTTCACAAACGTTTTTTCTTAGCAGTATACAACTCTGGAAGAAATTTTAAAACACACATTTTGAAATACAGAAAAAAATAAACAATCATTTTACTGAACTACACTGAGGAAATGAAAATGTGTTTTGTTGTCATTTCATCATTTCGATTGCATTTTATTCATTGTTGATTCATTATGGCTAGATAATTTTTTAAAAAATCTGCAAAGTATGGTTTCATTAATTTGGTGTATTGATTGACTCAAGCTTGAGCACTTGCATTGTCCCAAGAAACTAATGAAGTTGGTCTGCAACACTTGAAATAACTTATTGACCTCACTGATGCAACCCAGAACAAAATCTGTACATCATGATTTCGCACTGCTAAAATATATATAATAAGTCATTAGCAGAGCCACCCTCATGTTACACACCACAATAAATTGAAAATGACTCAGTTTATATCTTAATCAGGTTGTGATCAAAAGAAATCTAGTTAATGCCAGGACCTCAGCTGTTTTTACACACAGTAGCTCTTAAAACAGGTAATGGTTAAATTAAACTAAATTATTTAAAAGTTGGGTATGGAATAGGTACAAACATTATGTTACATTTAGAAAGCAAGATTTCTTTCACAGGAGTATGCACTGGAATTCATTCTAAGCTATACACAAAGAACTGATTGCCAATGCCTGTATTATATTTTCTCTGAATTTCACAGTTTCTTAATGTCTGAAATGTAAGGCTGAAACCCCACTACAGAATGGTATGCCTCTTAGAAAATAGAAAAAGAATACTACCACAGAACTTAATCTCCTTAATTCTGCAGCAAATCACAGCAAGTTATTTAATAATCTTTTTTCAGAAACTATAAATTTTCTCATTCAGTCTTTTTAACGTTATATCCACCATGTTCATTTAACGTCACCTGCAGTATTTGAGCTATTTACAGTAGATAATCAATATAAGACTTAGAACAAAATCATTTTTCAGGGTCTCAATGACAGGAAGTTCAATTCCAATAAAGCCAGGATATATATTGCCTGGAACCAGTTATAGATGGAAACAGGACAGAAGATTAAATGAACATAGCTTCTACATCTCTTGGGTCTCCTACTTTTATTTTTCAGTGTGTCTGGCAATTTTAGACTATCATCTCAAGCTCATGTTATGCACAGGAAATAAGACACAATCAAAAAACAATCTAAGCAAATCAAAGGAAATATATAATTATATTCACCAAGAGGCAACACACTATTGTAATAATGTTATATTTAATTTTGAAAGCTCACAAAACTTACTTCTCCATAACAACCAATGTCAGTCTACATAATGACTTAAAATAGAATGAACAGTTTAATTAAGCATTATTTACTGGGTATCAAAAGAAACCTCACTTATCCCTACAACAAATTCCAAACGTAATCAGGGAAATGTCAATCGTTTTTTAGAAGGTGCACTTCCATTTTTTTATAGGACATATTTTTAGATATGACAGAGGTAAATTCATAATGCCGATTAAAGGTGCTGATCAACTGGGTGTCTACTAAGAAAGTGGCAAGCTAGTAGCATGTGTAGTCAACGCTGGAAGTGGCACAAGCTGTTAATCTTCAATGCACGCTTTGCACCAGGTTGCAGTTGCTGTTTTACAGTGTGAGGATCAGTCCCATTCCTCTGACAGAGCCTTAACATACAAAAAGATGCCTCAACCTCTGAGTCTAGATGCAACACATCTCCCAAGCTGGCGAGTAGGGCAATTCCAGCATACTTATCACATTTTCATCTTGCATCAAAGCTGTTGGTATATGCTCAGCATGTGGGCGTGTTGCCCTATTGGAGTGATGTCAAACCAGGATAAGCCAGCAAAAAAGATACAGTAATAAGGTTCTATGTATGTGGTGAATGTAACAATGTGCATTCAATATAAGGAATATAGATATAAAAAATACCGACAAAAATAATGAATCACAATTACTGCAAATGATCCTTACTTGTGTGACTTGTTCAAATTAATAGTTGTTTCTCTTTATGAAAATACCAGATATATCTGTGTATTGTTCGTCATATATACTTAATTCTACCATGACAAATAAGTGTATTGTGATGTGGCTGGAGTGCAATTTTAGTTGATTATTCCAATATAATTCTCAGCAACAAATTAAAATAATTTCTTATTAGCAATTTTATCTCAATAAACTGCTACTGCACTCGAAACTTTTCTATGTGTTCCATTTAGTTCAGTAATAAAATGCTTCTTCTCGCAAGAGTTTTACTCTTGTACATTAGTATCCTAGAGACCAGCAGCCGTTACTTTGAATTCGTAACATACTATGCAGTTGGGAACGAATTTCAGTAACTACAATAATTACAATTGGTATTCACAAGATTAATATGAAACTGCGTACTATAAACGAGGCAATCCTTAGCTAGTGTGCCGTTTTTCAGTTTGTTGCATTTCGCCCCATGTGATTAGAGTTAGAGGATATGCCTTCATGCTTTGGAAGTACTTCCAGGTTAGATCTGGTGTGGAAAGAAAAAGTATGGCGGAAAAGAAAGGTGAGTGATAACTTAAAAAACACGTAACTTCGTGCAAAAATTGTTTGTTTTTATTTTGGTAACCTATTTTTTATTGAAAAAGACGCTTGTGCAATTATAAGTATATACATCTCTGTGTTTCAGTAGATTTGCCCTTCACAAAGGTTGAGATGGATAACACGACAAATGTTTTTTTTGTTTGTTTCAGGAGAACTGGTTATTACTTGAAGTTTATATTTTGTGTAGCGTTACCGCTGTAGCGTGTAGCCAAATAGATAATGCACTGAACACAAGGTTAAGATTTCTGAAGTTTTCTAAACACACAGATTAAGTCAATCAAGCTTGTTCAACTACTGTACGTGTTTCATGCTCCTCAGAAAATAATAGGCTTTAGCACCTTTCCAAAACACGTATACAAAAATTAATTGTGGGGGCAATGTAATGTTTCGTGTACATGTGTTATGCAATATTAAACATGCTTCATTTGGACACAGTATACACAATAATACAGTTCTTTTGATTAAAACACAAAACAATTTCCCCAGGGAATACTTCGAGTAATTAACGTTCTTTTTACAATTTTCTCTAGGTAATTAAAATATTTTTTTTAACTTAACAGCCTGAAGTTTCAGAGGTTTAATGTAAGCACTTCAGTTGAATTAGGCTGTATCAGCTCAGCCTTGAATATCTGACGAGGAAGAAGTTAAGGATGTCGTTAATCTAGTGTGTATTGAAAGCAAACAAAATATAGTATACGTCCATGGAAATTGAAAACTGCAAAAGTGCGATTTTATCCTGCCTCTAACAAATCTTGGATCGGCCCCTTCTGTACTGTGTCACATAGCTAAAGCCATATTAAAATGTAAATGCATAATTAAGTATGTAATGTAGTAGTAGAATTTCTTTGAATCTGGTTGTTGTTGCGTGGACGCAGTGAATGGACACAGTCTCTTCTCCTGTGTGTTTCTAGTTTTTGTCTTTTTTTTTTTCTTAAATCAGTAGTTGGCTTCTGCAGTCTGTAAAATCTGAAGGGATTTGTGGAATCAGGCCTCCAATTTTACTGTTTCTCCTTGTAATCAAATTTTCAGTCTGTCTGAATCTTCTCTTTAGTTTTGGTACTAATGTATATTTTTAGAGTCCGCTTCAATAAGTTACAGGACTTTGTATTACCTCCAAATAACTAGTTGTGACTCAATGAATATCAAAAACCTGGAAAATGCCCAGATCCCTATAAAGAATTGTTTTTGAATAAAAACACACCTTGAGTCTGTTCTTAATTTACAGCTAACAAAACTGTGCTGTACTGTATGTATAAGTCTCATGATGTGTAAAATGTCTTAGACACTTGGCACCCTCCTTGAACAACTGAGATTCAATTCCAGTTTCATATTACACAGTCTTCTTTCTGTTTACGTGGGAGTGTTTTTGAGAGGGTTTGGACTTTGTCTCGGCCAGATCAAATCTCTATCGTATGTGCCAATTACAAATCCATCTGCGTGAAAATGAAACCCATTGCCATCTGCTAACAGATGTGGATTAGGGCTATTTTGGGTGTCTTTAAATTGACTTTTGCTTGGAGGAATTAGCTCTCAAGGTCACTCAGTTTCAACTTTAGCAGCCTAACTGGCTTAAAGTTAATATAGCCCTCCTTGAGATGTCTGCTCATTTTCTGTTAGTATAAAAGTTCCTTTACTCGGTAAAATGTAGCAAGCCTGTTATTTTGCTATAATATCTCTTTTATGAGTTAACAAAAAAAATGGGAATGCAGACTGAGATTGCTTCCAGTAATGATAAGGACAAGAAAACAAGGCCAATACCCTTTAATGGCCAGCTTGATGGTCACACAGGACCAGTTGCTTTTCTTTGTGTTAGCCTGCACCCACCTACGTAAAGGACCACAGTCCCAATTTCTCAGGCAGGCTATTACATCTCGGTAACAAAATAAATTAACGGTATCACAAAATTTTACAAATTACACCCTCCAAACACTTGGTAATTGAATACAAATATTCATCCAAATAGCAATTTAATGCTGTTGAATACATCTAAAAAGTTAATGCTAATAAAGAAATGCACCTTAATGACCACTGAAGTAATGTTTATTGCAAATACTAATTCATCTTGAATCAAAATAGTATTATTATACTCATTTTCTGCAATTTCACCTCACGGGATCAATAAAGTATCTATTACAAAACATCCTTCTGTCCCTTCATCCATTTTATCCAGTACAGAGTCACCAGGGATCTGTCCTGGCCTGCAATGGGCACAGGTCAGGGTACACTCTGGACAGGATGCCTGTTCATTGCAGTGGACACACATAGACATAAACACGGACACACGCACACCAGGGCCAGCTTTCCCAGAAACACATTAACCTACCACTATATGTCTTTGGACTGTGGGAAGAAACTCATGGAGACAGCGTCTTGGGTCCGGAATTTTCCGTGCTGCCTGCTATTTGTTATATACATACTATATATAAGCACCAAATCAATAATAAGGCAAATTTCTGTGAAGTGAAAATGCGAAGAAACCCACATGAACATGAGGAGAACATAAAAACTCCAAGCAAATAGCACTCTAGGTCTGGAATTGAACCCAAGACCCCAGTGCTGACTACTGAGCCACTCTGTCACCTCTTTGTTTATACTGTCTTTTAAACAAAAATACATCATTGTACCGCTATCATGATAGCTTGTATTTTTCAGAATTAATCATTTGTGAAGCAATTCATTTAACAGAAAAATAAAGGATACATTTTCACTGAGCTTGTAATGTTATTTGCTTTCTTTTTTGGCCAGAAGAAATGTAGGATGGGTATTAAAAACCTAAGTGGAAACAGCACAAGATGCTACTAATTTGTTGTTTCCTGTTTGCAGGTAAGGGTGAGGAAACCTTTGATGTGATGGACCTGGCAGAGTATGCCAAGAGACAGCGGTGGTGGAATCGGGTTTTTGGAAAAAACTCAGGACCTATTGCCGAAAAATACTCTGTGGCCACACAGCTTGCCATTGGTGGAGTGACGGGCTGGTGAGTGATTCTTGCTGAACGGCTTCATTCACTCCTTTGTTAAACCGCTGCGCACAGTTTTAAGCCCTGTTTTATTGAAGGACTAAAATACTTCCAGTAAAGATTCTTATTCTGCTTTTCTTAAATTTGCACACACTACCACAAATTGTGACAGTTTCAGACTAAATCGAGTCAGGTTCCACAGAAAAGAAATAATTATTTTATTATTTAAATCTAAAGCACAATTCCAGCTTTTAAAGAATCCATCCATCCATCCATCCATCCATTTTCTAACTGCCTTTACCCAATACAGGGTCACAGGGAGCCTGGCAGCAATGGGTGCAAGGCAGGGTACACCCTAGACAGGACACTAGTCCATCACAAGGCACACACAGACACAACTGCTCACACACTCACAATTTTCCCAGAGGCCAATTAGCCTTCCAGTTTGATTATAACTTCGGCACCCAGAGGAAACGCAGGTGCAGGGAGAACATAAAAACTGCATGCAGACAACACCCCAGGTCTAGAACTGAACAAAGGGCTTCATCACTGAGAGGCAGCAATCTTAACCACTTGAGTTTGAAAGAATCCTCAATTCTGTATCTTGGATCTGATTGGTTTCACGTCTGCCCTTCTACAGTGATTTATTTTAAAATGACTTTAATAGTTTGCTTATAAAGGCTGGTTTTTGGAGACTGTACACCCTAAAGCCTTGATATTTTGTATATATAAACAATGGCACACAAGGAACATTTTCCCAATGCAAAGACCACTGTAACATCAACAGTGTCATTTGGAAGTTGTATTTAAGCCATCCTTCAGTACAGCTGGATTATAAAGGTGATGACATTGAGTTAATATAGTGCCCATTACGCACTGTTGTTGTCTGTGGAAACATTTTGCATTGTCCTGTTTGTGTGCCAGATGTCATTATCTCACAGTCAGTAATACATTGATTAACTTAATATGCACCAGCATATAATTGTGATGGACGAATATTAAGCCTAGAATGAGAATAATTCAGGGATTTGCTTCAGTAATTCAGCTTTGTGTGTTTCCATGTCTTTTAGGTGTGCTGGTTTTCTCTTTAAGAAAGTAGGAAAACTGGCAGCTTCTGCAGTAGGTGGTGGATTCTTCCTACTTCAGGTAATTAAAATGTATTTTTCAGTACCAGACTTCTGTGTTTTGTCTCCTCTATTTGTTTCATAAAATGTGTTTCAGAAAAGGGATATTTTATGCTGAAAGAATTTGTCTGCAGATCTCATAGTGTGGCAGAAATAAAAGCATAAAGACACCGACAAAACTAGGTTATTGAAGAAATTTAGAAATAATCAGCATTTTAAATAAACTAATTTTAAGACCCATCTTGTTTCATAATTATCAATTTTTAAATGATCTAGCAGCATTGTCTCACCATAAGACTTTCCACTTACGAATAATCACATGATCAAAAATTAAAACCAACAGCGCCCTCTGCTGGCATTGTACCTTGCTGTGTTAAGATTAGTTTTTTTCACTTTAAATATTCCTATATTCTTAGAAACAACACTATATAGAGTACAATTTAATTGATATTACTTTAATATAGCTATAGGATTCACTTAGAAAATCCTATTCTCAAAGTCATCATCATAAAATATTTTAACTTAAATTGGCTAATAGCTGCTAGGAAATGCAGTAATAAAGGTGCAACCAATCAACATAGTTGTGAAAGGAAATTTATTAACCTCTAAGTCTCATGTCCAGTACGACAAATTGTCCTACTCATGACTAATTGTCATTATTGACATTTACCTGAGCACTGATAGTGAAGTCATTGAAGGCCAAATTTGAAAAACGGCACCTTGGACTATATTTCAACTGCTCATGGATTGTCGTTGTTTTACAGTTCATCTCAGAATCAAGTGTATTTAAGCAAGTACTCAAGTGTATTTATAATGAAATGATCAGAACTGGTTTATTTGCAGGACAGCTGAATTCACACGTTTACCTTTCAGATTGCTAACCACACAGGCTACATCAAAGTGGACTGGAAAAGAGTTGAGCAGGACGTAAACAAGGCCAAGAAACAACTGAAGCTTAATGCAGAAAAACCTCCAAAAGAAGTGCGAACCAAAGTGGATGAGGTAACATGTCATTTGTGCAGTGTATATATATATATCTGCATTATAGCATATGGCCCTGATAAAACACTTTAATTGATAATGTCATATTGCACTATTTAAGACTTTATTTTAAAGAGTCACTGCAAATTGTAGTTGAACCGCTCTTGCATTTGGCTTTGGGCATTATAATTGCCAGATATAATTTGTCTTTTTTTGTGAGGGTTGCCTATAAAAGGTTAAGCAGCTTCTTTTAATTAATTGCTTATGGCCACCCTTTTTAAAAGATACTGGTTCCCAAGGAGAAGGGGCTGTATATTGAGGGTGGAGGATCAACATCATTACTCTCCTGCTGATAAGGGTTATAATGAGACTAACAGGCTTTAATGTTGGCATCATGAACAAAGACAAAGGGGTGGAAAAGCAGAAAAATGGTAGGTTTTTCTTTTATTTCCACAAAAAATATTTTAATGGCCCATGTCATTCCTCTCCTCTCCCTGGATAGGTGACGACATTTGTGAAGAAGAACATAGTACTGACTGGAGGATTCGCCGGAGGATTTTTGATTGGGCTGGCATCTTAGGAGTTTTTTAACACTTAGGAACCCCTTTTCCAAGATGTCACTAACATATTTTTCTGTTGTAAAGACTGCAATGTCTCAGTAAAGGCCGATATTTTAAGTTAAGTGCTTTATATTTGTATTTAAACCTGCCAATGTAGGTCAGAGGTTTGGTGTACAGTTTATTACATGCTTTTGAACATTTAAGAAACAAATACAAAACATGCGATATATGGTCGTTGTTTAAGCTTTAGTCCAATTCACACATAGCGGAAGTTTTTTTAAGTAGTTGATTTGGCTTACCGTGTTACATTTTATTTTTTTTGTTGTTTTAGAATGGAACTGCAGGATGATTGTGAACAGAATCTATAAATCCCAGCATAATCATGAACTGTTTTGAAAAACTGTTTAAATGTTTTGAAAAACTTAAATGGCTAATTAGGTGTTTTGCACGTGAGTTAAACAAATTTAGGTAGTAAACCATCAGCAATACCAAAAAAGTCACAATGACAAATCAACCCATTTGACCAGCATATTTCTGAATGTTTTTGTTAGGCTGTTTTGGTGGTAAGTTCAGATGTGGTGTAGTAACTTTTTGAACTGAACTTGATAGATATAATAAACCCATGACTTTTCCTGTAAATCAGCAAGCTGGCATTAATGATCAGTGCAGGACCAGCAAGAATTAACAATATTGTAGGTGTCTGAGATCCTATACAGTAGATAACCAATATTAAGGTAGCCTTACAAAGTGATCTAAGAAAAGCCACTAGTAATCAAGCAAACAAGCCAATTGGTGCTTTGTCACCACTTCATCTGGAAACACTATATGGAAAAGGCATATTTTCATTAAACTTATCTCAACACATGGAGACATACTATTTAAGAACACATACACAAAGCTTAGATATGCTAACCTCACCCCAGGTTAATATTTTCTCTGCTTAAAGCTATATCTATTTATTTAGAAAAATGCAGATCATACACATTTATATCTTAAGAGTTTGAAGACAAAAAAAGATTGGGTGCTTTGTGATCACGTATATCTTTTTATTTCAGCTCATTGAACAGATACACATGAGTATGGTAATACCTAACGGAAGATGCAGAGCCCACCTACCATTAAAGATACTTAAACTACAGCTACATTGTTTTAGGTAAAATAAAAGGTTTAATAAGCTGCTGTCATTAGAAGAACCTTATAACCAAGTATTAGAGTGAAGATGATGGAAATCGATATCCTGTAATATCTTGGCACAGATATGTGTTATGTGAAGATATGTGAAGGTAGTATAAGTAATGGTAAAAGTGGCATCATGGTTTGATAGAACTGCTGCCTCAGGGCTCATTGGTACGTCCCTATTAAGTTCACATGTTCTGCCCAAGATTGCGTGAGTTTTGACTGGTTCTAGTTTCCTGTCACCTTCCAAAGACTTGCTAACTGAATTCATTGGCCTCTCTAAATCTCCCCTGTGTGCTTTTGTGTATGTGTGCCCTGCAGTGGGTGGTATCCCGTCCATGTTGTTATTCCTTCCCATGTGTCTGGGAGAGGCTCTGGATTAGAAGGAGAGCTCATGGGGCTTGTGCCAAAATGTAAGGCTGTTATTTATTTTAAAAAGTGCTGGCTAATAAATTGGTCACTCCATGAAAACGGTACCACACGGGACTAAGAATTTTCAAAATGTTTTAACTTTGGAAGCATAACATTTTTGAAAATTCAAAATGCACTGTTGTAATTTTGTTTTAAAAATGCACCACTGTGGAAAAATAAAGCCTAAGGGGCCCTTTGAAGTTTCTAAGTGTAATTATGTTCATTTCACTTGATATTGTTTCATTCTGTTCATAACAGAGGAGCAAAATGAATTAAGACAAGTTAAAGCAGTCTTGTAGCTTAAATATTTAGCAATTTGAAGTCTAATATATTCATCATTATGTGACATGAACATATTGTTTGACTATCAGTAGCCATTGAGCTTAGGCCATAGTTTTAACCACGATAAAATTAGATTAGAATTAGAAAAAAGCTCAGGTCATACGGTAGCCTCTACCCCTCCCACTTAACAGTTATATTACTGTACTAGCTTGCATACCAACTAAATAATATTATCCTGAGTAAGATGGTATTTGGTCAAAACAATTGGTTATATGGGATTCATCAAAGATGTACAGTAGGCTACCAATAATACTAAATGGGGAAGAACTTTGTGCTTGAAAGACTGCTATTTTCTTTATATATCTGTTCTTTGTGCTAGTGAGGCTCTGTTTATTTTGCACTCGTTTTCACTTTGAAAATTAAGTGGCACGTGATGAAGGAACATAGTATTTGTCTGACCAGATGATTCAGCTGCAAGGAAACCCTGCATGTGTTTTTTTTCCTACGTCTTAATCAACAGCTTTCAATGGTTCAAAACCCTAAGATGAGATTTTCTGTTGAAAAGTGTGATTTCATACTATTTTTATTGATAGTTTCTTTTCTTAACATACTAACATACTAAAAACATTAATTAATGGAATGGTGAGTCTCTATAACAATTTCAGAAATCTACACACATTACTTGATTTTTTTAATCAAGGTAGACTGAGATTTTCAGACAAAGGCATGAGACTATGAGATTCACTCCTAATGAGTGAGGCTTCAGAACTATGTAATTATGTAACATTGTGACTATTGGCTGGCAAATGATCTTGCACTGGGAGTGTTACTATAAAACAGAATTGGATATTTGTGTATGTTTTGTCAGTGTTCACATATTTGTTTGGGCCTGTATACAGCTATGTGAAACCCTGATTCTTCATGTGTCTTTCCTTCATCATTCAATATTCAGGGTTTTATGCAAGAGAGGATAGTTTGTGTCTACCATAAGGGTAATGAAGACATTTATAATCAACTTGTGGAAGCACAGGAGGGATAAGCACCGTTTGTACATTCTGAAATATAAACTGAGAGCCATTTCTTATTTTTGCTGCAGAACTCGCCAATACACTGAAAGGTCTCAGGTGCCCTAGCAGCACAACTCAAGTTTTGGGGTAGCACAGAATAATCTGCACAACTTAACTCAAGCCCATCCAAACCAATCAATTGATTGCTTTTTAAAAAAGTAATTTGTCCTACAAATAGCAACATGTATATCATGTATAATATTTTATTGAAATAACACATTTACAGTTTAATCAGTATTTCAAGATATTCCCTGTGTAAATATAATCATTTGCATGATCCTTGCTCTTTCTGTTCCTTCACAAATCCTGAACAGCAGACAGACTTCTCCCCAGCATGAAACCTGCAGCACTGCCTCATTGCTTCAATCACATCTTCACACTTGCTCTCAATATATTTGTTGGCTGGAAAAACAAAATTTGATTTGAAAATACTGGGTTAATTCAGTGATAATGAACTTTAATAATGTCTTCAGAAAATGGGGATAACTAACAAATTGAGCATTGCAGAAGTTAAAAAAAAAACAAAACAGCACTTAATACACCCTTTTGGAATAAATTTCTCATCACTGGAACTTGATTGATCATCATTTTACCTTGTAAACATCTTTGGATTTCACATGCCTGCTTTTGGCAAGGATCTTTCTGGGACATCCCACAGTACTGTTGGAATAAAAACCAAAGTTATTGAATTTTAGAAATTTTGCTTACAGGGACTTCTGTTATTATGTTTAGTGTCTTGGATTTATTTAATAATACTCCTCTTTACTTATTTTTGTTCCTTTTCTGATAAATAACAGACATGCATTTATAGCAGTTTTGATGGCTTCCAAGCAACTCTAATTATCTTGAAAAACTATAGTAAGTGTGAAAATAAGGTTGTTGTGGGGTGGATGTTAATGACAACTTATGAATTAAGACTAATTAATTAAGTCTTTTAATAATATAAAATAATTATATACCAACAGGGGCAGCACAATGGTTAGCATTGATGTCTCACAGCACTGGGGCCCTGGATTAAATTCTGGACCTGAGTCCTATCGGCACGGGGTTTGTATGTTCTCCCAATGTTCATGTATGTTTCTTCCAGGTACTCCAGTTTCCTTTCCCAGTCCCAAAACATACTAGTAGATCAACTGGCTTCTGAAATACTCTGACCCGTCTAACCTCTCTAAACAGGTGTCAGTGGACATGAAAATAAAATAATTCACTGTTACAAAGCAAGGGAAAGAAAAAATAAATTAAAAATATAAAAAAGGTCTCTAAATGCTTCCAGCTTGCAATTTAAACTGTCAGAAACATCATTAAGACATTCAAGTTAAAGAGAACGTCTGACGTCAAGACAAGATCTGGAAGACCCAGAAAAAATTCTGCTAGAACTGCTTGGATACTGGTCAGATCTACAAAGTAGAACTCACAGATCACTGCAAAGGACCAGTGTCAGAAAAGTTTAGCCAACACTAGAGTAGTTGTCCACAGGTACACAGTAAAGCATTCCTTAAACAAATATGATCTGCACAGGATAATTGTCAGAAGGAATCCTTTCCTTTGACCTCATCACAAAAGTTCATGTCTAAAGTTTGCAAAACAAAACTTTTTTTAAGTGCTGTGGGCTGATAAAAAAAAATGAATGGAAGGAAGGAAGATTGGTGTCAACTAAATATCAGCAAATCCTAGAAGTTCATGTCCCTTTCGGTGAAGGGATACAAGCTGGAAAGAGGTAGAATATTTCAGACAACTATCCAAAACATACCGCCAAATCAACCATGAAGTACTTAACAGAATGGCAGATTAAGATTTTGGAATGGCCTTCATGGTCCCCAGACTTGAATATTAAAAATCTCTGAGGAGATATCAAACATGCAGTGCATGCAAGAAGACATAAGAATATTTCTGAGCTAGAAGACTTCTGCAAGGAAAAGTGGAAAAAACCCAAAAGCAATATAATAACTCTTAGCTGGCTACAGGAAACATCTGGAAGCTGTAATTTCTTTCAATGAAAGTGTTACTAAATACTGACAGTCTCCAAACTTTTGCATATGCATTTCACTATTTTATTATTTTGAATATGTACAAACTGTAAATTGCACATAACTGTATACGAACCAAAACAGCACTCGTGAAAATTTCTGTTTAGTGTAAATGTGAAGTCCAAAGATTCATGCAAATAAGAAGACCCTTTTAACCATTTTCCATTATTTTTCTGAAATCATAACATGAAATAAAAATTGAAAAGCTTAGCTCTAAATCCCCGGAGCTAACTGGTAAATTGATATGTTTGCTTGTTCAGACTTAGATTGTTTTGCACTGCGTCATACGTTTCAAACATACCATAAAAGGTACGGTTTTTAACAACGTCAGCAAACTGAACATTAAGCAGCCCCTCCTTAACTTGCTTTTCCTTATTTCTGGCAGCTGTTATTAAGTGATTAATTTATGGTGTACAAAGACAGGTTCGAAACAGCGTATCAGGCACTCCTAAAATAAGGTTCATTCCTTCTATGGGGGTTCAATTTGTTACATTTCAGGTAAAACCTGAAAAGGGGCAGTTCTGAAACTGCTGACATTGGTAGAGCTGATACTAAATACAAATCCCATTCAATCTTTTCGCATCTTAAAGAAAATTTAAAAATAAAACCCAAATCGAAAACTGACATATGTAAGCGTGCGATTAAGAAATCGACTACAGCATACAGTGCCTTGCGAAAGTATTCGGCCCCCTTGAACTTTTCAACCTTTTGCCACATTTCAGGCTTCAAACATAAAGATATAAATTTTTTATTTTATGTGAAGAATCACCAACAAGTGGGACACAATTGTGAAGTGGAACGAAATCTATTGGATTTTTGAAACTTTTTTAACTAATAAAAAAATGAAAAGTGGGGCGTGCAAAATTATTCGGCCCCCTTGCGTTAATACTTTGTAGAGCCACCTTTTGCTGCGATTACAGCTGCAAGTCGCTTGGGGTATGTCTCTATCAGTTTTGCACATCGAGAGACTGAAATTCTTGCCCATTCTTCCTTGCAAAACAGCTCGAGCTCAGTGAGGTTGGATGGAGAGCGTTTGTGAACAGCAGTTTTCAGCTCTTTCCACAGATTCTCGATTGGATTCAGGTCTGGACTTTGACTTGGCCATTCAAACACCTGGATACGTTTATTTGTGAACCATTCCTTTGTAGATTTTGCTGTATGTTTGGGATCATTGTCTTGTTGGAAGATAAATCTCCGTCCCAGTCTCAGGTCTTTTGCAGACTCCAACAGGTTTTCATCCAGAATGGTCCTGTATTTGGCTGCATCCATCTTCCCCTCAATTGTAACCATCTTCCCTGTCCCTGCTGAAGAAAAGCAGGCCCAAACCATGATGCTGCCACCACCATGTTTGACAGTGGGGATGGTGTGTTGAGGGTGATGAGCTGTGTTGCTTTTACGCCAAACATATCGTTTTGCATTGTGGCCAAAAAGTTCGATTTTGGTTTCATCTGACCAGAGCACCTTCTTCCACATGTTTGGGGTGTCTCCCAGGTGGCTTGTGGCAAACTTTAGACGAGACTTTTTATGGATATCTTTGAGAAATGGCTTTCTTCTTGCCACTCTTCCATAAAGGCCAGATTTGTGCAGTGTAAGACTGATTGTTGTCCTATGGACAGACTCTCCCACCTCAGCTGTAGTTCTCTGCAGTTCATCCAGAGTGATCATGGGCCTCTTGGCTGCATCTCTGATCAGTCTTCTCCTTGTCTGAGCTGAAAGTTTAGAGGGACAGCCAGGTCTTGGTAGATTTGCAGTGGCCTGATACTCCTTCCATTTCAAGATGATCGCTTGCACAGTGCTCCTTGGGATGTTTGAAGCTTGGGAAATCTTTTTGTATCCAAATCCGGCTTTAAACTTCTCCACAACAGTATTACGGACCTGCCTGGTGTGTTCCTTGGTCTTCATGATGCTCTCTGCGCTTTCAACAGAACCTTGAGACTATCACAGAGTAGGTGCATTTATACAGAGACTTGATTACACACAGGTGGATTCTATTTATCACCATCAGTCATTTAGGACAACATTGGATCATTCAGAGATCCTCGCTGAACTTCTGGAGTGAGTTTGCTGCACTGAAAGTAAAGGGGCCGAATAATTTTGCACGCCCCACTTTTCATTTTTTTATTAGTTAAAAAAGTTTCAAAAATCCAATAGATTTCGTTCCACTTCACAATTGTGTCCCACTTGTTGGT
Source organism: Atractosteus spatula (assembly GCF_055471065.1). Lineage (NCBI taxonomy): Eukaryota > Metazoa > Chordata > Actinopteri > Semionotiformes > Lepisosteidae > Atractosteus > Atractosteus spatula. The sequence continues at coordinate 37,152,632 of NC_142714.1, forward strand.
GATTCTTCACATAAAATAAAAAATTTATATCTTTATGTTTGAAGCCTGAAATGTGGCAAAAGGTTGAAAAGTTCAAGGGGGCCGAATACTTTCGCAAGGCACTGTATACTAGAACAGAGACCTCGGGTCGAGGGTGAGAAGGACTGTTCTGTATTAGTACGATTACTATTGGTACTATTACTGAAGCACTTTCGTGCTACCAAGACGACATTTTCCGGATTTTGAAGTACAGTACTATACCTGTGACAGATATAGTACTGTGAATCCGTTAAAATAATGGTTTGTTATAGAAGTATGATCACACAATATGCATTATAACTGAAACAAGATAAATTGTGTATAAAGTGTTTAAAGTTGGAATCTACGCATTCCATAATGTCGGGGCAGTGTTTTTTTTGCTAAATAATTCACATTCTGGGAATTCTGATTATGTGACTGCAATATTCACCCCTGAAATTTATTCTAGAATGTATAAGGTCGCAGAGGTGCGTTTTTAAATAACTTACAATATCCACAAAAGGTCCTCCTCATGAATCCTGAAAGAAATCTTGTAATGTGATGTCGAATCTGCTCGTCTCGATACAAAACTATTTTTACTTTTACTCGGTGCACCCACAACTTGGCTTCGACGGGAAACCCACAGAAACTGAAATTAAGGCAAACATTATATTGAGTAAAAAAATCTGCTTGTATACTGGTAAAGTTTTAGAGTGAAAATGTGTTAATCTTCTTGAAATATTAACTTAATACTAGTTTCAGCATCAACAGAGTTACAGATCCTTAACTTTGTCTTTCCTAAAACATGTTAACCATGTTTGTTGGGGATGTTTTGTGATGCCGGAACTGTTCAGTGAACGGAATTGAGAATGTTTATGGAAGTGTTCTGTGTGGGTTTGTGGTAAAATAGCTGTAGAGACTAAACTAATCATCATTAAGACGTTAGAATGGCAGTGAGTGCAGTTCACCTGGAATCGGACGCTTTTCTGGTTTGCATGAATCATGCCTTAAGTACAGAAAAAGAAGAAGTAATGGGACTCTGTATTGGAGAGGTAAATTAGATTCTTGTTTACTCCAGATTCTCCCTCAATAGACTAAAATTAATATTTGTGTCTAACTAAGACAACTAATTTATTTTAAATGACTTATTACTTCTATTACTTATACGAATATATATACTTATACTATTACGAAATAGTATTGAACTGTTTTAGCCTTTGTCTTCTAGCAATGTGCAGTCAATTATAAAGCCTCTTTAGCGTAGAGTGTTTAGGACGTAGTGAGGACATAATTTACTTGTCAGCATTTATAAATAAATTGTTAGTTTGGAGAGTTTGGGAATTGGAGTTTAAGGCTTTCAAGAGATCGCTGAGCTACCTACACAAATTTTGTCATACAGGTAGATACTAACCGGATTGTCCACATTCACTCCGTGATCATCCTGCGTCGCTCAGATAAGAGGAAGGACCGCGTGGAGATCTCACCAGAACAGCTTTCTGCAGCCTCTACTGAAGCCGAGATATCCATTTTATAAGTGTTAAACTAACAAAAAACGTTTTCCAATTCCTACAATGCCACACCTATTTGTGGCTTAACGTTTTGGAACCAATTGGTGTTTGAGCTTTAAATCATTGGATGTTTCACCTTTCTGTTTTCTTGAAACGACGCTCCATCTTTTAAAATTGAACGCGACAATTTATATTTCTAGGACAAAGCCTAGCTACACATTCCCGACATACTTCAGTTTGTGTAGACTCAGTGGCAAAAATGAAAGTAGAAATTGGAGCGGATTTCACAGGCACACATTTAATTTTGTGTTTTGTTAAGGGAAAACAAACCTTTATTTGGAAATCATATGTATCTGGTACATAAAAGTACCAGATACATACCAAACCTTAAAGACTGGAAACTCACAAATTGCAGGAAAGATATTTCATGCTTGGAAATGTCCTTGATAGAAGCCTGGAATAGATTGTATAAACATTCCCCAAAGCATTTAAGTTAAATATTTTTACAAAATAACCTTTTAAAAAAATATAGCTATTCCTTATTATGTTGCGACCTTAAAACAAAATATCGCTATGTTACTAATTCATCATTATTAAAAGTCAATGTATATTTATGCAAAGGAACAAGTAATAGGTTTATTCCATGCTGAAAAGAGAAGAAAGGAAACACAACAGTTGCTCACACCTAAAGAAGGCTCCACAGCCGAAACGTTGTGTTTTCTTTTTTCTCTTTTCAGCATGGAATAAACCTATTACTTGTTCCTTTGCAGCCTACGCATGCTGACACAGCTACCCACCTGAACTACTTCCATGTATATTTATGCACAAAGTATATTTTTTTAATTTCTTAATGGGGTTCACAGATTGGCTGAAATGACTGGTCGGCCCATGAGGGTTGTGGGTTGGTACCATTCTCATCCTCACATCACAGTGTGGCCCTCACATGTTGGTAAGATGTGTACTTCTACCCATTATGACTTACCGAGAGTGGGCAATTGTAATCGATGTTGGATCAGTTTAATCAATCTTTCTCTGAAATTTGGAGCAGCATAAGTTACCAAAGTTTTGTGAAAGCATCAAACTGACCAGTGAAACATTATCGTCAAACTGAGCAGTGAAACTGTCATTATTTGTCTGAATGATAGTGTTTTTAATATTATTTTATCTGTGGTTGTCTGTAAAAAAACACATATAATCTAGAAATGTATATTTCTGTAATATTTCTCTGCATTTATTGTTTTTTAAAGACACAAACAGTGCCCTCTCAGGCACTTTATTAACATCCCAAGAAGAGACCCGATCAGGTCTGAAACAGATGTTATCCATCACAGTATATTTTGCCTGTCCTCTAGGAACGCTGCTCAAAAAACATCAAATGACAATGGGTTCAAATTGTTTGATGCTAATGAAGTTTTCTCCTGTAATTATAATAAGGCCTGACTATTACTGGTGAAGATAACAATGTAAATCTTTACCCTCAGATGTAAGAACTCAGGCAATGTACCAGATGATGGATCAGGGCTTTGTTGGGTTGATATTCTCTTGCTTCATTGAGGATAAGAACACAAAGGTAAGCAGCACAGTTTAGGCACATGAACCAGTCAGTTTAGTAACCAGTGATGTTTTGAGTATGCTCTTCTGTTTTTTTGCTGTTTTTTTATAGTCTTTTAATGCTGTTTTTTGATATCTTTCAACTGGAACATTTCTTTGTGTAAAAACGGATTTATTCTCTCACAATTTCATGTTTTCACAAAGCTTCAGTCCCTCGATTGAAGATATATTGTATTGCTATTGGGAAAACATCTGGTATTGTGATAGGGATTCTAACCTTTCTGATCTTTTGCAGACAGGGAGAGTTCTGTATACCTGCTTCCAGTCTGTGCAAGCACAGAAAGGCTCAGAGTAAGTGTACTGTCTTTTGTGAAGTCATTCTTACAATTAGTAAGGTATGGACTATAATTGTGCCTCTGCATGTTCCAGAATTAGAGCTACAAAAGCACAAAAGGTCAAGCTTTTTTCTAAAAGTTCATTTAGTGTATTTTTATCTAATACTATTTTTCTGCCCTTTGACAGAATCAATGTATTCTAATTAAACCTCAGTAAGTTAGCATGTGTGAAAAGTATTTACAGGAACTGTTGTGTGTTCTCTTAATGAGGTACGAGAGAATTGAAATCCCTATCCATGTGGTTCCTCATGAAGCCATTGGAAAGGTGTGTCTGGAGTCAGCTGTAGAACTTCCCAAAATACTTTGTCAGGAAGAACAGGATACATACAGGAGAATCCACAGGTATGCCTGCTTCTGCTCATTCTCTGCTTTACCGTGTTTCCCCTTTTTCCTCTGCGTCTTTTTATGAATTCAGAAAGTATGTCAGGATGTGCTTCAAAGTGTTTTAGATGTATGGGGGAATCCATTGTATCTTTTGTCCTCTTTTGAGGATTGGAAAATTGTGCTGCACCCTTTCTAATGGTTTTGGCACAGAACACAACTGTGTTCAATCACAACTGCATGACTCATGAACTATAAATAAGACAACATTTGGTTCCGCATCATTGACAGTTCCATGTTTAAAAAGGTCTTAATACTTTAGCAAATGGTTTTAAACAGAGAGGGAATCTGTTTATGAAACTTATCTTGAGTTAGAACCAGCACATGTCAAGAGCACAAAGTCCCTGGATGTTAACTCTTCCAAGATCCAAAGTGTGCTTTAGGCACAGTGTAGAACTAGCCCTTCAATGTCATCGGAAACGAAATTTCCAAAGTGGCATTCTCTATCTATGTATACTTTGTCAAGGGTGATTCAATTTCAAAAGCTGCTGCTGGATGAATTGCAGGGCTACATGGATGGTAAGACTTGAATAACTCAATTAGGAATTGACACAAATGGAATTACTGTGCCTGCCTTGAGCGGCTCATAAACAAAGTCTGTTTGTGAGCAGAATATTCACACTGAGAGACAAGTGCTTCAGATCTGTTTGTTCTGGTCTCAAGATGTAATTACTCATGGGCTTCTATTGCCAAGTGACTAAGACAGCATGTTTCCAGGATTATATAATGCTGTATTTAAATAATAACAATCCTATCACAATATGGTGTGTACAGTGTTTCTAATTTACATATAAAACAAGACAAAAATGCCTAAGGAAATTATTTTTAGCTCATATTACTCTCATATAATTCAATTCTTGATACAATTTTTTATGTTTTATTTTTGTTTATTACAGTTTATTTTGCATTATATTCTGAGAGGTTACTTTGATCAGTGTTGAACTGCATAGATAATTACTTCAATAACATTAGTTGTACAAGATAAAAAACTGCAAAGATGTCATCTGAGGTGAGGTTTTTTACATAAAATGTCAAATTTGATCTGATATGGAGCAGCATCATTAAGGGGGAGTGTACTTAAACATGTTTATCAGTGTATTTAAATAAGACAGCTACAGTACTATAAAGTGGTGTGTTCGTTTCATTCATCTGCTAACTTTTTCACATTTCAGCTTAACGCACTTGGACCCGATCACGAAAATACACAATGGATCAGGTAATATGTTCCTCTTATAATATACTTTCTCTTGAATACTTTAATCTTTTACAGAATGATTCTTGATTAAAGGATCTTCTTGCGGTTTTTATTCCTATTATATGAATTCTGGCATTTATCTCTTAGATAGATAGATGAGACTTTATTGATCCCAAAGGGAAATCAATGTGTTACAGCAGTCCAGCCCAAGACAAGCAAAAAAAAAAAACATCAGAATAGACAAAAATAAATATAAAATAAATAAAAAAAATAAATACATAGGTGCGTGCAAAATATGCTCATAGTCACTGTAAAAACAATAAAATATGTGCAAAATGTGCATAGGTATATACAGATTGAGTGTCCAAAAAAAAAACAGTACAATGGAGCAACATGCTGTCCCTAGACGAGCAAATGAAGGGCTAACAGTCCTAGTCTAGGGCAGCGTTATAGACCCTGACAGCCGCTGGGAGGAAAGACCTGCGGAAACGTTCCCTTGAACACCGTAGCTGGAGCAGTCTGTTGCTAAAAGACTAAAAGTGTTAAGTTATCGATAACTTATCGATAGGTTTTTTTTGTAGAAGCTGATCATAAACTGTTAAATAAACTGAAAGCAAGGGAGTTGATTGTTTTAGTGCAGATAAATGCAGGGGGACTGTTTTCTGCTCCCACTGAGTATAGTAATATCTGTCATTCTTACAGCTATTCATGACATCAGGAGAACCTTGTTTGCCTTGTATGGAGATTCTCCAGTAGTACTTTTTTAACCAGCTGCTTTGAATCAATGCAGAGGCAGCCCTCAATGGCAATATTTTTCTCAATTTGAGACCTCAGTATACAGCAGGAGTACCACTCGCCCCTCGTTTATGTCACATTCTTTGCAAAATAAAACCCCACCTTACAGCAAGTGTTGAGTAAACAGTACTGTTTGATTGATAACTGCCAAAAAACACATATCCTCCTGCTCACTTGCATAAAATAAGAGAATAACACTACCACCTCACTGCCTATTTTATTAGGATCTCTCCTGATTTTGTTTTTATTTAATTGATTTTGTGTTTTTTTTTCTTGTTGTTCGTAACCCTTTGGTGTTTGCGGAACGTGATCCAGTTTTCACAAAGAATCTGTGCAGCCAGATGTCTGCCATCAGCGGGCCATTGCTGCAGTGGCTGGAAGATCGACTGGAACAGAACAAGCAGAGCATTGTGGAGCTGCAACAGGAGAAAGAGAGGCTAACACAAGAGCTGGCTGCCCTTTAGAAAAGAGGAGAGAAGTCCTGTACGTCCCAGCACTCCTGCCAGTGTTGTCTGCCACCTAATCCAATCAAACATTCTAAGATACTTTCATTGTTTTATCTACTATCAGAGGATCTAGAGATGCTGTACTCTGAAATCTTTAGAAGATAATAAGCATATTTCAGACTGTCGGTCTTATTTTATGGGATCCTCAATTCCAATCTAGAGGAGAGAAATTTGCTTTCTTTAGGATCAGGCCCATTTTTAATCAGATGCCCTACTCAGTTCATGGTGTATTGAGACATTTGATACTAAGACTCTGTTATGGCAGTCCAGTTGTATAATTTGAGCTGAAAAGATCTAGGTTTTTCTTCCACAACCAAAGTTTACTGCCTAGCCATGACTATCAACATAGTGCAGACAAGAACTGTCTTGTAAAATATGTTTATATTAACAATTGGTTATATATATATATAGTGAGAAAAATAAATTAATTAAAAAAACCTATTCTGCTTTTTTAATGTATGGGACAGTTCCATGGCACAGTTTTTTCTCTTTTATTTCTCAGGACATATCATATAAATTAAATTGAAAGTGCTGAACAGTTTTGGAGGACACAAATACTGTATTAGTGGTAAAAGCAGCAGGTAATAGAATGTACAAGAGATCTGATATTGGTTCAGGAAACAGTGTATGTTTTATTCACTTAAGTTTCTAACTCTTGGGAATTTAAAAATAAAATATTTTTCAGAGAATAATGTGATCTTTAAACAAAAATTTGATTTCAACAGCTCTTTTTATATTAATCTTCGTGGCTTGAACTTCATAATGGATTAGAGACAAAAGTGGAACCCTTGTATTTTTTATTATTCTAAACCAGATAAAAACTAATTTGCTGTAACCCCCTGTAGAGAACAAATAGAGAAGAGAAAACAGTAGCCTCTCTTACAGATAACTGATTCTGAAGGGAGGAGAACTATACTTTAAATGAAAATGTAATGTAACAGATGACCTCTTTTGTGGAATTTCACACAGAGTGGTTATTGCATATATCTATTTTGTAGATTTACCATTTGGTAACTTATTATGCTGAAGGCAAATTGTTCTATACTGACTTGTTCATATACTGGCATTCTTCTGTCAAATGTAGAAGTTATTGTAATTTAAAGCACGTGTGTATTGGAATGGAGGGTAATTGTAGCCAGGGATGTTTTATTTCTTTCTTCATTTACCTGAATTTATTGGTTTTGGCACACTGAGTAGATTATTTCGTTTTGATCAGAATACCAACTTAGACTTGAATTTCTGTTTTTAAGACGGTGTCTAGGAATCATAGTGGTGTGTCCTGTTTGTAAATGACTTACACAAGTATTTTAATGTTTTAGATTACATCAGCAGTCAGGCATCTTTACGGCACATTGATCTTCAAATAAAGTTCTTGCTGTATCATAATTTAGTCAAACTCTATTGAAACAAACAAAACAAGGCTTTAATCTTATTTTTTTTGTGTTAAGAGCACTATATTGTTAGTAGAATTGAAAAGGTCCTTGAAAGTCAAATTAAAATGCTAGTTAATAAAATATGTAATCAGTAACTTTTATGTTTGTGTATAAGACAAAGTATTAAATTTTTCTAAAGCCTGTAAAATTCGAAGGCGTATGGTTGAAGTGAAACATAGTTTGTTTTCATGAAGTGCTGCAGTAAAAAAAATAGGAGAAAGACTATCAAATACTGTTCTATGTTTTCTGTGCTTATTTTTGTCAGATTATGTGTATCCCTTAAAGTTGGGTATATATGGAATAAGGCATGCTGCTTTTCACTTCATAACTCAAATGAGTGTTTTTCATCAGTTCCTCAAGAACAGTTTACAGATGATGCTGATCAGTAATTCCAGAGGCTGACCATTTGATGTGTATGCTGTTCATGGTTGCAGATTTATTTTTACCAGTTTTTAAAAGATACATATTCACAATAGTATTTTCAACATAATGTTGATATTTGTGGCTTGTAATAATTACAACTACAATAGCTAATATAATAATGGGAAAGTATGATGGAAAAAAGCTTCCTTTCCTCAGAGGACAATGAGTACATTTGCTAAATTGGGATCTAGTGAAGAAAATAACTGCTAATTACTTTGTAAAGGGTGGTATGTGACTGTAAATACTGTACAGAATTTAAATTATTTAGTACACTTTTCACTATGAAACCTCAAACATCCTGATAAATCGCTCTGTCTATACATTAGATTACATATACATACAGCTGTGTATAATAGAAAAGGTCTTTTCAGATGAAGTTCCCATTAAGAATGGGTTCTGAACATCAGATATCACCTTGCCATCCCAGTCTAGTGAGAGATGAGCTTAGCTCCTCCTTTACAGAAGCAGCACACTGATAAAGTGGCTCAGCCACCGGAAGAGACAGATCTGTACAAACCTGTAGGCTTCTGCGGTGCTCTCTCTGCTGCTTTCTGAGCAAACATTTAAACCGAAGACATGGACAAAGGGCAGAAACCCGAAATTGAGAAGAAAGATGTAATTGTCATTGGGGGTGGTTTATCTGGTAAGGTATTGTTTGTTGACTTTGTAGACTACTTTGTCGTATTTTCCATAGAACACTGCACTTGATCTTTGTTGATGTTACATTTACTATTTGCTTCAAAGTAAATAAAAGGATACTAGAAAGTAATGTGTAACAGTAAGGTCATAGAACACCATGTCCCTTGCTTTAAAAAACCTTAATTTAAAAAACAATAAACTGCAGATAAAATCAGCTACTATTTATTGCTTTCCAGTTAATAACTGTATACTATGTTGACAGTAGTTATGCTAATAGAAGAGAAATGATTGATATTGACTTTAGCATTTAGAAATCACAATGTAAATTAACATTGCGATCTATAGAAATGTCTTACACTTTCTGTGATGAAACTGAAACTGCATTTTAAGTTGGAGAAAAACTGCTATGAAAGACAGAATGAGAACAAAAGGAAAATACACATTTGATACACAACTGTTGATCTTAGAAATCTCTTAGACACAATGGACAATAAGGTCTATACTCAACACAATGTTGACATTTAGCATCTAGCTTGACGTAAGCCAATACCCTGTTACGTCTCTTAAGGTACAATTGGCTTAAAAGGATTGTTCAGATTAACATTAGCCATAGTCAAATGTAAAAATAAATTACTGGGACTATAAAAAAACTAAGTGATGCTAGATAAATACTTTAGTTCATGTCATAAACATAAAACTTGAAAACAAAAATGTTTTTGTTGTCAGCACTTGCAGTTTGCATATGGTGATGTTCAGGCTGCACAACATCATCTTCTTCCAAGTTCTCAACATACATCTTGTCTATATCAAGCTGCATATGACAAGTCATCACAGTGTTGCTATCTACTGCTATCTAGAACCACTTCATCCAATTCAGGGTCCTGAGGAAGCCGGAGCCTGTCCCCTCAAGCAAATGGCATAAGGCGGAATACAACCTGAACGGGATGCTAGTCCATCGCAGAGCACACACAGACATAGATACAGACACATACACACTCATACCCAGGCCATTTAACCTGCCAGTATGTCTTTGGACTGTGGGGGAAAATCGAAGCTCCCAGCAAAACCCCATATGAACATGGGAAGAACAAAGCAACTCCATGCTTATAGCACCTCTGATTTCCAATTGAACCTAGGGCCCCAGTGCTGCGAGGTAGCAATGCACCTCATCGGTGTTGCCCTTGCTGTCTGTATTATTCATGATTTATAAATTCTGTATTGCATAAATGAATATACTCTACCTTCCTATTTCAAGGGTTCTTTAAAAATTAGTTAATCAGATAGGATAGGTATGGTTTTTGGACATTATATGAAGCTGGTGACGACTTGGGGTAATTTGTTTTCAGCCTTTGCTAAATAGTATTACACGCATTCATTTTTTATTCACCACACAGTTTAAAGATTAGCAATAAATGAAAACAGATGAGCTAAAAAACTAGGTAGACTCTTTACTGTGAGAATAGGTTCTCATTGCTTTTTTAATTTTATGTGCACAGACTAGCTTTTTCCTAAGGTTTTTGTTGAATTTTAAAGTTAATTTAGATGTCTTATCAAAATTGTATTTTGCTAATGGAACGATACAGTTCTCCAGCTGTGAATTCCTACGTTTGTATCAAGTATGTGTTTTGATAATTTTGTGTTCAGTGTGTTTTGGTATAGTATTGAATTATGTTGAAATGACATAATTCTGACATAAGACGCCTTAATATTTGGTTGTAAGATTGACCTTTTTGTAACAAAAAGGTAAGATTGAGACAAAGATGCCTTAATATTTGGTTGTAAGATTGACCTCTATGTAAACAACTTAAATGCTGTAGAAGGGGTGGCTTTCTGTAGCACCATCTCTTCGAACAGTTAAGAAATATAGGCTCAATATTCCACCATTTGTTTTAATGAAAAATAGAACCAAACAACAGAGCCCTTAAACAGGAAAGAACATCCAGAACAAACAAAACAAAACAAATGAAAGAACCAAGGTTGTCCCCTGGGGCTCTGAACTTCCTGAACCTTAATATGGGGGAAAAAAAGCAGTAAAGCCAAACACAACATTGGAAACAAATTCTTTTTAAAATCACTATCTGGAAACACCTTCTTGAAGTTGCCATAGGAACCCGCAGCTCAGTTTTTCATCTCCCCTTTTTAATATTCTCGCTGAGTCACCAGCTTGTTTTCATTGTTTGAGTAGTGAAAGAACAATTTCCTGAAAGACAGTCCTCCATTATGCCTTTATTGAATGATATATCAGTAGTACACACACATGAATAGTAGAAAATCAACAGAGGCCAAGCAGACTTTGAGAAATGGAAAAAGGGGAACTGCCTACAATCATTTACAGCCAAAACAGGCAAAGCTTTATAAAAGCAAAAAGGAAAATGTTCATTAATTCAAAGTTATTTTGATTTTATGAAACAGAAAATATATTAGGGCTAACAAAAGATGGTTTCATTAACAGGCAAATGGTTAAGCCACTCTTTAACCTAACATCTTTTCTGGGATGCAGTGTAAATTGTAACTTGCAAAATAAATAACATTTTAAAAAATCTAAGCAGGTGATAAATTAAATGTCAGGACATTCAGAGATAAATGCTATAAGGTTTTAACATTTTACACATGCATGTTACATGGGTTATTTCCATAGGTTATTTGTAATCCAAAGCTGTTTATGGAGGGAGTAAAGAGATGGGATTGTGTGACTAAAAACTAATCTGACACAGCAAGGAGTATTTTAAATATAAATAAATCCAAAAGTAGACTCCAAGGCCTACCTAAAAAAAATAATATTGAGGCAAAAATACATGAATAGAGCAAATAAGTGAACATGTGTTTCTAGTTTTCATAAAATGACCTTCACATTGACAGATTTTTTATGATCTCTCACGTCTACCAGTAAATGACTTCATAATCTGAAAGAACACTTACACAATTGGTTGGTTTCAATTGGAAATAATATATGCTGTTAAGCAGGCAGTACAGTGCCACAGTGATTAGCACTTGCAGCCTTGTAGTGCTGGGGCCCTAGGTTCAATTCTGGCCCTGGGGTGCTGTGATGAATGTGTGTGTTATCCACTTGTTTCTTCCAGGTGCTCTGTTTTCCTCCCATAGTCCAACAGCATACTGGTAGGTGAACTGGCTTCTGGGAAAGCTGGCCCTGGTGTGAGCGTGTGCATGTTTGTGTTTGTGTCTGTATGCCCCTGCCTAGTGCCTGGGATAGGCTCTGGCTTCCCTGTGATCCTGAAATTGAAGACGCAGTAAGAAAATGGATAGATTGATATCCTATTCAACCTGGCATGATTTGCCCTGGTTAAATGTGTAGACTCCTCACCTGACACCTTTTCACGATTGTTTATACAATCTTTTTCAGATCAAAAATAATCAGCAGATGTTTTTCAGTATATTGAAAACATTACACAAATGAACGGCAAAGATTCCAGCCAAAATTTATTTTATTAATATTCTTTCTGTCATGGATTTTGATTAAGTTAACATGGAAATTGCTAAGATCATAATAAAATCCCTGCCAGACACCACTGCTACCTTTTATTACATTCAAATGGGAGTCACATGTACCTAAAAGACATTAGTCATCTACTAATTTTTACCCCAAGGCCTCCAAAAAACACTCTACAAATGTAAGGAGGCCATTTGGCACATCTAACTCATTGGGTTGTTAGCACATAATTGATCTAAGGATCTCATCCAGTATGTTTTTTTTAAGTCAGGGGATCAGCTTCAATAGCATTACTGAGTGTTTTGTTTTAAAGGCGCCTCCCTGTAAGGTCCCCTTGTGCTCTCTGGTTTGTGTTCCACCATTGATTCTGATGAAGGCTTTCCTCAATTTCACGATTTTTAATCCATATTTTTTTTCCGTTCCATTGCTTGAACGGGTTTGCCAGAATCGAAATAATCCATACTGTTCCTTGTGGAAGCCCACTAATTACCGTACATCACCTAAGTTGGAACATTCACTCCTTATTTAGTATATACTAGGTTTTCTATCCATTGACCAATGGCAAAGTAGAACGAGCCTTTTATTAAAGTTTACTTTTTGAAATTAACCATCTCTAGCTCATTGTTGGTCCCTGCTACACTCAGATGATGATTTTTTTTTTAGGCTTGTCTGCTGCTAAGCTGCTGAAAGAGTCTGGATTGAATGTCCTGGTTCTGGAAGCACGTGATCGTGTGGGTGGGAGAACGTTGACTGTGAAAGTGAGTATATACACACATAGAATACCCCTAGCCTTAAGGACATACAGTATGCTCACTGAAATCAGAAATAGACAAGAAGTGATATGTGATTCTTTCTACTTTTCACCAGAACAGTAACCTCTATTTGTTTGTTAATATCATGTTAATTCATTCACAGTTCTAAACTAAAGAAGCTAAAGTGGTACTGGTTAATTGTTACATTCTGACTATAGTTTGTAAATGAAATGGAAGACATTAATTGTCCCCTGGAGACTGGGCAGTACTCTTACTGATGTCCACAGGTCCTGCCATTGCCAGGGCAGAGTAACGATGACATGGATACTCCTGACAGCTCCAGCATTTGGCAAAATCTGTTGTACATTGGAATCTCTGCCACAGCCTCGATTCAAGTCATAACCTGGGTCAAATACTTCTAATAGAAAAGCACTTGTTGAAAAGTCACCTAAATACGTGTATTGAAGACTTAGTTTGAAGTAATGTATAGTTATATTCCTCGGCTTGTGAAGACATTCTGTATGTTTCTGAATTGGTCTTAAATTGTCTCTCCAGAAAATCTGATTTTATAATAGTAGGAATTTGTACTGTTTTTTTTAATTGTTTTCAACTTATCAACCCTGGTATTCGAGATGATGTATGTACAGTATGAGGAGGCTTTAACAATATATTATATATTGTACCAGGAAAAAATATATTATCTTTAATACAATATCTAAAAACAAGCAGTGCTGCTTTTAAAGAATTTAAAGCTCATACCTCTGCCTTCGAGACACAGGTTTGGTTACATTATAGGTCAAGAATATCTTCTTATGAGCAAAACTCCAATGACTGCATTTTTTTAAAGGGGCCTGAATTCCAATATGTGGATCTTGGAGGTGCTTATGTTGGTCCAACTCAGAACAGCATTCTGAGACTTGCAAAAGAACTGGGGGTGAAGACTCATTTAGTAAATGAGAAAGAGCGACTCATTCATTATTATAAGGTAAGGTTTATGATCAAACTGCTAGGAAACTCTGCACACTAGTTTTCTGTCACTGCTTTGCATTTAATTCCAAATTTAAATCTGAATTGTAACCTTTAAAAATTGTTATAGATATTCTTTGACCAACTCTTTTGTAATTGCCCCAGTATGGTGACCAAAGACTCTGGACTGTAGGAACCAGCTTTTATTAGAGATGCTAAACTGGGATCATTAAAGATTCCATGTAAGACAGGTTACAAATGTAAGTAGGCCACTGCAGAAAGTAGGGGTGTAAACTCTGTTGTCCTGGTTGATTTCCATTCTGGGCTTTTACCATCCATCTTACCTATAGTTTTACCTTAATTTATTCAGTTAAACAATGTCTAATTTCTCCTTGGCATATAATAGCTGCCATACATCATTTACACGAGTGCTTCACTTTCTTGATATATGGAATGTGTCCAGTACTGTAAGTAAAGCATTTCGGTATCCTTTGGGATGAAAAGCACTGTGTAAATGATATAAATTCTAATTAACAGGAGATGCCATGCCGCTATAAAATCTTCCATATTCTGTTCCGAAATGGTAGTTTCTAATTGAATAGACAGTATCGGCACTACCGGTGTAACTTTTTAATTGCTTACAAAAAGTGCTTATCCTGATCTGAATATTTGTTAAACAATTATTGTTAAAAGTACTTTATATTTAAATGCTCCTTCTAACATAAGATCTTAGGAAAAAATAATTTCCTAATTATTATTTTTTCTTTTTTTACTTTAAATGTAATTTGCTAGGTTGATAGGACACTAAATATACTATATATTTAATATTGATAGTATTCTCAACATAATACAGTATATTTTGTATCCTACAGTGTTTTATTCTCTGTACAAATATTCAGAAGGACAGTACCAGTCAACTGATTGAAGGTGCAACAGTTTTATTTGAGTTATTAACTTTTGAGCCAAATGTTTTAACATTTATATCTATGAACTAGTGTAAAACTGTAAATGTTTTTTTATATTAGACAGAGAATATGTAAATATGCTACAGAAATTAAGCAGTTATACATAATATTCTCACACAATATTCTGGTAAACAGAAAGAAATAGATTTCTATATGTTCTTAAACTGGATGCACCTCCCTCTCGTAAATTACATAAGTTTCACCATTGTGTCTTACAATTGGCCTGCTTGCCCAATTTGACTTGAAATAGCAAGGTTTGTAATCGACACCGTCTTGAGTTTTTAGCAATTCTAGTCTAACGTAACAAAAAAAAAACCCCACACAAGGGGAATTATGGCTACTAGCTTTGTTTTTGGCAAACACAAGTGCTGCTTTGTTTACATGCAAAAACAGAATGGTTGGTTTACAAGGTTCAGTTCTTCATTTTGCTATTATAATGAATGCAATATCCTATATGGATACTTCATTTCTTATTTTCAGCTGTAATACTCTAGTGGTAATAGCAGATTTCTTCTATCAGGCAATATATCTTCTTGCTGCTCGTCTCTGTTGCTATGGATACCTACCAGTCAGGAAAGCCTCAAGGCATCCTGTCATCTTCAATTAGTTGTGGTTCTTTGTGCACAATGTAAGGACTTGAAAATCTAAAAGCTGCTTGATGTAAAAGGTCAAGAGAAATCCCAGAAAACAAAATTCAAGCTTCTCTTTTCACTAAATGCATTAATATTTAAATTCTGCCTTTTCCTTTAAAGCCTTAAAAACCTGTGAAAGGTGACATGGGTTTACTTTAAGTACTTATTGTTAATGAACAAATATGAAAAGCTTTATTAAGTGTAAATTGGTAGTATGAATTAATTCATTAACATTGTTTATATGGACAGAAATATGACTAGACTGTATTTTGCTACTGCAAAGACTGTGACAGATGCTTTCTATAATCTCCAGGCATACTTAATTAGGCCCACGTACATTTCTTTCCTAAGAAAGAAATTTCTCATTATCTTTGTGTGGCTTATTTTTTGTTTGCTATTTTTCTCCACAAACAACACTATGCTTTGTTAGAGACCATTATAATTCTCTTATGTTGCACAAAAATGCACTCTGTCTAAAATGTATTAATCCCAAGCCAGAGTCTACAAGTTTCAGATACACTTTTTATTTGTAGTGAATTTGTGTTCTTGGTGGCTTCTCTATCTTTCCAGGCTGCTGTCTCTCTCTCTCTTTACTGTCTTCTTTTCCAAACTCTTGTTCTAAACAGTGTCCATTTTAACACTTTCTTATATTGTGTACTTAATCTTTTGACTCTTTAAAAGGTTTTTTGTTTTTCAAAGTTTCAGATGAGATGCTAAATTGAGGTCCTAACTACTTGGTCATTAAAGATCATATAACGCCATTTTTAGAGTTGGAGTGTTAACCCAGGTGTCATGTCATGTCATTTGCCAAACCGTTTTATACCATACGGTGTCGCGGGAAGCCGGAGCCTATCCAGCAACCAACGAGCGCAAGGCAGGGTACACCCTGGATGGTGTGCCAGTCCAGTGCTGGGCAAGTGCAAGCCAATCATACATGGGGACAATTTGGAGGCCACAGTAAAGGCCGAGGGGGCGAATTTGGCCCGGACACCAGCATAACTCCCTACTCTTATCGAGAAATGCCCGGGGATCTTTAATGACCACTAAGAGTCAGGACCTCGGTTAAAAGTATTATCCAAAAGACAGGTTAACCCAAGTGGTCTAGCAAAATTCCAGTTTGGGTCTATACAATCTGGACTACCTACAGTAAAGTTTCTGATAAATTCAAAAGCAATGTCTCACTTCTCCATCTGATCTGCTATGTAGATAACTGACACGCCTTAGCAAGATGTGCTTAAACTTCTTGGCGGGTCCCATCCTCTATGTTGAATGCTTTTGGATCCTTTGGTATAAAAAGTGTCATATAAATACAACTAATCATTATTCCTTATCCATCCAACTATTTTCTACCCGCTTACTCCTGTTGAGGGTTGTGGTGGTACCATGCTGAGCAGGGAACACCAGACTTTTCCAGCTGTTCCTTTGGGGATTCCCAGGTGCTCCCAGGACAGATGACAGATATAATACCTCCAGCATGTCCTGGGTCTGCCTCCGGGTCTCTAGCGGGCTGTACCATGTCCACCTCTAGCAGGAGATGCTTGGGGGACATCCTCACCAGATGCTCAAACCATCTCAACTGGATCCTCTTCATCCAGAGGAGCATTGACTCTGTGCCAGGGTACTCCTAGATTGCTGTGCTCCTCACCCTGTCACAGAAAGTAAAACCAATAGCTCTACAGAGAAATCTAATTTCTACTGCTTGTACCTGGAATATCATTCTTTTGGTTACTACCCAATGCATGTCACCATATATGAGGATAAGGACGTAGATATGACCAGAAGAACAAATACCCTTCATCCTTAAGTCCAGTCATCCAGTTCAACGGTCAACCTCACAATCCCCTCTACTCTCACTCATGGACAAGACCCCAAGGTACTTGAACTAGGGGCACTTGGTGAAACTGTTCCCCCCCCATTTCGAGAGAGCAAGTCAGACATTATCCCTTGTTATATTAGCATATTAGCATTCAATGCGATTTCTCTTTTGTTAAGGTTTTGATGAGAAGTGGCAATGTGATTAAGCCGAGGTGCTGTATTACAATAATAGTTCAGGTGGGTAGCTGCGTCAGCATGCATAGGCTGCAAAGGAACAAGTAATAGGTTTATTCCATGCTGAAAAGAGAACAAATAAAACACAACGTTTCTGCCGTGGAGCCTTCTTCAGGTGTGAGAAAGACAGGGCAGTAAGCAAAGGTAATGTAGCGGGAGAACAAAAGCTGGGAGAGAGGAGGAGCGAGGGGCGGGACCAGGGGACAGAAAGAGAGGCCAATCAGGAGGTGTGAAGTCAGGATAGGTGAAGTGAGGTGTGAAATGAAACCTACAATGAATAGAGAGAATTTAGAAGAAAAGTAGTCTGTCATTAAGAGAAGAGGAAATTTGTGATCCTAGCTGCAGGATAATTTTAGTTTCCGTAGTCTTTCTGATGTATGAGTTTGGAAAACCATCTTTGAGAACACAGATGGAGAGATTAGAGTGGTCATGGCCATCAGAGGTGAAATGAGAAACAATGGGCTTGGAGAAATCTTTAATCTTCACAGCCCTAACATGTTCTCTGAAGCGGTCTCCGAGTCTCCTTCCTGTTTCTCCAATGTAGATGGCTGGGCATTTACTGCAAGAGATACAGTAAATAAGGTTGCTGGAGGTACAAGATGCCATCTGGGTGATCCAGAGTTGTCCTGAGGGGCCTTGAATGAGTGTGGTGTTAGATGTGTACTTGCAGGTGATACAGCGAGCTCTGTTGCAGGGGAAAGTGCCTGGTGTGGATGGTTGCTAAGGGCGGTTGAGGAAGCTGTGAACAAGAAGGTTATGCAGATTAGGTGGTCGCTGATATGAGATGATGGGGAGGTCAGAAAAGAGGGCCCCAATGGAGGGATCATCCTGTAGGATGGAAAAGTTGTCGTTAATAGTCCTGGGTATAGGAAGTGTTTTGGGGTGGTAGGGAAGCACCAAATTAATGCAGTTGTTACAGTGGGAATTCCTGATTGATGGTCCAAGGGGTGTTTTTGGCTCGAGCAAGGGCCCTGTCAATAACACTGCTAGGGTATCCTCTGTTGGTGAAAAAGGAGTACAATTGGTCTTCACACTGAATGCATTCTCATTCAATAACCTTTTTTACCTTGACACCTAAACTGTGCTGCTGCTCTTTCACACTGCAGCTGTGCCTGTTATTTCTTGCTTACATATTTGTAAAAGGTTTAAACAAATCCAAAACAAAATTGTTCAGGTAGAAAATTCCGTCAATATTACTAATAAAGCAAGTATACTGTACGTGTCTTGCATAAGTATTCAATCTTTTCTTCTGGTGTCCCATTTTGTGAAGTTACAAAATAATGATTATACTATTTTTACATTTAATATTTTAAAATAGTTTTTGAACCTACATTGATATATGTATATATTTTATATATGTATGTATATGTATATATATGTATATAATTTATATATATTTTGCCACCATCATACTTGACATTAGAGATGGTGCTGACTCTATCAAGCACAAGTCATGCATTATGTTGGCCAATTTTGTCTCATCTGACAAAACGTTTTGCCATGTTTGCAGTATCACTTAGATGATTTGTTTTAAATCCTTAGGAGATTTGTTTTTCTTTCCAGTTCATATTCCAGGCCATATTTAATGACCTATGGATGTTTTCTGCCATCCCAGCACTGAACTCTGTAGCTCTTTCAAAGTCTCACGGAGGCCCCTTTTAAGTTTCCTCCTTGTCCGGTTGCTCACTTTGAACATAAAATCGGTTAGAAACAGAAGGAGGCCATTTTGCCCATTTAGCTTGTTTGGCAATTAGAGGTTAAGTGATCAAAGGCTTCAAAGACATCACAACACATCAGCAAACAGTGGGGAGGAGAACAGAGTGATGAAGCCAATTTATAGTTGGGGATTATTAGGAGGCCATGATTGGTAAGGGCCAATGGGAAATTTGGCCAGGATGCCTGGGTTACACCCCTATTCTTTTCATGAAACTCTGGGATTTTGTAATGACCACAGAGAGTCAGGCCCTCGGTTTTACGTCTCGTCCGAAGGATGGTGCCTTTTTTTACAGTATAGTGTCCATGTCACTATACTGGCACATTAGGACCCACACAGATCACCCTGCTGGCCCCTCCTCCAGTACCAGCCTTAGTCTTTCCCAGGAGGTCTCCAATCCAGGTACTGACCAGGCTCACACCTGCTTCGCTTAAGTGGGCTGCCAGTTGTGAGCTGCAGGGTGATATGGCTGCTGGCAAAATGCACTTCCATGCTGTTTTCACCCATTCCTTTGGGAATGTTGTTTTTCACTATTCATTTAGAAGAAATCTGCTGGATTAACTTTGTCAATGCCTGTGAGGATCTGGAATGTTTGTATCAGGTTCGTTTGCAGTCTTCTCTGTTCAAGACTAAAAAGTTTCAGTTCTTTCAGCCTGTCAGCCTGTGTGGGATATTCCCTTAAGCGATGCATTGTATCTAGGTGCTTTTATGTGGGTTGATTCCAGCGCAGCAATAGCTTTTTGTAGAATGTAGTGACCCAAAAAGTTCACAACATTCTAAATGAGGCCTTAATAGTGAGTTGCTGAGTTTTTCCATAACATCCCCAGTTTTAACTTCTATGCTTTTAACTATATACATATTCTGTCATTTTGTTTGCCTTTTTGTCTTCGATATGGACAGTAAATGTGTCAACATAAACACAGAAGTCTTTTTCACAAGATATGAGATTTTTTTATAATATTAAAAGTTATATTTCATTTGTATCTTTTACATCATTTGCTAATAATCCTAATTTTGTATAATCTGCTAACGTGACTAGTTTACTATTCTGGAATCTAGATCATTGATAAAAATTTAAAAGAGTAGTGGTCCTAGTACAGATCATCCCTGTGATACTGCACTAATACACTCCACATCTCTCCAATGTGAGTATTCACCCTTTATCTGTACACTCTGTCTTCTATTTGTCAATCCAAAAACTGTACTCATGTTTCCCTGAATGCTTACTGCCTGCAATTTCCCATTTGTGAATGTGAAATTGCCCTATTGTGAATCCATTACTGTTTTTGCTTGTTAAAAGAACTATACTATATGATCATGAAAGACGTACCTTTTCTAAACCTATGCTAACTACATCCTAGTACATTATTTCCATATATATGATCCTCTAGTTTAATTCTTGGAATAGTTTCCTTTATCTTGCATGTATTAGAAGTGAGATTTATTGGTCTATAATTACTTGTTTCAGTTTTGTCACCCTTTTTATGGATGGGGACTATATTAGCAATTTTTCAGACCCTGGGTACTACACTTGTCTTGTGTTAATGGCTTCTGAATAATATCTCTCATTTCCTTGAGTACAGTTGGTAAGATACCATTTACACTGGGGACTTATTAATCTTGTGTGCTTCTAGTAGCCAAAGTGTCATGGCTGCAAGCTTTAAAGTAACAAAATGTGAAAAATGTGCAAGGCACTGTATACCAGTTTACTGCTCTATCCCACATAAATCATCATCTTGCAGAATGAGTAACTACCATGAGTTCTCCTGACTAAGTGATGATTATCTGTTGCAAAACCTTAATACATACTTTCATGGTGAGAATTTATAGGCAGATCAAGCCTGAAATCATGAAAAGTCTGAAGAGTGTTACTTCGCTTTCAGAATGGGAATGAGACATAAGCTTTGAAGTCAAAGGGGACTGTGCCAAAAAGTAATATTACAAACTTTGAGGCTAGGACTACAAGTTTTATTAAACAAAATAATTAGCCTACCCTAGTTAGCTTCACCCAGCATCCTTCTTTTTCATCAGGGTAAGACGTATCCATTTCGAGGGCCATTTCCTCCAGCATGGAACCCCATCGTCTACCTGGATTACAACAACCTCTGGAGGACTCTGGACCGAATGGGAAAGGAGGTAATTTGTCTCAGATGTGTGCTCTGTACAGAATGTGTCAATTTAAAAAAATGGAGAAGAGAATGCTTCTTTAATATTGCCTATGTTTAATGAGACATCAGAGCAGTTATGTGTTCATATTGTTCATTGTGGGATATAGCCCACCTCATAATGCAGTTTTGTAAAACATCTAAGGCAGATGTTCAGACAATAATGCCACCAGTTGTGTTCTGAAAATCTGCAACATAAAACAACGATAAATGATATAAATGGCAAAATTGGACAAAGATACTCGTGACTGAATGGACTGTCGCCATATGAGCTGCCACAGGAATTACTAATGATCACTAAGTCCTTAGTGCCCTAGGGTTTACTCAGTTACTCATTGATCCTTGTTTAATGAAATTATAAGGTCTGTCTTTTTTAAAATACTATTAAAAGTGACTGAATACCTGGCCTATCTACTATAAGTTTTGATCTTAACATGGAGAGAATTGGTATGAACACAGTGGAATTTAGCATAGTAAGAAATTTTCTAGATTCCTTAGAGACAATCTAAGAGACTATCTGATAGGCTGTAAGTAACAACTGGACAATTAATGTTTATGTCTGGGTACCGACTGACAATACTAGAGCTTCTACTTTGCTTTATTTAGGGAGTTCCTTGGTAAAGTTTTGAAAGGAATGAAAGGTAGTAATTTTGGTAATCCTGATTGCTGTTTGTAGATCCCAGCAGATGCTCCATGGACTGCCCAACATGCCACACAGTGGGACAATATGACGATGAAAGAACTAATTGACAAACATTGCTGGACAAGGTATTTTTACTGATTTATTCATTAAAGACTCAAAACACCTTGATATTAGTTGTAGTTTAAGTTTAAAATAGAGGTGGCAATCACATACAGTATGAAGTATGAATAAAAGAGAATAGAAAAAACAACAGTATTACATATAAATCTAGACCAATTTCCTTTTGAAAACTGCGCACACACTAATGCAGTGTTTAAATCAAATGCACTAATTAAATCATATTTACATTTAAGGACTGCAAAAAACTTTGCAACTCTCTTCGTCAATGTCAATGTGACCTCTGAACCTCATGAAGTCTCAGCGCTCTGGTTTCTTTGGTACGTGAAGCAGTGTGGAGGGACAAAAAGGATATTTTCAACATCTAATGGAGGACAGGTATGAGAGTCTGTGATCTGTTTTCTAAATTATTTATGATTGCAGTGAGTACATCCACCTGAAGAGTAACAAATATGAATAGAAATATGCAGCACAGTTTGGTGAAGCAGAAAAAGATTTATCATAACTATTACTAGTTATAAACTTCTCTTGCCATGACGATATGACAGAACAGAAAAAAAACATTAAAACCACATTTTTATTTAAGGCCTCCTTAAATATTTTCACGATTCTGTCGTGTGCTTGTTAAATGTTGCTGTGCTTTTATGAACTCAGAAATTACATCAGTAGGCCATCATTACATCATTTTTCCAGCTCCCCAGTAACAGATAATAGTAATGTGTGAAGGAACTAACATTGCTGCTTGGGTCCTTATAGAAAATATCTATAAAATTCCAACAGGGAATTGGTCCTATATATCATTGCCACAGGGTATTATATACTGTATATAGACTACATATAGCATTATCAATTGGTAATATAGATAGTGCATATATCATCGACATAGGGTATAACATAATGTATAATATGTAAGTTACACGTAGCATTGCAAGGTTTTATATGTTCTATATATAGCATTGCTGTGGAGTAAATGTCCTCTGGAACTCCTCCAGTGGGCAAATTACCTACAGAGGTTATTATGATGGAAGCAGTAAAGCATTCAGCATGAATTATAGTGTTTTTGCTTGAAGAGATGGATGGTGTACAAACCATTGTCCATAAAGGTCTTCCATTAAAGTATACACAAAAATACCCTAATGAATTTCTTTGTTTCACACTCAGGAAAGAAAATTCATGGGGGGATCAGGGCAGATAAGTGAACGGATCGCAGACCGGCTGAAGGGCAACGTCCACCTAAACCAGCCTGTGATTAAGCTCTTGCAGACTCCAGCTGGTGTGTGTGTCGAAACACTAACTGGAAATAAGTATGAGGTGGGCAGCACTTTCAATACATGCCCAGTATTAAAAAAATAAACGTGGGTATACACAATTATTGCACTGGATGTTGCAAATAGACAGTTCAGAAATAAGGTAAAATATTTCTTAGCCCCTGAGTTGTATTAAAAACATGTTGGAAGATATTGCTATTAAAACATATGAATAATGACAGAATTCATATTTTAAGTCTTCAACTCATGATGTCCCACCCCATGAGACCTTCTTTACAGCATTAAGAAGTAGTTTCTTTTTAACATTTTTGTCTAATATTTAAAATGTAATTGATTATTTTGTGCAATTTTCATATTGTTTGCTGCTAAAATCCATGTCTTTATTTTGTTTAAAGCTGTGGACAAAAATTGCAGTTGTATCAAACACCATGGGTGTGAATGATGAGCTTCTATAAAGACAGAAGGCATGTTCTGCATTCAAATAGTGAATGTTATATAGATTTACTTACTGAAATATAAATGCTTTTTAGAACATAACATCATCTCAGTGGTTATACAGAGGTCTAAGGGAAGCCTGTGTTAGAGGTGTGAAGCAGAGCAGAACTGGGAGATCCTGTAAATGGTTTGAGTTGTATGTCATCTGTTTAATCTGTCGTTTGTTGCTGTTCCATATCTTTTAAGGCAGCCTATGCCATCAGTGCTATTCCACCAGGGCTGAGCATGAGTTTGCATTATGAGCCCCAGCTGCCTCCAGTGAGAAACCAAATGATCCAAAGAGTTCCAATGGGCTCCATCATTAAATGCATGATGTACTACAAGGGGACCTTCTGGAGAGAGAAGGGTAAGAAATCTGTGCAGCAGAAACAGGGAGAAACACTGGAAAACATTCTTCTGTGTGATATAAGCTGTAACATATATGTTAAAAAACTTAGAAAGAAAAGATAAGTCTTGGGTGATAAATACGGTTCACGAGGGACAACAACATTCAAGAATCGGATGCTTTGTGAATGTAGGATAGTTTCGGCTGGGGTGCATAGTGGTGCAGTGGTTAGCATTGCTGCCTTGCAGCGCTGGGGTCCTGGCTTCAGTTGCTGGGGTGCTATCTGCAGGGACTTTGTATGTTCTACCCATGTTCGTATGGGTTTTCTCCAGGTGCTTTGGTTTCCACCCATGGTGCTTTGGTCCAAAGACATACTGGTAAGTTAATTGGTCTCAGGGAAAAATTGGCCCTAGTGTGAGTGTGTGTATGTGTTTATGGCTGGGTGTGCCCTGCTATGGAAAGGCCTCCCCGTCCTGAGTGTATCCCATCATGCACCCATTGCTTGCCAGGTTAGGCTACTTTGTCCCCTGCAACCCTGTATGGGATAAAATGGTTTAGAAAATAGATGGAGAGTTTTGGCTTAACTCATGGTTTTGGGGTGGCCCCCCAGCCACAGGATGAGGTCGCCTGGACCCCCATTCAGAGAGGAGTAAACCAAGTGGAAGCTGTAAGGTGGAGATGGGGTAGAGGAGGGGTGCATGAGACAAATGTAAAAAGAAGTATCGTATTAGATATACAGTATAAACTGTAGTTATTTTTAGTAATAATTATGATTAGGAGCAGCTGGATGGGATTGACTTCTTGGCGTTATCCATCCTAAATTTCAGTTAATAGTTTTCATTAAATTTCATTCCCACCATATAAAACAGATTTTTTACTTTGTTGCAGATAAATATAAAGTATGGGCACAGCATTTCATTCACTGGTTACCTCAAGGTAGAACCACATTGCATGGGTTTACAAATGAAAAGAAGCAATTCAGCCCATCTTGCTTGTTTATTTTGCTAGTGTCCAAAGATGTCATCTAGCTGTTTCTTGAAAGAACCTGTGGTATTAGCTTTGACATCATGGCTGGGTAGCGTGGTGAAGCAATTTCTTTTTCAGACATATCTATCATTTGGCTTATTTTATCTTTCTTTAGGGTACTGCGGAACAATGATGATCGAAGATGAGGACTCTCCCATTTCAATGACCCTAGATGACACCAAACCAGATGGATCGTATCCCTGTATTATGGGGTAAATAAAATAATTAATGAAGGTATCAATAAGCAAACAAACCAATGGTTGCCGCTACTTGACCTTTAAAAGCCATTTTACCCATAACTTAAAGATTATATTAGACAGTTCTGGTCAATCAAGAATTGCCAAGAGGCATTTTATTCCAGATCTTGTTCTGGTAATTGTTTTTCTGAGTATCAAAAACTGTAAAACAAGCAATTCATTTATGCCTACTCTTGTCTATGGTCTAATGCACTCCAATGAAGTTAAATAGATTTCATATACTGTATATATGGTTATCACGTGTGAAATATTGTTTTGGCCCACATTTTATAAAGGGGGAGATGTTTTTTTTAACTGCTTGCAAATGTATTTCCTCATCAAATACTTGGGTTCATCACACAGTCCCACAGAAAATGAAGAAATCAGTTGTGTGGAAATGAAATTAAACCACATATACTGTTCTTTTTGAGTGTGAACACCGGAACTTTATTTTCTGCTTCTCAGAAGGCCCATGCATTCATGAATACAAAGACGTATAAATAGAACTCAGAATATTTTTTGTTTTATATAGTTCCTCTGCAAGTCAGTAGAAAAAAAATAAGTTAGCTTTAAACCACTGTACATGTGTGATGTTCTTTACTACCAGATAGAATTCCAGTTGTTGTATAACAGCTGAATGCCATCGATAGACCATCAAAAAGTGCAGTTAATGTGTTGCACTGTGTTGGTGTCAAAACAACACTGATTTTCATGAATACATTTCTTTTAAAAGACAAGACAAACTGGATAAGACTTCATGTTCATTAACTTCCTCTAGAGGGCAGTGAGAGGCTATCAGTTGTGTTCCCAACAAAGTAGCAGTCTTCATAATATATTTCAAATCTTTTGTTTTAGGTTTGTTTTAGCAAGAAAAGCAAGAGATCTTATCAATTTGACTAAGGATGAGAGGTACGTGAAGTTAATGAATTCTAATTTAATACTGTTTAGATTTTCTCTGTTCTGACATACAGTGAGATATGCACATATATATCCAATATTTACTGTACATTATGTATGTATAATATGCATATATACTTTCAATACCTTATAAGATGCAATGTTAAATAGCTTACTATCTAGTATTATGTATGTATTATCAATTTGATTGCATGCATAGATTCAGTGATTTCTAGATGTCTTCTATTTTGTGTTTTTTAATGTAAAGTAGTCTGAAATTATAGCTTTAATTGGTTTTTAGTTTAATAGTTAGACATGAGAATTAAAGAACAAAAAAGAATCCACAGAATATTTTTGACTAGTCTTGCATTCTCAATTTTTACAGGAAAAAACGTATCTGTCAGATTTATGCAAAAGTGCTGGGAACAAATGAAGCATTGCATGTGAGTATATACTGTAATAACTCATTAAAGTCAGACAGTGCTGATTTTTTATAATTGGCATCTGGTTTAACATTTAATTCTGCAAAATTAGACTGCAGCAAAAAAGTTTGTGGTTATGATTGATGGATATTCATTGACTATTGTATTGCTGGAGATGAAAAAGCATTGCATTTACTGTTTTATGGTTTCTTTATTTGACACCATTACAATTTATAATGCAGAAACAAAACAGTGAAGACTAGGCAAAACAAATTGTAGAAAATCTAAAAAGTAAACTTGTGTTTAATAGTAATATAACAGATGAAGTCTAAGTGCAGAAAGACATTATATTAGTATTATAAATTTAAGCAACTTTATCAACACTTCAGCATGTACAGTATAATGTGGAGTTTGGTAAAAATAAACTAGTTAATCCAATAACACCACCTAATACAAGAACCAAAACTCTGCTGTGAAGACTAAAGTCTACCATCATCCAAAAGCATGTGTATTTATTTTATGTTCTCGGTCTTACAATTCCAAACCCATAGCCTGTTCACTATGAAGAAAAAGACTGGTGTGAAGAACAATATTCAGGAGGCTGTTATACTGCCTATTTTCCCCCAGGTACCTTCTGCCAGTTCAGCAGGTATGTCCCTTTACAATGTACTGTTATTATTACATAAAATGCTGTGAGAAGCAAAAATTAAAAAAGTCCTAGACATAAAATGCCCTTGCTATTAAGAGATAATGTAGCAATGGCCAAAAAAATGAATTAAGTTATAATGCATGGAAGGCAAAATCATAGCAGAGGGAAATTTTCAATGTCCTATACAAACAAAAGTGAGAAAAGGCAAATATAGCACAAATATAGAACCACACAAAGAGAGTACCCTTTATTGTCTGTGCGAAAGAACAAAGCAAAAACTTATACTGAACCTTAAAGCCGATACTTAGATATTACAATCATACATTCATGTGGGACAAAGACTCTGATGTTTTCCCATTAGTAAAGGATTCATTTGTGCTTATGATATTAGTACTTAGGAGCATGTAACTACAGTATGTCTTGTGATGAAAGTACATTTATTCTTGCCAGCCTTACTCTGAGATCTGTTGCATACAATTTGAGGTTATGTAGAAAAATTACAATGAGGTCTTTTTGTTTTTAAAGTAAGGTTTTGTATTCTAAAACAAACGTGTGCAATAAGTGAACAATAAAAATGGTTCACATGGATTCATTTCCAAAATTCTTTCATCTTATACGATATTCAAATTTTGCTTAATCACTTCAGTTGCAGATATTTTAGCCCATACTTTTCAATCTAACTGAAAGCTGCTTGTGCGTGACAAGGATTAAAGTATTTTTTTATTTAAACAGATAGGACATGCAGATTGTGTTCTCACTGGAATAGAAAGCATAATTCTTGCTCAGTCTTTGCTGATGACACAGGAAGAGGGAATACACCCTTGGTATTGGCTAGAATTGAGTGCCTAATTCTCAAAGGCGACTCAATCCCACATGACCTTACACATTGTCTGCTCGCTGAATAACTACTTCATGCCTGGCTGACACTAAAGGATCTGCATAATTTCCATCCCTGGGGGCATCCATAAAATCAGCTTGTGACACTGCTAGCGCTCAGCTGACTTATCTCAACTCAGTTATACCTTCCATACAAATGATCTTAACCCACAACTGTAAGATATAAGCGCACTAGAGGGGACAAGCATATATGTGGTCTTGACTTGCTGGAATTTCATTAACGTTACCTCCTCAGGATGACCGGAATAATAGCTGATGTTTTCACTTCACCTGCTGATGCTGTGCTGTTAGGCAGAATTTTGAAAGATTAGCGACTGAAGGAAAGCAAAAGATCAATTGGCAGGTATCACACTGCAAATATATATATATGCTGTATTCCATTCTCGCGGCAGAAGCCTAGAGATAATAGGGAAGTCTCTAATACACATTTGGCGGTTTATTGCAAAAAATCTTTTTGCAATAAACGCTGTGGCAATAAACGTCACAGTAATGCGCTACTTATACCTTGCCTTGTAATAACTTTATGTAAGTTATGAGAAGAGTGTGCAGAAAATAGAAGTTATCAGCTGTAAAATTGCTGAGTAACATTAAAGCACATTTTCACAAATGAAATCACGGGGGGCCTTTTTATTGGACTGAAAAGTCTTCAATACAATGGACACTTCATTGGATTCTGCTGGACGTCACTGCCTTTTGAGATATATTCCATTCTAGCAATTAAATCTTCCATTCTATCATTCTAGCAATTGAACTCCAGTAATATAGGTATTAAAACAAACGCAGATCAACCCATGATTGTAATTTGACACTTAAAAAAATGTTTCACTTAACTATTTAAACTACTCTAACCAAGCTCATCTGTTTTTTTCTATTTCATTATAAAGCCCATGTTGTCGTTGAAAGCAGGATGTATTCTTCTGCATCTGTTCTCTCCTCTTGTTAATTATATTCATAATGATTATTGATAAAGATTTTCCACTTTTCATTTTTCTATCAATGCATAGTGAGGAAAGGAACCTTAAACACAGGGTGGCGCTAAATCACCAGGATAATAAATGGAAAGCTGAGGCCAAGGCCACTGTCTTCTTTTAATTTTGAAAATCTCAGTGATTTACAATCTGTCACTCTTCACACAAACATGATAAAAAAATGCAACCTATGGCTGCTGATAAATGTTTATGTCTTTGCCTGACAGTATATGATTTGAGTAACAATTCTTTTAGGAGAGAAATTAGAAAAAATTGCAAACCTGCCAACTTTTAAGAGTCAAATTAATATATTGTAGCATACAAATATGATATAGTGGTGTTCTAAAGTACCACTCTTTAGTGCCTTGGTATTTTACAGTACAGAGTTTAGAACTACAGCCATATTTTGCAATTCATAATTTTAATAAACTCTTCAATTAGATGCTTCACATAATAATTATTATAAAATTAGAGATGATCAAAATGTATTTCTAAAGTGTTTTCCTGGGATGAAATTAATTTACTTTTGTAGATATGTTTGAAAGAAACGTAGCCATAATATTTTATTACAAAGTTTGCAACAAAAATGAATTTCAAATATTTGATTTAGAAACATCAAATAAATAAAACATTCCTTGGTCTAATGTTAAGTGGTGCCATCTTTCCACTTTCAAGTGAAAGTCACTATTCCAGTGATATTCTGACACTCAGATTAGGAATGTCTTTCTTCCTTGATTGCATAGAGGACAAAGTGTACTAGCTAGCTGGTTTCATCGTTTTAGCCACAGAATTCAGTAGTCCTAAAGGATATGAGGGCCCTAGCAGTAAAAGACTAGCTTCCCCACCATAAACCCCCTTTTATCATATTCTACATTCAAACTATATATAAATCTTTAAACTATGACAGTATATGAGGAATCAAAATCTACATGATTCTAACATAAGATTGAATGCATTTTGAATCTTGAAAGATTCTTTTACTTTAAATGATACAGTAATATCCAATGCACTATTAGCACATATTTTCTCCAAACACATTCATTTCCTGCCATTTTGAAAGTTACATTTACAAAGTTTAAAATGTAAGCCCCTGTGTTCTACTGGAAAAAAAATCTTTTTGAAAAAGATTTTGCTTTGCTGATGCAAGCCTTATGTATTCCTTTAAAAATTTCAAAGCCCTGAACCAAATCACAAAGTGATCATATTCTCTCCATTGTGCATAAGCAAGAGGGCAGAGATGGACAAATTAAAACAATGTATGAAGTATGCCAATATGAGATTTTCTCTTAGATTCAGAACAATACTTTAAAATCAGTCCTAACCTAGAGTACACTGAACCAAGTACCTTGGGTGTATTAATCCAGGATGACTCAATTACAGTACTTGTCCACTCTCTCCTCCATCAACCCAAATTACAATTAAAAGTAAAAATTAAACTTACTCTTTGTGTAGTGTTACACTGTTCTCTAGTGAATAAAAAATGATCCATTGCACACATTAATGGATTATCTTGATCCCAATTTTAACCTCTTAAGAAGGAGCAATAAAAGAGAAACTACTGCTTTATTTAATGAATTTTCCAAAAGAAACTAGGAGCAAGGTGGTGCAGTGGTTATGTTTGCTGCTTCGCAGTGCTTGGATCCTGATTTCAACTCCAGACCTGGAATGCTATGTTTGTGGAGTTTGTATGTTCTCCTTGTGTTCATGTGGATTTCCTCCCACAGTTCAAAGACATACTGGTACGTTAATTGGCTTCTGGAAACACTGGCCCTGGTGTAAGTGTGCACGTGTTTGTATTTGTATGCGTGCCTGCACTGAGATGGACTGGTGTCACATCCAGGATGTATCCTGCCTTGCGCCTGTAGCTTGCCAAGATAGGCTCCAGCTTCCTCACGACCCTGAATTGGACAAACCAGTTACAAAATGGGTGGATGCATGGAGCCAAGAGTGTGACAAAAAATAAGCAAAGACCTTGGGCCTTACTGTGTCATCTAGAAATCATTCTCTACTATGGTTCTTTTTGTGCAGAGTTCTAAGGGAGCCTTTTGGTAGGCTCTTCTTCGCAGGCACAGAGACAGCAACCAGATGGAGTGGATATATGGATGGTGCTGTTCAAGCTGGTGAGAGAGCTGCAAGAGAGGTATGGAGATTATAAAGACCCAGGCAATCATAGAATAGAAGATCCCATAGTAAGACTGATTTGTGTTTGAATTGATTAAACCCATTTTTTACTTCATACCACATGGGGGCAGAATAATTACAGGTTGATATTGCACATTTTACACTGTAGGATTCTAGAGCAGGGAAGTGACTTGATGCCAAAAAAACAGACAGAGAATCCATTTCCCAATGCTGTACAACTGTGTACATTACCAAGATATCTCCGGATATCTCTCACTGTTCCTGAGAAATTGAAATTTTGTACTGTGCATTTTTTCTGAGCATTAGTTTAATTACCCATGAGTGCAATAAAAAAGATGGCAGCTACCAGCTACTCTAGGATATACAGTATTGATGTCCTTGATGAGATTAGGGAACGGTGGACTACTTATACCAAGAAAGATTTTGTCACAGCAAATCATATCTAGGTGTTCAACAGGTTATACATCTTTTAATCAGTGTTGCTAACATTACTGAACTAAAACTCACATGATCAGCTTCAAAATGCTTCTCATTTCATATGTCACCAGAGTAAATCAGATATAGTGAATTTTGTCATGGTTTTCCCTTAGCTTGTGTGCCTTTTTTAACAAAAGTTTTACAGGGTACTGTTTTGTTTCCTTCCTATTCAACTTGGCTACAATTATTAGGTCTCATCTAGTGTTTGTATTTTATCCCTCTGCTTCCTTCTCATATACAGTATATTGTATGTGCAAGCATGGGCCCACCTTCACTTTACAGATATGAGAGTTAATGAGTTGTTCTGGTCAACATTAGAAGTCAGCGAGGACAGTTTCAGGATGGAGAGACGTTTGAAGATAAATACTATGATGTGAAGATAGCAAAATTAGCATGCTAACATTATATTACTTAGGATACATAGGATTCTCAATACAAAGAACCTCAAGAAGTTAGATGTGGAACGTGGAAAGTTTTGGCCCGTGTGTCCAGAAGGAGAAATGTAAAGTTTTCAACGTTTCTTTAGTGTACCTGTGTCACATCATTGATGCTGAACGTTTATTTAAAGTAAAGTAAGGTTGCTTAATGAGTAATAGTTCCTTCAAAACATCATAGCTGTGTCTAGGACAAGCTGTATGTGTGACATGCAGATGTTATGAGAGAGAAGGCTGTGGCTAGACGCTACCTTTTGTGACCTGGAATTGATTCACAAACAGATAAGGTCATGTGCTGCCTGTCTGTGTTCAGAGTCTTTCACATCTGCGTTACTGGATACAGTGGTCCTTACCAGTAGATTAATGTGGATTGAGCCATTTGAAGGACACTCATTGTAGATGCCTACTCAAAGTGGCCAGAAATTCAAATAGTACCACATCTTCTGTAAATGGACAAAAGCAGATAATAAGAGATTAGAAACATGAGAAAGTATATTTAGATATAAAATAATGGGTGACCAAGTCTGGTGACCACAGTAAGACATTTATTTTTAATTAAATATTTTAAAATAACAAATGATCAATATCAAATGAACAAATTTTTATGAAGTAGATCAGGGGGGTAGCTGCGTCAGCATGCGTAGGCTGCATAGGAACAAGTAATAGGTTTATTCCATGCTGAAAGAGAAGAAAGAAAACACAAAATATTTTGGCTGTGGAGCCTTCTTCAAGTGTAAGAAGAAAAAGCATGGAATAAACCTATTACTTGTACATTTTTAGAAATGCATATATGAAATATCTTATAGTTATCTATCTTAACTTCAGGAATACAAAAAAAGTCTGCTACAAAATATTAATTTACTTAAATTTACCCTTTCCAAAAACAATCAGGATCAATTTTAAGGAAATATTTAAATAGTAAGGTTTCAAGTTGAAGTCTGTAAATTCAATTCACTTTTTAAATGATTTTTTCTTCTTGAGAGTGATTATAAAGTACAACTACAGTTCTGAAGCTCTTCGAATTTAGGAAATAATGATGCTCAGATTGTTTCATACTGTTATACTTTGATTGTATATACATACTCATGAGCCATACTGATGTCCATTTGGACACACTTTAATTAGCTATTGCAGATCATTTAGTAAAATGTAGTAATGATATTTGAATGTGGCTTCATGCAGTTAAAGCATTGCAAAAAATGACAAAAACACACAGCACAATATCTGGATAATCCCCATTTACATTTATAAGAAACAAGGCATGAAATTCAGTTATTACAGCATTTTAGTAATTGATCTGTAAAACTTTATTAACTGTATCTAATTTCACACCTGCTAATGAAGTCTTAAATAGTGGAACAGTTTCTGAGGCCTGTGTCTTTTCAGAGCTTTATGCAACCCCCCAGGCAGACTGCCTCATTATATAATGGGAAATTATATTCAGCAGGTCATTTTGTGCAAATAGGTACTGTATCCTGCATATTTTGCACTTTTACGGTTTGTATGCACTCAAAACTCATGTCATACACTTGATATTTATCATTAATGTCTTATTCCATAGATCCTATGGAAGAATGTGATACCTTTGTAATTATTCTACACATCACTAGTTTAAATAGCTTTCACTTAGCAAATGTCTAAGCCCTCTAGTATTAAAAACATCCTGTATAATGTGAAAGGTATTGAATGTTTTTTCAGGTACTGCATGCAATGGGTAAAGTATCCCAGTCAAAAATCTGGAAGGAAGACGCAGAATCACAGGTATGTTTTTAAACGTGTAGCTATTGCGCTGTGACAGACATACAAATTATTCAGTTTTCCTCATTTCCCAAATTACAAATGGGTTCCTTGAATTTGAAACCACACAGAAATTACACTTGATTTTTACTCTTACTCACATCACTTCTGAAGAGATTCATTTTCAGTTACAGTGCAGTAAAATAAAGATAATTATTAATGAAGAGAATAGAACACCCAGGCACAGATTGTTATTGATGACCGCGATGAGGGTGAAACATGTGACCAAATCTGTTTCTTCCACAGGAAGTTCCAGCTGAACCAATTACAACAAGTTTCTTAGAAGAGCATCTGCCTTCTGTCCCTGCATTTCTGACGATGATCGGAGTCTCTTTTGCATTTATCACAACAGCCGCAGCCCTTGGGTCGGGCATCTTAAAGACAAATTCACGTTTACGTCTCTTTCATTAAATGGAAGTTCTTGCCTGAAGTTCAGGAGGGATAACGGCAAAAACCTAGTCTTTCCCATCTGTTGCTAATCAAAGCATTACTGAATTGAGCTATATACCTGTATATAGCAAAAACACCTCTTTTTGCATTTGTCTTATGCATTAACCCTCTACCCCCAAAGGGCTGCCCCTATCCTACCTAAAATACTTTCACTAATCAATTAACATCAATTAGATGTTGTTAATCGTCATGAACCCTGTTTGTTAAGGTTGTAATGTAAAGTGCATTGTTTTATAAAACTGTAAATCTGTGAAATCTAAGATATTTGTTATATACTTAAGATCATGCTTCTCCATATGTGTTTGCATATTACATCATCTTTCATGCTGGCCAGCAATTTTATTCTAACCAAAGAAACACCTTTACTTTTAGTGATATACTGTAAGCTACTTCATTAGCTCCTATTTCAATCAAAGTCCCATCAATCTACAATACCCAGAATACTGTCCAATCAGGGAATAGTGACAGAGATCAAATTGCACTCTAGTTTGTTCAATTGTATAATTGTATCATAACACATTGTGCTAAGAAACACAAAAGTGTTACAAAAAACACATCCCATTGGAAAAAAAACCTTTTAAATTCAGTGTTGAGCTGCCAAGTGTAGTCTTTGAGTACCTCAACTGGAATAAGAATGTAAGTGACACACATTTCAACTTTGAAGAGATGAGGTGGCAAATTAAGCTTCTACACTGTTTCCTATTACAAATAACCAAACTTAAACAGATCATAAAGGTAAGACAGTAATGAAAAACAGTTATCACTATGAATCTTATGTGCAATTTATGTTTTAGTAAAATGAAGCTCATTAACAAATCTATTATGAAAATAAAATTTATTGTAATTAACCCCTG
Organism: Atractosteus spatula; assembly: GCF_055471065.1. Classification (NCBI taxonomy): domain Eukaryota; kingdom Metazoa; phylum Chordata; class Actinopteri; order Semionotiformes; family Lepisosteidae; genus Atractosteus; species Atractosteus spatula. The sequence goes on from NC_142714.1 coordinate 37,188,243, forward strand.
TTATATACAGTACAGGGGAATTAGCTAAATGTTAGTAATGTCATAGAAATGTGTCATAGAAACTAATCACTTCCCATTATGCAAACAGGTGGAGAAGGTAAACTGTGTAATTGTATTTCATCACAGTTATTTTTTTCATAGAAAAACAGACGATCTATAGTTACAGTGTTGCATTCACACTCACTTCTCATAACACAGAGTAAATATGTCCTAATTACTTTGGTATTTTTATTTAGCCTTTTATGTAATCTTTCCAGTGTTCATGCACAAAACATCTTGTGTTGATTGTTAGCAATGGTATGAACAAGAAAACTTGAATTCTATCAATCTCTTAAGAAAGAAATAATGTTGAAATAATTGAAATTTCTTAAGTGTGGTGCTAAACTGTCAGTGCAATAGCTGTCATTGTCTCTTAGACTGTGGTCCTTATCAAAGCTTCATTTCAATACCTTAAATTACATGTTGTTGGTTTTCAAAGTCAAGTGTAATTTTGAAATAATACAGCAGTCTGTGAATGCTTACTGTATATAATGTGCCTGCCTAGTTAACTGTAGGAAACAGGTTTACATACAGTAAATATGTGATTTGAGTGCATTTAAATGTATAATATTCCTGTCTAATGTTATAGAGCAGAATCAGTACTATTTGTGCTTGCTGTTATGGGTGCACTGTTTTAAATTTCAGTAAATATCAAAAGATGTGTGTACAGTCACGAGGCAATTGTTTTTTCTATACATCATGACAGTATCAGAAATTAACTTTTAATTAAGATTAAAGATCTGGCTAATGTGTCCAATCAGACATCTAAAAGGATATACAGGCAGAGGCTAAGGACAAAACAGTATCAATACAAATACACAGACAGGAAGCACAGTTCAGACCCCAGGAAGCTATTGAACCAAAAAGACAAATGGCAGCTGGCAGACCACTGAGCTGTTATTTATTACTAGTTGAATTGATGCTGTGGTGTGTTTTAGCTGTAATCAATGCCAGAGGTGGACCAATCTGCTATGAGGGTTATTTTTTGGTAGGCAGTAAATTATTTATAAATAGCTGGAAAACTATGTTAAGTACATCTGAAGGACTGATGAAATACCTAAGGATACATTCATTTAAATATTCCTGGGATAACTTTGCATATTTATATATGCATTTATAGAAAAGCTGATGATTTTTTTTTGGCTTACAAACATCTTGTGGGTTTTACATTTTTATTTTATATCATTCATATGATGCTTACAGCAGTGAGATATTATTGAAAATCTTTCTTTGTGAGATAGAGCCAATACAAGCTTTGAAAAGAATTTCTCAAATCAAAACAATTACATTCTACACTGTTATGCATGTCCTATATTTATCTGTCTTTGATTTTTCACCTGCTTAGAATTGTGTGGGTTCAATTTTGTTCTTTCAGAAATACAGGTGCACTATTAGAGACTGGAAGTGAAAAGAAAATTCTTTGGTAATCAGTAATATGCAACTTCCAGGGTGGTGAATGTTGGTAGTTTCCATAATATAATTTTTATCATAAATGTTGAAGCACTCTTAAATCATGGTTTCAAGACAATATCAAGATAGTTTTTCCCAGAAATTGTTGTGCATTAAAGATTCTAATTCAATGCTGAAAAACTGACATTAATCCATTATAAAGAATATAAAGCCTTAAAAAGAATCACCAGAAAGGAACCAAAGCAAAAAAAAGTGCACTACTCCCCATTCGTATTCCAGAGTTAATAACTCGCTCCTATAGAAAGCAAAAGAAAAAGAGATTAGAAAAAGAATAAATATTGGAGGATGAGATCTGAAATGCGTCTTGCAGGCTTTTCTCGGGTTCAGTGGTTCATTTGATAGGGGCTTTACGAAGCAAATAAATAAAAGACATTTTGCTGTATCAGGCACTTTCAACAAATTAAACTCAATATAGCGGAACGCCCCATCACAAAGCCCTCTTAACTCCCTGGGGACTGGAGAAAGCATTAAATAACATGAGTCTCAGACTCAATAATTTTCAGCATTGCTACTCTGCACCATCAATATTAAAAATTACACCTCCGTTGGACAACCTCAACCCCTGCTGAACCCAGGGGGTTTGCATATTGAAATTAAAAATGCGGGCCCGTTCTTGTTTTGTTTGTCAAAATTTCTAAGATGCCATGAAGATATCAATTATTATTCCAGTGTTAGAATTATGCATCTACCTTTGCCTTGCTTGATGAAATCTATTTAATAAAATCATTTTAAATGTAAAACATCTGTGCAAAATAGTTCCCCTCAAACATTCACTGTCAGTGCTTAAAGCTTCGTAAAATTTGGAAAGGCAAAAAACATAATTTACAGTGAGTATCTGCTCTGTATGCTTGCTCATCATATGATTGCTTCACCTTTTATAGCTTCAATAACCTTCCTTCTATGTTTAAATGATCAAGCTAATATAATTAATTTAATCTGAGTTTTCTTGCTTTTTCTTTCTTTTCAATGTCATTTGAATATTTTTTTCTTCAAACAGTCTTAGTCATTTTATCTTACTATCCCAGACATTATTATCGAGGAGGAATAAACAAGTAGATTTTATAACACTAAAAGGTTTTCAGCACGAATCCCTGTATATGCAACCAATACGAGCAGGGATATTGGTAAAAGCAATAGCTAAAATAAGCCAAGTTTATTTTTTTCACTGGGTTATAAATGGAAATACTCTGTTAAATGACATTCAGTTTTGCTTTGAGGACAGAACTTCAAGAAGGAAGTTAGCTTGAAAAACCAATACACCAATTTCCAGATTTACTTTTTTTGCTTAGTCACATAATTTTGTAGGAAAGAACCCCAAGAAATGTAATCTAGGTAAAAATAGTTCTGTGTTCCTATAGTAAACAATAGCCTTCTGTTTAAACCGAATCCCATCCAAAGCAATTCTCCATTCTGAGCTGTGATGAGGTGGATTGTTCTGTAGAGAAGAACAGGAAATAAAAAATCCTCTCATTTTCCAACTGCAGATCTTGCCTGAAATAAAACCATTTTCCTAATAATTCATAGGGACATACAGTACACCTTTGAATTTTGATTAAACATTTTTCCCTTAAAAGAAACAAGACAAGCAATTTAGAAGAATGTAGGTAATTGTCCCATTTCAGAAAGGAAAAACCTGTCACTGCGATGAAGAGGACACTATAAATAGTAATGATACCCATATAAAGGAAAAGGATGGATTTTCTAAGCTGTCTTTATTTTACAATTTTATGGCTAGGTTGAGATCCTTATATCTTTTTCTTTTTAGTTGTCTCTGTCTTCAGCTAGATCAGAGTAAAAACTCTGATATCTTTGTTAAATCCTTTTGACAGACATGCTAGCTTTGCTGGCTTATCGAAGAGAAGTTGTGGGGAGCCATCAGGGATGGAGATCAGAAGGTATCTTTTCCTTAACAGTCCCCTGGGTCCTCATACTGTCTGCAGAGCTTTTACTTTTCAGTATTCCTGTACTTGAAAAGCATTACTTTAGTAACTCAGCTGTTATTGAAGTGTCCTAATTTAAGCACTGTGCCAGAATGCTTTCCGTTATATTTCAAAAGCCTGTGTACAACTTACAGTACTTGCACTCAGTCTGCTTCAATTCTCCTCTCATCTCTTTGCAGTACCAGATTTCCCCCACCTCCCAACAGGCTAGCTGAATATAAAAAAAATGTGTTTTTGTTTTCCATAAGAATCTACTGAATCTACTGAATATGCTTTTGAGTCCTCTTCACAAGAGATACCTTTACTTATATAACCATTTCTTTACCTATATAACCTTTACCTATATAACCATTTCTTACCATTTCTATATAACCATTTCATTTAACCATTTAAACCATTTCTTTACCTTTTCTGTCTTTTTCCAGTTTGACACTAGTTATTCTCTTGCAATTGCAGGTATGCTAAATGAAGAGTTTTTAGTTAGGGCTCTGGGAAGTCCAGAGTATCCCCATAAATAAAAGGAATATTTTCGCACCTATGCCAAATCAATACAATATATCTCCACTGATAATATATAGCATATAGTGTGGAGTACATTTTTAGTTTAATGTTATATCTTACTACACAGATCTGTTTTTGGACCTCTGCCCCTAATTAACATTAATTATATCAATTCCCAGGTCACACGAATTAAAAAATAATGTAGAAATATTTGGAGTATGGGAACACTATACTGTAAAAAAACTGCCATCCTTTGAATAAAATGTAAAACAGAGATCCAGACTAACTGTGCTCATTAAAAATCCCAGAGCATTTCTTGAAATGAATAGGGGTGTATCCCTGACATCCTGGCCATTTGTCTTTGGTCATTGGTCAAATTCCTATTGGTCTCCTAATAATCCCCAGTTATGAATTGGCTTCATCACTATGTTCTGCTCCCCACTGATAGCTGATGTGTGGTGAGCGTCCTGTGTGCACTATGGTTGCTTTCCAAGTGGGTGCTGCACATTGGTGGTGGAGACCTGTAAAGCTCTTTGAGTGGAGTGTACTGGTAGGTTAATTGGCTTCTGAGGAAATTGGACCTGGTATGAATGTTTGTGTGTCTGTGTCAGTGTGTGCCCTGAGATGGACTTGCATCCTGTCCAGAGTATTGCTTGTCAGGCAAGGCTCTGGCTCCCCTGTGACCCTGAATTGGATGAAGTGGTTAAAAAGGATGGGTGGATAAATTGCATGTTTGAAAGACTACAGAAAGTTTAATAAAAACAGTCTTCATTACTGAGGTCGTTCACATCAATTTGATATAAAGATTTCTATAGTTTCCATAGTGTCCAGGTCACACGTGCTACTAAGACTGGAGGCACACTCAGTCTTTAACATTTACAGATGAATTATTGTTTCATTTTCATGTTTCATTTTCATTTTCAAGTAATCACCAATCAATACTTCTGTTTCACAGTGTATTGAGTCATGTACCTTGAAAAGCTTGTCTTCTCGGGAAAAAAATATAACTGAATCAAAGAAGCCTGCAAAATCTATGCTAAATCTGAATCTGAAATCTGAAAGCTAAATATTGCTGTCAAACGGAATGTCCAACAGAATAAAATGATCTAAACTCAGCATATTTCTAAGTGAAATATCAAGTTTTACCAAGTTAATTATTAATTTATTTGAGTGATGCTTTAACATAAAGTAGCTTACATTATTGCTCTTTTTAAAGAGCTGGACATTTTACTTAGTCACAGCAAGTGAAATAACCTTGGTCAAGGGCACTCTAGCAGTGCCCCACCCAAGCTTTGATCCCATTACCATTCATATACAGGTCCTGTGTACTAAAAATACTGCCCCATACAGCCACCTTAGTTGCTATAGTTGTAGTACAGTATTTTGTTTAAGAAATGTTTAATTGAAAATCAAACTCGGAATCAGAAAAACAAACTGTAAAAAAAATTCCTTTATGAAAATTAAATTGTTCCTGCGTACCTCGAAGTTCTCTAATGCTTAGAAAACTCACTAGAGCAGTCTCATTTTTAGATAATAGGAATTACCTCCTGGTAATTGAAGGCTCCTTAATATTCCCATTTCAATACCTGGAAACTTTAAAATATAAAACTGAATCACTAGAGATCTCCCTTCCTTTCTGCCTTTTATCTGTTGCTTTCTATTCATGTGGAATGTCTCCCACCAAGTGTTTTGACAGTGAAATTGAACAATATCCTTTCTTGCCTTAGTGGATACCTAGTTTTACCTATTAGTAAGTCAACACCATGATTTTCTCAAACTGTCAGATGAGGGGAAAGAGGAAAAGGCAATAAGAGATCTTACTTTGACACGTCCTACTGAGAGATATCTTCACCAGACTGCTAGTCAAAAAAAAATATTATGTAGTGGTGAACACAAATCTTCAATTGAACAGTGGCATAAAAGCCACCATGGGTTTCTAAGGCAAAACTGTCAAAAATTTTGCAACAATGTTAAAATGGCCTCCATGGATTTTCTGTCTTGGTGATTTATTCAACATCTTTACAATGCGGGGTAAAGATAGATGATACAGAGACAATTTGTTTAAAATGACATTTTATTTATGGTTGCAACAGAACAGGGTTTATTTACTTAAGTCTGTGCCTTCGTTATTAAAAATAAACACACCCTCTTTTACCTTTCATTGTCTTAATTAACTAGCCATCTTGAACACAGTTTTTCTTGCTTTCCCAAACCTTGTGTGTTTATTCTTCTTATCAACTGCCACCTCCCTCATCTCCCAAACTACTTCTCTCAGACAGCTGTCTACTACTGTATTCCTAAATCTGAAATATGGGTAATTTTAATGAATTATGTATGAAAAAAGGCAGGGACCCTCTCACCATAAGAGTATCCAAACACAAAGCACCTCATAATACTACTGCTAGTAATATAGCACATTTCATCCAGAAATATCCCAAAGATCCTTTATAAGACCGAAGTCCCACTGCACAGCAGGTCAGATGTTCATTTTTAAATGTTTTTTGTCCTTAAGCACAGCAATACATATCTTAACAAGAATGTAGTTCACCCACTCTGGAGCAGCTCAATAAAGAGTCTTTGAGTGAATGTCTAACTTGAGTTTTGTAAAGCATAGGAGACTATACCCTTTTATAGATTAACCTCAATCTTTTACCAGGCTAGATGTGACAGATCCAGGACTGGGCATATTAAATGACAAGATATTGCATGAAATATTAGATCTAAAACCTAACCTGGATCGTAAACCAACCTGTACATCCTTTTAAAATATTTTTTAATGATTATTTGCATTCCTTCTTCTGTAAGTATATCTGTAGTTTAATCCATTAATTCTTCCATTGTTGTTAAATAAAATAAATACTGTAATTATTGACTGAGATTAATTATCTCCTAAACATAAGTTAACTGTAAGTTGCATTCTTAAAAAGAGCGAACATTGCTTATTTTAAGGGATTCCTAAAATCCCTTAAAATCTCTTTTAAGATTTGAAATAAAAAAAGTATCTTTCAACTAAAACTGCCCAATGTTTACCGCTGAGCATGTCATGGTAGAGTAGTAGTAGAGTAGTTTATTGTCATATGTACAGTACATGTACATTGGAATTCTTAATTACTTTGATCTCTCTGGACATACACAGTACAGCAGATTAAAGTACAACAGAGAACACCACACAATGTAGACAACAGGAACAATAAACATTCTGTGGAAAAATAAAAACATATGTATTTGTAACTGAAGCCGGTCCAGGCTCCCGCAAAGTGTAGTAGGATCTTATGCAGACTGTATAATCCTGAAGTAAGTGGAGAAGGACAACAGGGAGAGGAGGCGAAGAGGATCGGGATGGGTTTGACAGACGGGGGGGTGTGACTACGGTGACCTTGGGGGGCGTGGTGATGGCAAACAAGTTCAAGGAAGTCCAAAGTCCAAAACTGGGGGATCTATCCAAGACAAAACAGATACAGTTAAAAATCCGGAACGGGATCCGGAACAGGGACAGGGAATAAAACCAGGATGACGAGACCAGGCACTCCGAGCCCCAGACTCAGATGGTCAGGATGCCATGATGAAGTGTATGCTGTCGGGTCTCTCCTGGACTCGCTGGTAGGCGGGCTTCCAGGCATCCATCTTCCAATGCTGAGCCAGGAATAGCGGGAGCGCCCGCCTTAAATAAAGAAGGACAAACAGGGGGCAGGTGCATGTAATCGACTAAAATACGAAAGGGCCGGAGCGCCCTTAAGAGGAGGGATTACGATCGTGACAGTAGTAGTGAGACAAAAATAAAATGGTAGACTACGTAAACAATGCGTAGTGCAGATGTGTATTCAGGCACTGCAGTTAGATGTTGAGGATGTGCACTGCAGTGGGATAGAAGCTGTTCTTGAGTCTAGTGATCTGTGCTTTGATAGTGCAGTAGCATTTGCCAGAGCTCAGGGGGGAGAACAGTTTGTGGCTGGGATGGCTGGGATCCTGAATGATGGATTGGGCTTTACTGTGACAGCGGATGGCGTGTATCTCACCGATTGATGGAAATTCACATCCTATAATCCTCTGTGCCGTTGCCACAACCCTTTGTAGTGCATCTTTGTGAAGCATGGTAGTATTGCTGTACCACACAGTGATGCCACTAGAGAGGACACTTTCTATGGTGAGCTCTATATTTCTACTCTACTCTATGTCCAACTATGTCTGAGCACATAATAATAATTGCTTACACTTATATGGCACTTTTCTGCACACTCCACTCAAAGCACTTTAGAGGTAATGGGGACTCCCCTCCACCACCACCAATGTGCAGCATCCACCTGGATAATTTGACGGCAGCCATAGTGCGCCAGAACACTCCCACACATCAGCTATCAGTGGGGAGGAGAGCAGAGTAATGAAGCCACTTCATAGATGGGAATTATTAGGAGGCCATGATTGGTAAGGGCCAGTGGGAAAGTTGGCCAGGACTCCAGGGTTTCACCCCTACTCTTTTTGAGAAATGTCCTGGGATTTTTAATGACCACAGAGAGTCAGAACATCGGTTTTACATTTTATAAGAAAGATGGCATCCTTTTTTACAGTATAGTGTCCCCACCACAATACTGGGGCATTAGGACTCACATGGACCGCAGGGTGAACACCCCCTGCTGGCCCCACCAACACCTCTTCTAGCAGAAACCTTCGGTTTTCCCAGGAGGTCTCCCATCCAGGTACTGACAAGGCTCACACCTGCTTAGCTTCAGTGGGTTGCTAGTTGTGAGTTGCAGGGTGATATACATGTAGCTGCTGGCTGAGAATGTCACTAGGCTTCCATAGCTCCTGTCTCCAAGAGGCACTGCAAACAGTGAGCACAGCCTTCCTCCACTAGTAAATATCTTTCTCACAAATCACCTTTAGTTTCCCCAGGAGAGGCAGCCTGAAAGCCTCCTCCACCACCAGTATGTTTGTGGACCGCAATGAGGGCAACACAGACTGCTGCAGCACCCAAGCCAATGCTCAGTCACCAGAAGGGCTTCTGTACAGCCACTCCCAGCATAGGGAAGATTGTTCTTGTCTTTAGAAAAGTGCTTTTCACTTAGAACAAGAACAGTGCAGTGCTCTGTTTGATGTTGAGTACAAATGTTCCTTTATTCAATTAAGACAAGGGCGGAATCATTTTCAGTTTTAGAGTTCTAGAATTTATCATAGTCTTATTTTTATAGCAGCCATTTTAACATTGTACTGCAGTTTAATTAAACAATGTACTGTATAATCATTACACCACCATATGTTACATAGAACATAAAAGAAACACTATCCACTACATTAAAGTTTAATGTTAGTCATTTTCTATTTTAGAAAATATAGTACCAAGACCTGATAATTATATATCTAAACCCCTGTTAAATTAACAAGATTCTTATGATGTAGCCCAGAAATATTAATTAAGACAGGTTCAGGAGACAAGTCACCAAGAGCACTTCCATTATAAGGAAAGAAGCTAGCCTGGTTGCTTTGAAATGATTTGTTAAGCACACTCACAAACTACTACCAGTGTCCTAGCTTCACCTTTGTAGCCCAATGTACAGTATACTTACAAACTCCCAAACCCTCTAATACTGTATGTTCGCTAGACAAGCCATGGTTTTTTACCTCTGAAATCAACAGTTTACTAGGTGCCCAAGAAAACATTCCTCTCTTTCAAAGTCTCTTTTCTCCATTTTTTTTCCTCAAGTAGAAATGCAAAAGTCCTTCTAGCAAAAAAACGAATGGCTGTGATTACCATGGCCTTTCAGACCATGAGAAGCAAGGCAATCACAAACAGCTGAGGAAGCCAGATAATCAGTGTTTGTCTTAACTGGCAATGCATTGAAACAGGACAGGGGCAACTACAGATTTTAGAACACAGGGTTATAGTGGTTAAAAGCTTCTGAAAAACTATTGGGCCAAAATAAATCCCCTCTATAACCATGCCACCCATTGTGCCACACCATATACATAGTAAGTATATAGTAAGAGTTATGTACAAGTTCAGTGTAAGGGATTCCAAAAGCCAGACGATACAAATATAAATTGTGACTTTCTTTTCATATATCTACATACTTTGTTACTAGTACTCATTTTGGAATTACACATTTTCTGATAACATTTTGGAAGATCGACGTTTTGCAAATCTCCCACTTTATCATGTGCTTGTCTTGATCAATGCATGTCTGACTTAATTTAATAGTGTCCCTTAGGGCAAAATCACAGCTGACCTCTTTCACAAAAGGAAAGGGAGACATTCAGTAAAATGTACAAAAAAAGGAAATAGCTCAAGTAATTTAAAAGCTACATTCAAATTCTCTTAATCAAAAATACAGAATCATTTTTTTTTTAATTTCGTAGATGCAAAGGCTTCTTAGGTTCAGTGCTTTAACAGCAAATCTGGCGTTCATGAAAAAATAAATAGGAATGCTGAGATGATGAATGAAAACTCTTGGGATGGAAAGCTTTCAAGGTTGCAGCTCAACAGTACTGTGTGCTTCTTTTGAAAACTAAAATCCATATTCCTTAATGTAGAACCTCCAAAAAAACAATATGTGCAGTGTTTGTTCCCCCCACATGTATACACCTCAATCCCCACCCATGACTTCAGGCAAATTCAAAGCCGAAGAGATTAACCAAGTCAATTTGATACCGGGAATTACTGTATGAATAGGGCAGCATGGTGGCACAGTAGTTAGTACTGTGGCACTGCAGTGCTGGGTTCCCTGGGTTCAATTCCTGGGGTGTTGTCTGCATGGAGTTTGCATGTTGTCCCTGTTTTTGCATGGGTTTCCTTCCACAGTCCAAAGTCATGCTGGTAGGTGAATTTACAGTATGTTTGTGTGTGCCCTGCAATAGACCGTCCAGGATATATCCCGCCTCGTGCCCCTTACTTGCTCTGGCTTCCCCCACAACCCTGCATTGGATAAAGCAGTTTAGAAAATGGTCAGATGGATGAATAATGAATAAATCTCCTAGGACTCAAATGCAATCCATGATGGACCTTTCTGAAAATAAAAGGCCTATTCATTTTTCAGGTATGGTGAACATACTGTATGTGTTTGTATGAGAGCTACATTCTTCACCGTAGATAATTAATTCCTAATTAAGTTTTATGTTGTATTGAAGCTATTACCATTACTTAATATGGAAAAACATGCTGGTTAAACAAAGCGTTTTGTTTTAACAAGGTAATATTACAATTTTACCTTTCTTTTCACTACTGACTATACAGTATATTTGCCATGTTTCATATCTGAGAACTGTTTACCCTAATGTAGGATTTTATGCCACATGAATTTTCTGTAGGATAAACAACAAAGAGCAAAACACACTTAAAACATAAAATCAAGCTTTCTTGCCAGGAATAAAAAAGTTTTATCTGGAAACAAATAATAAACATATATATGATAAATTTGCCTGTGATGTATGAAAAACTTGAGTAATCACATGTATTAGATAATGTAAAATACAAAATGAGATGGGTTGCACAATAGCCTTTGTATTTCTTAGCCTTCAACCATAAAACAAGCAGAAGACTACCAGCAGATGTTGCTGTTGTTTCATATGAGACTGCATTTTTCCATGTGGAAGTTTTTTACTGGTAGAATGGCTGATGAGGATCTCCTCACATGAAATACTTCAACACCAAGGCACAGTAACAAATGGTACTGCAAAGTTTCTGACCCCATTAAATATGTTTAATTCAAATCCCAAACAAAAGACTCACTAAATATAACAGAAAGAAAAACCTGACTCTTGCCAAGCTCCATTATATAAACCCGGACACAAATGTACAGTACATTACCAATCCACTATTAAAAAAAGGACTTTCTGTTTTTGTTGCTACCAGGGATAACAGGCCACCACCTTCCTCCAAACCCTAACTACCTAGTGAGAGTTTTTTTTATAAACGTGTTCGTCCGGCCATTATTGTTTCCTTTAATAGTGATTCCCTAGTACGCATTCCAAACATCCTGTTTAATTATAATCTGAGATTAAAAATGGTACATATTACATATTTGAGGATTTTAGGCACTAGATCTGACAGCTGGGTAATTACACGTTAACAAATTTACAAAGAAGTATTAATTGACTGTCATATTACCAGGCCCTAGTGGCTATCCCTTTGTCATGCACACACAGCCAGGGCAATCTATCACATTACCATTTACATATCATGTTCTGCTTTTCAATTTATTACTATAATGTCTTCATAATGATAAGCAACTATAAATGTATGGTATTGGCTATCTTCATGTGCAAAATTTCTTTTTACACCTTGTTTCTTTTCAGAACTTGTCTTAATTCAGCATCTCTTTAAATACTTAATAAAAACAGTATTGGAGGTATCTCCAAACTCACTCCTGGAGTGCCAATGTCCAGCAGATCTTATCTAGATCTAGATAACCATAAAATAATACATTTACAAAGATGTAACAGTTTAATCTAAACAATTGTGGGTGATTTATTTAGGTATCATTTCAAACAGATAGTCAACTATCAAGTTCGCTTAATTAAGTATATTACTTGCTAGGTAGGGCAATAACTTGTATTTCCAGTGTTTAGAAAGAAGTGAATTAGTGAATGGGACATACTAGAATGGAAACAAGTTTGTTTCAGGAAACAAGGTTGAAGACCCCAACTATATTGTATTGATATGTCTCAGTAAAAACCTGAAAAGGTCTGTAGAGAATTATTAAAAAGGAAAACAAAGTGACTGAAACCTGGAGAAGCACAGTCACATTTTTCAAATAGTTTGAACATTCTCCAAAATCCATTTATTCTTATTTGATATCGGACAGATGCAATCAAATGATTGTGATCCAATGCATATGCTTTTGTATTGTGTCATGGTTGTATGAATGAAATCATACTTGGAAGAAATGGAAAGAACTGTTACAACCACGCACTGCACCTGTCCACGTTAATTGCACTCGTTACCTCATTTTCCAATCACGTCCCTTTCCTCCACTATTAAAACTTCTAGTTCCCACACTTCCTTGCTCTGTATTTGAATTACTTGCTTGTCAGTTTGCTGCTTGCTTGGTTAAACTCTCACCGTGTGCTTTACCTTGAACGATTATCCCGGATTTAGACCTCTCCCTTTGACCTTTGGATTCTGCCCTTTTGGATTACGCTTCTTGGACTTGTTTGCTTTCCCGGAATATAACACATGTTGCATAGGGTCCAGCTTGTTTATCGACATACAGTCATAACATAATACCGAGCCTTCACAATGTATCCCGCAGGCAACCAACCTATTTTTTTGATTTTCCACTGTGTATTCAGGCGAGAAGGGCAGAGCGCCGCCAACACCATAGATTGCCACATACACTTCCCTCCTCCTTAGCCCCCAAGGAACCCACAACCACACATCAACACCTCACCCCGGAGGAAAAGGACAAATGCAGGCGTGAGGGCTGCTGTCTGTATTACGGCTCTATTGAACCCCTCCGACCCGCCTGACCCCTCAGATCGGTTACTCCTTCTCAACACACAACCTCCACTAAGGTCAGTAGTGTCGTCATCCCACAGCCAACCTAGGGTCCCTGTATCCAGGCAACCCTGTCCTGGGATCATGCTCAGTTTCACCTCTTAGCTTTCCTTGACAGGTGCTGCTGAAAACTTCCTAGATTCTGCCCTGGTCAGAAAATGGAGGATTCCCCTTGTGCCCCTATCTTCCCCCCTCTGTACCTGGTCCTTAGATGGCTCTCCCTTGTTACTGGGGACAATCCAATGGAAGGCAGCTCCACTTACCCTGGGTATTGACGCCACGCATCAGAAGCTCATGGAATTCCTCCTTCTGGACTCCACGTCTCACCCCCTCCTCCTGGGTCACCCCTGGCTCCTCAAACACGATCCCCACTTTTCTTCACGATAAATAAATCCTGGCATGGAGCCCCCGCTGCCACATTGACTGTTGCCATCCCCCTGTAAGAATCTCTGCCACTTCCATCTCCTCTGCACCCTCCTCTGTTATCCCACCTCCATATACAGATCTCAAACAAGCATTTTTTAAACAGGAAGCCCTTTCTCTTCCTCCACATCACCCTTAAGATTGCGCAATAGATCTGTTACGCAGAACTGTTCCACCCAAGGGGTGGATCTATCCATTCTCCTGCACGGAATTGGAAGCCCTGGAGAACTACATCCAGGAGTCACTGAAATCTGGCTTCATCCGCCCGTCTACGTCACCCGCCTGCACCAGATTCTTTTTTATCGGAAAGAAAGACAGCTCACTCCGTCCTTGTATAGATTACAGAGGACTAAATAGCATTACCATTCCTAACCGATACCCCCTACCCCTTATAACTGCAGCCCTCGAGTCAGTCTGAGGCACTATGCTCTTCACTAAACTAGACCTACGGGGTGACTACAACTTTATCCATATTAAGGAGGGGGACAAGTGAAAAACACCCTTCATGACCACTCACAGGCATTACGAGTACCAGGTCATGCCATTCGGTGTCGCTAATGCACCTTCAGTATTTCAGGCCTTCACAAATGATATCTTCAGAGACATACTCCATACATTTGTCCTCTAGATGACATTCTCATTTTTTCCAATAATATTCAAGACCACACCCGTCATGCTCGTGAAGTCCTATCCTGCCTGATAAAGAACAAATTATATGCAAAATTAGAAAAGTGCGTCTTCCATGCCCCCAAAATTCACTTCCTGGGCTACTTCCTTTCCCTCCAAGGAGTTGAGATGAATGGAACTAAAGTGGCGGTCATAGCTAAAGGGACTGGCCCACACCGAGGAATCTGAAACAGATCCAGCTATTCCTCGGTTTTGCCAAATTCTACCGCTGCTTTATACGCAATTTCAGCTCCGTGGTTGCACCCATCATCGCCCTCACCCGCAAGAGCCTCAACGTGGGGAAATGGAACCCTGAAGCCCACCAAGCCTTCCTAAGGGTGAAGGACCTTTTACCTCAGAACCACTATTCCGGCACCCCGACCCCACGAGTCCCTTTGTGGTGCAGTTGGACGCATCAGCACACGCAGTTAGAGCCATACTCCGCAACGCCATGGCGATAAGAAGATCCTGCACATTCTTCTCCAGAAGGCTGTCTCCGGCGGAGGTAAATTATGATGTGGGGAACCGCGAGCTCCTGGCTATCAAACTGGCTCTAGAAGAATGGAAACACTGGCTGGAGGGGGCACAGCACCCATTCACCATCATCACTGATCACAAGAATCTCACCTACATTCAGCCAGCCAAGGGGCTTAACCCCTGCTAGGCCAGGTGGTCTCTGTTCTTTTCCAGGTTTAGGTTTTCCATCACCTACATGCTGGGCTCCAAGAACCTCAAAGCTGACGCGCTCTCCAGACTCTACGATCCGTTAGTTCCCTCCAGAGAAGATCGTCGCCACTGTCCGACTGTCCATCATAGATCAGGGCAGACGGGCTCTCGATGGTAACCAGCTCCCCCACAATGTTCTCCAGACAGGCTCTTCGTTGCCAACGTGGTGCGCTTGGTGGTGCTTCAGTGATGTCATGACTCACGCTCTGCTGGACACCGCGGCACCCGGCACACCCTGGACCTGATCTCAAGGGACCTTTGGTGGCTCACCTTGAGAACTGACGTTGAGGAGTATGTGCACGCGTGCACCACCTTCACGAGAACCAAGTCGCCTCGGTCCAAGAAATCTGCCCTTCTGCACCCACTCCCCATCCCGGAATGTCCCTGGTCCCACATATCAGTGGACTTCATTACCAACCTACTCCAGAGCCAAGGTAAGACCACTATTATGGTCATCACAGACCAGTTTTAGAAAGCCGCCCATTTCATCCAATTACCTGCTCTGCCCACCGCCTGTGAAATGGCTGACCTCTTCATCGTGTTCTGCATCCACGGATAACCCAAGGACGTACTTTTGGACAGTGGTCCCCATTTTGTCTCTAGGTTCTGGAAGGCCTTCTGTAAGGCCCTTGGTACTTCCGTCTCTCTAACTTACAGCTACCACCCTGAGGCCAATAGTCAGGACCAATTAAACCCTCATGACCTTCCTTGGGGCATATACCTTCACTACGCAGGACGACTAGGCCTCATTCCTACCATGTGCGGAGTACTCCCACAACTCCTTGACCACCTCCGCCACAGGTATGTCCCCCTTCCTCTGCTTGCTGGGTCATCAACCCTCTCTCCTCCCACTTGATTGCCTGGAGATTGCAATCCCCTCAGTTAGTTAGTACGTCTCCTGCTTCTGCAAGATTTGGCGAACCACCTGACGGATCCTGCTGGGGACAATGCATTACCAGATTGCCTCAGCTAAATGCCGCAGCCGACCTTTGCTGTGACTCCGCAGAGGGAAATTTGTGTGGCTCTCCACAAAGAACCTCCCATTATGTCAACCATCCAGGAAACTAGATTCACGTTTCACCGGCCCTTTTCGTATTCTGGCACAAGTCACTCCTGTATCCTACCGCCTGGCACTTCCTCCTACACTCAAGATCCACCCTACCTTCCATGTCTCCTTCCTTAAACCCTTCCACAGGTCCCCCCTATTAAAACCCCAGCCCCGTACCCTGCCAGGGAATGAGAGAAAAGAAACAAAAAGCTTTTGTGTCATATCGCCTTTTCTCTGCATGAAATCACTTTGTAGATATATTTTTTTGAAGAAATGCAATTTTGAGCATAAAGGAAGTGTTAGGAACTATTCATTTTTTATTTGCACATTTTTGATGCACATTAATTTAATTTAATTTGGCTGTGACCTTTATCGTTTCAATTGCCTTGGATTGTTGGTAGAAAGTTACTTGCTTCTGTCTTGGACTGCAGTTCATTTTTCACAATTAGTCTTTATATATGACCTTCACTTCCTTTCACTTCACTTACTGTAGCTACTGTATGCTTTTGTCTTTGTATGTGGCAGTGAAATTGTATTGTATTGCACAAAGCAGTTGGGGTTCATCTCGATTAGGATACCTTGTACATTCATAAGGAAACACATAATATCATAGTGGTGGTGCTGCTGCTTGTGTAGCAGGAAAGTGGCATCACATATGGTTCAAATTTCTGGAAACCACTATCTGCACTTTGAAATTAATTGGTTAAGAGAAAACATTATTTTTTTAACTAAGCTTAAATCAATGTGCAGCAGATAAAAATGTGTTATTCATCATCAGAAATGTTTTTTTCCTTAATTAAAATTTGTCAGTTATACACTCTGGAGTTTCACTGTGGCAAAAGATTGCTGTACTGCTACACATTAGAGAATGCTAATTTTTTTAACTGTGAGGCAGCTGTCTGAATACTGCAATGTGTTATATCCATTGTCATGAAAAAAAAAACACATTTGCATAGTACCTTAGGTTCTTAAAGTAAACTAGGTTTAAATGAATACATTCCAATAAGATCCTAAGTAATGTTTTGATTTTAACACTAGCAATCAGTGGTATTTAAACAGAGACACAGACAGGCAGGTATGGTAGACAATAGAGGTAGAGTGGTATAGCACTTAGCAGGAGACTTTTAATTGTTTTTTTATGAGTTATGGGACCAAACTCCCTTGCTAATGCTGTGGGATCCTTTAAGATGTGGGTTGATGGGGTTCTCAGGATTTGTTAAGCTAATAGCCATTAAAGGTTGAATGGATTTCTCTCATTTGTTCATATGTAAACCTGGTAGCTATACAGTACTACAATTGTCAGTAAATTCCCATTCAAACAAAACTAACAAAACAGCTTAACCAAAACTTCAAAAAAGCCATTAACTAATATCTCAATCAACCTTCCAATATCATCTAAGAAGTATTTTGGCTCATGAGGAAACTCCCACACTGTGTTTCCCTCAACATGTCCACATTATGCTGTCAGAATCTATGTCTCAGCCTTCTGTTTTGGGGTTCTGAATGTTATATGGACAAGTCTGGGATGTGCAGAAGAGTTACAAACGAAAGAGACATGTATAAGGTGTCTGTAAAACCCCAGGGACAAGCTCTGACACAGTTCTGTTCCTCCGAGTCTGAAAATCATTCAAGGATATCCGATATTCATCAGTCAAGCAAGTGGAACAGCTAGTGAAGAAAATGCATTCAGCCATGCGTGTAGTGCACTCACACAACTCCAGAGGATGGTGGAGAAGTCTGGATGAGCTCCAAGCTCAAAGACACTATCTCTTACAGAAGGAGAACACTAATCATTAAGATTTTCTGATGGTGAAACCACTCAACCTTGGTTTAATCTGTATTACTGAAGCACTAGTGAGATCTGACAGCTGGGTAATGATCCGTTAACAAATTAGTGATGAGTGCAGTGGTTAAGGTTTGATTTGTGCTGTAAAGACAGCATGTATTTTTATTATAAAGAAGGATAAATTGAGAAATTTAAAACTAAGAACAATAATTAATGTACACTGCTGTGCAATGTTTTAAGGATTGCATTGATCTTCACTACTTATTCAGTATTTTGCCTTCTTTTTGCAAAAAAAACAATTCTGTTATGATATTTTACTGAAGTGTTAGCATTTAGATATACAGATAGCTGATTCTGATATAACTGTAATTTGTTGTATATAAAGTAGCCTTTTAGTTTTATAGAGGTTTAGAAAGGAAAAAGTGATGTTAGAGGTAAGGAACACCTGACATTAGATGTAACTGGAAAACGTGATGGATTAGCTTCTACAACACTTTATATACAGTACTGTACTTTAAAATGCTCACATACTGTATACTTTTAATTGTTGTGATTAAGTTATTGAACAGTTAGATCAATAAGAATTATAACTTTCTAAATTAAAAATTTGATTTGTTAAATTAGCAGAAAAAAAAAGTGGAGGCTTTGACTGAACTATTGACACTCATATCCTAAATATAACTGCTAATTGAGCTCTGCATAGCAGTGTATGTCTACAGTATATTTAAAGATTACTATAAATAACCAATGAAGTAGATCAATGAAAGAACAAAAACAGTTTGTTACTCAATTATTAATTGACCTCTGGAATTCAGCAATAACGGAGAAGTCCCTGCAGTTGAATTTTGCAAGTTCATCTCAAAAATAAAAAAATAAAATATCAAACAGCTTCTCTTTTGAAGTGCTGTCTTTGAAGCTAATAGGAGGCCTTTATGCACTACTGAGTGTTTTTCTTGTTTTACTAGTTTCATTAGATTAACATAATGGAGTTATCTAAAACTTATAATCACATGATTTTTCAAGAATATTATGTTGACTAATTACTATAGTGCCATTTGGCTATATTTATTTGTTTTTCTTTGGAAAAACCTTGTGTTATTTGAAAGTGTTTTTGTATTGCAGATTACTGTAAACAAAGTACTGTATATGTTAATGCTTAATTACATTGAGTGGTGTTCAATAAACTTTATAACAACATTTAGTAAAATGGGCTTTTCATGGTGCAAACTATACAGTACTATACTTTTTCCCTGACAATTAGCTGAGTCTTAGTAATCCAATATTCAGGACTGTTAACACAATTTTGAGTTTTGGATTCAACACTTAATTCTGTAATGTAAAAGTATTCGTTTAATAAATCTAAAATGACAAATTGAGGTCAAAATGGCTTGATGTCCTAAACGTGCATTCTACTTATATGGAAAAATAGCATTGCATGTCACAGGATCATTAAAATAAATGCCAATAACGACTATGGTAAAATGGGATGTTTTACAGGAAAAGACTTGAGTCAACATTAATAATGACATCTTGAGCCTATAACCAGCACGAGGCAATTCCTACTGGGCAGAAAAAATATTACGTATTCATTTATTGATTCATTGTTTTCTGCAATTTCATCTTTGGTCAAATTCAGCTTTAACGTTTTTTTTTCACATCAAGAAAATATTGATTGATGGCACTTTTTAAAAAAACAAATCCTTATGACAATACTTTTGTATACACTTAGTCAACATTTTCCAGATTTTTAGTAATTCAGGATGGAAATAATACATGCAAGATCATTTCAGGAAGTTGAAAGACATCTCAAAGACACTCAGTATTGTGAAATGTTATAACAAGATAAAAACTACAGTGCCTTGTAAAATAATTAATCAAAAAACTTATCTAGTTCAATATATGCAGTGCCTATAGAAAGTCTACACTCCCCTTGGATGTTTTCACATGTTATGGTGTTACAGCATGGAACCGTGATGTATTTAATTGAAAATTTTTGCCACTCGTCAACACAAAGTACTTTATAATGTCAAAGTAAAAAAAATCCAGACATTTTACTAAATTAAAAATAAAAAACGGAAAATAATTAAATGCATAAGTATTCCCCCCCTTGCTTTGACACACCTAAATTACCTCTGAAGTAACCAACTCTCTTCTCCAAGTCACATAATTACTTGACTGGTGTCCACCTGTGTGTAGTTGAGGTGTATTTCAGAATAAATACACCTGTGTCTGGAAGCTTCCCCAATTAGTTCATTTCCAAGGAAACAATACACCATGAAGACCAAGGAACACTCCAAGCAGATCCGAGACAAGGTTCCTTAAAAATACCAGTCAGGGCAAGGATAAAGGAACATTTCAGAGGCATTGAATATACCATGAAGAACAGCGTAATCCATCATTAAAAAAGTGAATATGGAAAAACTATGAATCTGCCCAGAACTGGCTGTCCTCTAAAACTGAGTGTCTGGGTAAGAAGAGCCATAGTAAGAGAGGCCACCAAGAAGCCTACGGCAACTCTAAAGGAGTTACAGTCCTCCTTGACAGAGATGTAGAAACTGTGCATGAGACAACAATAGCACACACAGTTCATAAATCTGGCTTGTACGGAAGGGTGGCAAGAAGAAATTCTTGTTGAAAAAAGCTCTTATCACATCTCGCTTGGAGTTTGCCCAAAGGCATATGAGAGATTTAACAATTTGGAGGAAGATTCTATGGTCTAAATTCTGTTTACCTTTCTGCTTACAATTAGAACATTTTCAGCTCTTCCTGCAACAATTTAACCTGCAAATTATTCTCTACATGTTGTCTACCAGCATTGCCTATACTAATACTTCACCTACTGTACATTAAAAGTTTTGCAATGCAATTTAAATTTCTGTTCTTTGGATACAAATCTAATTTTCAGTTATAATGTCTGCTAATTGGCAGACAAATCCTGTTTGACAACCACATTCTTGTCCATAAAATGGTCTTCACCTGGCTTAATTGTTCTCTAAGTTCTTCCTCAAAGTATTATTGTTATTAATGTTGCACTGGTTACTTCTTCCCTCTCCTGTCATTTGGCAAGTAGACACCTTGGAGAAGCTGCTCTGTTCCTGATGGGAGATGGGTACAACCACTGCCTGAACAAGACTTGTCCCTGGTAGCCACAGAGAGCTGCAATCCTGGGGGACTTTAGGTATTGAGTAAAGGAACTTTCATGCCAGATTAGAATACTTCTGAACACTCAGTTTTACTGAGCTGTTTCCAAGTTTTTCTGTTTGTTTGGGCCTTGTCACGACTCGTACCTTCTCCCGTAAGCGCCCTGGCATTCCCATGCATACTAAATTCCACACACGCTCATCCAGGAAGTAATTATCTAACCACGTTTCTCTCTCTTCAATATTTAAACACTATTCACTGGCTTACCTACGCTTACAATTGAGAAGTCTTCCGCAGCTTTCTCCTGTGCGTGCTACTATTCTCGACCTGACTCCTTTGACTACCCGACCTGGTTCTCCTACTTTTTACTTCTTGCCTAATGATTTGAATTTGGAATATTGGATTTATTTTTGCTCGAACTCCCTTCCTCACGGCTTCGCACAGGGGTCCAACAACTCACCCCTTTCAGAAACCCTGACAGGCCTAGTTCATTTGAAGGCATTAAAGTTCAGTTAAATTTTCCCGTGTGCCTGTTTCTAAGTAACTTCAGTAATATCAAATACACATGCAAGCTACAATGATCATGAGCCAAGTCAGCTACGTGTATACTAAATTTTATACTAATACATTTTCAACTGTCAATTTATTAAACGAAGGAAAACATAAAAAAGATGATAAAATGTTATACTATCAAGAAACTCTAGGAGAAAATAAACAAGTACAATAAACAGTATACACACAAAGAAAGTAGCATACAGTACCTGCTGTCAAAACTTTGAAATTGAGGTCAAGGGGACCTGTGTTTTCATTTGACATTAAGCCGTCTAAAAGATTATGCCTACAATAGAAACCCAGTCACTTTTGGTGCCCAGAAAAAAGAAATGCAATTGCATGAGGAGTGACAATGTGAAGCTTTGTGAGTAAATTAACAATGTGAGTAAATTATGATAAAAAGTACAGTATTATAAATACTGTAAAACATGAAAGCTTTTTGATTTGTATTCTGTATGAGGAAGCAAATTGACCTCAGGATACTGTGATCCGTAAAGGGTATAAGTGGTGTTTTTTTACTCTAGGGCTGCATTTTAATTTATGATATTAAAGTAACTTTGTTACTTTAATATCATATGTTACCTTAAACAGCCTATAATGCTATATGTGCTCACTCTAGTTATTATATAGTGGACTGTAAAAAGAGACAGGATTAGAAGTAGTTTTGAAATATAGTTTAACCAAGATGGGCTGCTCAAAAGTTGTATGAGAGAAAATTCAAAAGAAAACAAGCAAGAAAGAAAGAAGGAAAAATGTTGAAGTTCAGTTTGTGTTTAAAATTATGAAAAATACATTTATTTTTTTTTGGTTTTGGAAGGAAAGAAGGTTTGACAAAAGTTTAATGTTTTATGAAAGACGTTTTAAAAATTGGTGCAGTTACCATGTTACAGCTGAAAATGATCAGTCAAGTGAGAATGAAAACAAAATGAAAACACAACAAGAAGGATAAGAGTTTTTTTCAGCATGGTGTTGAAGTGTTTGTGGTCTAATACACCTAACCTCACCTTTAAGGGTTAAGAACTGAGGGTATTTTACAAAATGAAACCCTGCACTTGGAGTTAGATTTTTTTTGATGTTTTAAAGCTTGAATTTTATTTTTCTTTTAGGAAGTAGAAACGTATTCATCCTTACTCAAATATATAGATTTGTTTAGAGGAAATTTAGAATCATCTACTGTACTCTTAGCAAAGAGCCCAGAAGAGGAGATTTAGTCAAATATGGGTCATAGGTCAAAAATAAATTTTGTGGAAGACTTTTGTGTGGCAAATTAATTTATATATTGCATTTCAAGTTATCTTAAAATGCTGTATAAAATAATAAAAAAGATCTAAGCAAATACAAATGCAATTACATATACTGTAGTATCATAGATATGGGGGTTTCAGAAATACTGTATAGTGACCCCAATATACAGCATATGTGTAGCCAACTATTCCATGTACTGTAGCAATTTTAAGGGTGTTAGGACCTTTCTCCCTGCAACAGGTTCTTTGCGTAACCCAGAACCACCAGTGCAACCCAGGACAAGCACATAATTACAGTTTTTATTCCATTAACAACTACAGTTATCACTACACTAAGAAAAAACACCAAAAAAAGAAACACCCACAGGGGAAGTTCACTTAGAAAGCCCAAATCAAAAGTCCCAGAAGAGAAAAGAAGGTCCACAGCACTACTTTTGAGAATAAACTGGGGTGCTTCTGTCTGACACACTGAAGAAAGGGACAAAACTCTGCATAGTCTCTCAATGGCCAGTATTATTCGCTACAGACCCAGCAGTAACAAACTACAGTACATATCCTATTTTTCTCCCCTCTATCCTGTCTCTCTGCACAACAAATAGAGTAAGGAGAGGAGGGCGATGTCTGAGCCTTCCTGTGCTGCTCTCTGTTGAGTCCCCCTTTGGTATCTGAGTCCTTTCATGTGTCCAGTGGTGCAATCTGTTTCAGAAATCCTTCTTTTTGTGTGTCGTCTCTGCTTAAGGTTATATACAGTACCCCTTCCTGTCCAGAGCTCCAGGACTGAAATGAGAGGTGGGAGTGTTGTGGTGATCATTGGGTGCAGTAGGAATAACTTATAAGTGGGTAAAGTAATTAACAGACTGTATACAGTTGAACAGGTGTAATGATGCATTGTCCACTCCTTGGTTTTGGTGCATCCTTCTATGTTCCATTCTGTCCAAAATACAGCAAAGCCTGTTTCAGCAATTTTTGTTGGACTGTTGCCAGCAGTCCTACTGTTTGCACCAAGAAGGTTTGAAAATGTTGATTAAAAGAGAAGGGAAGCAGACAGACAAAGAGAAAAAGATACACACCAAACACCGTCCTTTATATGCATACATAAAAGTCAGTATATCCCCCAACCCTACACATACGTTTTCACCCTGTGACATTAGTTTTAAAGAATCTAACTTTCATTGTTTCTAATGGTGATTGGGAAAATGGTGCTGAAATCAGTTTAAACCTTTGAATCCAGTTGACTTAAAATGAAGTCCTGATACAACCAGTACATCTGCATTTTCAGAGTGTCTGAACACTCTGTCTGAACACTATTTCAATTAATTATTAATACGATTACTATTAATACAGAGCACTGTTGAACTGTGATGGATTATCTTGGGGTGTCTATGTGTCACAACCCACTTATTTGCATGCCTTGTGGTGACTGTCCCCCCTCAGCATTGCAGTTGGTGGAGACTGCGGGCATAGGCTGTAGTCCACTAAGCAGTACCCCTACTATTTGGCAAGCAGTAATGCAGAGAAAAAGGAAAGAAGGATTTTTTTGCCTTTGTTTTTTTTGGAACATCAGATAGCCCAAACCACTCTGGCTCAGCAATGGAGAAAATGGAGTTCACATTATTGTCCTGTTTCAGGACACTGAAAATTATAACATTCTGGAAAAGCAAAAATACTTGTAAGTGCAAGTGCAAGACTGGTAAGAACAACCACCCCAGTCCCAAATATTTGACTTAATACACCTGGCATGAAAGTGGCTACAGCCTAAGGAACTGACCCTGGTCAAAGTAGTGGAATAAGTGGTGCTGAACCTCTTCCTCAGGAACATCTATTTGGATATTAGAAGGTTTGTATGCCAGTGGAATTTGCAAATCATGGACTAGATTGTAAGCCTAGTATAAAAACACCAGGCCATAGTGCTACTGCTCCAGTAAGACAGACCTAAACAACATCTTCCAGAACTCAAATAACAACCAGAGGATCCCCAGGTTCAGATATCTGTTGCTTCTTTCTTGCTCTCCTGTCTTCAAAGCCCTGCTCATTCTTCGACTACACTTCTTGCTTTTGACCCAGACTGGCCTGTCTTGTGAATTCTCTCCAATACCCCTAACCTCCTGCTTGTCTGACTTTGCCTTGGATTTCACTAGTATGTTTTTTGACCTTGGCTTCTGAACCTTGCCTGCATGACCCCTAATTGGATCATGCCTGCTGTCTTTCTGTGGCAGCCTGGTTTCCAGCCAGTTGTCTGCCTGTCAGGGACAGTGCATTCCTTGCTCACCTTTCTGCACACACTGCCACAGCCTGCTCGTCTTTCTGACTGCGCCAGGATTCATCACCAGCCCAGACTGCTGCACACCTTCAGGCTGGCACAGTGGTCCTTACAGTCCTACATTATGATCAGACATAGAAATCAGAGGTCTAATCCTGGACTCATAACTATTTTCTGGTTTGACCCTTCACATATTGATAGAGTCCCAGCATTGTGATTTCCAAATTAAAATAATTTAATTCTCCATGCCATGCGCTATGGCTGGATATTCTGGGTATTGTTGTTTGAGTTTATGAGCATAGTCCGAAATAATGGCAGTCAGTAGTGCTGCTCTGCCACTTGGAGGGATTTATCATACTGTATACAGTACCACAAGCAGCTACATGCAACAGAACCCCCAGGGCAAATAAGAAAGTCTTGACATCATACAACATGGCAAAATCACTGCTGCATATTTGATCCTTTATGGTGTATTGGAGGCACTTGTTTATCACTGATATACACACAACCCCCTCCTCCTTTTGTTTTACCTGAATTATCATTCCTGTCCACTTGCACATTGTGTAAAACCCTCTAATTCATAGAGTGAATCAGACACACTAGCTGTAGTCATGTTTCAATGAAGCACATAATTGATGTTCAGCGGTATTCAAGACAATACCTTGTGTAAGCTCAGATCCCATCCACTGTATTTTGTATTGAGTGCAGGTTGGTTAAGATCTGGTACACTTTTGCCATAGTCCTCTTCTTGTACTTTCCCTCTTTCCTGTAAAACTGGCATAGATTGAAGTTTTAACAACTTCTCTTGTGCATTTAAGAGAACCACTCAGTCTCCCTCTTGCACTAGCTCATATTGGCTCTTGGCTATATTGTTAGTTGCATGTGCAAACAAAATCCGCACAACAGACAAAGCAGTATATATACAAACATAAAATCCTCATAAAACGCCAGGGTATGAAACACAACATAGAGAGTGTAAATAAGGTTTGCCACCAAACAGTGCCTCGGAAGTAATTTCAAGTCTTGTCACAGATTCCATGGATTCAAGTCAGGAGTTGAATGGAAACTGTGACAAGACTTGAAATTGATATGGCCGATTCAAGGACATTCACAAGGACATTCACGGTTTCTGTTAAGGTACTTCAGCATTGCTTTCACCTGGTGCATGGGGTCACTGTCCTGCAGAAAAGTGAATTTTCATCACAGTTTTAGGTCTTCAGCAGACTGAAGCAAACTTTTGTGGAATGAAATTTTGGTTAAAAATCTACAGTTTAAAACATGTGCATACATTATTTCAATTGAACTCATTTTTGTCTTGCACCCAATGCTGAAAATACCTACAAAACCTATAGGAGCCCTAATGTCTTTAAATGTTGAAGAAGCTTAATCATTTTGACTAATAAAAGCTTATTAGGCAAATGAGTTCACGGGGCTTTTGTTTTGATTTCTGCCTTTTTTAATTTTGTTAGTTCCAAAATAGGTCATATAATTGTGAAGAAACAACTGTCCACTGTTAAGATGGCAGTTGTCGCGTCTAATAAAATCTGTGCTCCCTGTAGACCCAGCTGGTTCCCCTGAGCTGATCCAGGTGCACGTTCCACTCTCCCATACAGGCTCCTGTAATATATTTGCCACATGCTTACACTTTGAGAGCCTCCACAGAGCCCATCTAATTCAATTACATTATGAATTAATTGCAATGTACTGCACTGCATTTTTAAAGGAATGTGTAGCACGGGGATGAAGGTGTTGAAGAAATGAGGCAATCTTCTTCTCCCTGTTCTTATTATATAATTGTTGCCCTGGTTAAGTGGTTATTGCAAATGGAAGGATAATAGGATTTTTAAATTAAAAAAAACTTATTTATTTGGACAATTGTCCAAACTTGACTTACAGTAGCTGGTTCTGAAAGAATAAAAGGGAAGATTTCCGATATTAACATATGATACTGAAAATGGAAGACAACTCTTTATTGTCTGGATAAAAAAGACCTCTGCATGATCCCCACTAAAGTAAAAAATAAAGTCTTAATCTGAATGGATCTGTTAAAGTTGTCTATTTATATCCCAGGTTAACCTGAAGACTTATAGGGGAGTGTATTACTGTATAAATTCATAGTTCACAATTCATGCAAATGTAAAACAAGTTAAGTTTCTAATTCTGTGTGTTTATTTATGCAAAAACAGGCTTAATATATTTGATATATTTTATATATTTATATTTTTAGAACTTCATTAGCAAACGGCACCATGTGAAATTAATTTAAAAAAAGTCTTGTTTGCTTATAGCAGTTGTTCATTAGGCTGCATAATTAGATTTCTGCTACCACTAGGTTGAGTAATATATGTAAATGCATTGCACTCGTGTGTGTAAACACAAAGTTATGCAGAAGTTTTTCAGAACTACACCCTGTTTCTTTTGGTAACCATTGTACCAACGCATGCAAATATGAAATTAATTAAAATTTAATTTGCAAGAGGGAATCAAATTCACAGCATCTTGCACACCACGCAATGTATAAAATACACAGCTACAGTATGAAACCAATCAAATCTGCTCTGTTACCCAGAGTAACCTGATTAATAGAGCATTCATTTGAAAATGGTTGTTGTAAAAGCTGTAATTTTGTTTCTAGTATGAACTGGTTAGACGAAGATTTTTTACTTCTGGTTTTAAAAGATGTACTTCACCAGTATTGAGCATCACTAGGGTCTTGACAGTTATAACAAAAGGCAAGTTATGGAGAAGTTATCAGGGTCTCATGTGTTCTACTGAACACCTGATCTCATTTTCTAAAGGCCACTTTAAATTATATTTTTAAAAGCAATAATGTGATATAATAAATTGTTGGTTTGATGTTTAATGTTAAGTTTTTACACATCAAAATTTGTTTGAAGCACTGATGATGAATAAAATAACATTTAAAAATAGACCACTCAGACAAATCTTAAAATAAATAACTGAGGATCTATTTTTAACCAGAGCATGTATGGAGGTCATAATAAAGTACAAACATGGATTTCTTTACCAGTGGAATAAAAATACAGAGAAACAGTTTAATACATTCTATAAATACTAAAATGTACTGCTGACAGCATTCTTTGTCAGCTGTAGTATTTATTTTGTAAATGTGG
The DNA here is from genome assembly GCF_055471065.1 of Atractosteus spatula. Classification (NCBI taxonomy): domain Eukaryota; kingdom Metazoa; phylum Chordata; class Actinopteri; order Semionotiformes; family Lepisosteidae; genus Atractosteus; species Atractosteus spatula. Next base: position 37,216,660 of record NC_142714.1, read on the forward strand.
AATAGTTAACCCAGTAAAAACTAAGAAGGCAAGCATACTGTAATTACATCATTCATTTGTGAAATGTATCTTTTTTTCTTTTGAATTTATCTATACTGTACAGATAGGTACAGTAAATTCCAGTTTGTGATACAATATCAGCATACAATAAACATTAGTTCTGGTCATTACATTACGTTCTCTTGATTAATGGTCTAAAATGGCCTGATTACAACGAAAAATGAAAAGATGTGTGTGAAATTCACTAAACATGATAGTTTTATTGGAAACATGAGAAAGCATTTTTTTTTAGCTAACACCAGTGATGATATGGAAAGATCATATACTGTATATATCCACACTCAGTATAATGAAAAATATGACAAAATATGAACTCTGCAAAGTTGGCGCAGCACAAACGATGAAACCCACCTCATTCGTTGTGCCGTTGAAAGTAGCGTATTAAATGCAAAATCAACCACTGTCCCACACCCGGGCAAACAGAGAAACAAAATTGCAGAATTGTTACTCTCCCACCAGGAACAGAACGCTTGAACTTGGCAGACAGGGTCACTGGAGGTCAAGGTCGCCGTGCATGGTCACGTGATAAAAACAAGGAGCTTTATCTTGGGAACAAAAACAGCACAAATGCCACTTTCAATGGCACAAATGCAGCACTAACGAATGAGACTGGTTCGGCTCTCCTATGACGTTGTAGGGAGGCTGGGCAAGGTCACCCCCCGAAAAAAGAAGACGTTATATCTCAGGAATGAAAGCAGCTGGCACAAACATATCGCTAACGAATGAGACCGGTTTGGTTTCCCTATGATGTTGTATTGGGGCTGAATGACATCAAGACCCCAAAAAAACAAGGCGCTTTATCTCGGAAAAAACAGCAGCACAAACGCTACTTTCAACAGCACAAACCAGCACAAACGTACAGTAGCACTAACGAATGAGGTGGGTTTCATCATTTGTGCTGTCTGTAGGGGGACCAACTTCATGGAGCTCAAAATATGGGTCTACTGTAGCCTTGCAGTTTACTATCAGCTCATTATATTCAGCTTTAAAATGTAGATTGTTCTTTTGAAATTTTTTTGCATTCACCCGCAATATATTTGCCAGCAGCTATATCACTGTACAACTCACAACTGGCAACCCACTGAAGCTGAGCAGGTGAAAGCCTGACTCAGTACTTGGGTGGGGGAGACCTGGGAAAGCTGAGTTTATGCTGCGAGAGGTGTTAGTGGGGCCCTGTGGTGTGCGTGGGTCCTAATGGCCCAGTATAATTTAGTGACAGGGACACTATACTGTAAAAAGGCACCATCCTTTGGATGAGACATAAAACCAAGGTCCTTATTCTCTGTGGTCATTAAAAATACAAGGTTGTTTCTCAAAAAGATTAGGGGTGTTACCCTGGTGTCCTGGCCAAATTTCCAATTTCCCTTTACCGATTTGGCCTCCTAATAATCCCCATCTATGAACTGGCTTCATCATTCTGCTCTCCTCCCCACTGATAGCTGATGTGTGGTGAGCATACTGGCGCACTATGGCTGCTGTCGCATCATCCAGGTGGGTGCTGCACATTGGTGGTGGAGGGGAGTCCCCATTTCCTGTGGAGTGTCCCGAAAAGTGCTACAGTATACTGTATACAGTAAGTGTAAATAATTATAATAATAACAATAACAATACACTTTTTATGAAACCCTTCATGCTAGAAATGTGTTAAATGTGAAATCTGGAACTTTTTATGGTAAATGTTTTTATGGTTTATAAGCATCTGCTACTAATGTACTGTAGCACAAGTAAATAATTTCACCTGAGTTTGCCATTGCTTATAATGGCAACATATGATTAAAACCTGATTCAACTATTTCATCTAGCAGCAAATATTTTAAGGGAGATTATGTTTAAAACCTGGAGGCATCCTGGCATTCAGCTGTATACTGTGCCCTGTATCTGTCTTTCCATAGAACATGGAAAGGAATCACAGATTACATTGTTTCAAAACTGACTGAAAACGTAGTTTGAATGATGCTTGACCCGTTAATACATGTGGACAACAGGGGAAGATGTTGAAGTAGAATGGAAACAGTGCAAATGCAATCAAAATGTGGTAACTGATGAATTTTAGGAAATGCCAGCTACTGTAGGAATTGTCTGGGACCACTTGTCATTGATTGCCTGAAACCAAGCTGACTAATCATGTGATGATCCCTCTGTAGGGTTATTGACACTAGTGTTTAATAAAAGACTAATATATGAGTCTTTTGATTTAAAATAAGTGTTTTCATTTTTTTGCAGTCCACCTTCAAAAAAATTTTTAAAGAGGTCTGAGACTATCAAAATTATGCTGGCAACACAATACGATTAGGTTAAACGAGAGGACACAATTATCCTGATTTCATACTCTTGTAAAAGATCTTTTATCCAGAGTTCTAAGATCTATTTTTGTTTGGCTATAAAAAGACAGGTCCAGATGGTACCACCATCCCTTTTTCCAAATCAGATTACACATTTTCATCACAGAACAGAAACCCAAGAGCCTTCTTTTTGTCACAGAGGGCCATTAATATGACCAATTATCGTCAATAAAACTCCAACCTTGTAAAAGTGGCACATTTAACCCAAACTGCTTAATAGAATTTTATTACAAATTTATTGTCTGAATGCAATGTGTTAATTGTATGAACGCTGTTTTCTTCAGTCAACAATTACAGTAAGAGACAGGACATTTTACTTCTGTGAATCATACTGCATAAAGCACTCTTGACTGCCTACATCACATACTTTTAATGAAATCAAACCTTTAATGAAAATGAAAGCAAGATGATGTTAAGGGTTTAATCTTCAGATATGACATATGCACAGTTGTGTTGATGGAGTAGTTGTTCAAATAAAATACTGCAGGAACAAATGAAAAAACAAAGGAAGAGCAAATACATGTTTTTAATAAGCCCTGGTTTTGAGGAATCAGTCTTATTTTAAAAAAAATAATTAAAACGTATTTTTCTAAACCAATCTAGCATACTATGCAGGAGTTTATGCAGTTAGAAAGCTGTTCCCTTTAGTATATATCTCTACTGATATGGTAAAGGAGGTGATGAATTAGATTCTTTAAACATCTTAATTGAGTGATAAAACATTTTTAAGGATCCTGCAAGTTGCCATACCTTTCAGTATACAGTACCTGTGCAGAGTCTTTTTGTACTTGCCTCTCGCTATTTTCCAGTTGTGGAGGAACGTGTCTTGTGTTATTAACAGATGCATTGTCAGCACTATGTGCCACAGCATCTTACAGTACTAGCCTGTTGTTTGATCAAACATATTTCAGTCTTACAGTAATTGCCTCTGTTGAGAGATTGGAATCTTTGTTGCTCTAGTGCAATTCTGCAGGGAAACACAATAACTGGAAAATGCTTTTGATTTGTCGTGTGTCGTGCAGCTGACAAAACTGAAAACTACCTCTCCCCTAAGGATGTCAGGTGATTAACAAAATGGCTTCAAGATAAACAAAGCAAACAGATGTAAAAAACGTATGCAGTTATTTTGATGCTGTATGAACTGATAAATGATTATTATACAATTATTGTGCATACCACATCCATAAAATAAGCTTCTGTTTTATTATATACATTATAGAAGACCTTGTGAAGTTACAAAGCAATTTCAATGTTTCTTTTTCATTTTTTCTCTCATAGATTTTTAACTTTAACTAATCTGCCAATATAAAACATTGCAACCCCCAACAGATAACCACTTCCTTTGTCAAACATAAACAAATATCTAACACTTCGCACTATTTTTAATTGTATACAGAACCAAATAAATAACTACAAAACTTTAACTCTTTATTTAAACATATTTATATATAACCTCTGTATTTTTTGCAAAAAAGTTACAGCAGGCAAGATCTCTGTGCAACAAAATCTTTAAAATGCCATTATCACCTTACTGATAAACAATTAGAACAAATAAGGTTGTCCTTGAGTTTCAAGTCAGGAATTGAGCTAATTCCCATCCGGAATTATAATATATAATAGTCAAGAATTAGTGTTTTTTGGTATGCTTATTTCAGGAAAGCAAGGTTTGGGAGAGTTTAGAACAGAAAATAGAGAGATATGAGGGCCTGGATCAAACTTTCCAGCCATGATCAAGCTTTCTCCATTGAATCTCTTGAGAAATACCTTGCCTTTTTACCACAAATTACTTGTTAGTTACCAGGAACTTTTCTGATGGAAATTAAGCATCATATTTTGAACAAAGTAGATGAGAGAATTAGGGTCAAAATTCCTAAATATGTAACTCAGATAACCATTTTGTTTGTGTTTGTCAGAACAGATGCATTGAGCATTGCGGTAGAATACAACAATTCCTGGCCAATATGTCCTTGTACATACTGATGCAGGAATAAGAAGGTACAGACTGTAACATATGCAACCAAACAAACTCTCCTCACATTGTGCTTTGCTCCAAAAAAGAAAAGCAATTGAGCAGTGAAAACTGCAGAGTAAATATCTTGACTTTTTGACATTTTGAAAAAAAAAGAACAAATGCCTGGAAGAAATATCAGTCCAATGCATTCATTGCAAAGCACATACACATGCATACCTACAGTATATGTATTTCTACATATTTCTTTCCATTGTAGTTCTGTTATTAATATGAAATCCAATTAAATAAGCCTGAAAAAATGATAGTGAAAACCCATTCTTGAATTAGTTTACGGTGAACGTCTCCACAGGAGGGGTGTCAAACTCATCTAAGGGAGCATGGCAGTATTTTATTCCAACCATGTCCTCGTTTAATTTGTCTAATTTTTCAAAAGTAACTGGAATAAGAACCCAGTCACGAATAAGATGCAACTTCTTCACCTCCTTCATTGGCTTCTGTACATCTTGAGAAAATATTAAATATTAATCTTTGAATGGTTGAACTCTACCAATATTGTACCCCGGGATGTTGCAGGGTACATACATCCTGTCAACTCAAGTTGGTTGTGGTTCATTTATGAACAGAACTTTTCAAGGCTTGCCACAGATTTTCTAACAGATACCAGAGATTTTCTATTAGAACTTGGTATGGACCAGTTCAGATTTAAAGGTAAATGTTAAGAATCCTTAAAGCTTAATGGTGAAGTTTTGGTTGTGTTTTTTTTTTACTTTCAACTTATTAAAATGATACAAAATAGCAAAGAAATATACCTTTTGAATATGCTGTACCTAAAAGCTCAAAGAAATCATGCACACATGCACATGTGGAAATCTGCAGAAGAAACCATTCCAGGATGATCAGATTGAGATAATCAAGGAACTGGAGCATTTTATTTTGGGATATAGCAACGAACAGGTGACAGGGCTGTATCGGATGTAATCCTCCTTGGGCCTTTTTTGATTACTGGGGGCTGTGGCATCAATTTTCTTTCTTGTGTGCCCCTAGTGGATTAATTTTTTGGTGCAATCTTTTTTTGAACGTGATGCCTTCCACAGGGCCTCCCTAGAGATCACTACTATATGGTGACGTACTGTATACTGCACATCATTTGCAATTCAATAAAATGGCATGGATACTTTTTCAAGTCATAGTATATAGATTTATTTGCCAAACAATCTAGTAAAGAAGCCAAAGTAAGTGCCAAAGAAATTACAGTAAGACTGTGAAGAGGACAAGAAACAGATGAAATAATGCTAATTGCTTTAATTTTCCCGTAATGACCTCATCTAATGGCAGAGCTGATATCAAAATTACTTTCATTTATTGCAGCTCACTTATACAGCTAAAACTTCTTTCTTGGGGCTTATAAAAAGAGAAATAAAACATAAAACCCCCTTGGCAGCATATTGCACTTCTGTAACAGAACTCTAAAGGAAAAGCATATCTTACTTTGTCATGTCGCAGATAAGCCTCTCTTCACCTGCATTAAATCTTTACTGTTTCCAACCCAGTTAAATAACATCTTACCTCAACTAAAAACTGAATTATTGACAGAGTCAATAGTTGGCAGTATTGACCTGAGCAAATAGGATGATGTCCTCCTTGCTGAATATTATAAGATATTTCTGCCCATGCTCTGATACTTGCAAATTGGACTTAATTATGAAGTGAGTATCAGCTAATTAACTTCAGAAAAGGCAATGGGTAAGTTGATCACTGGCTTTTCTCTTTGTTTTTAAAATTGAACCAAATCCTTGCTTAACAGTACTTTCTTGTTTTTTTCTTTGCATATTGCAAGAAAGAGTATTATGTGTTGTTAGATTTCATTGACAAGAGCTTCATTTCAGGTATTTACGTCAATTAGAATCCAGTTAAGAATAATATAGAAAGAAAACAAAAGAGAAATGAAAAGAAAAGAGAAGGGACCAGTTAAAGAGGAGAAGTGTAATGAACTGCAAGCATGGGCAAAAAGGCATATTAAAAGGCTAAGAGAGAATGAAAAGGATTTTGGAGTACAGGCTTTTTCTACAAAAGATAAAGTCTCAGAGATAAAAATGGGAAATATTTGGATGATAAAAAGGATATGACTAAGGCATTAAATTAATTTCCCACTTAAATTTCCACTTTTGGTGTTCATCAAGAAAAGAAATCAACATGTCTCCAACTGAGGAAAGACAAAGTCTTATACTAAATTAATTTAAGAGACGGAAACATTAAAGGTGCCAGAAATACTTAAGATAACTTATCTCCAGGGTCTGATGATAACATGGACACCACTTAAAAATTCGAACTGAGTACTTAATGGCAAGTTTTCTTGGCAATAACCTTTTTATTTTTTTTCCCCAAGTATTTGTTTTAAAATCTGTGAGTTCTGAGGAACAAGGTTTTTATTCAATTCCCATCACAGGAATAGGTGGCCAGTTCATGTGGGAAGAAATGACACCTCTTAATATGATTGTAATAAACTGTGCAAAATGGCAGACTAGAGAAACAAAAGTTGCTCTATAATATTAATTTAAATTCATGACTAGTAAATAATATTTATCTAAAGTGTCAGGGTTTACAGTGTATTTGAAATCATACTTGATAATAATAATTTCCTTACACTGGACACTCCACTCAAAGAGCTTTACAGGCAATAGGAACTCCTGTCCACCACCACCAATGTGCAGCATCCACCTGGATGATGCGACAGCAGCCATTGTGTGCCAGTACGCTCAAAACACATCAGCTATCAGTGGGGAGGAGAACAGAATGAAGCCAATTCATAGATGAGGATTATTAGGAGGCCATGATTGGTAAAGGCAAATGGGAATTTTGGCCAGGATGCCGGGGCAACACTCCTACTCTTTCCAAGACATTTTTAATGACCATAGAAAGTCAGGACTCTCATCTGAAGGATGGTGCCTTTTTACGGTGTCACCGTCACTATACTGGGGCATTAAGACCCACACACACAGCAGGCTGAGTGCCCTCTAGTGGTCCTACTAATACCTCTTTCAGCAGCAACCTTAGCTTTCCCAGGAGGTCTCTCATCCAGGTACTGGATAGGCTCACACCTGCTTACCTTCAGTGGCTTGCCAGTTGGGGAGCTGAGGGGTAATATTGTCACGATTGCAGTCCCTCCCCCTTAAGGGCGCTCCAGCTCTTTCACTTCTGACCTGATTTTGTGCACCTGCCCCTTGTTGTAGCCTCCTTCCAGCCCCCCTTAAAAGCCAGACGCTGACGTTAATCTGGGCTCTGCTCTGGTTTCCGCACCAGGCGAGTCCGGGACCTGGAAGCGCTTGGTCCCATTAAGGTTTTATTTTCTGTTCCTGTTCCCCACCAGTTCCGATCCGGTTCCTGTTTTTAATCGTCTGTCTAGGATGGACTGCCCGGCTTTGGACTTACACTCTGTTTTTGGATTCTCCTTTGGACTTCTTCCTGGATTGTTTGCCTCGTCCACACCTCCCCCGAACACCAGCGCACCAAGGACATGCCCCCTGTTTTCATCCCTGTATCCTGCATGACTTTTTCCCCTGTATTTTCTTCACTTTTCCCTGAATCGTGTCGTCCGCATAGGGTCCGGATAGAACTGTTCGTTACAATATAGCTTCTGGCAAAGATGCATTGGTGAGGGAGAGAAGGATCCTGCTGTAGTCTCATGCTGACAGTTGTCCAGGTTAGCATTGAGCTGAACTGAGACAAAGTCTGCACACATGGTCATGACTGCTTAGTCAGTGTGAGTCACACAAAAAAACTGCTGCTGAATAATGCTTTATTCAGGCATATTGATGAAAGTCCAGCCGTATTGCTCTGGTAATCAAGTGGATGCACAGTGTAACTAGCTGGTCATGAGGTCCTGCTACAAGCTAGACCTTGGGCAGAATTTTGGATTTACGTAGGGCTCATTTTCTAACTTTGGAAAAAAGTTTAATCCCCAAGATTCAGACAATAAGTGTGGCAGGCACGTGGCTATGTTGCCAGTCAGCCAAGTTGTTTCAGTAGTGAGAGGCAGAGTTGGAACTGATGTGCACCACTTTTTAACTGGAGGAAAAACGGCTGGATATTGGTCAAGAGTGGATTCCCACACCCTGATGTCCCTGGTCCCTTATGAGTTGGTCACTGTTTTGGATGATTGACCATGACCTGTGACTTTTTAAAGATTATATTCAGATGTATATGGCACTCTTCAAGACATCCAGATGCCAATAGTGAACATCCATCTTAGGGAGTATTGATCTGTGCTATCCTAGGAAAGCTCCTTATCCAAACAAGCTCATCTCCCTTACTCTCTTACACACAAAGGCCACTAGGTCATCCTGTGGCAGAGATCACAAAGAAGGGCACTTTTAACTACATTCCAGTGACAGGCAATAGAATGCTTGGTCAAAACACACAATGATTATTAGAAATCTTTAATAACATTTAATTTTAAGTGAAATAATAGACCTTGTCTCTACACACTCAACTCTTGGGTTGCCCTTGCTGTCTCACTCTCAACTCATACATATCAGTGCTGCCCTCAATTCTGTTGCACTGCTACCACCAGAAGTCAGCAGCTAGATAAGCCCTATTCACCTTGCCATGCCTTGCATTTCTAGAGTGAGGGATCCTCTACCACTCCCTACTCTCTGGCTCACACACTTACACTCATTTAACTCAACTAAATGCTCACACATTAAAAAAAAACCTCTCACAGTGGACGTTTCTCTATTCCACTGGCCCTGTTTTTTATCATTCTTCAGAACTGGCAGTCCCCTTGGGATCTTTCATTATTACACACTGCCTGTTTGTAATAACAGGAGAAGCTATTTCACTTTCACACAGACAGCCCTGTTCCCTCTCTACCTTAGAAAAGGCTGTCTGTTTATATATAACAGGTTTCTCTAAATCCTCAATCCCCTCTGCAATTGTTGCTCTCAGCTGTTCCCTCATGGGGGTGTTAGAACTGCAGCCTTCATCATTTGCTGTTTCTTCTTTTCCTTCTGTCTTATACACAGCAGCTAGCCTTCTGTTTAACTTCTTATCATACGTGATCATTACTCAAAAGCCAACTCAGCTTGCTGACGGCACAGAGGCGCCTATATTCAGGACTGATCAGCTCGCTTGCAATGTACAGCATTCAACCAGCTGATGTAAGAGCTTCTATTATATTTGTACACAATCTCTCTTGGCCCATTCTCAGCACAGAGCCTGTTCTCCAACCACTGTCAACGTCAGCATCTCAAACACGCTCTTACCATACAGACAGACACCAACTTGTTTCCTTTCTCTCTCATCTTCGGCATGGTCACTTATTTACACTTTGGCACCATATATGCTATGGCTCATCTAGCTCTTGTGCCTCATCCCATTTTGCCAGGTCTACTATTCACTACTGTGCATATTAAATGAGAGACTCTCAATCTTACTACCTCTCGAGTACTGAGGCTAGCTCAGGACTGACAGCCTGGTTTGTTCTTCTAGTAGGGTAGTATCCATTCTGCTCTTATAGCTTATAGAACCTCCCATAGCTGTGTCTTATTAGAATAGAGACTGCCTTCAGATGTGGGCACACAACCTCTCACCCAAGTGTTCCCATGCCTTGGATAGCAATATACAGTGTACAACCAAATAATTTAGAACATCACCTTTACATTATTATGATAACACCATAAACATGAAAAGGTAAAGGATGATAAGTTAGTATAAAATATAAAAAAATCCATGATAATCACACATTCATTGTGGTAAAGTTTGTTCAGCAGGAAAATGTGCTGCCTTTACCTTATAAATAACCTTAAGGCCCAAAACAAACCAATGTCACTTCAAAAAGATATGGTCTCAAATCAAATATATCCTTTTTAAATTGGGTTTTGTATTTATCTATACAATAAAAGAAACCTTCTGGGATGAATATATTTCTCTCGTGAAATAGGCTGTACTTAGATTACAAATTATTGCTTTTGTAGCGGCGAGGCTTATTAATAAGGCAGAATTAAGTGTTTCTGAGCTTTCCCAAATTAGGCCTCATCTCTCTGTTCATCTCTGTGGTGCAGCCACAGAGAAACTATTCATGCAGGCTGATTTAAGGTTTCTTTTGATAAGGTTTCCTAGGACAGCTCCCAAAGGGGGATGCACTTAGCTAAGCCTGGCTATCATGATCAATGGTCATCCATTGGTGCCTATCTGTCTAGGGAGTGCCAGATGGACATCTGGACTGCATTCCTAAGTGTCAGGAGTAAGTGACTCATATCTCACCTTGATCAACCAATCAGGGACTGGTAGGGCCGAGTAACCCACGTGGGACTCTGATGCCCATGGAACTTTCAGCCAATCGACGAGCTGAAGTTCCTCCAGGTAAAAACAGGCAACACAGAGAGCCTGGGAGATTCAGAGAGATTCAGAAGATTCAGGAGTGGACTTCTGAGACTTTTCTAAAGGGAATTCAAAGGAGAATTCCAGGGCAGGACGGCCCAGGAGCAGAAGGCTCCCAAGGGCAGGACATTCTCGCAGCGCACCTCCTGACCATCCTGAGACTCAGCCCGGACAACCACGGAACGGCCAGTGTGTCCGAGTGCCAGAACTTTCCTTTGTTCTAAGAGTCTAGAGCGGAGGTTGCCAGAGAATAACCAGAGGATCCACCCGAGGTTAGCACCAGCAGCAGGCCTCGTGAACAGGTCAGAACTGTGGACAGCTGAATCACTATTCAGAACTAGCTCTTCATCGGGAACGAACCGGTCCTCTTCCTGACTTGCTGGGACCCACAGTCATCTTTTCTCCTGTGCGCAAACTTTGCTAGTTAAAGCCAACACTAACTAGCCGGTCAGTGAGCATCTGCAGCGCACCGTCGCAAGCCGCACAGCACAGCCTGGCACACAGCCAGAGAGCGCGGATTGGACAGCAACAGCCTGCAACTGTTTCTTTGTGCCCGCAGGAGATCTGAATCCCCAGAGATTGGATGAGTATTCAACTTCACTGCATTACAGCTCGAGAATTCAATTGTTATCCCAACCAGTTGATATCAATTTAATTCCTAAGAGTTATGTACTTGTTTTGAGTATCTAATGTAGAAGTTATAACCAAGTTCATTTACGAAACGGTCTTAATGAATGATATACTGAACGTATGTCCTCTTGATATGTGTAACACTTCGTAACTGACTGAATATATATTTTTTGTATTCTGATAACCCTCTCGATAAGATCTGTTAGGTTTATATGCATATTCTATGTATTAATAAATGTATCCTCGTGTATTAGTACCTGTGTGTGTGCGTTGTTTGAGTTATGCCGCATGGTTGGATTCTAAAGCCATCAAAAGAATCAACTTTGTGATTTACTGCTACAATTAATAATTGTCTCAGTAAATGCCCAAACCCTACAGAACTGGTGCCTTCAGAGAGCCACTACATTTACATTTTGGCTATGATTACACTTTGATAAGGAATGAACTGACTTTGACCTGTGTCACCACATATTTCATAAACTATGATTCTGAAAGAACATTAAGCCTGAGCAAAGTCACTCATTACAGCCAAAGGTCTCAGCAAGCAGTGCACACCCAGTAAAAACTGATTCTTTGAATGGTTAGCTGCAACCTTATTTCCTAATTCTTCAAAATAAAACTGTTTCACCCCCTACATCCATATTTTGTATTTAACCATTCTACAGTAGGTGTCCATAATTACGTCTTAAATCCAAATAAATGGTATTGAATGGACTTGTAATAAAATTGTGCATATTAGATTTCAGTACTTCGGAAAATTTTCTAATTACAGCGTAACAAGCTGATGAATGTAAAGTGATAGCATGCTTAATACTTCAGTATTTCTGGCTTTAACTCACCGGGTTGAGGAAAGGACAGCACTGGCTGAAGGTCAGATGTGTAACAACCCCCCCACTTACGAGAAATAAACCAAGGAGACAGCTGCAAGGGTGGTCAAGAGGTCAAGGTGAAGAGATAGAGCTTCTAGAAAAGATGTGTGCAGAGTTGTGGACAGGAGATGAGTATTCATAAGTAAGAGAGCAAAAGTGAGAGATTACAATGTGACCTCTTCCCAAAAGTCTTCAACCTGAGTCAGAGGGATGGTGTGCAGTAGTTACACTAATATTATTAATTTGTTAACTGTATTGCCACACTGCATATACTAGCATAAAATATCTCTTTTAAAACTCTTAAACTCCTTTGTTCCTGTAACTATCAGTGTTATCAATTGCACCTATACCACATTTGCACAAGTCCAGAACTATATCACCTTATTTTACAAGATGTACTCATTCCATTATCATTGTGATGGATAGCAAAGAAGGCATTTTTTACAGTATCAGTATTGATCTGTTTTATGTTGCTTTGGAATATGTTTCAACCCCCTGGTATACTGGCCCCTTTTACTTAATGTGCACGAGAGAATGGGACCAAAGGCCAATGATGCATTTATAACACCTATTTGTTTAATATCTGTTTCATTTGTAGGCATACTCCTGACTAAAGTTAAAATTCTCCTTAGTCTTTAGTTTTAGATTTCCTTGAATTTAAGGATGTTGCACAAATGTATCATTTTTCAGTAAATATTGTATTTTTTTTAAAACAATGCAATCCTAATCTCAGGTTTCTTTTTAAGGAATGCTAAGGTGTTAAACATGACCAGTTCCATATGCCCTTAGTGTGAATTACTGTACATTACCACAAGGAAGAAATTTTCATTTTTCTTGTGTTTAAATCCCTATGCATCTTTTCATCTTTGAGTTTCTGGTAATAAGTTAATAGATGAATAATGCATCGATGTGGTATTTAAAATACAGCAGAATAATTCCTGTTAGATTGTGAATGTCATGTAGTCTCATTTTTACCCTTTAATTAAAACCAACGGTTTAAACTGCTTCCAAAAATAATTATATCCATGACCTAGATATTAATCCGAAGTACCCTGACATTCAATGCACATAAACTATTGCAATAAAAGTAAATGCATTATGCACGACCAACTCATTTCTAAAAAAATACACTTTTAGAATATAACATATGGTAATACAGGCAAATTATTCCCTATTAACTGGAAACATTTGCAAATGTTAAACAATATTGTAACCAAAATGGAAATGAGAGTCTAAGTGTGACAGATTATATTTTTACAGCTGGGGTGAATGTAGATATTTTTCACAATTTCCATTTAACAACTGCAATGTCTCTAGAATTACTCAGTGTTCATTCTATGGCCTTGGAGTAGGTTTGGTAGAATAAAGATGGACGAATGTATTTTGTAAAAATACTATAAAATAGTTCTGTGCATATTAGATTACACTCAGATTAGATTACACAGAAATGCCAAATCAAAAGCCTACTCTGAGAAGAAGCTAATTAGATTCTTTTATATATTGATAGCTGTGTCTCCATTTCGGTTTACAAGAATGAAGTTTGATTTTCGATGAGATTGCTGTTGTATTATTCTATCCATTATATTTCCTTTACTAGCTTGTGATCATTTAATGTAGTATCATTACGTCCATCTGCTGCACACTAGAGATTGTTTAGCTCTATCTTTTGTTCAACTAGTGTGTGCAGTGCTCAGGACACTGGCCTACAAAATGTTTCAGTTGTTTGACCACATTGAGTCATTTTCACTACCATTTACTACAGATATAAATCATGGGCATGATTGTTAACTGAATGTTTTATAGAAAAAAATAATGTTGCAATGTATTCGATGACTTGAAATCATCCAGGACAAGTGTAAATCCATGTTAGGGTTATGCAAACAGGATTTATTTGTTGTACTTAATTACCTGTTGATCTAGTTTTGATTTAATAATGCTTACTGCAAAATGGATATGGGAGAAGGGGTGGGGGTTAAGAAATTGTACATGGAAGATGTGGCCTTGAGGGCTTAATCTGAACAATTATTTATAGGTTCTTCATGTGAGGATGCCAGTTCACAGTCTTCTCCTTGCCCTGATAAAGAGAACAGCCACTCAGCCTGAATTTATTGCCTTTTCAGCAAACCAATTTAAAATTCAAGGCCTAGCAATTTAAACTGCAGGGAGAGGCTCAGATTCAGGTATTGTGTTAACCACACTGCAGCTTGATAAAGAGTATTTCCCAAGGTTATTTTTCATTGATTCAAGGCTGAGTAAAGGTAATGCAAAATATGTTGCTCTGCTTTCATCAGTGGCTGTCATTCAAATAACAACAAACCATAAATATTCTGAAAAATAAAATAGTTATGAGAATATATGAGAAATCACAGACACGAAATATCGAATTCAAGCTGGTTTAAATGTATTTTTTTAAATATATAGATTTTAAGATTATAAGATCATTGTTGGAAGTCTGGCATTTGAATGACTATCCATTTGAAAATGATAATGTTATTATAGTTTTATCCTGTGAGTCACAAGTAAGACTAGGGTTGTATTGTGTATTCTATCTCTCCTACATCTATTTATCTGAAGCAACTTCAATTTTCAGGAGGTCAGATTTTTCTAAAACTCTTCCCACATGTAATAGATAATTTAATCAGTATCAAAACCATGAAACACTGTTTCATTAACATTTTTTGCTAAAGAAGCATTTTTTACAGAAGTTCCTATTTAAAAATAAAGACAAAACACAAATATAGTCTCTGACTTACTGTAGAAGGTTTCATTGTGTCCATAGAAACATTATTTGTACCATGTACAAGTAGTCAAAGAATACCACATGTAGTTTCTCATAATATAAGGTTATGGTGATTTGTATTAAACATTCCTTTTGGGTGTTTTAAAGTATTTGGTTATTTTAGTTTGCATTTCCTCAAGAGGAATATAAATCAAAAGGAAGGTTGTGCACATCTAAATTTTTTTAGTCCTCAAAAGGATTTTCAGTTTAATAATATACTAAATTTTTTTTAAAAAAGAAGGGGTTAAGAATTTTCTTTCAATGTAGGTCAATTTCAGATTCACAAAACAGCTTTCATTTTTGAAAATTGATCAATGTATTTAAGCTATCTTTGCAGTTCACAACAATACTTGTACTCTGTTAATCTGTTCAGAAACAATAACTTTCATGACAATTAAGAATTATTTTAAGAGCTCAATTAATAAATACATCTATTGAGTAAGTAGGGATGTACACTATATTCTGTACATTTTATTATATTGTACATTAATTAGAAGGTTCAATCAGTTGTTTTACACATACATGTTTGTGTGTGTTTCATGCAATGATTTTTTCAGAATACAAAATTTGCTTATACTGTTTCATTAGTTGCAGCTAGTGTAAGTACTACATTTCTAATGATACTTTTAGTAATCATTTAATTATTAAGGCAAAGAGCTGACCTCTGCTTTGTGTTCTTTAATTTGTATAAAGTTGGTTATATACAGTATTTTCTCAGCACTGTCTTCACTCCTTAATGTCTTTAAAGCAAAGAATTTCTAAAGCATATTTTCACCCAATATTTATTTTCACCCAAAGGCACTGTAGCATTTGCCAGTAAAAGTACATGAATATTTTTATTTTCTTCTCCATAGCATCTGCTTTGGCTGCAGTGAAGTTTGAAATTCATTCCTGTTTTTAATTATTAATCATGCTTTTCTGACAGGGACATGCAATGGAAGTATCACAATGCTGCAAGACTGCAGATTCTAATCAGTTTTCGGTAATAGAATTTACTTTTTTTCTTTACCTAAAGCGGAGTGCACAGATAGTCTGTCATCTCAGGCAAAATAAGTGATTTATTAGCACTAGGAATTAAGTGACTTTCTTACCTTTATGCTGAGCTTTATAAATTGGCATTTATCCCTCTTAATAAATACTATTCATAGAGCAGTTGATGTTAATCAGTCCATTTTCTGTGAAACAATAACCTTTTAAGGTATAAAATTAAGACCAATAAATAAATGTATGAAGTTATTATGACTTGAATTATTTCCACTGATCTGATTCATTTAAAGGAACATAAGTTGCTATTAGTGTTGTAAAGGGTTTTACTGTTGTAATGTTGCCATAGCCAAAATGTAAATGTAGTGGCTCTCTGAAGGCACCAGTTCTGTAGGGTTTGGGCATTTACTGGGACAATTATTAATTGTAGCAGTAAATCACAAAATTGATTCTTTTGATGGCTTTAGAATCCAACCATGCGATATAACTCAAACAACGCACACACACAGGTACTAATACACGAGGATACATTTATTAATACATAGAATATGCATATAAACCTAACAGATCTTATCGAGAGGGTTATCAGAATACAAAAGATATATATTCATTCAGTTACAAAGAGTTACACATCAAGAGGACATACGTTCAGTATATCATTCATTTAGACCGTTTCGTAAACGAACTTGGTTATAACTTCTACATTAGATACTCAAAACAAGTACATAACTCTTAGGAATTAAATTGATATCAACTGGTTGGGATAACAATTGAATTCTCGAGCTGTAATGCATTGAAGTTGAATACTCATCCAATCTCTGGGGATTCAGATCTCCTGTGGGCACAAAGAAACAGTTGCAGGCTGTTGCTGTCCAATCCGCGCTCTCTGGCTCCGTGCCAGGCTGTGCTGTGCGGCTTGCGACGGTGCGCTGCTGATGCTCACTGTTGGCTTTAACTAGCAAAGTTTGTGCACAGGAGAAAAGATGACTGTGGGTCCCAGCAAGTCAGGAAGAGGACCGGTTCGTTCCTGATGAAGAGCTAGTTCTGAATAGTGATTCAGCTGTCCACAGTTCTGACCTGTTCACGAGGCCTGTTGCTGGTTACTCTCTGGCAACCTCCACTCTAGACTCTTAGAACAAAGGAAAGTTCTGGCACTCGGACACACTGGCCGTTCCGTGGTTGTCCGGGCTGAGTCTCAGGATAGTCAGGAGGCGTGCTGCGAGAATGTCCTGCCCTTGGGAGCCTTCTGCTCCTGGGCCGTCCTGCCCTGGAATTCTCCTTTGAATTCCCTTTAGAATAGTTCACAGAAGTCCACTCCTGAATCTTACTGAATCTCACAGGCTCTCTGTGTTGCCTGTTTTTACCTGGAGGAACTTCAGCTCGTTCATTGCCTGAAAGTTCCATGGGCATCAGAGTCCCACGTGGGTTACTCGGCCCTACCAGTCCCTGATTGGTTGATCAAGGTGAGATATGAGTCACTTACTCCTGACACTTAGGAATGCAGTCCAGATGTCCATCTGGCACTCCCTAGACAGATAGGCGCCAATGGATGACCATTGATCATGATAGCCAGGCTTAGCTAAGTGCATCCCCCTTTGGGAGCTGTCCTAGGAAACCTTATCAAAAGAAAACATCCTAAATCAGCCTGCATGAATACTTTCTCTGTGGCTGCACCACAGAGATGGAGGATGAGATGGGGCCTCTTTGGGAAAGCTCAGAACACTTAATTCTTTCTTATTAATAAGCCTCGCCGCTACACTGTTGATCCAAAAACTTATTACAAAGTGAAAACATGGTCCTTTTTCGACTAATAATTGTTTATGCAAACTTAAACACTTTCATAGTGTTACAGGAACAACATCCAATTAATTTCCCATGCAGAGTTACTCCTATGTATAATTGTAGAATACAAAATGGACAAACCAATATGATGAAATTGTTAACTAAAATTGAGATTTGGAACTAATTCTCATTGTCAGGTGGAAAGCAAACAGTTGCTGAGTGCTGAGAAGATGCAGAGCTCATTACATGGCCACCACAAGTAAAAATCATGTTGACCTCCTGTTATTCCACCCACTTTCTGATTCCAGCAAAAAGAGAGTGACATGATTAGAGTGATTCAGCCGTCTTCACAGCCGGACGTCAAGACATTACCCCAGTTGTTTGTGGGGCACAGAATCTCATTTTGCCTCCTGTCTCACAGCAGCAGACTAATTGAGTTTTATCAGCTCAGTGGCTATCCATCTGAGATTGTTGTAATTGACTGCACACGTGTTGCTGTATACACAGGCTGGAGCCTTGCACTTTTGCTAAAAGAGTGTATATAAGTGACAGCTCTTTCTTTCTCCTTGTAGTATGTTTCTTTATCTCACTATTTTGGACACCTTGAAGACTTTGTTATACATGTTCTCTTGAGAACAAGTGATAGTTCATGATAACCACATTGTTGGCTCTAAAGTTAACTGGCAGAAAGGCACAGAGGGCAATCAGAACACTGAGAAGGAATAACATGCAGTTAAAGACATGGTTTGCAAGGATGCAGTGTGTCTCGTCAAGTCAGTTGATTGGATGGCCTTAAGTGCCTGGAGATTGAAATTTTAAAGCTAGATACTAATAGGTCCTTTCTGCTGAAGAAAAACTGGACTGTTGCCTGGATTTGATGGAAATGAAGTCAGTTTGGTGCTACTTGTTTTGCTCTGTAAAAGGAAATTTGACTCTGACCATTAGTTACAACATTAGAAGTAAGATGATTTGAAGTCATGCAGTACAGTTTCTCCTCCATTGAGTATTAATAGTTGCTTTTTGTAGGTTTATGACAAACGATGGGGCAGCACAGTGGAACAGTACTGTAGCTAACAGTGCTGTGTTTTCTTGTGCAGTTCTTGACCTGGGTTGCTGCAGTACCTCCACGGATATTTTGTATATTCTCCCTGTGTTCACATGAGCTACCTCCGGGGGCTCTGATTTCCTCCCACACATATACTGGGAGGTTAATTGGTTTCTGGGAAAATTGGTTCCAGATGTGACTGTATGTGTGTCTGTGTGTCAGCTCTGCAATGGGCAGGTGTCCCAATCAGGGTGTACCCTGCCTTACGTCCATTGCTTGCTGGGATAGGCTCCATCTCCCTCCTAACCCTGCATTGGAAGAAGTGATTAGGAAACTGATGGCTCACAAAGGATGGAAGATGACTAGCATTGTATATCATTCAATCGTTTTAGATCTGCAGATCTCAAACTCTTGTATATAAGCCAGCACCTGTTACTTGACATTCCATGTTTGTTACTTCATTTTCAGTAAAACTTCTAAAGTATGGAGGTGAAAAAATATTATGATACATTTTTCCTTTTTCTTTTGTGTTTAATCACTTCAAATCTTGAAGAGCCTGTAGCTTATAAAATCTGAATTATTTCAGAATGCTGTGCAATGCGAGTTCTATTCGTACCAATGCAGTGAGCTGCTGAAAATTGTATGAGCATATTTTTTATTTTAATTAGTATATACAGTACTGTGGAATACCGCCATACACTCTGCAAATGAGTCCAAATGTATTTGTCCAATGTTTTAAGATTGTTTGCTTAAAATGTATTATTACATTTTAATTCATAAATAATAACCATTATTTACCCATAATACTAATATTGTTTTCACTTATAATTTATTTCTTAATATTGTTTCCTAGCTATATACAGTATACAGTATATACTGTAGTACAGTTGTACATTTTTATTGTCATTATTTTTTTATTGTAATTGTAATTGATATTACTTTGGATTTGACTTGTAATTCATTTTCAGATTGTTAGATTGTTAGATTGTCTTATGGTATTGGAAAACATGAGAGACAAAATAATCAACTGTTTAAGTGGTGAACACCTAATGGATATACTGCACAGTGTGTCTATGTGTTGAACACATATGTCCAGTATATTGTGGTACTGCTGCCAATTTTGATTGGTGGACTAAATTCACTTCATTTGGGCTATATAAACCCACCTGTGCCTCTTTCAAGGAAAAAAAAGAAATAAAAAGGATAAAGAGGAAAGAAGACAAGACTACATCCAGAGGGCACCAACTGTGGACCTCCACGAGCACTTCTTCTACTCTACAGGGAAAAGGGTAACTTTTCCTGTTGTAAGCAAAAAGGTAAATTTCTCTTTCTCTTGCAATGTACAAAAGAGAGGAAACAATTCTCTCTTCAACAGTTTTTTTGTGGTTTTGTCTCTTAAAAATAAAATTAATTTATTAAAGGCTTATGCCCACAAGTCCCCCAAGTGCTTCTGTGTCTATGGCAGGTTCAGTTTCTAATGCGCTCTGTTTAGATTAGAAATATCTTTAATAGCATTATTGAGAAAGTATTCACCCAATTAAGATTAAAATAATTTTGGCTTTACTACACTTAACCCCATGAAAACAGGACATGCAATGTCAACAATAAACTTGGGTTTTCAGAACATAAATCAGAACCAATTGGAATTTCCAGTTATTTGATGGTGGAGTGTTTAGAGATGATGTCTGAGGTGATACTTTTTTAAAAATACAGCAACATCTGCAGACATTATTGCTCCATTCAACTATGTAACATGAAGAATGTTAGAAGAGTTTTCATTGTTTGAAGGAAGAAATTAGAAAAACTCCCTTCTTCATGATTCTGGGCAAAGGGTTTCTATTTCACAGCAGCAATGTGAAGAAGATGATCTGGCCTTCAACCTGAGAAATCAGCAGTAGATGAACAGATAGAAGGTAGAGGAATTCAGTGTATGACAGACAGAGCAGGGTCCTATGCATGCTTTACACTTGCCAATCTGTTCAGGACCTGCACTCAATCATCTTGACACTGAACATATTACAGAAAGTACAAGAATACATTATTATTAATATAATAGTTATTAGTATAACTATTATAATTGTAATTATCAAAAAGCCCCAAAACAAAAGATACTGTATCTAGAGTTGTCTGTTCAGCTGTAGTTGGGCTAAATACAAATGAGCAAAGGGTGATAGTTTTTTCTGGTTAATTATCTTCAAGGTAGTCATAGAGCACAGCATTGTGCAACAATCAAAGTCAAATATATCATAATTTGAGTGTATCACATGATTCATGAATCATTAATCAAAATGGCAATCAATTAAACAAAATAAAAAAATCAATGAATTATTTTTTCTAAATAAAAATATATGCATAGAATGACTATTAATTAAGTGTCTTTTAATAAGTAATAATATAATATGTATAATTAATGATGTTTAGCCTATCCCTGGTACATTTTAATACATGGTAGAACAGTTTAAGGATATGCTCTTCTGTTAAAGCTGAACACAATTAATAAATATAGTCTTACTTCATTACTAGTTACAACTGTTTTGGGGATTTTTATCCTGAGAAATTACTGAAGCTGCCAGTTGAAATGAAGGACAAAATAACAGCTAGAGTACAAATTACAACTATTCTACAATAATGCTCCTCAGTCAGGGGGTAACTTGTCCATACGTGTTAAATAGTTTTAGTCTTTTTATATAAAACATAAATAATATAAAACATAAATAATTAATTGTAAATGTATTATTTTATTTCTATTTGAAATATTCCTCTGTATACTCTATATACAGGAGCTCATTTAAATAACCTGGAAATCACAGCCAAGACTGTTATATTGGCAGCCAGAAGAAATTCATTAACTAATCCCAAACATGCCAAATCTAGCAGTAGAATAGTGTATAAATGAATATAATAAATAGTACAGTCATGTTTAATAAATGTTACTCTGAATGAAATTGAATCAATATGAAAGAAGTCATATTTCTATCATAGAGGAGTCATAGAATAGCCTGGAAGCTGGAGCCTGTTTTGTAAAGACAGTGATTAAGATACTGTACTGTACAGTATATAAACCTTGGAGAGGATGCCTGTCACTTACAGGGCAAAGACCCATGAGGCTGTTAGCCACCAGACAATCTCAGATGAGACTAAAAACGTAATATGGAAAAGAATGTATAAATAGTCTTGCCGTCTCTATATAATTAACATATTTGTTTGAGAAACACTGCACAATATGTTATTTGTTCAGTAAAGCCAAAAATTAGTGAGTCTGTCTTTGGAAGGCATAATTTAATCCCAGGATAGTATACTGACAGAATGAAGTCAAAGCATGGACAGATGGAAGTTCTGAAGGGAAATGCATTTTTTAAAAGTATTTATATTTAGGTTTTAAGACAGGAAAAGCATAGGCATCAGATTGACCTTTTTGCACATGTTTTTTTTAAGAGAGATGGAACAGTAAAAGTAGGTTGTCACAAAAAGGGCTTTGTCTGACATTGCAAGAGCCTTGCAAACTTTGACAGACCTGATTTGCTTTTCTAAGCCAATGCAAAGAGAAGGAACAATTGTAAGATCGTTTTTTGAACAGTATTTGGCATGTCAAAAGCAAATCTAAGAGCCATTTTGCCATGAATCAAACATGTTTTGTAAAGGAATTGACTCAGATTGAATTTTCTGATGCTGGTGCTCTTTTCATACTACCATCAATGACAGTACGATAGACTGGTGCTCTGTAAGAGAAATACTAGCATAAATAGAAGAATCATATTTTTCGTGTGAGTTGTATTAAAAAAAGGCTGTTGAATTACTTTAAATAAGAAGACTTTTATGATTTTTAAGTTCTGGCACAGATATACATAACCAACAGTAAGTATCATGCTATCTTAACCCTATGCATCTTGCAGATACAGTGCCTTCAGAAAGTATTTAAACCCTGAACAACTCCAAGTATTTTGTGTTATTTTTTTCCCATTTGATTCACACAACTATTTAAGGGAGCAAACATGAAGAAACAGAAATACAGCATTAATTACTGATGTATTCACCCCTAGTTTACTAGTTTGATGTAACAGCTTTTGCAGCAATTACAGCTTTGAGCCTTCTTGGGTATGTTTATATCAACTTTGCACATCTGGGTTTGGGGATTTTCATCTATTCTTCTCTGCAGATTTGCTCAAACTCAGTCAAATTGGATGGGGAGTATTGGTGAACCACAATCTTCAAGTCCTTCCACAGATTTTCAATGGGATCCACGTCTGGGCTTTGGCTGCCTCATATTACTGAATCCACTCCAGTATTGCTTTACCTGTATGCTTGGGGTCATTGTTCTTTTGTAATGTGAATCCTATAAACAGTTTCAGTGACTGAATCAGGTTCTCTTCAAGAAATTTGAAATGACTACGTTTGACTCCATTAAAGCTTTGAGTAATCTCACAAGGAAATTAAGTCCCTGGGACTAATTTCGAGTTTCAAAACCAAGGGGGGTGAATACTCTTCAAATCCAGATTATTCAGTATGTTCTTTAAATTACCTATTCAAAGTTCCAGAACTTTCATTTTACTTTGACATTATAGAGTATTGTTTGTAGATCAATGACAAAAACTCCCATATGTCATAGACCTCCAGAGGCAATTTCCACATGAAATAATGTTCCTTTAAACATTTTGTATGTATAGACAGTTTAGGTCTGGTTTAGGACTTAAATTGAAGCTAATGTACAGTATTTTTATTTGAGTTTGAAACATAATAAATTGAGGAAAAAATCCTATGGAGGTGAATACATTCTGAAGGCACTGAAGGCTTGAAAAAATACTCAGACTCTTTCTATGGTGTCCCATTTTGTGAAATTTCAAACTTTCATATTTATATAGATAATATTTTATTCAAAACATGAATACTCAAAACTTCTAAGGATAAGACAAATTGCATTAAAAATGCTAAAACTGGAATATGTTCATTGCGTAAGTAGTCAGACCCATTAACTCATTATTTGTTGGATGCAACTTTCACAAACAATTAGCTGCCAGTCTTTTTGGGTCAGTCTATATTTTGCATGCTGGCTTGGTTTAATTTTTGCACATTCTTCTTGGCAGATTTACTAAAGTTCTCTCAGGTCTCCAGTTATGGACTGCAGTGTTTAAGTCTCTGGAGTCTCAATAGGATTCCAATTTGGAGTTCAACTGGGCCATTCATTCATGAACATTCAATTTCCTGTACTTCAACTACTCCAGTTTATATTCAGACTTGTATTTTAGATCGCTATCCTGCAGAAAGATGATTTTTCCCCAGTTTTAGGTCTGAAGCAAATTTTCCTAGATGATTTACTATTACTGATGATCAGTCTTGTCAGGTTTCCCAGTCCCTGCTTTTAAGAAACATAATTCTAACAAAATGTTGCCACTACCATGCTTGACAGTAAGGATGGTGTTGACTGAGTGATGAGAAAAAAATGTGGGGCTTGAGTCACATGTAACGCTTTGCATTTAGACCAGAAAGGTCCAATTTTATGTTATCTGACTACAAAACCTTTTGCCATTTGTTTGAAGTACCATTTAAATGCTTTGAGGCAAACCCCGTACACTGGGGTATATTAACGAACAGGCTGGCATAGGCTGTAGCCTAGGGGCCCAGATTGATCAGGGGCCCTTGATTGGCCAGAATTGTTGTTTTATTTTATTTTTGTAATGGACCTGTGGGCCCCCATTGGTCCATAAAAACGTTGAATATTTTGTGAATTGATGATTGTTTAGATGCAATGGGTTCGTAGTTCAAATTTATTTTGGTGGGTTTTATATCACTGTTGTGTCACTCAGTGGGTCATCTCTGGTGCAAGTTTATGGTGGCTAGCATCAAAATGTCTGAAAGAAAATATTGCAGTGAATTTGGGTTCTCGGGCATGTGCCCTCACCGCATGGGCTCAAACCTAGATCTCCAGCGTTGCTCAACAGGGGTATTGCTGGCTGAGCTAAAGAAGACCCTTGGTAGTCCGGATGGCCAACATCCCAGTTATGCGCAGGGGAGTAGAGGGCGGTGCCGTCACCCTGCTGCAACCGGCTTGTATGACCTGTATGTTGGCCGTATTCATTACAATATGAAAATGGGGCGCAAAAATGAAAAGCGGTTAAAAGAGCTGCATGAGCAGGATCTACTTAAAAAGTCCACATATTGACTGGTTATTTCTAGTCTGCTGGTTTATTATCCAGTCAGCCTGAGCCAGACCCCGAGTTTTACGGCTAACGTTGCAGCCAGTGCTACAACAACTGCAGTTGATAGGTTAGCTGCAGCTACAGTAGCTCTAGCCTGGGCGCAGACCACATCAACGCTGATCATGATGACGAGCCAGCTTGTAGATTGGCTGTGAATCTGATTTATTGGTTGTATTGCTGTACTTACATTACAGGCTATAGTACTGTGTGTGCATGTTCCCTGTGTGTGCCGCCTCATATTCCATTTGAATTGACAGTAGCAGGCTCTTACTCTGAACGCGTCACTGAATTATTACAGTATTTTCTCTCGCTTTTTTCTGGTAATTGGAATGGGTGGGGCTACACAACATGTAGCCTAGGGGCCTCTGATCACCTTAATCCTCCCCTGCCCATACAGGATTTGAAATGTTTTTATAGTTACTGTATATACAAGCCCCCCGTGACAGGCAGTCAGATTGAGTCCCTGTTGAAATTGCTTACTCCTTTTCTGCAGGTGTGTGAGGTAGTCAAGGTATCACGTATGTCTGAAAGGGACGAACCGTGGAGAGGCTAGAGAGCGGAAAAGACCCTATGCGTAGCGGCGAGATGGAGGTTAGCCAGGGCTCAGCTGTTCAGGAAATGCTGTATAGAAACCTATGCCCTCAGGTAGCGGACGTGGGGCGACCTGGTGCTAGGCGGGTCTCAGGACATCCAAACGTCAATGCTGAGCGAAGGCAAATGAAAGACCAGGACATATATAGCCCCACAGAGAGAGAGACACCGGAAGGACAGCAAAGCACCGGAAACAAGAGACAGGACAGAGTAGGAGCGCCCTCTGGCTGCAGAGGTTGTGACACAAGGAGGCTAGTAATGTTGCATACCAAAAGACGTAGACCAGATAGAAAGAAGAGATTCTGAATGACCAACTGTCTGAGATGTAGAAGCCAACAAAAGAAAAGATTTGTGTCTGTATTTTGTGTGAAAGGAAAAATATGTGCCACTTTTCATACACATCCTAGTTGTGTTGTCAATATTTTGCACCTGTAATGCTGCTGTACTCACCTGGTGAAATGCAGTGGCCTTGAGATGGAAGGCTAAATCGAGTTGTCAATGCAGAAGCTGAGCAGGCAGTGTAGAGGCAGGTAAAAGTGAAACAAAATGCACTCTGATTTATTACCAAGCAGGCAGGGGCCAGAGCCAGTGGTTCACAGGGCAAAAGCACAGAGGGTAATTCGAGATTGCTGTTGAAGTAACAAGTTAAGTCCAAAACACAGTCCAAAAAGCAGTTCAGAGCATGTTCAGGCAATCCAGGTCAAAACATAAGAGAATACACATGAAGCACAAGGGGAAATCATGGTCAAAAGCATGTGAAAAACAAAGCCAGACAAAACAGAGAAGCACAAAGCCAAGGAACCTCAAGACATGAGTAAAGCCTCTATGACTGAGTAGGATATACTGTACGGTCATCACTGGACACCAGTGGATTAGACAGCTATCTTGATCTCATTGTTATAGTAACTGATGGATTAAAAGGCTGAGTTGAGGCTCACCTGGAGATGGAGGTACTTTGAGTGCACAAACCAGCATTTCCACGAGCGCAGGTATGACATCACCAGCCTGTAACACTCCCTTTGTGGAGAGACTGGAATATTTTTGGCTCATCTTGGACATTTACTCCCATCTCACCTGCTGAACTGTGTACTGTAACTCTTTCAAAGTTGCTGTTGGTTTCTCAGTGATGTCCCTGAACAGTTTCCTCCTTGCCGTGCTGCTCAGTTTGTTGTGTCTGACTACCTTCCATTTCTGAAGGCACAACTTCTCCATGCTCAAAAAGATAATAAATGCCTTTGAAATCTTTTTGTACAATTTTACCTTTACTTTGCCTTTATACAGTTTTATCCTTGAGTTGTCTTGAAAACTTTTGCTTGATATTCAGTACTGTACCTACCAGAGAGGTATAACTTGGTGTATCCTGAATTTATTAAACGGTGAGAAGTTGTGAAACTGAAAAGACTGACTCTGGCGTAAAAACATTCCCACCCTGACAGTCTGTGTCATACTTTGCCTCATTAGATTCCCTGGTTATCCTAATTTCCAAGTAACGGAGAGCTGTACTGTACTTCTCCCTTTTAACATAACCCTTTATAGAAGTCTAACATTTTTCCCCTTTGACCAGTAAGCATAAGGGAAAGCTAATTTGCTTCTCTATAATCCTGAAATTTGTCTCATTCCCCGACTAGCCCTAGCTGAGTAGACCCTTCTACTGCATTTTTTCAGGTAAATAATGATCAAACGTAGCCACAATAAAATTAATCTCTATGTGGATTCCTGCACTTTTTCTCTCCCTGATGGGTGACCAAGTCTCACCCCTGAAGTGCAAACCATTGCAGAAGGCTCAGAGAAACCGTTAACTTTGTTATATCTTCCTAAATCTATACCACTGATTTCAAAGCATTTTTTGAGATCAGCTACCTGTTATGCACTTAAGAAACAGTTATGGTCCTTTATTATGATTTCCTAAAGCATGTCTGTTGCACACTTTGCATAATGTGGATGTGCCTACAATTTAACTTTGGGAATGTAGATGAAGGTAATAAAAAAAAAGTTCAACTTGATAAAAAACAGGCTCTCATAGTATAAATTCATTAATAACCTTTCCAAGTCTCTCAAGAGTAATCAAATTCCTGGGCAAGGGCATTGATCCTTTTGGTCATTTAGGGTTGATATTGCTTTTGGTTATGTGGATATGTTTTTGAAATTGGTTTGAATATTTTAGGCTTTTTAACTAGACCAGGTCTAGTGCAAATGTTCACATTACTCCTGTCCTGGAGTCCTTGCACTGGCTTCCGGTCAAATTCCGTGTAGACTTTAAAATCCTCATGCTCACCTATAAGGCTCTGCATGGCTTGGCACCTCAGTACCTGTCTGAACTATTATCGCCCTACTCCCCACCTCGCAACCTCCGCTCTTCAAATTCTGCCCTCCTTACTGTCCCCAAAGCCCGTCTACATTGTATGGGTGACAGGGCCTTCTCCTATGCCCCCAAGCTCTGGAACTCTTTGCCCAAGGATATCAGAGAGTCACCCTCTCTAAACTCCTTCAAATCCAGACTCAAAACCTTCTCCTTCAGAAAAGCCTTTACTTAACTGGTTCCATTCTTCACCCCTCTGCTCTTCTTAGTACCACCATCCACGGTCTCCCCTATATATTGTAATTGTGTCTTATCATATGTATTCTCCTTATTTATTGTTATACTCTTCTTATTTATTGTTATTGTCATCCTGTAAAGCGCTTTGAGAAGCCACCTTTAAAGGCGCTATATAAAATAAAGTTTATTATTATTATTAACTGCAATCATGTTCAATTGGTATTAAAAAATCCAAATGCTGTATCATCACGTGTAAAATAGCACCCTGGCAGTCATTAATTTGTTACCTGAAAAAATCATGAAAAACACTATTTATAGTGACTATAATGACTATTTATAGAAGACATTGTTTCAATATATCTTTATAGAAGACAAAAAATAGTAATTGATGTCCCATAGCCTCAATATTTTTTGTGCTTTCAATGACTTATATCTGCCATCTACTGGATATTCCTGTTAACAGCTGGGTTGTTTTTAAATTACCGATAGTTTAAAGTTTAAACTGTATTGAAAAAATCCAGACTGTTTAATACATTTTTTTAATAAATAATTTTGTCAACGTGTGACAATGAGGTTCTGAATTTGGAATGCAATTACATTTGAAATAATAGTGAATTTCCTATGGGATTAACATGAACTTCACTGTCAGCCACATTGTATTCAAGGTCTATTCATATGACATCACCTGTTGCTCATTAATTTATAGTGAGCATCCACTTTTTGTAGTTTTGTTGGCATGTATATTTTTTTTACAAACTGCATACATTATACTGTACATCATGGAATGCTCTATCCCTTTTTTAATTTCTTTCTTGTTATTATTCTTCAGTACATTGTATGTACAAAAACATAGGATTTGAGGAAGATTCATTGATAAATTAAAATATTTTAATGTAATCATTTTAAGTTCTAAAGAAAAGCTATAAATCTGATCAATTCCACAAATGCTTCAACTCTTGTAAGTCAGTAATAAAATAATTATACACTTTTCTATAACCCCAGATGTCTTGACCTCTCTTCAAACTTCAAGCACTGAGGTGATGTCTTATATCTTTATTAAATATCCTGTGGACAACAATGATCACACCTCAGTTTAGTTCCTTTCTGTACTGACCTCGTCTAGACTAGACAATTAGCCACATATTGCAGCATGTTAATAAAACAATAAGTAAAATATATCCTACTGAAATTTTAGTCTTCCATGCCTCCAGTTTTACAGTAAATGTGACATTTTTTGTTAAAACCTTAGAAAAAAATGTATTTTTTCCCCTGTAGTTCCCCATTTTATATTAGCAAATACTGGAACTTTCAATATACCGTATCTAGTCATTGAAACCCTGTGTTGGTCTGAGAGAAACAAAGGCACTCTAATATAGCTCTAAGACTATTTAGAATATAAGAATATTCTATTTTGTTGTAAACCGTAATCTGAGACTGTGTTTGGTATCTGTTTTGTGATACAGTACCTACAAAATCCCAACAGTTTTAAACCAATTCAGCCCAAAAAGTGGGAAATCGGTCAGAGATGGAAATTGCTATAGCCACTTATGATGATCACTGCCTAAAGCCTTACCAATGTGAGTTTGCATTTTGACTAATGCCGGCATCACACTACACGACTTTTACTAGGATTTAACTCATTTGCATAAGAAAATCACAGTGAGTTGTAGAGAGTCGCAGCGCACATACCCGTTACTGTCAGTTGTGTAGTGTGACACCCCCAGCCTCTCTTTCATAGCGCTCTTACTAGTCTCTCTGAGACTCACTTCGACAAAATCGTAGGGGTGGTTAAGAGCGCCATGGGTGTCTGCGACAGTCAACAGCCAATGAGCGCTTAACTGGAAGTACAGTACCACAACCAAACAAATGTGGTCTACTCCACAGGCTACAGTGAAGGCAACAACTACCTGCTTGATCTCCATGTTGTTTGTTTACTTTCGTGCGGTGCTCCTCCTCTTATTCCGGTTTGCTCCACGTTGATTGGCTGCCAAAATGAGGCGACTTCGCAGTAATTTCACAGCGCAATATGAGATTTGCAACCATGATGAAAAGTTGTGAGGGAATTGTGTAATTAGTCACCCCCTGCGATTCCTACTAATATAATTTGACACCCTTTTTGATCCACTGGACAGTAAAGGCAGCGAGATTCAGCAACTCCTGAATTAAATTTGACATGCTCTCCGACTAGACTTGTGTTGAGCCATGTAGTGTGACACTGACATTAATCAATTGGTTCCTTGGTTCCTGCTTCTTCTTGTAAGTTTTTGTGGCCTATATGCCTGGTCCTGTGTAGCATGTATTCTGTGTCACTATTAATGCCAGCTGTAGCCAAGATATTCTAATGTAGTGGGGAAGGTGATGAGTTTAACCTACACTCTATAACCTCAGGCCCACAAAGGGGTTTGGGGGTTTGGCTGTTTTGAAGAATTTGTATGCTGCCATCCTGTGTGCCTGGGTGGAGATTGTTCTTTGAGCTTACAGCAGTGGATCTTTATTTTCGGTTTAGTCTAGCTTGACTACAGTGCTCATGCTTTGCTTTGAAGAGAGCCTTTTTACTGGATGAGTCAGTTGGGAGTCTGGTTAGACATTTCTTCTTTTTATGGCATTTTAGATTCTTCTCCTGACTACTTATATTTGGAACAGCAATGTAGGCTACACAGGACTCATTCTGCACTCCAGGCTGAAGCTTTTACAGGATGAGCCACTCGGGAGCTCCCATTTTTTACATTTTTGTTCTGCTTTCTCCACACACTTAGTTCTCTGCAGTATCAGTCCCATCAGCTGAAAAGTACAATGTTCTACATTCTTAAGACATTTCAGGCACTCACAAGATTATTCGTTATGGTTTCAGATTTGTATAAATGTTTTTTATATAGATTTAGGGGATATAGCAGCATTTTTGTTGTCCTCTAATATAATGTATACTTTTGTTGAATGATATAACTGAAACGAGTAGGTTTTCTTAATTAGGAGAAAGCATAATAATGTCTATAGTGGAAAAGTGGCACGGTGGTTAGTACTGCTACCTGGCAGCACTGGTGCCCTGGGTTCAGTTTTGAACCTGGAGTGCTCTCTGTGTCGAGTTTGTACAGTATGTTTTCCCCATGTTCATGTGCATTTCCTCCTGGTGCTCCGGTTTTATCCCACAGTCCAAAAGCATACTGTTAGGGTTAATTAGTATCTGGGAAACCGTGGTTTTGGTGTGTGTATATCCCTATCTGTGTCTGTGCGTATGCTGTGTGATGGACTGGCATATAGTATCTTGTGCCTGTTGCTTGCCGAGATCCAGGATCTAGGATCCAGCCTGCAGCTCCCCCACGACCCTGAATTGGTTAGAAAATGGATGGATGGATAATAATGTCTACTATTCTAACTGGAGATGAATGTAGCCTTTGGGAAATCCTCCTATATGAGTCATCTAGGCTATATGGGGTATAGAAAAAATGCTTAGTTCTTTCCTGGAAAGAAATGGAGCAAAAAGTTGCCCAGTTTAAAAACAATACCATATTCTGTACCCTGAAATGGCTCTGACCCTTTTGCAAAAGAGATACTATGCTTGATTAGAAAAAATGAGTTCAGGTCTAGTGCTGCTGTTTGCTTGTTGCTATGGAAATGTGACAAAATCGTTGAACTAAACAATCTAATATTGAGCAGTACCACAGCATACAGTATATCTTTGCACTGGTATTTTTTAGATTTCAGATTCAATTAGTACTAATGTAGGAATGTTAGAAAGACATCAACAAATAAAAACTGTATATTGTATGATTTAAATTGGTAAGGTGAGAAAAAAGTAATGTTTTAATTCCTGTATACCTGTAGTACAAAGTACTGTATGGAACTTTTCATCTTCTCCTTAAAAGCTCAGGACAGAGATGTTAATAAGTGAGTGGACGCTCATCTAACAGGACAGCTGTGATTGGTGTTTTTTAAATGAAAAGCAAGATCACAGTGGACTTCACCTTGTCAATGCACTACTTGGATAAAAGATTATAGCTCTCAAGGACATGTACCACTTGGCAGTTGCTGATGGCCCAGTATCATTCAAGCATATTTCACATGACTTTTTGCTCATTCCCAGGGGCCTGCAACAAGACAGCTGGAGAGACAGATGGTACCCATTAAAATAATAATAAAAATACAACTATAAATACTTGTGTGTATGTATCTCTGCATGTGTGTAAGAAGAGCCCTTTTTTGCATGACTTTATTATAAAACACACATATTATATAGAAATTTAATGTATATTAAAAGATTTAATAAATTTAAGCATAATATTTGCAAAATATAAAATACATTATAAAGGATACCCTGCTGTCTTTGTCTATGGCTAAAAACTTTAGAAGTTCTAGTGACAGGGTCATGAATTTCACCAGTCTTATGCACAATTAGAACCGTGCCAAAATATTAAATCCTCTGTCAAGAGGGAATTTTGTCCTGTCCAGGTTCAAAGGTGGCTATGCCACATTTCAAATGCCCAGCAGCCATATAACTTTGCAACTTACCACTGGCAACCCACTGAAGCCAAGCAGGTGTGAGCCTGGTCAATACCTGGATGTGAGACCTCCTGGCAAAGCTAAGGTTGCTGCAGAAAGAGGTGTTAGAGATGCCAGTGGGGGGCGCTCACCCTGCAGTGTGTGTGGGTTCTAATGCCCCAGTACAGTGATGGGGACACTATATTGTAAAAAAGGCGCCTTCCTCATTGGGATGAGACGTAAAACCGAGGTCTTAACTCTCTGGGGTCATTAAAAATTGCAGTGTGTTTCTTGAAAAGAATAGGAGTGTTAACCCTGGTGTCCTGGCTAAATTTCCCCCTGCATCACTCCCTTATCTTCCCCTCTGATAACTGATGTGTGGTGAGCATTCTGGTGCACTGTGGCTGCTGTCACATAAAACTGCTATATAATTGTAAGGAAGTATTATTATTATTTTATTATTATTTAATTAGCCCTGTTACACTCTTCTGCTTTTAATGACCTGGGTCACAAAACCCATGTGATGAGTGCAGTTCTGCTCCTTAGGGAATCAGTCATGGGTTCTCATGAGCAGTTCAAGCTTTGGAGTGTCACACCAATTCTCTCCAGACAACAACGAATTAAACTTGGAATCCACCTAGTCTGAAAGCAAAGATGATGGCTAGCCTAATTCCATGCCCTAACTGCAAATCTTTTCTAAAAAGAGCCTATAGACCCAATGGAATCTCAAATATGTCTATAGAAAGCAAAGACTTCAGAGAGTTTTATTCGTTAATGACACATTTATTATGTTTTCATATGTGCCATTTCCTTTGAAGAAGGATGTACGTAACGTCAAGATGCAGCAAGGCTGCTAATAGAGTGAATAAAATTATTAGTCTAAAATTGTAAAATAAAATGGCCCATTCTATCAACAGACAATTCCAGATACAAAGTTTGGCACATGATACTGTGTACTCTAACCCAGTCTACCTACACACTGTTCACAGTGAAGTTTGAGTGTGTAACATGCTTCATGCTGCCATATCACTCTGCAACTCACAACTGGCAACCCACTGAAGCTAAGCAGTTGTGAGCCTGATCAGTACCTGGATGGGAGACCTCCTGGGAAAACTAAGGATGCTGCTGGAAGAGGTGTTAGTAGGGCCAGCCGGGGGGTGCTCACCTTGTGGTCCATGTGGGTCCTAATGCCCCAATATAGTGATGGGGACACTATACTGTGAATGGGCGCTGTCCTTCGGATGAGATGTAAAACCAAGGTCCTGATTCTCTGTAGTCATTAAAAATCCCAGGGTGTTTCTTGAAAAGAGTAGGGGTGTAACCCCGGCATCCTGGCCAATTTTCCCATTGGCCTCCTAATAATCCCCATCTATGAATTGGCTTCATCATTCTGCTCTCCTTCCCACTGAGCGTTCTGGCACACTGTGGCTGCCGTTGCATCATCCAGGTGGATGCTGCACAGTGATGGTGGGGAGTCCCCATTACCTGTAAAGCGTTTTGAGTGGAGCGTCCAGAAAAGTGCTATCTAAGTGTAAGCAATTATTATTATTACTATTATTACTTGATTTAACTCCCTGTAACAGAGCAGCCACATCTGGAGTGTTAAAAACGTCTGAAGAAGGGAGAAAATCAATCATCTAAATGTGCACGAGATTGTGAAATTAAATGACTGGTGTCACCTTTTGGAAGTTGGATCCCCTAAAGGTTCAGAGAGCAGATGGAGGTTGTCTACTCAGGCTTGGGATAGGCCCTCACAGTGATTTGTGACAATGATTGGTGTCAGTGAGACATCTAGTTATTACAGGAATGTTCGGGATTTCAGGTTATAGTGTTTAAGAGTGGGGAGACGTCAAGAAAGAAAAGAGACATTAAAAAGCAGAGAGGCTCCTAGTAAAGGCTCATACAGTAGGTCATTGAGGGCTCTTGAAGAGCAGCAGCCTTGGTCGCTGTTGTGTCGGCCCACCAGTAAGGTAACGAAAGCGGTAGAGCAGGTCCAGCCAAATGGGAGCAACACAGTTGAGGGAAATTCCACTGCTGCTTCCTGAAAGGGACAAGAGGGAGGAAGGAGTGCAAAGTGATAGACCAGATTCGGGGTGGAGAGGTATTTACATCAGAGTTGTTCCAACCTCAACTTAAGTCCCTTTATTAAAAGTGGAGTTCGTATGTGTAGATCCTTGTAAGCTGTGCTGCCAAAAAAGGGGGATTAGTCACACTCTCTCATCTTTTAAACAATTCAGTCTTTTAATGATAACCTAACTCAGCCTTATCCTCATTTCAGGAAATTCATAAAATAATCATTCAAATTCATAGAATTTCCCCCAAACTAGTAGCCTGGCTAAATGCTATTTACAATGACAATGTAATTACAAACACACATTCTATAGATAAACAAGTAAAAAACAGTCTGACATCCCAAGTACACAACTTCTGAGAGAAGCATCAATGTAGTTGAACTACTGGATCCACATGAAAAATGATTATGTCTTCCCAGCTACAGCAATTTAGGTGTCTAGGGAACACTTAGGCATTAACTGACCAGCCCCACTTTAGCTCTCGGGACCAAAAATAGAGCTCATCAAAGAGTCCAGCAATTCAATACCTCAATTCTTATCCTGACAACCAATCCAAAATCTTAAGGAAGGCTGTTGTGATCTTGTTGTTAAGTTTTTTTCCAGTTTTACTGGAAGGGTGCAGTTTGGTTATGTATAATATTGTAGCGTTTTCAGGTTCCCTTAGGACAAAGGACTAGTGGAGACGGGATAGTAAACCAAGCGACTGCTTTATTCTCCTCTTGAAACCACACAAAAACCAAACACAGGATATACACACACATGAGGAGACTGACGGAACACGTACACATCGTTAGGGTGGTAATTCGTTAACAACGGGCTATATACACTTATAAGGCTACACAGGACACTAAAACTACTATAACACTATTTACATATGCAGGGTCAGCTGCTGCTCATCGTGCTGACCCTCAGACTCGCAGTACTATGAGCTCCTAGGTGCGCACTGGGCGAGGGCATTACAATATCAAGACATAATGCTGTAGCCACATTTCAGGAACTTAAGATATTAGTAATAAGAAGTTCATATTCTTTTAGAATAAGTTAAAGGTTTATTCCATACTGAAAACAAGAAAGGAAACACAGCATTTCGGCTGTGGAGCCTTTTTTACCTTTAGCTTGTTCCTTTGCAGCCTATGCATGCTGATGCAGCTACTTACTTGAATTACTTCTTTTAGTATATGTTATTTGTTGATGTTATACATTTTTTTGAAGATGTCAAAATGTGACAAAATTCCAAGCTGTCATGTGAAGTTTGCATAATACTGTGATGATGTTATATTGAAGCTGTGGCAAGATGTTAAAGGATGATTTGATAATATCCCTTCTACAAATGTGAATTGCCATCATGATTCTCTATGAACTTGTGTTTTTTATAATGCATAATACTGTTTGGTTAGCTGAGTAGCCACTGGAGACCTTTCAAATGTCTTATGCTGTAAGGTAAGCCTTGTCTGCCAGTTTGATTTTCAGTTCAAGCATTATTCAAGTATTATCTAAGACAGAATCACTTTTCTGCTTCTGCTATAGTGTGTGCAGACCAAGAGAGAGGGGGAAAGCATGAGCATACTGCAAAATGACAAAATAATTGGAAAGAATAAAAGTTTTGCCTTTAATAACAATTTCTGTTAATATTATATGACACAGCCACAGTTCAATACAAACGAGACTGCCATCTCAGTTGGAGCAGCTGTATCAATCACTGTTGATAAGGACTATTAGTTTAGTGGATATCTGGTAAAAAAAAATGTGGAATTCATTTTCTGTGTGATTCAGTGCGGTTTGTTCCCCATACTTCTGTTTGACTTAAGGACTGTTTTAAAGAATTACAAGAAGACTTGCATTCTATGAAAAAAGAATTATATTACTACTGTATATAAAATTAAATAAATGTGATCAAATAAAGTAGGGAGAGGCCTGGAAATAACTGTTAAAGCATTACTATAAAACAATGTAAATGTGTAGGATTTGTTTCCCTTTGATATTAAATTAAATACTTTTTCAGAAACACAATACAAATATTTTGATCGTGTATACTCTAATGCTGAACTACATCCCAAAAAATAATTTCGCTGAACAGGTCAATGCAACACAGTGTGTATTCTCATGAATAAAGAATAAAAATCAAATGAAATAGTTTTTGAATGTTTATTTCATAACTGTAGGATGTCCATTAATATTGATGTTAAGATAAGCTGGTACTAAACTATTGAATTCTTTCTCCCAGCCCTGTCAAAAACAATAATTTGGCTGAGTCTGTTTTTATGAGGGTACAAGGCGGAAGACACAGCCTTTACGTTAAAAAAAACTTTTATAAAAAAAACGTGCCTCCATTGCCAGCGATAAACGGTTGTCACAACATATATAGATGAAATTGGAAATGGCTTCATTGCAGGTGAGATGTATTGTAAGATATTGGTTATCACACTGAAATGATTTCAAGATTAAAAGATTCTGCTTTATCTTTTAATTTTTACAACACTCTCCACTGAAGATTCTGGTTTCTAATGTCCATAAAAATGCCTGGAGGTATATTTCCTGTCTAAGTGGTTATAATGTGGAGTTTAATAATTCAGTATCATTCCCTAACACATTTGTCATTTTAAATGCCATTGTATAATAAACAAAGCTTAGTAGTTCATTACTGTTTTTTTTTTGCTATTTCCAATATATTGCACAACAGATCTTAATTTTAAGATTTTCATTAAATTATCCTTCATTTTGATACAGATTTTTTTCCATAAAGACACCAGACTGACAGAAATTAGTTTTGTGAGTAAAATTTGATGTGTTCTGCAAAATGTATCTGTGAATGAACAATCACTCATCTCCAGTTTTGAACTAAAGGTCAGTTGTTCTTTATTTCCTAAATTTAATTTATTTTGTGTGCACAAAATAGTATCTAAATTAAAATACGTCCTATGCTTATACCAGACTGCACACAGCTGTTTTTTTTCATGATGGATAATGCATTTATTAAAATAGCTGTAATAAGTATTGTAACACATAACATTCTTGATGTGCTTGTAGTGTTTCATAGCCGTTCAGGGAAGCCAAATATGTAACGTTGTGGCTCTCTGAAGGCACCAGTTCTGTAGGGTTTGGGCATTTACTGTGACAATTATCAATTGTAGCAGTAAATCACAAAATTGATTCTTTTGATGGCTTTAGAATCCAACCATGCGACATAACTCAAACAACGCACACACGCAGGTACTAATACACGAGGATACATTTATTAATACATAGAATATGCATATAAACCTAACAGATCTTATCGAGAGGGTTATCAGAATACAAAAGATATATATTCAATCAGTTACGAAGTGTTACACATATCAAGAGGACATACGTTCAGTATATCATTCATTTAGACCATTTCGTAAATGAACTTGGTTATAACTTCTACATTAGATACTCAAAACAAGTACATAACTCTTAGGAATTAAATTGATATCAACTGGTTGGGATAACAATTGAATTCTCGAGCTGTAATGCATTGAAGTTGAATACTCATCCAATCTCTGGGGATTCAGATCTCCTGCGGGCACAAAGAAACAGTTGCAGGCTGTTGCTGTCCAATCCGCGCTCTCTGGCTGTGTGCCAGGCTGTGCTGTGCGGCTTGCGACGGTGCGCTGCTGTTGCTCACTGACCGGCTAGTTAGTGTTGGCTTTAACTAGCAAAGTTTGTGCACAGGAGAAAAGATGACTGTGGGTCCCAGCAAGTCAGGAAGAGGACCGGTTCGTTCCTGATGAAGCGCTAGTTCTGAATAGTGATTCAGCTGTCCACAGTTCCGACCTGTTCACGAGGCCTGCTGCTGGTTACTCTCTGGCAACCTCCACTCTAGACTCTTAGAACAAAGGAAAGTTCTGGCACTCGGACACACTGGCCGTTCCGTGGTTGTCCGGGCTGAGTCTCAGGATGGTCAGGAGGCGCGCTGCGAGAATGTCCTGCCCTTGGGAGCCTTCTGCTCCTGGGCCGTCCTGCCCTGGAATTCTCCTTTGAATTCCCTTTAGAACAGTCCACAGAATCCTCTCCAGAATCTTACTGAATCTCCCGAATTTTACAGGCTCTCTGTGTTGCCTGTTTTTACCTGGAGGAACTTCAGCTCGTCGATTGGCTGAAAGTTCCATGGGCATCAGAGTCCCACGTGGGTTACTCGGCCCTACCAGTCCCTGATTGGTTGATCAAGGTGAGATATGACTCACTTACTCCTGACACCTAGGAATGCAGTCCAGATGTCCATCTGGCACTCCCTAGACAGATAGGCGCCAATGGATGACCATTGATCATGATAGCCAGGCTTAGCTAAGTGCATCCCCCTTTGGGAGCTGTCCTAGGAAACCTTATCAAAAGAAAACATCCTAAATCAGCCTGCACTAATGGTCTCTCTGTGGCTGCACCACAGAGATGAACAGAGAAATGGGGCCTCATTTAGGAAGCTCAGAAACACTTAATTCTGCCTTATTATTAAGCCTCGCCGCTACATGCTTATCCTGTGATGACACAATCCTATTATTGCAGTAAATGGGGGCAGCTGAGTTTTAGCTGGGATTAGCTTGTTTGCACTTCCCATCTTGGTTGCCTTGTTCAATAATATGAATACAATGGGTATTGTTTTGTTGTATTTACATATCTATCCTTGGGGTCCAGAAGCAAGTAAGCATGGGGGAGAACACAGATAATCAAAGGTTTGTTCCAAATAATTAACTCAGGGAAAACTGATTCACTGTTGAATCATTAAATCAGCCATATTGAAACATAAATATTCAACTTCCACCAGAACAATCCTGGTGAGGTCACTATTTCTCGAAGGGGATGGGTCATTTGACATGAAAACTATAGCAAGACAACTGATAAGAAGAGGACAGGAGTGAGGAACAGACATTATCATCATCACCACCACCACCCATCATCATCAGAAGCTAGTGCTATGTGAGAGCACCTTTCTCTTAAGACTTGAAAATTGATTCTGTACAGGTAATCTGAATGCTAAAAGAACACTGGACTCTGAGCCTTATTCTTTAAGAGACCTTTCTGTTATATGCAGTATATTCTAGAAAATTCTGATTTCCTATGTGGTGGAGTCAGCAGGCTAAAAATACCTCTCCTGTTTCACTGATGCCTTATTTCAAACAATGAATTTTGCTCCCATCCACTTGTAAGCACCTGTTTAGAGAAGGGGATTTAGTTCTGGTTAGGGTCTATTTTTTATTTAATATGATTTATTTCCCTTTTTGGCTTGTGATGATTTTGTGTATTAAGATTATAGGAGCAGGATTCTGGAATTGTATCTATATATCTATAGGAAGAGCTCTAGAACTCACAGACCTGTAGATCTCTATTCATAGTATAACTGTTGTGTGTTGTGTTCCTGTATATGTTTTTTTAATAAATATTTGATTTTTTCTGTCTAAACTATCTTAGCTATTACTGTATTATCAAGTTGTGCCAGAGGATAAAAAAACATGCTATATCACTCTTGTCAATCCCTGAATTTAACAAGACACTAGCAAGCTGGTGTTAGGACTCAGTTCTTAATTGATCTTTATATTTAATTATCACTTATTTTGTAATTCTATCACCTTCAGTTTTGTAACAGTTGGGGGCAATGATTATTTTCTTGTTCTCATTATTTTTGCAACACATAAATAATGTTTGTAATCACAGCCTCATTCTGTAATTAATGTTCTAGAATATGTGCTCTGCAGAATTAAACTGAACAATCGTTATCAGGACAAATTAAAGATATAAGTTTGCATTATAAATGTGTGGTGAATGAGTATTTAAGATTAGCTTGCTTTTTTCATTTCTTCTATATAAAAAGTGCATGATAATAGAACATTTTGATCATATACAGCTTTATTCAAAATAAACTAAACTAAATGATAATACCTTTATTTAACATAAATTCTACTGAAGTATCAAATAATGATCCTAAATGAAGCAGGTGTAAATAAACAAAATCCTTATTAAAATTAATTTGTACTGACTAAATGTAATTAAGACACATTTGCACAAATTCACAATTAGGATGTATTTTACTGGGTATATTTTACAAAGTATTGGCATAGATTAAATCCTTCAATCACAGAATTCTTAAGTCTTTAAATGTAACCAATGAGGTCATTTTTCATATTTAAAATAAGAAAAACATATTACTGTTACAATATTTTATTTTCCAGTCAAGTATGAATAAATAAGACTCAGTCAAATTGTGGAAATAAAAGTGTAATAGATACAGGTTCCACCCCACTGGGTGAGCTCATTGTGGGCAAATATACTGTATACAGTATGTGAGCTCTTGGATCCCTCTCAAAATACTATTTCACACTTTTCTTTTTATCCTTCCCATCCATCTATTTTTATTATATATGTGTGTGTGTGAGTGTGTGTGCACACGCGCTAATGTTGGTCCTTGAGATTTTCTGTGGTTCCTAAGAGAAGATGACTTGTAAGTGGTACTTGGATGCTTTGGTTTGATCAGGGGTGGTACTTGGTCCAAAAAGTTTGAGAACCACTGCTGTACAGGACAGAGCTGCTTTCAGTTCCCCTTCATGTTCTCTTCACCCACATTTGCATTCACCTGGGCATGAGAGGACAGGAAGTCCAACTGACCATCAGGACATGCATTCCACACGGCTGGCTCACTGTACTCCTTACACTGGACCCTGGCATATCCTCTTTTTATGGCATACCATTTGTCCTTATTATGGAACCGCTCTGGGCTCCTAGATCACAGCCACTGTTCCCCTTCATGTAGGGTTACAGTCTCCAACACCATTCATTATAACACTCAAACACATGGGTTTCTATATCCCACAGCCACCACATTGTCCACCCAATCTACATCACAGGTGATTTGTAGCCAACATTCTCTGCAGTATACAGTCTGCAGAATATGGGGTCTCAGAGCTCCCTGGGCTCCAACAGATTGACTGGGCCCCTGCCAAATAAATATTTTACTCCTCCACTACATTCTCAGGGTGACTGTGTCACCCAGCATTGCACCCACACACCATCCACACTCACACAGATTGACAGAGGCTACAGCCGCCCTGCTGTCTAGCCCTACTGCATCACAGACAATTGCAGCCAACAGCTTCTACTATATGAAAGTCGGCAGACATTGGCCCCAGTGGATGGTGTGGACTCCTTCCAACTGTATATTTCCAGGCTTTGCAGCTTTGACAGGCTGACAGCATCACAAGAATTATAGCAGCACACAAATGCCCTTCCATGCACCTTAGTAGTGCTGGGCCTACACCAGCTGCCCTGCCTCTGCCAACGTCTCTGGCACACCAATATGGACACACATGCACACAAACATGAGCACACACAAAGGCACACATGCACACAAAACATTCATGCAGGTTGGGATAATTCTCCATTGACATGCATAGTTTCAGGAAAAGCGATTGTCCTTCTCTTTCCATGGTTGGCAAGGAACATACTGCAGTCTTTTCAGAGCCATGAGTACATACAGTATATATTTCAACTAAACATTTATCAGTAATGCATGGCTGTCATTAATGTATCATTAGAAACAACAGAAGTAAATAGTGCATAGGCTGTAAAAATGACAGTCTTGCTACTGTACATCCCTGTAGCATGCAACAGAAATACTGTAGGCTGTTGAATTCAATGAACATACTACTGAGAGAATTTGACACGCTTAGATGACAGAATCAATAGGACCGCACACAGGTGTAGATCATCAAACCAACAGCTCCCTATAGCTGTGGCTTCTTAAATGATGCCATCTTATATTGACGGCATGTCGCAAGGAGCTATTTTTAACAGAATAATAACCAGTTATTTTTAATTAGATACTTGCAACTGCATTTTTGTTTATCCTGACCCAGTGACAGAAAATTCTGTTTACTAACAACATGTGCTGGCAAGAAATGTAATACAGCTCTGAAGAAAAAAAAAACATGACTTGAGAATGCTGTAATCAAAATGTACTTTTCTATTTTAATATGCTCCAAAGTACTAAAGAATTGGTTTCTAACATCAGCATTGCTCTATATTTTTCATAATACAGTGAAGTAGTTGCTAAGAAACTGCATGAAAAACCTTGTCCTGCATTAACACATTTGCAGCACCAAGTGTATCTTTCCAAAGACATCTGCAAGGCATGATAATTTAAGTCCCAGTAATGCTATGGCTCTTCATCTGATCCAACTTTATCAGAGAAAGATTCTGTTATCTAAACGTGTCAAATTCTCTCAGTAGAAGGTTTATTGGATTCAACAGCCTACAGTATTTCTATTGCATGTTAGAGGGATGTAGCAAGACTGTCATTTTTAAAGCCAATGGACTATTTGCTTCTGTTGTTTCTAATGATACATTAAAGACAGTCATGCATTACTGACAAGTGTTTAGTTTAAATGTATATGTACTTGTGAATGTCTCCTGCTGGTTCATTTAAATGATGACAAGCTTATTGTTCAGGAACAAAGGATATTATAATATTGTAGCAGCTAGCCTTGACCAATACACAGATGTGCAGTATAAACTCTAAAGGAAGATAGTACTTAATTAAAGACGACCAAGTAAGAATTAATCTGATCATACAAACCCTGGCCTTACATTGTACCTACAGTACATGTTATTTAGATCAATATGACCCTTATCTGCAGTTTCAACCGCTGTCTTTAGTACTAAGTGTCCATTATAATGCTTAGATGGATGGTCTAGGCAACCCCATCAAACTCCACCACTCACTCAGAATGCACTCCAAAAGGACATTAATCTCAGGGGGCAGTAATGACACAGGGCTTGCAAAATCTGGCTCTGAAGCTATAACGTTATGCCTTAAATAGGGAAAACAAAGTCGTATTGGCCCCAGTAACACCTGTCATAGGGGTCCCCACCTGCAGCTGAAGTGTCCACAGTGGTAGCAAATGTAGCAAAATGTCTCAGTTCCAGTGACTTGTGTGGTATATCTCTGGGTCTCTATAGCCATTCTGGAACTGCTAGAAACACTGGAGCACTTGAGCCCTCCTGTACCCTCACTGCTGACACAATTTCTTCTGGGGTTCCATCTAGGCCTCCAGCCACAGAGAAGGGAGCCTTACATGTCATTGAAATTGTTGCCCATGGTTCTCTCAAGAAATGGGTGGATGACATCTTTTGATCAATTAGCTACGAGCAATGAAAAACTGACCAGAACACCTGGGTAGAAGATCTCCTCTATTTTGCAGAACAAATATATGGGAAAGGTGACAAATAAGGTTAGGCCATTTAAAAAAAAAAGTGTTTCACAAAACAACAACTTTGTGTCTATGGTTCAAAAATACATTTTTTTTGCAACAAAATATTATACCTG
Organism: Atractosteus spatula; assembly: GCF_055471065.1. Lineage (NCBI taxonomy): Eukaryota > Metazoa > Chordata > Actinopteri > Semionotiformes > Lepisosteidae > Atractosteus > Atractosteus spatula. Next base: position 37,260,701 of record NC_142714.1, read on the forward strand.
AAGAGCACTCTGCTTCTGTATTATAAAACTATCATAATAAGAGAATCCACTGCATTAATGTAATGAGTTATTGAGTTGAGTAATTGTGGTTTGTATTCCACATACAAAATGTGGGGATAGGCTGGAATTTTCTAAATGTTCCTTATGGTAACTTATTTGCTTATCACTGGCATGAGTGCCATGATGGCCCGTGACATGTGGTTTCATAACTTACATTAAATTAATTTTTGTGGCATTTTTGCCGACCCAAGACTAGGATTCCATTTATGACCCCATTGTTTTGCTACTCTGGGGAGACTGTAACTTGTAGTCCTTTCATCAATACCCAGAGCATGCTCACTCCAGTATTGGAGACCCAGCCAGTAGTGACTCCCAGAGATTCAAAGGATCCTATACGGAGTTGTGTTATAACCATAATCCTAAGCCATAAACCAAAGAACAGGGACAGTAACCCATAAACCACCAACCCAACCATCCATCCATTTTCTAACCTCTTTTTCCAATACAGAGTCATAGGGGAGCCGGGGGCTTTCACAGTATGTAATAGATGTAAGGTAGGATGTACCCTGGATGGGACATTAGCACATCGCAGGACACACACTATGCGGTCACACACTACAACATAAGAACACACCCACTAACATAACCTGTGAACCATGACTTATCTCCCGTGTAACTGTGTAACCCGATCTACTGTATAAATACATAACCATCAGCCTGTAACCATGTAACTTGGAAACAAAACTAATCAGTCTGTAATCGTAAACCATCAAATGTTTTATTTAAGTGTATAACCCCCTCCGGGATCGTAGTTAACTGTTTTTTCCATCCGGGGGAAACTCTCAGAAACCCATTATGGCCATGGCTATTTATTCGAGGTGACCAGTCCAAGAAGACCTCCCTGCTTCCACCACATGCACCCCGGGGGCTTACACATTGCAGTTCCCCACCAACTCTCGTTCATCGTCTTCAAACTGCTGGGATCACTAACTGCCTCCTCACTGCATATAGTGCATTCACCACAGTCAGTCACCACAGTTTCCTGGTGCTCTGACAACCCTAAACCATTTCTGGTGTTTATAATGAAAAACCTTGAGCAAGTCCCCTTTAGAAGAAAAACTATACTCTGTCATTCTCCCTTAATCTCTACCTAACATTTTGGATGATTTTGGACTTGAACCAATAGTAAGCTGAAAGATAACCAATAGTATTTAACCCTTTGAATTCCTCAATCACTTTTGGGATTTTGGAGATAAGCAGCTCCTCCCCTCACCTTCATTAGCCTTTTGAATTACTGGACACTGCCGTCTCACCTACTGTACATTAGTCTTTTGAGTAGGTAACAGCTAGCCCCTTCCACTGGGATCTTATTTTACCTACTGGGAATTTAACCTATACTTAGTAACAGCTAGTAGTTGCATTGCAGTCCTATGCAGGTGATCATGTTATGGCCAAGGATGCTAATGCTACCCTGTATCAGCACCCTTGACAAAGCCACAGTCAAGTGTGCTACTACTTTACCTTCTACCAGGTGGCTCTGTCCAGATACTCTTGTTAAATCAGTCTCTCTCCCTTCCGATATGTAGCAGTGGGTGTTTTTTGTGTGATCTTCTCTGATCTTCCTGTGTGTTGCCTCTCTTTTTTCTGTCTCAACAGTTGTTAAAGACACTACTAATGAGCATCGGCTGCACCAGCGTGCTGTGCTACTCACACTTGCAAATGTGTGCATTTAAACCACGTGCACACATTTGCCATGATCACTCCCATTATCTTATACAACGGAATAAACCTCATAGGATTCCCTGGGTGCCTGATCCAAACCAAAGTCCGCTTACAATTCAAGTTCCAATGACAGCTGCCTTAAGGGCCACCACACAGAGCACAAAGACAAAAAAGCCTTTTCACTCACATTTTCAAAATCATGTGGAGATGGTCAGTACTGACAATCTCATCAAGTATTGTGCAAAATATGTTTTCTCTCCTTTATAGACACTTCAGATAATTTAACTGTCTTATTCATAAGACAAAAAGATAACGAGGTATTATGAACATACCCCTTCTTTTTATGAATAAAAACTTATGTAAGTTCACTGGAGCTCTGGCTGCAGTTCCTTCTCTTGCTCCCAGTTACCCTTGACCATTGTAATATAGGCATAGCAATGCAGTGTACTGACATGCTTCATTGTAGTTGCTTTTGGATGATGGGAATACCACATTTTACTTGTTTTCATATTACCATCTTTGTGCCCTTTATAACCTCTGTTGTGGTGTTATGCAAAAAACTGTTATCTGGACTCTCTATTGGAGTTATTTTTTAATTCCGTGCAGAAGTGAGTCTGCATTTTATCAAAGACCTGTGACAGGCAGCAAATACTGTGGAACTCCTATAGCAAGACTAATCTGAAAGAACTGCTTACACGAATCTTAAGGGGAAACCATATTAAAATACTGCATAGCAGCTTCCTTTCATTTCATAACACTCAGAACTATTCTCTATCTTTCTCGGTCTTTGTAAAGCAGGCGAAAGTGTTCTAAGAGCAGAAGTTCAAACACAAGTGTTCATTTTGGTTTTTTTACTAAACTGAGGTGTTATCACTAAATGGCACATGCATCTAATATGTTCTAATTTTCGGATTTGAAATTCACAGTCTTTGCAGGATGTACTCTTGTAACTGAAATAGTATTTACATTATTATTAGCTCTCTGAAATGGTGCAAGGGGGGCTTTGCTGGGGGATATTAATTGAGGATGCCTCCTATGACAAAGTGATTCTTGATTAAACATCCGGGCTTATATCAAATTTTTAATTAGGCTACATCTTTTCACAGTAAGGGGTGTCAAAGCATTGCATAAAATTAGAAGGTTTTGATGTCTGAATTTTGATGCTGGGGATGGATTTTCTAGACCAAGCAATAAACTTCAGCAGCAGAGCAATTTTCCAACCTTTCAGAATCTCCCCTGGGAAAAGAAAATGAAACAAATTGTTCTTACAATCTTAGGGGAGTTTGCTTGTTGTATATTAATCATTTTGCTGAGTCCTTTTAGCTGTCTTAGAATATGTTCCAGCAATGTCATGCAAAGGTGACAATACTCTTCGCTCAGCACTCAACCAGGAAACCTGAGAGAGCAGCCCTGCCACTCAGGCTTTGTAATTTTATAAAATGGCCTGCTAAGTCATTATACTGTTCAAGGACACAAGACAAGCTATTAGTTTTACTTGACAACACAAGTTTTAGAGAACGTTTTTCTACCTTATCATCTTTATGGCAATTGGTTGCAATTAGCTGATGAACTCTGCATTCATTGTCATGCTAGCTGCAAGAGAAAGCCTGTTTCCACTTTCCCTAGCAGCATAAACTATGTGAAATGGTACACCATCCGTGACCTCTGAGAGCTTCTAAATCAAAGACTTGTCAGATCTATTACAACAAATGTGATGCCGTTAAATCTGCTGCCGGAATAAGGGCATTTGCGGATTGATTGAAGGCCACCATTTTTTTACCAACAAAAACCATTATTGATCAGCTAGTTTCTGATCATAAGCCATCATTTCAACTGATTTTTCCATAATATTATGCAACAATGTACTTTACACAATACTGCAAAGAAGCCATGTGTGTGATAACATACCCTTTTCCCTTTGAAACATTTTTTTGTTGTCAGTGCACAGTGATTGGCTGTTCAGTAATCACTGTGACAAACCTGGGGTCAGTGTGTCAAAGGCCCGGTGTTACAAAGGCCAAGAAAATTCAAATACAGAGAATAATTTGTCACAAAATAACCCCCATGTGCTGAAAAGTAGGTGACTTTACTGCGAGATCTAAAAAACGTTATGTCTTCAACGTTTTTTAAGGACGTAAAGTGTGGTAATTAAAAAAAACTTCCCCCACAAAGATATGTCTTAATGTACTGTATGTTTGGAATCAAAACTCCACCTATACATATTCCTTGAGGGTATTCTTTGAAAAACCTAAAAACCTTACTTGTTATAAAACTTAAAATGAAAATTGGCAAGCACTGCATTACTTTTCTAAAACATTTTTAGTTAACCTCTGTCATATAACCCCACATCAATAAATATCAGTCATGTCATGTCATTTACCTTTATACCATATGGGAAGCCTGTGTCTACCCGGCAAGCAATGAGCACAATCATACATGGGGACAATTTGGAGGCCACGGTACAAAGGGGGAAATTTGGCCCGGACACTGGGATAACTCCCTACGTTTAGATCTTTAATAAAGTATATACCTGAAATACATTTAAATGTTAATAACATTTTAATATGAATTTCACAGAATTTTTCATTTGATTTTAATTTATGGGCATTTTAGCATTCTAATATACATTTACAATGTACCTCCACAAGTTTATTATCTTCTGTTTCAGCAGAGGCAAGTTATATTTCAGGGGGAAAGGATTTGAAAAAAAGAGCAAAGTCATTCTAAAATTATTAGTACTTTTTTCCATCTGTTTTTCTTTTTTTTCTTAAATTACAAAATTATTTGAAAGTTGAGTTTATTAGGTTGTGCATTTTCAGTCTCAAAAGATTTCAGAAAGGAAGATTTAATATAAAACCATACCTGACATCTACTGCAGCTTTGCATTTCAATATACAGTACAGAACAAAATTACATACAGCACATTTGATCTTCTTTAATGAGGTGAACTGAATTCCTTTCATGGCTTCAATCTGCAGTCGTAATAACTCCTCTGGATATTCCACTGGAAGCTGGACATGCCAGCTGTGCAGCAAATGGTAGAGATTGCCATCAAGGTTCAGCAAATGACAGATGTGCTATAAGGCCAGGCTTGTGAAGAGAATGACAGCTTTTGGAACACAGATTTATAAAGGGTCAATTGAATGGTACATTGCAGCAACTTTTTTGAAAGCAATGAGAAAACTTTACATTAAAGTGAGAAACTTGACCTGTCCTGACTTTAACGTCTGTGGCAACTTATGGTATTGTAGTTTGTATAGTGTTGGTATTTTTTTACATTTACGAGTGCAGAACCTAGGATGGCACATTGTATGCCCCTTAATGTTACTGTCTCACAGCTCTAGGCTACTCTTTCCCTCAGGGAACTATTCCTCCCATCTCCCAAAACACATTGGTTAGCTATGATTAACTATTCCAAATTGGCCCTTATTCGGTATCCCTGCAAAGAACTAGTGTCCCATCCATGAGAACAGTCATTTGTTTTCTGTCCTGACCTGTAATTTCAGGACAAGCTCAGGCTTACCATGATAATTACTAGAATAAGCACCTTGCTGATACTGGATGAATTGAACAGCCAAAGCACATACGACAGGAGGTTAAACAGAGTGGTAATTGTTTGGATTGGTTCCTGTTCAAAACATGAGACAAATGTCAGACCATTAGATGCATAAGATCTGGAGAAAGAGAAAAAGATACTAAACAGTTATTAACCCAGGACCAAAAAAAGTAGTGATAAGATGCCAGAAGAGCTAGAGTACACAACAGGTGTTGATGGTACAGTGTTGGCAGCTGTGACTGAACTAAACGAAAACAGAAGTTAATTCAGCATAATCATCAGAACATGAGGCTAACAATAGCAAAGTTAGCCCAGATGAGGAGATACTGTATGAAGACTCTCAGGGAAGGTACAGTGGTGTGAAAAAGTGTTTGCCCCCTTCCTGATTTCTTATTTTTTTGCACGTTTGTCACACTGAAATGTTTCAGATCATCAAACAAATTGAAATATTAGACAAAGATAACCAAGTAAACACAAAATGCAGTTTTTAAATGAAGGTTTTTATTATTAAGGGAAAAAAAATCCAAACCTACATGGCCCTGTGTGAAAAAGTGATTGCCCCCCCTGTTAAAACATAAATCAACTGTGGTTTATCACATCTTTGGAACGCTGAGTTCAATTTCTCTAGCCACACCCAGGCCTGATTACTGCCACACCTGTTCTCAATCAAGAAATCACTTAAATAGGACCTGCCTGACAAAGTGAAGTAGACCAAAAGATCCTCAAAAGCTAGACATCATGCTGCGATCCAAACAAATTCAGGAACAAATGAGAAACAGAGTAATTGAGATTTATCAGTCTGGAAAAGGTTATAAAGCCATTTCTAAAGCTTTGGGACTCCAGCGAACCACAGTGAGAGCCATTATCCACAAATGGCGAAAACATGGAACGGTGGTGAACCTTCCCAGGAGTGGCCAGCCGACCAAAATTACCCCAAGAGCGCAGAGACGACTCATCCAAGAGATCACAAAAAACCCCACAACAACATCCAAAGAACTGCAGGCTTCACTTGCCTCAGTTAAGGTCAGTGTTCATGACTCCACCATAAGAAAGAGACTGGGCAAAAATGGCCTGCATGGCAGAGTTCCAAGACGAAAACCACTGCTGAGCAAAAAGAACATAAAGGCTCGTCTCAGTTTTGCCAAAAAACATCTTGATGATCCCCAAGACTTTTGGGAAAATACTCTGTGGACTGACGAGACAAAAGTTGAACTTTTTGGAAGGTGTGTGTCCCATTACGTCTGGTGTAAAAGTAACACAGCATTTCAGAAAAGGAACATCATACCAACAGTAAAATATGGTGGTGGTAGTGTGATGGTCTGGGGCTGTTTTGCTGCTTCAGGACCTGGAAGACTTGCTGTGGTAAATGGAACCATGAATTCTGCTGTCTACCAAAAAATCCTGAAGGAGAATGTCCGGCCATCTGTTCGTGACCTCAAACTGAAGCGCACTTGGGTTCTGCAGCAGGACAATGATCCAAAACACACCAGCAAGTCCACCTCTGAATGGCTTAAGAAAAACAAAATGAAGACTTTGGAGTGGCCTAGTCAAAGTCCTGACCTGAATCCGATTGAGATGTTGTGGCATGACCTTAAAAAAGCGGTTAAGGCTCGAAAACCCTCCAATGTGGCTGAATTACAACAATTCTGCAAAGATGAGTGAGCCAAAATTCCTCCACAGCGCTGTAAAAGACTCATTGCCAGTTATCGCAAACGTTTGATTGCAGTTGTTGCTGCTAAGGGTGGCCCAACCAGTTATTAGGTTTAGGGGGCAATCACTTTTTCACACAGGGCCATGTAGGTTTGGATTTTTTTTTTCCCTTAATAATAAAAACCTTCATTTAAAAACTGCATTTTGTGTTTACTTGTGTTATCTTTGTCTAATATTTCAATTTGTTTGATGATCTGAAACATTTCAGTGTGACAAACATGCAAAAAAATAAGAAATCAGGAAGGGGGCAAACACTTTTTCACACCACTGTATCTGAATTCAATAATCTTGAAGAGGATGCCAACATTTTACAGTTCATGATCACTTTTGAGAGAATATATTCTGCTTACAAATTGCCTAAAGAAGATTGGATTACAGTATTATTCTGCTATTCCTATCTACTAGAAAGTCCCTTAATGATCATGTGGCACCGGACATTAACTACAACCTTCAGGGCAAAGGACTTTTTGTATGGAGAGACTCCACAGGAGATGTATGACTTCCTAAAAGAAATTGGAACTTGCTGTAAAATTTATTTTGGGCACACATGCAGCTTGTTGGGAGCTTATGAAGTGGTTATATAGAAAATTACGGTCCTAGAACATTTTTATGAGAATTGAATCCAGATATTAGAGTTTTGGTGAAAGAGGACAACTCTTTAACCATTAAGCTTTTGTGTTTGTCCAGGGATAATACTGTTTGGAGTTTGGAGGAGCTGCTCACTGTAAGTCTGATGTGGCTGGAAAAATCAGTAGTGTAGAAAAACAATTTTTTAGAAAACAGCATGTAGCAAATGTTAGTCTTGTCAGAGAGAAGCAGCAACATCAAAAGAGAAATTAATGTTTGTTTTTTTCTGTAGTCATATACTGTATACTGTATGTCCACTGAGAAAACCAAAGCAACATAAATATGTGAAGAAAACCTAAGACTGGTGTTATTGAATGGTATATAGTACAATTAACTGTTTTAACGCACACTGTACAAACCCAGTCTCTCAAGACATATGGAATCCGAATTAAAATGCTTACAGGCTGTAACACTGGAGGGGTTCACAGGAGAGTCTACTTGACAGCCTGGCGGGGGTGGGGTAGCGCTGTAGATAAGGATCTGTGTGTGTGGTTGGAAGGTTGCTGGTTCAAATCCTATGGCTGGCAGAGGAATCCTACTCTGTTGGGCTCCTGAGCAAGGCCCTTAACCCCAACTGCTCCAGGGGTGCTGTACAATGGCTAACCCTGCACTCTGACCCCAAGCACTTCTCTGTCTGTGTGTCTTATGGGAGCAAGCTGTGGTATGTGAGAAAGACAAATTCTGAATGCAAGAATTTCTACAGTATATGGCTAATAAAACTTCTTATCTTATTTTGGTCTGCCATGACAGCATGCAGAGTCAGTCTGTCCCACTTTTTAATCACACAGTTTCTCATACTTACTTTAGCTGCCACATACTGTAGACTAATGGTACTCTCATGGAACCTGGTTGTGCTGGAGTTGCAGTTGAAAGGTCCTTCTTGTGTTTCACCTCAACTGGGCAATGACTTTCAAGACTTTCTGGCCCTGTGTCTCAGGGACTGGTATTTCACTGCCTGATCACCTGCTGTGCCCAGTCCTTGGTAGGGATGGCACTGTTCAAGTATCACCGTGCTAAGTGAATAATTGAGACTATGCTTTGACATAGCTAGGTAGTTGTTGATACTAAAATTATGCATTATCAACTGCCTGGCGACTTACAGGTTCAGTAAAATTAGGTCATTTAATTTATAGTACATTCCACTTTTTGTATCTCATTGCTGCATCTGTGAAATACTTTTTTTCTGGTAGAAACAATTGTTCTTTAAATATTCTGGACAGAGAATGGCCTTTTGTGGGATACAGGGCACCACACTCATTGCTTGTTTCCTGGATCCCTCCTTTTTGAAGTTTTTCAGCTGTTCCCCAAAAGGTAATGAATAAATCCTGTCTGAAAGAGATGATGGGTTATTCTCATAACCTGGTTTCCCTGGAAAGGAATGTGGTAATTTCAACTTCCAGGCCAGTCTCAGTTGACCTCAGCAAGTGGGTTTGTCAGCAAACAGATCAGAGCTACCCTATTGACCCACTTGGTGACAAAGGAGAAAAAGGACAGGATGAAGTAATGTGATAATAATACTAAGCATAAGAATAGTGACAAGGCACTTCCCCAATCGTGCAGAATCACAAAGCATCATAAGGTGTTCCATCAAAAATGTGTTGACAGTGGTGTGACCAATCTAATCTGAATCACAAAATTGTTTATCTACATCAGAATATCATCTTGTTTTCAGGACGCTGTCTTACCTTTTGCTGTCTGTGTAGAAATTACAGAAATATTGTGAATAATATAGTATGAATATGAATACTGTAAATGCAGACAGTGGTTCAGAAGTCCTTGTGTCCTTTTAGTACAGTATGTGTTCTTCTCCTCAGTAATTCAAAATAATTGATGCAAGATCATTTAAGACAAATCAATGAAATGGTGCTTGATAGTTCTAAAGAACATACAGCAGAAAGAATTATAAATGATAGTCCTTTGCTCCATATTGCATATTTCTTGAATAATCCACAAATCACATCAAGGCATTTGCCTTTGCATCCCTATATGTATGCTTTATTTTTTACTTACATGTACATGTTTAGGACCAGGAGATTAAGAGAGAGTCTGCTTTTTAGTTAGTTGTTACAAAATGCTTCTTCATTTGAAAGTGAAGTGAAAACCTTTTTCATTCTTTCTTTAAAGTAAAACTCTGTATAGGGCAGCTTATGTCTTAGCTTATCTGTTATCTTATTCTGTTGTCATTGAGGCTGGAGCAGATCTTATCTTATCACATTAGAGTTACTATAGTTCTATAACCTTTAATCTTTTTCTGCTATTAATAAGTGACACCAACCCAGGAAGCACATCACCAGACTAGTGACTACTGCAAAGTTAAGTGTCATCTTTCAAGAGCAAACAATTTAGGGACATGGATATCAGGTTTTGCAGAGACCTCATCATACTGTCCATGTTTCAAGCTTCCAAAATATTTGATATCTCTTTTTATCTCCTATTCATGAAAGGTGTTACTTTAATGTTAGTTCAACCCAACTACAAAAGCTGAGGTCATCTTCTATTTAGACACTGTTTAAGACATACATGTATTTTTCATGCTTAAAGAACTAAGAAAAAAAAACAAACTTCCCTTACATACTTCAAAAAATACTTACCCCACACAGCATTGTAAAAATAGGTCATTCAATTTATAGTACATTAAGACAGTTTTGACAGTCTAATTAAAAATGTTAATTTAAACCTTTGTCAGCTTTAGAGTTTTTTTTATAACTGTGTGAAGCTGCTGATAAGCCAGCCGATGACATTTTTGCAATAATTATTCCACCAGCATGGGCTACATGAACAGATACATTTGGAGTTAGCAGCAGCTTTCATGTTTTGTAACTTTCTTTGAAAGGTACAACAGGGGATTTTATTCTGGGGTGTCCATACTTTCTAAATGATAGATGTAAAAAAGAAATTCTTCTTACACATACAGTACATGCACATATGCAATTCCATCTTGTTCAGGGACTGAGCTGTGTTTTATGCCAAGTAAAACAAAAAGAATGAAAAATCACACAAATTTATATTTGAACAGTCATGAAGTCCCTTGCAGCATCTCAGAACCTCAAGCTGTCAAGTATGACATTTCATTGCATTTTATTTAAAGCCTTTTGGTTATAAATACTGTACATACTCTCTATGTATATACAGCACACTGTAGACTCCATTGGAAGTTTGATTGCCCTTTAATTGTTCAGTCAAAAATCATGCAAACAAAACAGATATTGGTTTGTTTCATTAATATTTAACTAATGCACAGGTGCATGGTGGTTAGCATTGCTGCATCACAGAGCTTGGGACATGGGATCAATTCCTGACCTGTTTATATCTTCAACCCATGTTCGCAAGGGTTTCCTCCGGATATTCCAGTTTCCTCCCACAGCTGAAAGACATGCTGATAGGTTAATTGGCTTTTGTAAATTGGCCCTAGTGTGAGTGTGTGCATCTTTGTGTGTCTGTGTGTGCCCTGCAATGGACTGGCATCCCATTCAGACTGTTTCTTGCCTTCTCTTGTTGCTTGCCAGGTTATGCTCCTGTTTCCTGCAACCCTGTACTGAATAAGGCGGTGTTACACCACGCCCCCAGAGGACTCGTCATTCCACCTCGCATTCCAGCATGGTTTCCAATTAGCCTTTTACCCCAGCCTATTTAATGCTGCTTCACACTCTCACCTGCGCTCAGTATTAGGTTTTCCTGGCTAGAGCTACAGTACCCCCGTCTTCCTCTGATTAACTACTGTACGTATTGGTTTTTGGCTTCCTGACCCTGGTTTGTTCTCCGACTACATCTCCTGGTTTTGTTTTGGTACTTTGACTATTGTTCTGGCTTAGACTCTCGGCTTCCTCACGGTTTATGGCTCCGCTTCTGATTTTGTCCTTTCACACTGGTTTGTTTCCCTTCGGCTTTCGGACCTCGCACTGTTTAATCGACTATGCCTCTGGAGTTCATCCTGATTATTCTGTATAGGGTCCTCATTAATATTCCGTAACAGGCGGATTAGAAAATGGATTGATGGATTAAAATACAAATGCTAAAATTAACATCCGAGTAAAAAAGAAACCATATAATTTTACAGCTTTCTGTATATCTATCTGTGCTTACCTTGTATTGGCAATACAACTAGCAACATAGTTAGACATTGGTTACCATTCTTTTTAGTTGTGTGTCTCGAGCTTTAATTAAGAGCACTTTAAATGGAATAACTATACACTATATGTATAACTCTATGTAAATTCATAAAGGTATTGAATCTTCACTTCACTTTGTATCCTTGTACACCTTCTCCAAGGATTTCAGAATACAAAATTTAACACTGTAAAAGATTTTGAGATCTAAAAATGAAACATGTTGACATCCTGCTGTAATCATGTACAAATGTTATATCAGGATGAAAGGTCCTTTTTCAATACATGATCAAATGCAATGCAAAACAGAACTTAAAAAATGTATATTCAGTGGGCAAATTGGGGAGGATGGGGATTTGAAATGTTTTTAATCCACTGGGTCAAGAAAAGGAAATAGTTATGATAAGCCATAAGAAGTGGGGCCCTGAGAATCTTTTGCAATCCCCATGTTGGAACCCACTGTAAAGTCCACAGAAGGAGACATATGAAAGTAGTTATTACAGGGATCTCTCCACATAATCAAATTCCTAGTACTGACTCCAGAGAAAAGGGGGTGGCTGGGTAGATTATATAAAAAAAAAGATTAAAGAAGCAATTAAAATATGAGGGCATGGAAAAAGGCCAGAAGGAAATGAGCTTCCTTCCAATGACTGGAACAGATTTTCAACATTACTTACCCCACTTTTAATGGAAATATGCAATGATACTTTGAAATGGTAGAATTAGCAGAAAAATGGGAAAATAAAACTGCACCAGTCTCACTGATACCTTTTAGTTATAATTCCATTGAACACCATACACAATTGTCTGTAGGAAACATACTCTGCTCTGCTGAAGGGAGTCCTTTGCATTGTAACAATAACCGTAGCTATAGTGGATATTCTTAACTTGATTAGCTAAATCCAATTGCAATTCGACTGGTGGCTGAAAATTGTTCTCTTTTCTAAAGAGAGATTTCTCTACAGCCCACTAGCTGTAGTCCTGCTATCACAGGGAAGGGTGGTGACGTCAGCTGCTCTGGTAAGATCTCTCTTTAGCTCACCGGGCTGGGTCCCTGTTGAGTGACGCGGGAGTCCCGGGTTTGAGCTCCCGACGGTGCGGGGCCGACCTAATGCAGCAAGGGCGCCTGCCTGAACCCCCGTTGCGTTACAATACTCTTTTTACCACTATTTTACAGTATTTGGTTAGTGTAACTTTACTATATTCTGACAATGTAAATTCCTTTGAGTTTGCCCTAACCATTAAAAGGAACTCTTTAAAACAAAATCATCTTTCCTAAACAAATATGTATACTTTTCAGCCTTTGTGTTCCCATTTATGAGGAGCTCCTTACAGTCATTGGTAGGTTTTGTGCAATTTCACCTTCAGGGTTTCTAATTTATATCCATGTGTTAGAACAGGCAGCACACATTTGTCAAAATCTTTAAAGCACAAAGCCACTTGTGCCTTTAGCATCACAGTTATTCTTCAAAAGCACTCCAACCCGATCTTGAACATTTACATTTTTTGATTATTAAATTATTAAATGTTTCAAACACTCACAGTTGTTGACCACTAGCCGCTCATGGATGCCACTTACAGTACTTCAGTCTTTATTACTAGAGCATACTGGTTAAGTATCGTTTCTGCTTTCATTGTTCTTTTTTAGATCTGCTCCACTCCTGGCTTCTTGTTGCTCTTGAACTTATAATCCTTTGTTCTGTGCAGGTCTAATGCTACTGGTGAATTAAAGTTGAAGTTAACAGGCTCCATTAATCTACAGACCCTTGTGTTTCCAGTCCTATTTAGGTTGGCCCAGGGCTGCCTTTTCATTTTGGGAGCGTTTACATTCAGGAAAATGTGACCTTGAGGCAGCCTAGGGCCACCCTAAAACCCAGGTATAAAAGGTTTCTTTGTATCACCTTTGCGCTTTTAGTCAGCCCACATCTTTACACTAAAATGCTTCACTGAGAAATGAGTTTAATTTTAAAAATACACTTTAAAAAGAGGAAGTCAGAAATTTTTATATTGGTGCCCTGACATTAGGAAGACACTTAAAGAAATTGCTTTTTGTAATTGTAAAATTGCAGCCTCATTTGTATAATCATAATGTACCATTTTTTTTCTGACAGATTTTCTATTTGGAATAATAATAATACATTGGTCAGGCCTGTTGGGAATGGCAAGAAAGCAAACTTTTTTGTTGTCAGACATAATTCAGAGGAATGGATAATTGAGATTCACATTTCTTGGATTTGCTAGCTTGGCAGTATCTTCTGACTGACTTCAATATACAAGATATACTAGATAGCCAGGGAGACTGGATAGAACAGCCTAGTTTCAAAGAAATGTGTTAAGGGAAATAAAGTAGTGCTAATAAATTCCGTTACAAAAAGTTAAATGCAGACTATATTAATCATTTGAAACAAAATCTAAAGTTTCTGAAAATCTACTTTTCCAAACATCATTGTTCATTTTTTGTAATATTTCTGGCCAACAGCACAAATGAAATATGAAACATACTGTTATATGTACTGTAGGTACAATTTAGTTGCATTATATATTTCATACTCATACAATTAATGAAAGTATCTTCATTTTATTGAAAGCAAATTGAAAATGTGATACATGAGTGAAAAAAAAACATTTTACACAATCTTTAACTCCACAAATGAAACGAGACACAAACCTTAAAGATACTGACACTTAAAATGAAAGTTTCTCCTGTGCTACTTGTTTAAGACAATATGACATTGTAACATTATAATCTGATACAGCAACACAACGTGATTACAAAAACATCACTTACAATGGGCTGCATAAAACATTCAAACAACTGCTGAAATGCTGGCGAGGTGGGCGTTCTTTATTTTCTGAATTACACCAAAGGGATATCAAAGCTTCTGACAGTCCAGTTTAAAGCAGGTTAAGTTTCTAAGTATGCTGCACAATGCCTGATTTGAATCACAACTGTAATAAAAGCTCTGATTCAGAGTGTGATTTGCTTTCATTAAAATAATAGCCTGAATAGGATTTTACATGACAGTTGCAGGTGAAGTACCATAAGGAACCAATGCAAAAGAAAGCAATATACATCCCCAAATTTTTATCATTGTGTTATGTAATCCAGGTCTACAAAAAATGACAACACCTTCCTCTAGCCAGCGGCCATATCACTCTGCAACTCACAACTGGTAACCCACTGAAGCTAAGCAGGTGTAAGCCTGGTCAGTACCTGGATGGGAGACCTCCTGGGAGAAACTAATGTTGCTGCTAGAAAAGGTGTTAGAGGGGCCAACAGGGGGTGCTCACCCTGCAGTCCATGTGGGTTCTAATGTCCCAGTATAGTGATGGGGACATTATACTGTAAACAGGCGTTGTCCTTTGGATGAGACAGAAAACCAAGGTCCTGACTCTCTGTGGTCATTAAAAATCCCAGGGTGTTTCTTGAAAAGAGTAGGGGTGCTACCCTGGTGTCTTGACCAAATTTCCCATTGGCCCTTACCAATCATGGCCTCCTAATAATCCCCATCTATGAACTGGCTTCATTACTCTGCTTTCCTCCCCACTGATAGCTGATGTGTGGTGAGCGTTCTGGTGCACTTTGGCTGCTGTTGCATCATCCAGGTGGATGCTGCACATTGGTGGTGGTGGTGGTGGTGGAGGGGAGTCCACATTACCTGTAAAGTGTTTTGAGTGGAGTGTCCAGAAAAGTGCTATATAAGTTTAAGTAATTATTATTATTATAACATAAGTATAACTCCTATAGATTTTCATAGTCATTAAAAGAAAGAAGAAAAATTATAAGAAAAAGAATAACATAAATATTAGTCGGTGTACATTTATCTTTTAGCTCGCTTAAGTAGCCATCTGAACTCCAGCAATTCTTACACCAGTAGAAATGGAGTATTCAATAAAGTAATTGCACAATTAAATTGCCTTTGTAGAACATTATGAAAAAATAAAATATAAATTCAAAACCCTTTTTAATTTTTAATATTTAACTGGCAAAACAGGAGAGAAATGACCTGTAGCAAGTAGTTTTGCCTAGAATAATAAAAAAATGTTCTGAGTAATCTTTTACATAATTTGACACTAAATACTGTGGTTAGAAATGACAGACAATTAGCACATGTCCATAAATCTGTCCTCAGGGAAGATTTTTTATTCTACAGTGATTTCAAAGGTCATTTGGCACTGCAAAGAGTTTGGCATTTATTGAGATGCATAGTAGAAGTAGTACATGAGGAACAGTTCAAACATAAAACTGCATTTTGTTGTCTATGACATGTCATGAAAGCAGTTTAGCTTTATGCTAGTTTCTACATTATCTGAGCCACTATCCCACTGAATATAAAGCTGTGTTTATAAATGTTTTTGTTGCATCACTTTTTGTATAGTTTGCTCATTTCATTGCAAGAACAACACAACACTTTCACATTAAGGTTCACAATTATTACCTTTCTTTTACAGTGTAAGGTAGTCTGCAGACTCTTTTTTATCCCCTAATGTTCTGCCAGTACTGTATATCAACCACCAACATCACTTTGAATCACAGTGTAATGCCACAAAACGAGAAATTCAACCATATTCTTAAGCATGATTCACATTGCACAAAACAACAAAGAGGCACAAGATTGATATGAAAAAACTAACCTGTTGTACCCATTTGGAAAAGAAATACTAATAAAAATATTGTGACTGTTTTTGCCATGTGTGCCTGAACAAAAATTATTTTGAAATGTTTTCGAATGCATTTAATACTTTCAAGTGAATTTTTCCCAGCCATTTTAACATTACAATTAATACCTAAAATATACTCTTCACTATACAGTATGTCTCTTTTACATTTCTCTTCCTTATGGGTATATAAGTACAATAACTGAACACTGGCAGTTTTTTTCTTTTAAACTTATACTTGCGTTAAAAATGGAATGCCCTTTTAATCCAGCTATCATTGGTTATTTCTTGAATAATCAGATAAAGTTCAAATGCAGAAAATATTCATTTTTAGCATAACCAATCACAACAATGACACCTACCAAGTGATATCTTACTTGCCACATACAGTTTTTTAAGACAGAGCATTCAAAGCACATGGAGACATTTTAGACTTTTCATTTAGCAATGTTTCAAAACCTTAGCAAGATACAGAGCAGACAGAGAACACAAATACTTCTAACAATAAGGTGTTTTCTGGTGCAACCTAAAATCAATGGTTGAAAAAGGTAAATGGAGCACAGTGGTACAGCCAACATGAAGATGTAGAAAGCCTGCTTGATATTCCTTTTGAAAATAAGTTTCCACTATTTATTTATTTGAACCAGATGAACAGGCTAAGTTGGTAAAAGGATATATTAGCTGATTTTACATTACAATTAGGCTAAGCAATACATTGCAGAAATTGCAGTGAAACACCCCTCAAGCTTTAGTTTCCAAATTTAAAAGCAGACTTTCAAATGTATTATTCCTTATAAAAGAGTTGGAAACATTTAAAAGTATACATATGAATATTCATTTTGTCGCTAACTATTTTCAAATTACATTATTTTATTTAGGGATGCTTCAAGTGCCATCACTGTTAAGGTCTATATAAGATTAACTGTTTTCTATAAGAATTACAGTACATAGATTATATGCACAAAGTTTGTTTGAAACTAGTAATATGTTTTCCAGGCACAGGAATAATTAAATATTAGAGAAAGAAACATAGCACAGCTCCATTTTTGGTACTGTTACTATGAAAATATAACAAACATCCTGTAGCCTGGTCTACCTAGTGGCCACATAATGATACTACAGTAAATTGTAGCAATCCCTTTGTGTAAATATGTAAAATGATTAGCTCTAATGTCTACCTATCCAAAGCAGGATATTCTACCATTTAAGGAAAGCACTGTAATGTGTATTGATACTTTAATATATATCAATTATTATTTCTGTTGTAGTTGCTTGCATTTTAACATTAAAAAGAACAACTTCATTTTGCTCCAGTCACAAGCTTAAAAAGATCACTCATATCCAGTATTAAGGAAGGAAAGACAAATATGCAGAACAAGAACAAAGAACATCAAGCCTCAATATTGAACATGACAACAGCACTATTTACAGATACAAAAGTGATAAGGATTGTCATGCATTAACCAGCCGTTGGGAAAATGGTTTTGTTTTCATTGTTTAATGTACCTTTTTTGTCTTTTTTAAAATATTTGTATACATATCTAAATGGTTACAAAAAAGCCTGTCTTGAAATAAGGCAGTCCCAGAATTCTCTTTAGCCCTCAAAAGGCATTTCTTGTCTGTCATTAAAAGGAAAGAATAACAATAACATTAACTGGATACTTTGGCTTTTATGATCACAACATGTACTAATCTGAAAATGAATGAAACTTGAATGAAACATTTCTGTCATTTTCCTGGCATTTGTTTCCATTTCATATTTTATATAAATTAAGTTTTTATACTAAATCTTAACATTTTGTATAATATAATTTTAATAATGACCTCTTTTGAGCATTTTTACTGCTTTATGAATTTGATAGATGTATTTATGAATTGTCTAGTGGGTATGGAAATACTGTACTGCATGTCTTGTCTTATTCAAAATGGTCAAAATCTTTAGAAGTCTGAAACAATTTGAAGTTTCACACTAAGTTTGGGACACATTCACAGATTTACAATACTTTAACTTAATTGAGCCAAATGTTGTTTGCTGTTGCAACCTCTTCAGCTTTATTTGAATGACTTGAAGCTGTTATGCTCATACTGCCTGTGTGATTTAATAAGACTATAAAAATACACTCACATTTGTAAGAGCTATCTTAAGTGCCTCTATAACCAATTTGGTGCTAGTCTCTCACAAGAAATTTGAAGTGTGCCAATATCATTGTCCAACAGTTTCCTAACTTGTAAATAATTTAAGGCAAACCACATTCTATGAAACACAACATAAGTTACCAGAATCAGAACCAATGTTGATAACACACCACATATCTTGTTCTACTAACAATTTTGTAGTCTAATCAGAGCTGCGCATTGGTCAAAGTATCCAGTGTTAAGCTAAGTCCTTTACTAGCTTTACAACATGCAACCTAGAAAAAAAAAATGATCCTCCAAAAACAAGAAAAACAAAAATGAACAAAAAGATATACAGGGACAAAGAACATACAATGGACAGGCACACTCCTTTTGAACAGAAATCACAGTTTTGTTACAGTAAAATATGACAAAATAAAAATAAAGATACTAAAGTACAAATGGGCAAGCTCTCTGCAAAAATGCCCTCCTAGTTCATTTACTGTGTGGGATTGTTTGCAGTTTCCCGGTAGTGGGAAGAATGGGCCAAGGTCAAGTGTTGTCTTCAAATAAATAATAAGTTATTCAAGTGAAAACAATAAGCAAATTATATTTTCAGTGTTCTTACAGTACATACCAGTACTGTACGTAACAGGGTTTATCTATGCATGAAATTATGTCTTAGAGATCCTTTCAGTCGATGGTATATTGGTATATAAAAGAAAAATGGATTAAAAGTAACAATAGAGATATCTCTTTTTACATTTTAAGTGCCAAGTAAAGTGCCATTGTTTATTAAAAATGCATCTGTAGCACAGCAGCCAGTGAGCTGTAGTACAAGATCACTCTTAAAACTTTCTTTCTGTGTGGCAGGCCAGCTAGTGCCAAACCAATACTTTCTCTGAGTGTTGTGCTACAAAACGTTGCTTGTTTTTATTTACTTGGATTTGTTTTATGCACTTGTTTTCTGGATACTTAGAAGACTGTAGAGACTGACAAATTATTCAAAGCAATAAGACACAGCCATATGCATACCTTTAGGACAAAAGCATGTTCCAATGTTCTATCTTGATGAAGTAAGAAAGGCACCTTGTTCTTCTAGCTGCATGTGTTCAGGCTATAAAAGTACACACTGAACTACAATGTGTACAGGCAGATTTAAAATATCCTACCAGAAGTCATGATGTTGTATAACGACAGTTCAGTAGATGGATAACATTTATTAATATTTTTCCAGCATTCTATGTGCTTGCTATTGCTGCTGAACATCATGTGTGAATACTCAGACAATGCTTAGGAGTCTTCTGTTGCACTAATGTTCCTATATTTTTCTTGAGAAAAGGTTATATTAGTTCTAAATTGTCCAAAGTAAATCACCATACAATTAAGAGTATAAACAGTAGTGTGCCTGTTTGTTCGTATAGTATAATGAATCTTTCACAGATCTAAAAAAAAACAAAACAATTATTGTTTCCAATGAGCAAAGCAAGATGCTAGGAAATAACTAGCTTTGTCTTTCCCTACTTGTCTAATTTTGACATGACTGGGGTCATATGCGCAAAGAGGAAGAAAACAATCTGCAGTGTTTCATATAGTAAATAAAATAAATAAATGTAGAAACAAAACTCATGCATTTCATTGTGTATATAGAAAAATAAACCTAAATAAATATATTATAGCATTTAATTGACAACACTTGGTCTTGAATTCTCTTGAGCTGGCAGTTGTTAGGCTAATTCACTTTTTGGGGTTTGAGCCTTTTATAATGGGTTCCCTATTGACATACGTTGCCCAGTACACTAAATTAAAAATTGCAAAAAGCACAGGGAATATAATGCGGGACATTTTATCCACTTTACTGACGCTGTTGTACGTTTTCTTGCTTTCAATGATCCTTTCTTCCAACTTTGGCATTTTTGCAGGAGCTGCAGCACTCTTTGAGATGGTCGATAATCCTGGATCTTTTGCGATGTTGATGGCATAGGTTGTCCCCACTATATTGAAAGTGTTGTTGGCTTTTTTGGAGAGAGGTGCCGATTCCCTTCTCTGAAAATAAAAAAGCCAGTTGTGGTTAATGTCCATTTTGTACCCAGTGTCACATAATCATTTGGTCTATTACTATTCTTTTTTTATAAGAAAAAATGGTTATGTACAATGATACATAAAGCCCAAGGTTGAATTATAGTAAAATCTGGCAATAAGTAACAACAGCTACATAGTTTTAAAAGATAAGTTATTTCAGTGAAATTAATAAATAAATAAACAGGTTTAATAATTCTATGATATTACTTATAGATACTTTTAAACAAAGATATACCATACAGTATTGTTGCTATCAGTTATCAGCTTCTGGACACATAAAGAAAGGTACAACATGTATAATTGAAATTTAGTCTATTCGTCTGCTACAAAAATAAAAAAATAAGACTGGCACAAAATTAAAAAAAAGATGTAGTAATGAAAATTAAAATTAATATAGTCTTTTAATTTTATTTTTACTGCATTATGAAAAGTTGTTTATATCTTATCTTATCTAGCTTATTATTCTATGTTATTTTAAAACCCTAAAATTCTTCTTGTATTCAATTTCCAAAGAAGACATGGGAGGAATGCACAATTACTAGGCTATAAATTATGTTTTCACTTTCAAACAATGCTCTGGACATAAACCTCTGTGTTAAGTGGCTTCCTACTTAACTCAATCTCAGACACCAGAGATGAAATATCAAAGATGTGATTAATGTGTTGGTGTTAGTTTGTTTGCTCTCAGCTAGGGCTATATACTGTGCATTTGCCACTACACTGTGGTTACTTGTTTTTTTTTAAGAATGAAACTGTTAAAGAATAATGAATTTGTAAAGTACCATAAAGATCTTAGTAGGTTTATTTAAGAGCCCATGTTAAGATATTTGTTCTTTTTCACTGGAAACAAGAAGCTAGTTTTTTTCTTCTTTTTTAAAAAACAAAACACATTTGACTTCAGAGAAAACCAATGTAAAGTAGATGACAGTGAAATAAACATTGGAAAAAATGATCAGAAAAAATATAAGTCCAGAATGCTGCTGCAAGTGGTGTTAGCGCAGCACCAGTAGGTGGCACCCTTCCATCTGGACCTCAATGTCTGACTAACAGTTGATAATCATAGACACAGGGTACTTGGGCATGCCATCATTTGGATGACAAGCCAATCAGGGGTATCAGACTACTTTGTCATTAAAGATTAACTATTTGTAAATGGTGTTTATCCTGTTGTCCTTGATAAATTGCTCTCTGGTGTTAGTGTTGGGATTGCTGACACATAATAGCACTTAGCTAATAGCATTAGGTGGGTGCTGCACTCTAGCGGTGGATGAATTGGGAATGGGACACCAATCAATCGCAGGCCTGAAACACAAACACAGACAAGAGCATGTACACACTAATACAGTACCTAGGGCTACGTTTCTCAGAAGCCAACTAACCTACCAATATGTTTTGGGACTCTAGGAGGAAACCAGAGCACCTGGAGGAAATACATGCCAAAACGGGGAGAACATATAAACTCCATGTGGATAGCATGCCAGGTCTGGAAGTGAATCCAAGAC
The DNA here is from genome assembly GCF_055471065.1 of Atractosteus spatula. Taxonomy (NCBI): domain Eukaryota; kingdom Metazoa; phylum Chordata; class Actinopteri; order Semionotiformes; family Lepisosteidae; genus Atractosteus; species Atractosteus spatula. The sequence goes on from NC_142714.1 coordinate 37,282,780, forward strand.
CCCAGCATACAAGGCAGCAATCCAAATTGCTGTGCCACCTTACCACCCTCTTCAACTTACTATTATCATTATTAGTAATTGTATTCTCCTGCATTGAAAGTTAATTTTAATAAAGTATACTGTTATGTTCCTATCACTAATATAGCTTAAGAGGTTTAACTCTTTACTACCAAAAAGCTAACATCTTTTTCCAGTATGCAATTTCCAGGATAATCCTCTCTTGTAGCAAAACGTTATGCAAAACACATTTTAAAGTACTCTGTCAGTTATTGTAATCAACTAAATTTTAAGTTATTGGTGCTTTACTGAAATCCATTACACTATTTTAAAAATTTAATACAAGAAGGAAAATAATCCATTTCTTCCTCTCTTATATCTGTGCATTAGAAAAAAATTGCCATCAGACATTTGCCACACTGTATAATGGCATATTATAATAACGGGCAAGAGCACTAAAATCTGTGTTTAATAGTTGTTTTGTTCTTGGCTTTTAATGAAGGAACATAAAAAATGAGTATAGTGGTAATGGTTGTAAGAAACTTTATATTTGCTATACAATAGTGTAAAGCAAGCAGCCAGAAAAACAGTAGACCTATAAAGTTTGATATTAATTAATGCTTATTTACATACTTATATCTATTGCATTGTCACTTCTTACTTCCTCAGAAAGCTGGAGTTTTATATTAATTGGTACATGACTAAAACTTACTACATGTACAGTATTTTTATAGTTTGTGGGACACACAGTATGTACAAACGACAATAGCTTACTTAATATACTGATCCCAAGACGCAAGAAATGACAGCAGTGTATTTTTTGTTGCTGCTGAGTCAATCATGTTAGTTTTTACATTTTAAATGTCATTTTATTCAGTTCCCAACTCTGAAAGAAACTCTGATAAAGGATTTGAAGTCTCTGTTTTATCATTTTTATTTCTGTAAATTAAAACTGAGGAATATGGTGTATGACATACAGTACAATACATCGTGTAGCATCTACTAAAAATATTGGGACAATGAAGTCAACTTTAAAAATTTACAAAACATAACAAACAAGTATAGCCCCTAAAAAAATATTTGGAATAATAGCAATTCAGTTCCACTCTTTTGGGACAATTTAATTGTTAAATTAATAGAGTTGAGCCACAGTACTGTAAAACAATTTGTTATTGTTCCTTGTTGATCAGGTGCTGATTAAAGTAAGAACACCTCAAGAACAGGCAAGACCTCATAGTGGCAGAAAAACAGGCTTGGTAGAGCATCTAAATTGATTACACAGAGTTTAGTGAGCTTAACTGGTCGCATCTTTGCAGTTACTACCTCAAAAGGATATGCAACCAAATCTTGACTTTTACATTCCATAATTTAAAGGTGAATGTGTCCCAGTACTTATGCCCACTTGAAATTACTGTGTTGAGTTTTTATACGATCAATTGCGTTTTTGCCACATGTAGTACTTTATGTATAAACCTAATACATATATTGTACTTATCACTGATATCAATCTCATGATCACAAATACACCTCTTCTTAATTGTAAACCAAAAATAAGAGCAAAAATGGAGTGCTGCAAACAAAGTTTGCTTCTGCCAATGTTCCGTAAAAATTAACTGTTTCAGTTAGCCTGATTTGTGTAGAGCATACTGCATATGAAATTCAGAAATAAACAGGCATATAAAATATAAAAAGATTAGACCTAATTACTAGTGGTGGCAGATAGCTGCAAAGACAATTACTGTACCTTTTTATCTTGGCAGCCAACAGAAAAAGTGAAATTAGATGCATGGCAAAGTGCAGCAAGTACCCTGAATAAATACACAGTCCCTGTCCATATAAAGATTACAGAAAAAAGGGGCTCATTCCTGTTTGCCAGCAGGAATGTACAGTAGACTGCAAAAGTTGATATGTAGGAAACAATATATACTGTAGCTTCATGCCATGAAATGTATTAAATGGAAGTTAAATATGAAAAAGACTGAATAAGAAGTATGTAACAGATTTAACCAATTATCAGCCATATCAGAATGAATATAATAAGTGCTTTACTGATACAGTAAATACACAGCAAAGCTGTGTGGGCTTATCCAATTAATACATTTACTGTATAGCTATCTGCAATTCTGTGCACCATTTGGGTTGATGTTGTACTGTAAGTTTACAGTTTTAAAGTTATTTTATTTCTTTATTCATCAAGTCCAAACCTAAAGTACTGTCACATTACTTTGCCCAGTTTGTCAATCAGGGTGGCAATAGGGCATCAGCTCTTCAGTCTCTATATTTAATTTGGAAAAATACTTTGAATTTGAACCCTTGAAGTTAATCACCTCCTTCACTTGGTGTTTTCACAGTGTGCTTAATTCTGGCTGCACTGGGAAAATCAATACTAGATACTGTAGTATTGCTTCTGCTCATTCTCTAGGGGCACATGTGCCATCTGATTGATTTGGACAATATCCTGAAATATGTTAGAATAGTTTTATTCTAACATATTGAAATTGCAAGAAAAATGCAAGAAATAGCGGTTAATCCCATGCTGAAAACTAAAAAGAAAGAGTAAAATACAAATTTTGGCTGTGAAGATTTAAAATGAGTGTGGAATTAAGCTCTACATATGTCAAAGATAGTATAGTTTGGAAAAAAAGCCCTATTTATGAGTTTTATTTTTTGCTATTTTTACACTGTGGCACCAGGGCACTGCCATAGTATAGAAAACAAAAAAAATCTGAATATAATTGGAAAGTCTGAATGTCAATTAAACATATTAGGTGTAAAGCATTTAAACACAAAGGTGTGCATTTTTCTCACCTTCAATGTTGATTAATTTAATATCTAAAAACAATGAGGTATTTACATCAGGCTGGAGCTACACATGAAGCACTATAAACCAGTTGAAGATACCTGAATAGGTAATAAATGGAACTAACCAGTATCACCGGATCAATGGCAATGTAGACATGAAGCAGCCATGTCACAAACTTTCACCTGCTTAAATTGTTTTTTACTTTTGAGCCTGTGGAATGTTTACTTTAAAATAAATGTAGCATACAGTATTGCGATACCACTGTATTATTTTTGCCATTTTGCCATTTTTTTTCTTTTTGTCCTATTTGACCTCATTCTTAAGTATCCCTATTAGCTCAAATTTGTCTAACCAAATAGTGACAAAAAGCACAACGTAGCAAAATGCCCCCTCCATTTATCACTAGCCAAAAAAAAAAACAGTTTTTGTGTAGGCAAATTCAAATCCTCAGCAAGGGTGGTTTTTTCAGTAGACTTAAAAAAAAATCTTTCCTTACCATTCATTTTGTTTTGTTTTTTTTAAATTTCTATCAAAACCAGTTAGTACCACAGATCTCTGCTAATTGCTTTGTTGGCTGACCTACCCTGAATGAAGTAATGACAACCTGATTGTAGGGCTGAAGGGTTGTTCTTCCCTTTGAGGAATGAGCCAGGGAGTCACTGCAGGTGTGAAGATGGGGTTGGGGGCGGAGTGTGAATGATGATGTGTAAGCATGTGCTTTAAAGATCTGATATTTATATTCTGCAGAACAGTATGGGGCATAAACATCATGAGCACACTTTGCAAGTTCTTCTCTGTTGTGTAAAACGTTTTAATGACTTTCCTTCCTAGAATATTTCTTTAATTGACAGAAAGACAACAGAATCTATAACATTAAGTAAAGAGCCCAGGAATAAAAATAAATAAATAATAAATTGATGCACAAATGTTTGCCCCCAACAAGAAATTACAACATGGGTGACAACAGTCCTGTCCACCCAAGCCAATTAAACTCTACAAGCATTAACAAAACAGGACAAATAATAGAAAACACAGGTTTGTTAGTGCTTTTTTCTTGCTTGCTAATAAAACAACATCAAGGGATTCCAGGAGAGAATATACAACTGAAAATTAATATAGTTTAAATGGCAGCTCTGTGACCAAAATATTAACATGCAAATCTTTTAATGCCATTACAAATTGGTTCTGAGCTTCAAAGCAAAAAAAAATCTCTAGGTTTATTCCCCAATTTTCAGAATTTAAACGACTCAAAGCCTCTTAAACTAAGCATAACAAATCTGTCTTCTGGAAGCCCTTTTGTTTTAGATATGTGATATTCCTATTGGTTTGGAGTGACTTGTTATGGCCACTGAATTATAGTACTAAACCAAACTATTAAACAGTAAAAGACAGAAGATAATAGAAGAAAATAATTCCATGTAATACCTGTATTAGTATTACTCCAAATACCTCCATTAGTCTTTTTTTAACTACATATGCAGTTACAGATTTTTTTTCTAAGCTCGCTGAAAGATTTCTGATGGGCTCACTGATTATTAAAAAATCATGAACTGAATTCTTTATCATAGCTGTGTAATAAAATAATTAGACACAAATCCAGATTAAGCCATTTTAAAGGACACAATATGAACACTGTATGCCAACACTCATTTATTTATAGGGGATGCTGAGGACTGTTAAGTAATTAATGTACAGTTAAGGTTTGGATACAGGATGAGGAAGAAGACCAGCCCATAATAAACCAATAGGTTAGAAAGATTCTGCAACGGAGGTGGAGAAGGGGGTGTTGGGGTTGGGGGGTATTGTGGTGAGTGCTAGGATACAGTAGTATGAATTTGCATAGGAATTTAGAAAAAATGTTTACATACAGTGTAAATTATATATATATACAGCATACAGTCTTATGTACTTAGTTAAAGCTTTAAATACCACTGTAAAGGTATTTAACATTGTAAACTGACACAGAACACTTAAATATAGGAAAAGGTAAAGGTTTATTCTGTACTGAAAGGAAAAGAAAAAATACATAACATTTCAACTGTGAAGCCTTCGTCAGGTGGAAGAAGGTGAAAGGGAAAGAAGACTCTATAGATGGCACGTTGTGTCTCTTTTCTTTTCCTTTCAGCATTGGATAAACCTTTACCTGTTCCTTTGCAGCCTATGCATGCTGACGCAGGTACCTACTCCCACATAAACACAGTTTAGCTTCTCTTTAAAATCAAGATATGGGAATGAATGTCTTTGTTTAATTTAAAAAAAATGTTTGCTTTAAAAATTGCACTGCACTTCAAATATATGAGAGCCTCAAGGTACCACACACTAATCAATGTCAATGGCAATGATGAAATCTGTTTTGTAAGAGCTCTTCAGTCTTAATTCAGGATAAGTTTCACTGTTATCTTCATGCCAGTATCTTGAAAGAAGAATCATTCAGCTGTGACAGTTAGCACAAGTCCAATACCTTGCAGCTTTAAAAGCTTATTGATTTGTCCTGATAAAAAGAACTTTCTGGGCAGTTAAATCATGGGTAGGGATTACGTCTATGTAACGGGGATGACTATTAACAAGGATCACATAACCTTTTCTAATACTTCTTAAAATACCGCTGTGTAGTCTTATAGGCTGCACAAAAATGCTTCAGAGCACATACTCTGATAAGAGAAAGCAAAAGTGCAGTCTGATTAGGACACTGTCTAGAGAAGGAGTAATTGAAAAGGGGGTTTCTAATACATACAGTATACTGTAAGATTGTTATTGTAATCTGTTCTATGTCATTCTACTTATGTGAAATAAAATTGGGTTCTTGAACTAGGCTCCAATGTACATTAAATCACATAATATAACTATGGCTTGACAGGAAACAGTTGGAAGCAGAGGTATTACAATAGGTTAAACACTATTGGGGATATACACTGTACAGTACATGTTACTATTACCTTGCTGTTTGTGAAGGTGGCACCTTCAGGTTGATGTCAGGAAATAATGCCAGTAACATGCAAACAAGACATATTCACTTTCTACTTGAACAGAGGAACCTGGATCAAATTTTCGTAATTCTCAGATAGTGTACATATCTGAGTCACACAGATAATCATTCCAAATGGACTTCAAAATCAACATTGAAACATGAAACAGAAGACACAAAAGTGCATGAGCAGGAAGTACTTTTAATACCTGTCATAATTAGGAACAAACTAAACAGCCATGTTATTGAAGACGGTACCCTTGTCATATACTTTAGATACTTAATTACTGCAGCAACTAAGAACAAATAAACTACTGAAGCCTCCTCTTATGTTTCTAAACATTTTTAAGTATTGAAGCTTGCAAATTAGCCTGCTGCTGGAAATTGTATATTATTCACTACAACAAAAACTGTATTAAGCCATTTTTTATTCAATGATTTTTATGTTTTAAAAAGATCTCCATGTGAACTTTTTCATGTGACTTTCATAAATGAAGCACAGACTGGAAATCTAGAAGTATTAATACTTTTCCTGCGATATTTAGGTTTCAGTCCATGAGACGCAGATCATTTCTGAGCAATTTAAAAAAAAACATGATGTACATAGAAAATGTTAAAAATGCATCATTACACCCTAAACCCAAATCTTAAACAAGCAGAGTTTGAATATAGTAGCTATATTTTAATACATATACAAAATGTTTTCTTGTATATGAATGAAGTTCCTCAATAAAACTTTCCAAAGTCAACCAAACTGACACATTTGGTTAATTTTTCAAAACAAATGTAAAGGCCTTTATCATTACATTATGTAAATGACTGGCAATAAAATCACACTTTTCAGAAAAATCCAGATCTGCACAAAAGTTTAAGCTAAAAGGTGTGAGAACTCTTTGGTCCAAGAGTTGTCTGGGACAGAACCCTAGATTAAAGCACCCACAAGTTTGTTTTCTTCAACGTTGTTTTCCTTGGAGATCATAATGACAAAAAGGTTTCTTATTGTACAGTTTCTTATGGTTTCAAAAAATCTTACAAATCGAAACTGGATACTCATCTGTCCCAGTTCATCTCTCAAAAATAGGCAAGCCAAAAATAAGTTAATAAATAATATGCATTAAAATGACAAAAAAATCAATCACTTCATAACAGTAACTTTTCAAGACCTTGGAAGGAAACATAAATAACATCCCTGACAAGCTCTTTGCCCAAGAGCCCAAAAGGCCTGGATTGCTAATTGCCATGCTCGGAAGGGCAAAATTAATTATCAGCAGAGGTCCACAAGTTATTTGCCAAGCAGGAAATCATCTTACACCAATGTTCCTCTGGATGACTCAGTTTATCTTCACCGTGGGATGGACTATGTGGGGCACAGCTCCAAAGTAACAGGAAATGGAGGAGGGCAAGAACATGCTGATTTGAAGGACAGAAAAAAAAATAAATAAACATACACAATAAACCTGCTGTATCTCATCGTCACTGTGGAATGGTAGAGTCCCAAGGGGCATTCAGATTGGAATTGCTGGTAAAAGTCCTGGAGGGGATCTTTATTGCATTCAGAACAATCTTCACCTTGTTCATACTCAGTTGTAACATAAAATAACTTTATGGTGAAAAAAGTGTAGTAGAATTCACTGGTTTTCATTGCATCAGGAACAGATGTTGTACATTAATGCACTGAAAAATGATCTTGAAAATGTTTGGTTGTTTCTACGTTTACATCTAATTTTATATGAACATCTTTGGTCCTTTTACAGTATCGTAACAAAGGGCAGGATGAGATTCAGTGCTTTCAACAACAGCAACTTGCTTTTTATTCCTTAATTTTTATGCAGAATTTTATCAGCCTTTAATAACTGGCACCTTTTGACCTAATCCATTTATCAACAATTCATCAATGTCTGTAGTCCATTAACCTACCATGTTTATTAGCACTCTACAACACCTGTCACCAAAGAAATATGCAGTTGACTTTGTCCTGCCTTATTTTCATCCTTCATGTGGTAGCTTTCTTTCTATAGCACTACTCGTTCGTCTCCTTCCGTAAGAAAAATCGAAGACCACATTAAGCAACTTAAACAAAGTACCTGGGGCAATGAATTTAAACGCCAGTCAGACATTTATAGCAGTTTCAATATTTGACATGTTCAAATATTAAATATTGTAAAAAATACATGTTCTCCAAATATTCACTTGAATTTATTTTAAAACATTTTCAAACAAAGATAATCTCTAGTGTAACAGACACCTTTGAAATCTGAAGTAACATAAGTATCAATAGAAGCAAGTTGTTGACTTTATACATTAACTGCTATATACTGTACACTATTGTTGTATTCGATTCTACACCTTCTCAAGGATGTTGCTAGTCACCCGGAGTATGTGGTATACATACAGTATGTTACCATCCATCACTTCAAGTCCACACAGTACCAAGTCTCACAGACAGTGTTTATGTGCCTTACCAATACACCTAACAAGAGTTATTTTCTAGATTAAACATGAAGTACATTTCCATATATGAAACTATACAGTCGACTTTGTATCACACAGCAATTGCTTTTAAGGCAAAGGTACAGCTTTTGATTCCCACCAGCCCTAATTTGCCTAACCCATATTCAAATTCAAGTCCCTCCCTTGCTTTCTGTTTAATTGCAGCTGAGCTATTATATTGGAATATCGTTAAAAAAAAAGAAAATGAACACCCTATGGATCATACATCTGTGATGGTATTTTGATAGTAATGGAAATGCTCACAAAATACAATGTAAAATGAGCTATTGTAATGTCATTAAATAAAAATAAAAAATTGGAATGTTTTAAATATACCATGTAAAAGGTTGTCTGGACTTAAAAGTGTACTGTAAACATTTTCTATAAACTATTTCAGATAAAATATTTTTTCTCTATAAATACGGGTGCTTAAGCATTATAGAAATGATCACCAACTAGGTGAAAGAGATTTGCAGTAAACTAGAAACTGTGTACTGTTATATACTATACAGTTCTGTCAAATGGATGCTGGAATTTGAACAGGTGTTCTAATGTGAAAGGTAATTTAAGTAATTGATGTAATATCTTGGAGCTCCTAACCTCTTCATGTTTTTTTTTAATTTTTTGATCACTCAGTTTAAAAAAAAAGTTGAATAAAACAGTACATATATTTCCTTCTGTGAAAAATTATTTATTCAAGAGGTCATGAAAGTTTGCCCCTCCTTTTACTAATTTTCTGCATGTTCATAGTTATTGTTTGTGGTTTACTCAAGGCACATTGTAAAAAAACAATTATCGTAGATCAGTGCTTCTTAGGTTTAGGTTTAATACTTTTTCAAAGCACTTTAGAAACAGGCTACCATGTGCACACATCCTAGCAATTAGTTTCAAGTGCTCTTGTCTGAGATTATTTGTACTGGAATAGATAGCAAATGATCTACAGTAAGCAAAAGCAACAACAGATAATTGAGCACAGGATACATAATTGAATGTGAGACAAGCAAGATCTGAAAAACATGCAAAAAGTAATTTGAATAGGTTTACTCATGGCTTCAAGAAAGAAAATATTCTTTTGAGATTTATATATTTCCCATAAATGTCTGTTCCACCAAGAAATTTGTGGCACACAACATCTTCAATTGTATTTAATTGAATGTTACATTGCATGCAATTTCTAGTGTCAGATAACTTCTATAATAGATGATAAAACCTTTGTCTGTAGAATTTAAACAACATGGAAAAAGTCACTCAAGAACTTGAATTCTAACAGTTTGGAAGCTCTGAGTTGATGATAAGTTCGGACTTTTTTGTTTTCCATGCTAAATACATCCATCCATTTATGAACCGCTTTATCTAATACGAGGCTGGATACACTCTTTTTGGGATACCAGTCCATCTCAGGGCACACAGACACAAACACAGACACACTCACACAAGGGTCAATTTTCCCAGAAGTCAATTATCTTACCAGTATGGCTTTGGACTGTGGGAGAAAACTGATATATGAATGTCACTCAAACAACACCCTATTGAACCCAGGTCCCCAGACCTGGGAGTCAGCAATGCTAAGCACTGCACCACTGTGCCGCCCCATGCTAAATGCAGGTTTTAATATAACAGACATATTTTGAGATATACTTGAGGTTTTATATATTTCATTGAAGGCACGACAGTTTAATGTGCCTTGGACCATATTAAAAAAGGCACTCACACGTAGCTCCTGGGCCTCCATAGCTTTCTTTCCATCCCATGCCCAACTCCGTTTGGTGAAGTAGTTCACTGTGGCAAATTCAATAAGGGCCGAAAACACAAAGGCATAGCAGACGGCCATAAACCAGTCCATAGCCGTGGCATATGCCACTTTGGGTAAAGAATTTCTTGCACTGATACTTAGGGTGGTCATGGTCAGGACAGTGGTGACACCTGTAGGAAACACAGAAGATAAAAAAATTAGTTGACACCATACAGAAACCATGACAGCAAGTAGCTTCATTCAAGCAAGCAGCTCTTCACAATACAGATCCCAACTTTAAAATTTAAAATGACCTAAAAAAGGATTATTGTGCTGCCTCAGACATGCAAACACTCAGCTCAGATGCTCCATTTAGACAGTCATTATGTCTATCAGAGACAAGTCCTCAAAACCAGACCTCTCAGTGTGAAAATGTGCAGAAATTCATTGTTAAGGCTAGTTAAGGTTGGTTCAATATGTTAAAAAGCAGCTTGTACAAACACAGAATTAAATGTGAAGTAGAGTAATGCAATTTCTGGATGCACATTCCAGTATGGCAATGGCACTGATATTGAATTTACAGTATTTGCAGGTCATGTTTTTCATTAGCATCTAGGAACCTGACTATCATTCGTATCTGGGTCCCTCCTCACTTTATTTTGTAACATTACAGCTGATTATGGTGTTCGTGCACCTATGAGGTCAAAACACATTTCTCCTTGCGGATGTCCTTTTAGATCTGTTGCTCTTTCTCCCTAAAAATATTTTCCTTTTGGTTTTGTAATTATCCTACCTTTTTTTGTTCATATTCAAAGGCCTCTTAAATATCACGGTTAATGATAGGCTAATGGACAAAGGTGTGTTCTGGAATGAAATACTTTTTTTTTTCTCTATTGCATGTTATTGTATATTAAATGTTTGTAATGTACAATGCTTGTGAGGACTGTTTCTTTAAACACCTTCCTCGAGGGTTGTTTTCCTTGTTTCCTTGTTATATAAAATACAGTTAACCATGATTGATTGATGTTTTGGGCCCATTAAAATATTTAATAATAGCTACAGATTTAAATGCATTACTATGGTTTAGCTTTTCCATATACATGTATCCTCAAAGAGACTTGGGTTCCAGATGTCAAAAATACATAAAAATCCTTTTATTGATAAAGTGCATGTAGCATAACTTCTCCCACAGAGACAGTAACAGATTCTAGCCATCTGTTAAGATAGCCTGGACTTTATATGTCAGTAGTGTGATTAATCAAGCATGGATTCCAGCGAACCATGCCTGTTTAGTGAAGCACAACTCTTGATGTGGACGACAAAGGGAACAATATTATTGGATAGGGTCTGCATGTTTCCAACATCTTGCAACCAGCAAATAGACCTGATAATGCAATGTGAAAGTAATAGGAGCAGAAGAAGTCTGAAGCATATGATGACAAAAACAGATCCTGAGCGCACCATTTTGACACCAATAACCTTATTTGCAATGCAATAAATGAGAGACAGCTTAAGGTTACAAAAACAAAAAAAGAAAAAATTACTCTGACTTCTCAGGTCAATATTTCATGTTTGTGTCACTTAGACTGCTCCTTTTGACTTAAGTCAAATCTAAAATTTCATAAAAGTTTTATTTTTCTTGACAAGGTGTCTGTTAACAAAATGTTATTATTCAGCTTATCTATTTGATATTGAAGTGACAAATTCCACATTGATTGACCACAATACAAGTGGTCAATACAATACAATACAAGAAGAAAAAAAACACAGCATAGATAAAATGAAAATAAATGCAGTGAGAAATCAAAATCTATGATAGGTCATTGTGCAGTTCACTTCATTTATTTATTTTTGTTGGGGAAAGAATGCATTCAAAATAAATAAAATAATATTGTCCACCAAAGCAAATGTAGGCAATTATGCCACTTGAGTTGTTTTCACCTGCTTCCTAGGCACAAATAGGACTGACATGGCTTTGTTCTTGTTCATGACAACTTTTCAATGACCAATGGCAACCAAGAATGATTAATTATGCTAGCCTGTGCTGTGCAATGTTTGGTAATTTAATTGAAAATGCTTTTATTGTGTGATAAATGTGTCATTGAAGCATTCTTCTTGTTTTGTTGTTGGTATAGCTAACCTGTGAACTGCAATTACTGAAGCAAAAAAGGACACTTCTAACATAAGGGCATTATGAAAACATTGATAACTGCATGAATAAAACTGAACTGTGCAAAAATATGAGTTTTAATGCTATAAACAGTAGAAAATTCTTCCTTGCGTCTAGAGAGACATTCTTGTACACTTTTTTCAGCTAGAAGCATAAATCATGTAATACACATGGGTATGTTCTGTAAATTACAAAAATCATTTTCCGCAGAAACATCATGTCATATCGAGGATTGCAATATCTTTCCAGAGATCTGGCACTTCTCCAAGTAGAAATCTACATTCAATTATTAATTAATTATCAACTTTTGGGAGTTTGTAATACATAAATCCGGGCTTTGAGTAGTTCATTGAGTGTGCAATGTTTAAGAAATTCAGCTGGTTTATGGGTTTAATTTCTTATTTCAACCACCCCACCTATAAATACAATTTCTTTTTTTATCCTTTTGTTGATCTCACATAAATGAGCTCTATCATCATCATTCATTGAAAATAAGGAACATAAACAACCCTAGATAAGTCAATTAGAAGAAAAAGATGTTACAGTGTATTAAATTCAGTTTTGAATAGTTTCTGTGTGATTTCTAGTTTTTTCCCCAAGCTTTACTAGTTTTTTTTTCATAGTCACCTTCACGGCAAGGGAATTCTTTCTGGAGTTTCTTCAGCTGAGAATTAAGTATGTAGATGGAAGTTCCTTCTGGGTAAATGTTTGTGTGCTAGACATTGTTACGCTCTAAATCACTGATTAGCCTACATTTTCAAGCCTGCTAGTGAAACACACTTGAAACATGATTTTAAACATTCATCTGAAATAATTGAGGTCTTATGGGAAAAAAGAAGGCAATATGCTCTTATCATTTAAGAAAATAATCATATGCGGCAAATACACAGAAAGCATCCAATTGGTGATGTTTCACAAAAAAAGAGCATGTTGGTGAAGACAAATAGCATGGATAAGTGCATGACCTTCTTAGTCTTGTGGACTGACTTTACTGTGTCTTGATCAAATTAGTCGTTTTCACACCACAGCCTAAAAGCAAAAGCACCAAGACTAAAAGCAGAGACAGAATGGTCTGAAAACAAGATCATCATCTGACCACTGTTTGAAGGTGAAATGTAGCAATAACAGTTTACCAAAGGACATGGAAAGTCAATACTGCTTATCTAAAATAGCTACAATTTAGTTTCTTTCCTGCTTCTTTGAAATATCTGAATTTCAGGCTAAAAGAATTTGGAAAACCAGACACCTCTTGTCTCAACTTGACACTCTAGAATCAGTAGACATGCAAAATGGTTGTGGAAAATATATTTGGCTGACAGATGAGCTGCATAATGTTTTGTAAAATGGTGCATGAAGGACAATGCAACCATCTAACAAGTTCCAGTTCTAGGACACCCTTCTAACCCAACCCAATAAAGATGAAAACCTACAGAATTTGGCAAGATTATTTCTTGCATGGTGTGTTATTTTATTTGTAATGTACGTGTGACAATGTACAGTACTGTGGACTGTTTTAATGTGTTTTTCTTCTTAAATTTTGGAAGCAAGATATATATTGCATACAGTTGCATTTAAGAATCGGCACACTCTCCTCTTCAAAGAATTTGTGCTGGCATAAGCATCATCTATAAATATATATTAAAATTCCTTTTAGGCACCCATTATTCCTGAGAATGAATAGTGAAATATCTGAGTTGGAAATGATGATGCTAAATATGAGTGCTAAATATATCTATTTCAGCAACTTTAAATTAAAAACATTTATTAGATTTAGGATTAACTTTAATGCTGGGGAGTGCAAATAGAGTAACACGTTAGCTTAAAAGGCTGTAGACTGAAAGGTTTTTTAAAAATAATTTGTTTTTCTTAACCTGAACTTCAGATAACATAACATAAATGTATGGTTTCACGTACAATGCATACATCACTATTTTGCAAAGGTACAGTAATTTAACTAGTTTCAGTGCAAACTAGAACATTTTACATTGGAAAATATACTCATGTTTTATTAAAACATTTAATTTTTGTCCTAGGTATGGATGAGTATATAACCCAAGATTAACTAAGGGTTGATCAATTGAAACAATTTTTCCTCAATGTATTTATTTTGTACAATACATTAATAATTTCACTTTTCTATAAAACAATCTGGCTTTACAAGTATTAATGGCCTAGCATAGCCTGTGTTAATATGCTTGTTCTTGTTGAAAGGACATCCTGACCTCTGTTAATACATTTGTGTAAATAATCATTTTGGCCTATTTTCATTCATGCTTTAAACTCATACAAGGTAAGAAGAAGCATAAGGTAGAATGTCTTTAGCTGCTTATACAGTAGGTCTAAGAGTAGGTTTTCCAAGCAGTGTTGTAACCTGCACATTTGAAGAATCAATAGGGAATTACTCTAGACTGCTGCTAGTGTTAGAACGTTTTACCTTGTTACAATGTGTGCTTAATATATTGTTCAAAAAAGGGTAACTGGCTGTATTACTCTAAATTCCATAGAATGCTTTTTAGTCCCAATTAAAACATGTCTCCTGATTACAAATTTCCTAGCTGCACTAAAACAAATTAATACATTATTGAAATAAAGAACAAAACAATCATGGCACAGCTACTTCTAGAGAAAGACCGAATTTACACTCATCCTTGATATAACTGCATAATTTAAATAGCAGCTGAATATGAATTTCTGTCCCACATCCAGATTGAATTGCTTGTTCAAAATGTTTCAAGGTTAAAGAAAGATTAGGCTCACCAAAAACAGTGCGTGCAGGAACAGATTCTCTGTTTAGCCAGAAGGAAACCTGAGACAAGATGACAGTCATGATGCATGGAAGGTAAGTTTGAATCACAAAATAGCCAATTTTCCTTTTCAAATGGAAATATGTTGTCATCACTATATATTCTCCTGAGGGAAAGAGAAAACACATGAATTATTTACATGCTCATGGTCTGTCCAGACACAATGCTTAAATTACAAGTACAAAGCTAAAATATTTAGAGTTGAAATATTCTGCTTATGAGTATTAATACATGGAATTATTCTCAGTAGAACTGCAATAACAATTAGTGGAGGGAGATATTCACAACTCTATGTCATCACTTCTGGGGTCAGCTTTTTTACCTCCAGGAATAAAAAATAAGAAGAGAGACTTCCCTAGGACGATCATTATTAATTTTGATCAGAGTCATTACCTGCACAATTACACAGTTAATATGTTCATACGCAAAGGGATAGCATCACAAGGGATAAGGCATACCTTCTTATCATACTTTAAGACTTTTCATTTTTTATGAGGACATGTGTGCACTTTATCAGACCCACTTGCTGCATATACAAACTAGGATGAGCTACTGGCTTTGTGTATCAAAGTATTTTTAGCCAATGAAAAGTGACATATAATAGCTGTATATGTCATACATATACCTCTATGTATGTTCACAAGCTATTTGAAAGGTTTCTCTGTTGTTTTAGAAATGAAAAAAGACAGTATAAGACAGAAACGAGAAAAAAAGACAGTGTATTGAACACTTTTAACATAACCTCTCTTGATTTTAATTCTATGCCTTTAACTGTGCTGTATATCATTACTATATATCCTAGTAGCTATGTAAAGATGAAGCCAGCTAGAATGTGTGTCAAATGTTAGCAGAAAGCATTCTCATGTAATCCACAGCCCTTTCCGGCATACCGCTTTCAGTCCATCACTACTCAAACCAGATCGCTAGGTGGCACTAATGTTGTGTTAGATGTTACTGAAACGGTAGCGTCATTTAATCTGTTTTTTTCCCTAGTCTAATAATCATATTTCTTGAAAATGTAACATATTTTATACTATATATGTTAAAGAAACACATAGAATACATAGATACCATTTTTAATTGTAAGATGGCCGATTTTTTCTGAAAAGAGGATCACATGCCATAAATGGAGCCAAAAACCCTACAATATATTACTTTACAGAATTCTTTAACTCAGTAACTTTGACATTATTTTTGCTTGATAGAACTGATACTGTATGTGATAAATGGTATATATCAGAGTACAGGGTGATATAGTCTAGAGCTATATCACCCTGCAACTCACAACTGGCAGACCACTGAAACTACAGTAAGCAGGTGTGAATCTGGTCAGTACCTGGATCGAGGAGACCTCCTGTGAAAGCTAAGGTTGCTT
This sequence comes from Atractosteus spatula, assembly GCF_055471065.1. Classification (NCBI taxonomy): domain Eukaryota; kingdom Metazoa; phylum Chordata; class Actinopteri; order Semionotiformes; family Lepisosteidae; genus Atractosteus; species Atractosteus spatula. Next base: position 37,299,116 of record NC_142714.1, read on the forward strand.
GTTGAAGAGGTGTTAGTGAGACCAGTAGGGAGCACTCACTGTGGTCTGTTTGGGTCCTACTGCTCAAGTAGAGTGATGGGGACACTATAATAAAAAGTTGCCATCCTTGGGATGAGATGTAAAGCAGAGGTCCTGACTCTCTGTGGTCATTAAAAATGCCAGGGTGTTTCATGAAAAGAGTAGGGATGTTATCCTGTTGTCCTGGCTAAATACTTTATCGATAACGACCTCCTAATAATCACCCTATATGAAATGGCTTCATTACTCTGCTCACCTCTGCACTGATAGCTGATGTGTGGTAATGTGTGGTGCCGTTGCATCCCACATTGGTGGAGGGGAGTCCCCATTTTCTTTAATGTACTGTCTGATTGTCAAGAAAGGCGCTCTATAATTGTAAGAATTATTATAAAGTTTGAGATTCAAAGATCCATTGGTCAAACAACCATAATGAGCTCAAATTTCTCACTGAGATACGTCTGTGGTCCAGCTCTGTGCAGGGAGTGTTATTATTAGTAGTAGTGGTAGTAATAATGGAAGTAATTTAATACTAGTATTACTTTATTATTGGTTTGTATACATGTGTGGAATTTTGGGAGTTTTTCTGTCCATGTATTTGGTTTCTAATATACTTCCCGTTCTTTCTCCCTTCATGTCAGAGCTAGTGGTCAAAATAAATAATAAGGCCTCTGCCTATTCCACATCCTTTGTTCCTATACTGTATGTACAGTATAGTACTCTCTGTTTGGTGACTGCAGGAAGCACAGTAGGCTTCACCTAGGGATGTAAAGAATAAAAGTTTAGTTTCCAATAAGAGTCTCTTGTTCATACTTCTTCATCAATTAGAATAGTTCATTCCACACAATGTGTCGTAAATACCTGAAGAATTTTAATTAAAATTTCTTCTCTTTGTATATCTAATATATCCCCATCATCTAAATGGTGATACACAATAGAACGTTTCCGTGAACTGGGCAGCAGCTAAGCAATTGTGATCAGCAGCAAGTGACAATGGCATTTGTTTTATGAAGTTTTAGAAATTATTATTACTATTATTACTAATTATTACTCACACAGATGTACTTATCTTTTCAGTCATGCTGACCTGCAGGTCCCACCCAGGCCTTATTAGACTGTACATTTTGACTTTTACTATATATTTTGACTCTAACATGAGGGAACAAAGACAAAATACAAATATTTAAAATACTTTTGTATTTTTAATAGGTATTTAGTAATTTTACATTTCTAAACCAGTTTTAAGTTTTCATTTTGTAAAGGATCTCTTTAATGCTGAACATTGTGTATCTCTCACCAAGTACAGCATCTAGTTTTTAATTTAGTGCATTAGCCAAAAACACAGACAAAAAACTACATTTCCCAATGTCCCACACACATAACAATACCATTTATCGCATATGATATCAGTTAGATGGAGCAAAGTAAGGTCAAAATTAGCAAGAGTATCGAGTTAAAGAATACTGTGACATAATATCCACAAATATCAATATATCAACTATATATCAGACTGGCTGAAACTAGATACAATTATTTACATCACTATTTCCTAAACGATAATTAAAAATATGTTTTTGTGTGGTGCATACTTCAAAAATATGATGGCAATTTCCAATATTAACAATTTAATATATCGTTCAAAACAAAGTGCAAAGTGAGATCTGTTTTATGTTTATTTGCTTTTAAACACAATGTGTGTAACATATTTTTATAATTAAGATTAAATTAAGAATACTGTTTTCTAATTACTTTTTATATGCATTTATCAATAATTCTACAGTACTGTATGTACTGTATGTAATTAAAAAACACGAATTCTATTATTGTTATACATGTTATACAGCATGGTGATATATCTCATTTGGAGTTGTGGTAGCAATGTGGAAACAACATCCTCTCTCAACAATGTAATCATTGTATTTAAATTGAAATTGTTTGTTGCTAGTATGTATACAGTATGATTTGTGCAGGAAAGCAATAATAGGTTAATTAATAAACATTTCATACTGCACTGGTTTGTATGACAACCACATAAACCTGCTGTACTTTAAGAATTCACTGCACCTTTTGCAGTTTTACAAAGTAGTACAGTCAGATTATTATTGAAAAAAAGTGATGCTGCTCCTGAATCTGTGTCTGCTGTGGTATACCTACTGACACATTGCACATCCTAGATCCCTACAGCTGTAGTTTAGGTGTAATAAATGTTTTCATAATTTGGAAATCGTACTTATTTGTCTGTAATTACTTAGAGGAAACAATATTTCCATACTGAAAAGAGAAGAAAGAAAACACAACGTTTCGGCCATGAAGCCTTCTTCAGGTGTCTTTTCAGCATGGAATAAACCTATTACTTGTTCTTTAGCTGCCTACGCATGCTGACGCAGCTACCCAACTGAACTATTACTTAGTTCAGTTGTGTCACCATTTTTTGAATGGGCATTATATTAAATATTTTCTAGGCCATGTATGCTTCCCCTGTTTTGAGTAATTTATCAAAGAGTTGCATCAATGGCTTATGAATAACCTCTCATGTTTCAAGTACAATTGGTGGGATATAATCTTGCCCTGGAAACATAATTATCTTTAGATTATTATTTATATAAAATAATTTCAAATAATCATTTATACAGTATTTTTTCATTCTCTGACTTTTATTGATTGACTACTAAGCAAGCAAATGATACTTTCCTAAAAAGCTTTTCTCTGGAAGACAACTAAGAGCATCAAAAGATTAAAGAAACTACTAAAAAACCCAGCATCTCTTCCAACTTTGTTGAGACAACAATGACCCAAGTATATAACAGTTGAAGAAGCCAGTCAGTGTCAGCAATTTGCAAAAGAAACAACACTCAGTTGCAGAATAACTAAATTACTCTGCAAAGCACACAAATGAAATTTGAAACTTTAAATTGAAGTGACAACAAAACTGGAGGAAAGTGAGATTTAACACAAAAATAAGGCAATGACACTAGAAGATGAAAAAACTTTTTTCTTAAAGTTTGACGTGAAGCTACTGTACCTGTGCTGGAGCTGATGACTTCTGTACCAATAGCATGACCTAACAAGTCATATTGATTCAAACGAGAGCCATCCTCAGCCACTGACACAGAATTGTCAACTCCATTCGTCCAGATATAAACCACCTCAGAGTTTGTGTAAGCATCTGGGGAAAGGAAATAGAGGAGAGAGTCATTTTTAAAAAAACCTCTTCCTTCATGTGACATTCATGCTAATATTTGATTGCAAATACATCAAGCTATGTTGTAGATGTTTAATGAAAACAGAAAAACAATTTAAAAAATTGTGATAACTTTACCTTGTGAAACCAGAAATAAGCATTTTAAAAAGTTCTCATTAAAATAAGCACATCAGAATTCTTTATATCAAAGCTCATTAAGGTGACAGAAATAATCAGGAATGTGGCTGTGTAAGAACATTTTTAAAAATATGAAAATTTGATAAAGTATCCATATGGCCAATTCACTTTGGAATTACACGTTCCCAGGGGTTTGAATGGGGTATGGAGCTTTTTTTTTGTTCTTTTTCATTTTTCTGTGAGACAAAGCTTTCTGAAAGTTCAGATCAGATCACAGTAAAAAGAGGAACTGCATTTACTTCTGTCCAAGTCTTACCACAACTTAGCTTTATGCTGCAAAGTAAGAAAAGCTGAAGATGTTAGTTGGAAAAAATATTGTTAATTTCTGTACATTAATATTCAAAAACACAGGAGGAAAAAAAATACTGAATCAATGGAAGTTCTCAACTGACGTTTGGGAATATGGTGACAGACAAGCCACATTCATCTAGATGTTTTAAATCACAATCATTACCAACTTCTTCTATAGACATAAATCTTGCACACACATCTTTGAACATTCAACTTCACTTTTACAGCTAGCCCTTGCTTAACTCCTCTCTCTCAATGGAGGTTGAGTCTCCTCCTCATTTGGCCAGGAGGTTACTTCTTAACCAAGTGGATTAAACCAAATCCTTATTATACCTAAATATTATTTTCTCTCATGTTTTACAGATCAGTAAACATAACTCAAAGTTCTGAGCGATAGAAAAATATGCCTAATATAAGATTAAGATCTTTATATTTCCAGTATATTGGAAATATAAAAGAGGAGCAAATAAATTCCACACTGAAAAGTCTCCTTCTTTACTTGGTCCTTTGCAGCCTTACAGCTGAAACAGCTCCCTACTTGAACACCTACTATAAAGCAAGTACATTTGCTATTTCTATTTTTGAAGTATACCGTATAAACCTCATAGCTATCTACATCTGTGTAGGATAGAGGCATCATATTGGTCACAGGTTCTCATTAAGCAACTTCTAAGAAATGTTTATATCAAATAACTGCCCTTTCTGGGATTTGAGTCAGTCATATTCCTTTAGAGAACTTTTCTTTCAATTTGGGCAAGCTACAGGCAAACTGCCTTCTCCATAATAAAATAATACGCGTCACGGTCTCCCGTAATCTGAACACAACCCCTTTGAGAGGCCGTTTTTCTCGTCCAATCACATAACCACTCATCCATCCCTGTTCACCACCACACCTCCAGCCTTTACATACTTAAGACTGGCATGTGCTTACATTTCCGCTCAGTATTTGGGCTCAACCACCTGTTTTTCAGTGTGATTTTCCTGGTTTGTGGACGTTTCTGGACTCGCTGTTTCTATAAGACTATGATTCTTGGATTTCGGATTTGACACCTTTACCCGGTAAACCATCTCTTCCTTTGTTTACTCTATCCCATATGCCGCATAGGATCCGCTTCACTATATGTCTTACTCATAACCTAATATTGAGCCGTATATCATGGACCCTGCAGAGTTGAATTCCATGCGAACCCTCCTGGAACAACACTCACAAACTTTAATGCAATTACAAGCCTCCATGCAACAGCTCTCTGCACATACTGTATGGATAAACTCTCAACTGCATCAACCCCACCGGAACCGTCTGATCCTGCAATCCCTGCTGCTACTCCTTCTCCTAACCCCACCCCGTACTTTTCTCCACTCGTTACTCCTGAAAGGTACAATGGAAGAACTGCTAAATGTTGTGGGTTTTTGGTACAATGTGAATTAATATTCAAACTTCATGCCAAAAATTATACTTCAATTACACAAATTATACAAAAATTATACTTCACGGGAAAAAGTTGCCTTTATCATTTCTCTATTCCCTGGAGGATTTTGGGACTGGGCTACCAATTTATTGGATCAAGGGGCACCAGACATAGATGACATTCACCTCTTTCAGGAAAAACTAAAGACAGTTTATGACCGACCAGACTCAGAGGAGCAGGCTGTTACTCCCTTATCAACACTACAACAGGGTATATGTCCAGCTCAAGATTATTCCATTGAATTCGGTATTCTGGCAGTTCAGACTTCCTGGAATGATGAGGCCCTTATTTTTCATTCCTGACTCTAGTGCCTATTAAAGGAAAGACACTGGATGATGTGATTACCCAGGTAGTGGCACTAGACAGCAGGCTCCAACAGAGACATAGGAAAAATTACAAGCACGAACTTCCGCTTTCTCACATTCTGCACCATCTAATCTCTCGGAATCTGATCAACCAATGGTAATTGCACATGTTCAACATCTACCAGAAGAAAAGGGGAAACATCAAAGAGAAGGCCCCTGCCTCTATTGTGGACACTTGGGACATCTCCGGGCATCCTGTGCAATCAAACACCGAAATTCTCATCATCAACACTCTCAGACCGTTTTTCCAGTGAGTGAAATGGCATCTTCATATAAATCTTTGCCTGGCCTCTTTCTTCCTGCAGTACTCTCTTGGGTCAATAATCAGATGTCCCTTCTCGCTTTTGTTGATTCAGGAGCAGCAGGCAACTTCCCTTGTTAAAGCCTGGAACATTCCACTACTGCCTGTCCAGCCACTGCTCCAATTTCAATCTGTTGATGGCTCTCCTGTGTCCTCTGGGCAGATTGCTTGGCAAACAATCCCTATCTCACTTCAGATCGGTGCAATAAATACAACTACTTCTCCTGGAATACCCCTCACACTTTTAGGATATATTCTTTTAGGATATCCTTGGTTACATAAACATAATCCACACATCTCCTGGTTATAAAAAATGAACTTCTGGCCTGGGGGCCTCAATGTCAATCATCATGCTGCCATTTACCTGTGAAGGTAGCTCTAGCTGATCTCTCGCAGTCTGAAATCTCTGAGATTCCTCATTACTACAGGGACCTGTACTTTCACAACGTCATGGGGAAAAAAGGCATCTTTCATCCTTGTGCCTTCTTTTCCAGGAAATTATCGCCAGCGGAAATCAATTATGATGTGGGAAATCGCGAACTCCTCGCTATCAAGCTGGCCCTTGAAGAATGGAGACACTAGCTCGAGGGGGCTCAACACCCATTCATCATATACACAGATCATAAAAACCTAGCCTACCTGTAATCTGCTAGATGATTAAATCCACATGAAGCCAGATGGTCACTATTTTTCTCTCACTTCCACTTTTTTTATTACACCCCGGGATCCAAGAACACTAAAGCAGATGCCCTTTCCTACCTTCACAACCCTTCTGAGATGGAACAAGATCCTGGACCCACCCTCCCATCTAATAAGTTCATAGCTCTAATTCGATGGAATATTGAGGAAGAGGTCAGACGTGCGTTGACTGGCCACTTGATTTCCCCGCAATGTCCTTTGACTGTTTGTCACCAACTCAGTCAGATCTTCGGTGGCCAACCATAAAAGAATATGTAACAGAATATGTCAGAGCTTGTCATGTGTGTGCAAGAATTAAGTCCCCCTGTCTCATATTGGCTGGCCTCTTACAACCCTTGTCCATTCCTTGAACGCCTCTGGTCACATATTTCCGTAGACGTTTTCGCAGACCTACCTGAAAGTCAAGGGCAAATGACGATTTTGGTTATTGTGGACAGGTTCTCTAAATCGGCTCACTTCATTCCTCTCCCTTCTTTACCAACAGCATGGGAACTAGCTGATCTTTTTGTTGCCCATGTCTTAGGGCTACATGGCATCCCCAAGGATGTAGTCTCGGGCTGAGGACCTCAATTTACATTACGATTTTGGAAAGCTTTCTGCAAGCCCCTTGGAGCCCCTGTCACTCTCATCCTCAAGCTAACGGCCAGTCAGAGCACATTAACCAAGATCTTCAAACGTTCTTGCGTGCTTATGTCTCTTCCACCCAGGACAATTGGGCCTCACTTCTTCCCTGGCCTGAATATGCCCATAATTCACTTTCTACTACAGCAATCAATCTGTCATTTTCAATGTGCCCTAGGATATCAACCAGGCCTCATCTCTGTCTCAATTCCAGATTCCCAGATTCCCAGGTACCCACGGTTACTTGTACCCCGCTTCCGTCAAGGGCAATTTGTCTGGTAACCCACCCAAAACTTACCTTTGAGACAAGCCTCCCACAAATTGGGTCCTTTCTACACTGGGCCATTCTTTATTCTTTCCCAAGTTACCCCAGTGACTTACCACCTGGCCCTACCACCCACTCTTAGGGTTCACCCCACCTTTCACATTTCCCTACTTAAACTCTTCCTCGGATCCCCTCTGTCTCGACCACTGGATTCCCAGTGGCACCGTGGTACACTTCAAAATCTTCTGGACTGGGAAGGATATGGACCAGAGGAACGCTCCTGGGCACCTGAAAGGGATATTCTGGACCAGATGCTCATCCAGGACTTTCGCCGTGATTTCCCCAACTGTCCCTCAAGGGCATCAGGAGCCACCCCAAAGGTTTCCAGTAATTTAAACATGTCCCCTTTAAGAAACTGTTCTTCTCATCCAATCACCTAACCACTCACCATACCTGTTCACCACCACACCTCCAGTCTTTCTATACTAAAGACTGGCGTGGGCTTACATCTCCGCTCAGTATTTGGGTTTACCCGGCGTTGAGCTCAACCTCCGGTTTTTCAGTGTGATTTTCCTGGTTTGTGGACTTATTAGTTTCTGGACTCGCTGTTTCTATACGACTGCGATTCTTGGATTTTGGATTTGGCAGCTTTGCCCGATAAACCATCTCTTCTTTTGTTTATGCTATCCCATACTTCACATAGGATCCACTTTACTATATCTCTGACTCATAACAACACAGGGCACAAACATGTTTTACAAACCCTGTAAAGGTAATGGTACTTTTCAACGTTTAGTATTTTGTATTTCAGGACTATACTGTAAGAAATAAACATTGTGTGATGTCAACAGTACATTATGTCTGTGGGAACAAAAGGTTTAACACTCATCAAGTCATCCTTCAAACACTGTTGTATGACACAAGGATGTAAAAAATCTATTTGCAATATGGAGCTTCCTATATTTTACTTACCTTAAGCACAACTAACAACATTAGATTTCTAAGAGCACAAAAATGACTTTTGTGCTCACTAAAATGGTAATGTTGATTGGTTTTATATAAAAAGGATGTGACAAAGCAAATCTTTCTCTTCTGCTGAATCTTCATGAATTGCTTCTCTCAAATACTAGCAGTGGCATAACAATTTAGAGACTTGCTTGGATAGATGTTCTATTTTAATTTTAACAATTTAAGGAAATTAAAACATGATGGATTTACATGAATAAAAATGGGAAATAAAAATCTAGTTTTGATATCATACAGTATATCTTAATGAAAAGGGAAGGTGCATTACAAAATAGAGAAAATCTTTACATACAGTACAGTAGTAACAATAACAACATGTGAGCCTTCTTTCATCTGTTTAAGTAATGACGGAGTACTAAGGGAAATATAATTAATTTGACACTTAAAGCAGAGATTTATTGTTAATAACCAGATGAAAATTATTGTCTCACTCTGCTGTGATTTACTTAACCAAATGTGATTATACACTAGATTTATCACTATAATTCACATATATTTTTCCAGTGAATGGTTGTATATTATTTTGTTATTGAATAAACATTTATCTTAGTTTTGCTGTTTCCTGCAGACTGTGATATTAACGTGTCCTCTCTTAACAAAAATAATAACAAGGTCATTGCTGTCATTAACTTTTATGAACAATAACAGTCACTGCTTTTGTTACTGAATTTGAATTCTGTTATTAGACAATTACACTCAATTGATGTGCTTGTTTTTACATTAATAGCCTTTTATGATGAATTTGAATTAATGTATTGTCAGTGCATGAAGATATTTAGTTTCTGTTAATATGCACATCACTTTTAACTGTGATGTCTTTCTGGACAGTAAAGGTGCTTTTAAAAACAGACAAAGTGCTGGGAAATTTATGTTTTTATCATAGGCTTCCCAGGGAATAAAATGTCTATTTAATTACCTGACAGACTTGTATTATTTTGAAAAAGTGATAAACAGTTGCAATATAGATACATTAAAATGTAATAGAAAATACACAGTGCATTCTATGAACTGAAATTTGAAATTGTACATTATTGAATAGAATAGATACTGTACCTCAAGGGCTATGATTCAAGCCATGTTGCAAGATTGGTTCTCAATTACAATATAAATATTAAGCACATATACAGTAAATAACATCTGGTGACTAGGACACAAAGTCAAGGAGCCCCAAAATAAATGTATTACTTTTAAGAAGTATTAAACGGGTTGTGCAATGTGCAACGTGCAAAAATATCTTATGGCATAGGTGAGTGTTAAGGTTCAAAGTTCTTTTGTACAATATAAGTGTTCAGTACAATATATTACAGTTTCACTTAAAAGTAAATAGAACATTTTTAATTTAGTAGGTTTTGGAGGTTGAAATTTCATTACAAAATGTTTCATCATCACCATTTTGTAGTATAATGCACTACTACTGTTTTTTTCTTTGATGGACAAATTATTTTCAAACAGAATTTGCTAATAAAACCAATGCAGTAATTATCTGAAATTAAGGCAGTAGGCTGCTAATGAATTACTATATCACAATTAAAAAAAAAATCTGTTCCAGATCATGTACAGTATGTCACTTACTGTCTAAATTACCATATAATAGTATTCCATTAATCAAAACATACAGTATTATAAAAAGGTCAATCAATAATGTTAGCATAATTTGCTGTTGTGGGAAATAGCTACCAGGAAGCAAGGCTTTTCTAACAAACACAACCTTCTAAGTAAGAGAAGTGGTCTAGGGAACAAAATGCAAATTAAAAGTGAGAAACATAACTTGTTAAATTAATTAGAGCCATCATTTCCCATCAAATGCCAATTAACAGCTGATAAATTATAGCAATTAGCATGTATCTCTTTTAAATTATCATACAATCGAATTGGCTGGTTTGGATATTGGTGTTGCTTTTTAAATGTGCAGTATATAATTTCAGAAAAAAACTCATTATCAGCAATCTTTTGACAATGCCAAAATCAATGTATAAGAGAAAGTCCACCCCACTCTCTCCTATGATCATGTCATAATCCATGCCTGAAAGGAAACTCTGATACCAACTACTGTAGATAATGCATGCACATACTGTATTCATGAATTTAATAAAATGACAGGAATATTTGATAGTGTGAGTCTATATTTAGCAGCGTCTAAATATTCAAATGTGTATGCATACATACATACATTATTCGTATTTAGCTAAAGCTGCAAGCTTAAAATATAGAAACTTACAACTTCCAAACTTTAATGGACATGCATGTGCATCCATTGGAAAATCTTCCAGGTGCATGGGGCATTCGGCATGTATTGTTAACCTGCAAAATAAAAGATATATATAGAATGAATTAGAGTGGCATGGCAATGCAGTGGTTAGCATTGATGCCTCGTAGCACTGGGGGCCTGGATTCAGTTCTAGAGTTTGTATGTTCTCCAAATATCCATGTGAATTTTCATCCAGTTTCCTCCCACAGCCCAAAGACATACAGTACTGGTAGGTTAATTGGCTTCTGGGAAAATTAGCAATGGTGTGTGGGACTGTGTATCGGATAAAGTGGTTAGAAAAAGGATGAATGGATGGATATTATGAATTTGCAGTAATTTCTAATAGGGTATAGGTAATAATTATGTTGTGTGACACATCTAGTGTTTACAGTACATGAGAGATTTTATTTTGAGTGGTACAGCTACATGAGAGATTTTATTTTGAGTGGTACAGCTGTCACCTAAGATAGAATGTACACTTGAATCCTTTCTGTTGTTGCAGATACCAAAGCGAGGTCCCATTTTTTTGTTTAAATCCCAGGTCTTCTAGTGTGTATATGGTGTTGCACATTATATGAAATTCAGAAAGTTGCTTAGGGTTGAACACATACAGTAATACATACATTAAATACTGTGGTCTATTAATAGACGTGGCAAAGAAAAATAAAAAAAGGGGTATTTGAAATAGTTGAATTTTTGTAGCTTTGTGAGAAACACAATGTGTCCCTTAAGCATAGGGCTACATCTGTAGGAAATGCAAAACCCCAATTCCATGTTAATATCGGCACTTTTAGGAAGACTACATATATCTCCTTTCCTGGAATGCCTCAGTTGAAAGTCCTGCATTCAGCCCATCTGCTTGTAAAATCATTTTAATTCATGAGATTGACCTGGCATTTTTATTTAGCTGAAAAAGAAACGCCTACTTGAACATGGTTCCCTGTCATCCTGCTTCAAGATTCCTTCTTTTGCTGTAACACTGCTGCTGGTAATTTGTCAGTTTCATGGTCAGTGACTCGTTGATTCTGTTAAAGAGGCATTTTCTGGATGCAGAAATAAAAGAGCACAGACTTCCTGAGGTTTCTGTAACTTTCCTTTTTAATAAGGATGTTTTTCTGCATATCAGGTTTGAACAATTGATTAGCAAATTATCTAACATTCAGACAGAATTAATCAAGGGGTAGCTGTAAGTTGGAGATGGAGTGGAGGAGGGAGACAAATGTGAAAAGAGGTGTTTGGTCGATATATATATATACTGTAGCTAATTTCGTAATGATAGTGATTAAGTACAGCTGTGTGTGACTGACTTGTTGAACCCAGTTAATATCTTCCATTTATTATGAAAAGTGCACTGGTTAATATTTCATTCTCCAGAGATAATAAAGCAGTGGATCAAAATGTTGACTACAACGTAATTGACATTTAAGAGAATATACATCACTGCAGTGTCAACACGTAAAGTTCTACAGAAAGTATGTATTTAAAAAAAATCATTAAATGTGCTTCAATTTTTCCAAAAGGGGTGATTTCTTAGTCCCTTGACAGTTACATTTTCTATGCAATCACCAAATAGTTTAATCATGTTTTTTAAATAAGAGATTTTTAAAGAAGGGTGTTTATTAGCTTCAATATTAGTTTCGCTTGTACAATTTTAAATAATTTCATCTTGATCATTTGAGTTGTTCAAGCAGGTAGCTTCGTCAGTATGCACACTCTGCAAAGGAACAAGTAAAGATTTATTCCATGCTGAAAAGAGAAAAAAAGAAACACTACATTTTGGCTGGAAAGCTTTCTTCAGGTGGGTTTCTTTTCTTCTATTTTTTTCTCTTTTCAGCAAGCAATAAACCTTTACTTGTTCCTTCATAATTTGAGTGTTTGAGCTTCTGTTTCAAAGTGTTTCCATCTTCTAATCTTATTTTACTACATTAACATCAGCGGATAAAAAGGACATAAAAAGGCTTTAACCACAGTTCCTTTACAACATGTTACAAGCAAAAGATTCACAGGTGAGGAGTAGTAATTAGACCCTGGTTGGCCAACAGTGTTCTTGGAGAATTACAGTATAAGCCAGAAGATCTTACAAGTGACCCCTAAATCATCCATTTGTTAATACCTGGAACCAAGCAAGTTTTGTTCAGTTTAGTCAGTTATATGGTTCAAAAGTGCTTTAGCTGATATCTAATGGGATAATTTTTAAAAAAATGCATGATTATGGCTTCCCAAGACTAATTTGGCCACCCCTGTGCTACACTGTAAATAACTCCAAATGTATAATGGCACATCCCAGTATTTGTAACAGGCAATGTGGTGCCAGTACCAGGATTGTAGCCCAGAGCCTGATGTTTGAAAATTTGCCCCTAAATGTACAGTATCAACATTTTAACCTAAACTGAGCTCTAGACTGTTGTTTCATCAATGATATTGCACTATTTGTATGACTAAAATATTGCAATATACTGCATATACTTCAATATTTTTATATTTTGCAGTTACATTTCAATTTTGCTTTATTTTTAAGAGAATGTCATTTCATCCATTTACAGGTAGCTCATTTTTTGGTTTTCCATCCTGTTATAAAATAATTAATAACCTGATTTGCTCAGACTCTCCCTTGTCAGAAAAGCAATACTAATCAGCTGCAGAAAGAACTATGATTACTATTCACTTGATTGGTGTGTATTCAAATTCATATGATTCATTGTTAATTAATAGAAGAATGCCAAAAACTGAAGGAGGAATCATGAAAAAATAAATTAATGTAAAAATTCCATAGGAATTTTATTGTATTCCATGACAAACTATGGTATTATCACTACCTTTAACTGTATTGTGAACTCCAATATTTTATTAATTTATAATTTATAATTTAATAAATAAATTTAGCAAAAGACCAAAACGTAGTTCACACACTTTAGGGGCAACTTTATAAAGTTGTCCTGAAATTATGAGAGCAGGTGGCAAACCTACCATATCCTGTAGGCCAGAGACAAGACATGGACAAGTTTGGAAGTTTGAAGTGTCCTTTGAATTTCTTTTCACATTTAATCTTTATTGTATTGGACTAATTTATAAAAATCAGATCTCCTACTGTATTCCTTTTAGGTGATCAGTAATCAATTACCTTAATCAGTTTCTAATTAAAATACAACAGCAATAGCTGCAGGAATCCAATCATAGAAAACAGGAATTTAACTGTTCCTTATATTGACCCATAATCCCCAAGACAGTTTGAGACCAAATGCATATTAAGAATATGAAGTGTTTTTTGAACGTGAATATTGTTATTTAATTACCAGTATGTAATAAAATAATTTAAATAAAACATTGTAGTCTTATTTTTACTGTGCTTATTTTCAGTTAATTTAAAATAAGTTGACTTAATTTGCAGTGAGTTTTATGATGAGATTCATACCTCCATTGAGATATGCACTCTGAGCTATGCAGTCTGATTGGTGGCAGAAGGAGTGAACAGTTGATTAGCGTCACTTGATTGCTGTGCACAGCGATTAAGCAAAGACCTTAATCTCAGCAATGGCTGTAATTCTTAAATTACATTTATCATTCTTTAACTTTACATTTAAATCCCAAAACAAAGACTGATAGAAAGAAGGCAGCAAATAATAATTATCTGAAATAACAGCTGTTGAAAATTTCCTACATCTGATTTAACTGCAGAAAACCTGTTACCAAGTTCACTCGGTTGGGTTCTATCAAAAAATGAGTTTGTTTTGTTTCTGAATTGACAGTCATGTTTTCATATAGAAATAATTTGAAAAAAAGTAAATGTAAAAACTGCCTCCAAAAATGCATATTTTTGGAAAATGGTCAAATCTTATTAAATGATTCGCCTATTCTAATATATTGGTAAGGGTATTCACTAATACACTGATACGTGATGTATAGTGATATACTGTATAAAACAATATATACAGTATGAAATGTCTGACACTGCTGCAGGTGTTGCTATAACAACTTTGAGTTGTGTTAAAAGGCAATACTAATAGAGGTACAAAAATGTAAATCAATTCATAAATGAAAAAAGTCAGAATAGATCATACAGTTCCGAAGATGTAACATTCCACTTTCTAAAGGCAGGTGATCAGCAGGCATTACTATATGGGCTGCTGTGCAAGCATATGAGCATTTATGGAAAACCTGTTTGCACTGTAGAGAGCTCCTTTCTGTGAGACCAAAGAACACTGAGACTGCTGGTCTTCCTGGCAGGAGATTTCAAGTTTCAGTCTGGAATAGCTTAGTCAGACAAATTTCATTACCAGGACACCTTGAGCTCAAAGAAGACCGTACGACTCAAACTCAAACTAATACTACTACTACTACTTCTAATAATAATAATGTTTTCTATAGGGAGAACTTTCTCTAAAAAAACTAACAATATTTATAGTTAATAGCTTTGTGTTAGTGATACTGTATATTCTGCAGTATTTTTTTAATTTTTGAACTTCTGAAGAATGTAAGTGGGTTTGTTTGTGTTAAGATAAGGCTTTTGTCAGCATTCAGCTGTCTGTTGCTAAAATACTTTGTAAGGCTATACAGTACATCACATACATAAAGACAAACTTTCCTGTTATTTAGAACAACCCTTTAAAATGATTTTTAATTTAAAAGTCTTTACTACATCCTGAAGTCTTTAATGAAGTAACGTATTTTACCTCTAGGGTAATTTTCAAACATAATGGTTATAATGTTCTTGGCATTGCAAATTAACTTCACTCTTAGGGAAAGGAGTACTTCATAGCTGATATTAATTAATTAATATCCCGAAGGTGCATGTAGCTCCTCATGTCTACAAGCAGGGGAGCTCAGCCATCTAAAAAAGGCTCAAGTCATTCTCCTGCTACCTAGTAGTTTAATTAAATCAATATATTGATCATGATGCCTGAAGTTTTTTTTTAGGTTTACTTTGTCCATAACATTCAGAAATTTGAATACTTGAATCCAGTCAAGTTGTTGCCTTCTGTTTACAGATATTCAGTTCCAGTTAGCTGTTACCATAGGATATCCCTTTAAACCCTTTACGATTATACAAGGTCATTTCTCATTCACTTGAATCCAGCACAATCTTTATAAGTACTTTAACAATGAAAGGCTAACATGATTTCTCCTTATTCTAAGTTCATACTCTAACATTTTGTGTGCCTTCTTATTTTATCTATTACACTCTATATTTGTATACAGTACATCTAAACTGTGCCACTGTTACCACTAACACCATAATGTTCACTGTGTTATCGTTTTATAAATTGTTCAATGCTATATATCTTCACAGTTTCAGTTCCTGTAATGCAAATGAGCCAGAGTTCATATCATACTATAGTGATTCCATTTCTACACATACTCTTTGGCCCTTTTCAACATTACAATTAAGGACAAATGGAAACTTTCTAAAAGAAATTAAACATATTTTGAAGAGATATTAGTACCCTGTAATTAAAGAGTCATACCTATTAATGTAATTATATTAAAATGAATAATTGTCAAATGAGCAAATCACACAAAGAAACCAAATTCACAAGGCCACTAGATGTCGTAATTATCTGTCTCTCAGCTTTCTCGTTGATTCAAGCAGCTTAATTTGGTGCTTAAATTGGCTCTTTTTGATTATAAATCTAGCAGGTTAAAATAGAATAAAAAGGAAAATACCATATTTTTACGAATGAAACACTGTTCATATGTTCACTGAATCAAAACACTGGACTTAAAACAGTGGCTGGTCAAGAGATTACAGTATTTTTATATTAAAACACATTTGTGAACAACTGTAATGTGTATAGATTTACATGTAATGCAAACATATACTGTATACCACAAATTGGATATTAAATATTTTTTCTAGGTCTTGTTAAGATCTTTAATGTGACTGGTTTTGTCCTGAAGAGTTATTTTAGTATTATTCTCAGAGCTGATCCTCTTTGGGTTATAATGTAAGGTGTAGGAGTGAAGACAGCCTACTGGAATTAAATGTGGGTGTATCCTAGTAATTATGGTAATTAAAAATGACTTGTGGAAGTGAAGCTTAAATGTTGTGCACTGCAAAGAACTGATGCACATTTCAATTAATTTCCTGATACATTAAACCAAACTGCGGTTTAGAAAAAAATCACATTATGATTTGGTTAAGGGGCTTCCCCTAATTTACCAGACGTACGATCTGCACTTATCTGATAGATAATACAATGCCTAAAAATCTGATGATGCCACCTGATGATTAAATACTAAAGAAAAATAACAATTATTAATGAAGAGGTGCTATGAAGATAAGATCACAATTTTTGGTATTAGGAATTTGTCCTTTCACATACCCCAAATTGCTCTCCATGAGACACACAGACAGGGAAAGAAACTTGGGGTCAGAGCACAGGGTCAGCCATTTATATAGCACCCCTGAAGCACTTGGGGTTAAGGGCCTTGTTCAGGGGCCCAATGGTGTAGGACTCCCCTGCCAGCTGCAAGGGCAGATCCTTAGCCACAGAGCCACCACCCCACCCCAAGAATAGAGCTGGCACTTGTACAATGCCCTAAGAAGCTGAGCAATGAGACCTTGTTGCTTAGAAACCTTGGCAACAGCCTTATTTTTAGTGCAGTTAGAAAACAGCCTGAGTGTTTTACATTGTGAAGCTCCATTACAAAACAAAAATGAAAGGTTACCTATGAATTAGGTTGAACTAATCTGGTCACCGAGAATTGTTTGTTCATTTCCATTCTGTTTTGTGAATATTCTCATTCTGCTACTTTTCAAGAGAGAATGGGCTGGAATCTGATTTCTAAGTGAAACATTAACGTTAGGGCACATTTTTTGATTTAGTGCCGAATTACTCTGCTCAAAGGTAGGGCAAAGCATATTTTCATTACAATACGTTTGTGTTAGGTTTTAGCACTAACCAGCAACAACAGCTAGCAAGAGCTTTTGAGGGATTGTCATTGTCACTTCCTTGTGGAATGATTTTGATGATGATAGAACATCAGGGCCTTATATTTGCATTTTAAAAGAGCCGTCTCAGGGAGAAGGCAATCCTCAAGGCAAGCAATTCTGCAACTTATTAACTTCAATAACAAGAAATGAAATGAAATTCTGATTCCAGAATTTAGCATGCAAATTAAAAATTTAAGCTTTACCATATAAGAATAATGAAGTGTATAGACTTAAAGTTAAGTGTATGTTAGAGATGTATATACCGTATATGATATATTATATTTACATGTGCAGATATATATTTATGGAATACACATTTATAATATCTATAAATATTGCAAATACGAAATGTAAAGAAATTATCTGAAAATTAAAGAAAAAATATAATAAAAATAAAGAAAGGTAGAGAAAAATATGTTATTTGAAAATTCCAGACTTAAATATAAAAGAAGATGCACAGATGCAGATGATTTAACAAGCACAATATGAAGTGAATAATATCTGTCCATTATTACAGGCAGACACAAAGGAGACCCTTATTAAAGATTATGCTGAAGTCACCATATTGCATGTTGCATAGAAGGTGACTTCAGCATAATCTTATTGCCACTGGCTTCTTTCAGAGACCTGTCCGTTCCAGACTGGATTTCAGTTGTTATTTCAGTAGGTTACTGGGGCTTAAGTGAAACATGCTAAGGGATTTGTTTTCCCTATCTCACAAGCTGTAAGAGCATAGCTTAACTAGTTAAGAGTTTCATCAGAAGGCTGGGTTCCCTAGAGTCCTTGTTGCAATTGATTGCAAATCTGTACCGCATCAGACTAGCCACTTCTCATTAAGCGTGAAGGCATGCATTCTGTTAATGTATCTACTACCAGAAGAATAGTGTTACATTATGTAAGTAATAGACAGCTGTCAACATTAATGCTTATTGTTTCATAATGATTTTAATTCAGTTGATATAGAGATGCTGCTAATAGTGGGGAAGGCTAAATAGAATATTAAATGTACAAGGCAAAATTGCAAAACCTTTTTGCTCTTTGCTGTTTCATTATTACAAAGAAATCTTACAAAGGAAGGAAAAAATATAATGGCCAAAAAAAAAATTTACAACCATATACAAGAACATGGTGTTAACAAATATTATGACAGAAATCTAGAGTTTGTTATGATATGTTATGATGGTTATGATAATAATGCAAAGGAGAAAGTGGAGGATAAAAATAAAATAATGTTTAAAATAAATAAAAATTATTAAATCATTTTTGCTGGGCTTGGAGGCCCAGGGGGTCATCATGGCTCTAGACCACTAGGGTGAAGGTTAGAGTGTTATTAGGTTTATTAGGTAAAAACCATGATAAATCTAGCCAGTAGTATCTGATGCAGCAGCACATCTGCCCTCTGTCCCCCAGAGGATACAGAGAGCTGGTCAGAAGCCCATAAGGGATTGTCTGGTATTGACAGTGAGTATATTGAGTTCTCCTGTGTGTTAGGCCAATATGATGGCCAGGAGGAATGCCATCCCCAGGGGTAGGTCCTGTGAGGCTGCAGATAGGAAAGAGTCCAGGGAAGGCTGTGGCAATGCCTCCAGGACCAGTGGGAGATCACACCGTGGCACTGACTCTCTGCATGATGGTGTGCCCATACACAGGAATAAGGAAGCAGTGAGAACCCGTTGGTTCTTAATTCATCCTGTCTGATATTATAGAAAGAAAGACCTCCCAATCTGACTCAAAAGGTTGCTCCGCACTGGATCTTTAGCAGGCTTTGCAGAATAATTGTGAGCAGGTGAAAAATGTACACCACTACAACAGCTACTACAGTGTGGCCACCTGGCACCAGGACATTGTTTCTTTTGGGGTTTTCTGCTCTGGAGTGAGGACCAGGAAAGGCAATAGACTGCCTGCTTTATCACAAAAGATCCACAGACTTGGCAAACTGGGACAGACAGCTCTAAGCTGAAAACTGTGATGAGTTTAATGAGGCTGCAGTTCTTAAGGACAATTTAACAAAGTGAAAAGACAGTATCTGGCCTGTAATAGGGACAAAA